>NC_138906.1:35629863-36300711 GCF_965231255.1 Vanellus vanellus
TTTTCTGAAGGTGCACTGCAGTTCTACCACAAGCTGTGGCTTGAGGCAGAAATTTTTGGGAGAGCTCTTGTAGCGTGTGTTATGCAGGAAGGCAGAGTACATGATCGTAACTGTCTTGGCTGAGAATCTGTGATTCATGTTCAAGTGCAAGCATGAGGCATTCTTTCAGCAGTGTCTCTAAATTTATATTAAATGACGTCCAGGTCATTACAATCCTTTAAAAAAGAACAAGAAATCTCTAGTTATTCACAGACTGCCCTTTTTTTCTGCTTATAGAATACAGAATCAAATTACCACTTTTTCGTGGTGGGAGAGGTAAATTTTAAACATAACTCATGGAGGAACTGTGAGAAAAAAAAAAGCCAGCATATCATCAGCTTCCTCAGTGCCCTCCAGCAACTACAGGAATATCTTATTCTTGGTGCATTTAGTGCAGCTTCAGTAGAGAAAAGGCAACTGAGTATGGAAGTTTGTGGTAAGAGAGCACTGTCCTTTTCCTCTGCCCTGGCTTCTTTAGCCCCGCATGCAGTTTAAGCTCTTAGTTACGATTTCTTCCAGAGTAGCCTGAACTTCAGCTTTTCATCTTGTATGTAAGGCTTGTGCTGGCCCCAAACCAATACACCACACCACAAATAAGTTTTTAATTTCCTAGAGATATAGTGAATTTGGAAAGCAGAAATCTGAGCTACTGCCAGACCAAGCAAAGCAGTTAACTGAGCAAACAGCGCTTACGTCTACACTTGAGAGGCCTGACCGTACTGAAGACTGCATTTTGGAGAGGTGGTTGGATTGCCAGCGGTACCCAAGCCAGCTCTGTTACCTCTGCCCCATGTTTCAGTCTTCAGCATAGGCATACCTTGAGAAATGAGAGGTAGAAATGATAAAGCAACTTTTGTGCACACTATTTGATCCTTTGCAATAGAATTCAATGCTTATAATCAAGTTGTAAACTGTTTTGGTGTTTGTTTTTTTTTTTTTTTTCTTTAATTTTTATTTTGGTTGTATTACCTTAGGTCCGTTTCAAGCTAAGAGAAAAAAAGATTTTTTTTCACATTTACAACATCAATTACCTTTCTCATGAATGGATTTCTCTGCTACTACCTCATGTTACATTCCTTTGGCATGTTAACTTCACCTACGCGCTGGTGGGTAGCTCAGAGCATTTCCTGAGCACCTAATGGGTTTGCATCGGAGCTGTTGTGACTGTCCAGGGCTTTCCAGGCCCTACTGAGCTACAGTCCATTTTATGGTAAAGACCCGTTGAGGTATCCTTCTTAGTGACACCAAAGTATTTGATCCATTGGCATCCACCACCCATAGTAACTGTCACCTCATAGGTATATCACTAGTTCAATAACAACAAATTATTTTTCGGTATTCTGGGCTGCAAGTTAGCACCAGTATGGCTGGTGATTTAATATGGTTTGAGGAGTCTGAGCTGGAATTCAGTCTGTTTATATCCTGCTTGAATCAGGACAAGTACTTCAAAACCTGTACACGTTCCAGGCATCAATCCTGTCAACCTGTTTCCGGTGCTGCCTTACCCTGTAGGTTTGATCTGCCTTTGATGAGAAGCGGGCTCTTTTTAGTTTTCCTTCTCAATGAAGGACTTTTGGATTGTCACCTGCAAATGGACCAGTGCAGACAAACAGGAATTCTCCAAGACACAGCATTTTATTCTGACAGTTATGATTCTCTTCTGGAGGTTTTGGAAACTTTCCCTTCTCCTGCCTCTATACATGCAGTTTTGGAATACCTGCTCCTAATTGGTGTGCTTATGCTGGCTCTGTTCATCCCATTCCTGGTCTCTCTTTCCATCTCGGCTCTTAGTCTGTGCATGATCTTTATAGAGTCATTCATTGTCTTCGACTTGATTCCTGCCCGTTCCCTATTTCGTTTGTACATTCGTACAGCACCTGGCACAACCAAACTCTGAAATACAAATAATAATATGTTCTTAGAGAGAGAATAAGAGCTTCATTTTTCACCAGTGGTATGCCATAAGTCTCTAGGATCTCAGAGGGATTAGAACAGCTAGGTTTCATCTGTCACCAGGGTCCTGCAATCAGTCAGTCAATCATAAAGTGGTCTTAATGAAATCATGTCTATATTTTTCTATCTGTGAGGAATTTTGCCTTAATGATGAAATTTAAGAGGAGTTTCTGCAAGCCCCAGGCTATGCTGATCCTGTCTAGGAGATAAGGTTTGGCCTAGGACAAGAGAACTATGGAGACTGCGGGATGTTCAGGGTGTTACTGCTCTGCCAAGTCATTTTGTTGAGGGCAATTGCTCCTAAATCTCCCACAGCAGCCAACACCAGTTCAGTTTAGCTGGTGCTGTTGCAGATAGGTTGCTACCAGTACTGTCAACAGTGCTTTTCACTGGTACCAGCGCAGTCTTGGGAAATGTAGAATGTATTTTTTCTCATTAGGATTAGATTGATTTTGTAGAAAAGAAAACAGAAAAAAAATTACAAAAGCAAATGGTGTTGCCTAAGTAATTTATTTGTTCCTGTAATTGTAGTCTGTATGTATAATGAAGATTTTTGTGAATTAGTAGTAATTTTCTCAGTCACTTGTGATCCAGATTTGTTCTGTCGTTGTCATTAGTGGCAACAAATGAAACTAGCTTTTGGGTGAAAGTAGTGGGAAAGGACTTGTTTGTAGAGCTCTGTTAGAACAGATTGCCTAGGACAGGCACGGAATCTGTATTTGTCTTTGTTTTTGTCCCCTTCGACATTCACCTGGATTAGTAACCTCCAGGTACCCAGACTGAGTGGATCTACTCTTTTTTCTGTGGTGCCTTTGTGGCAGGCAGACTAACCCCCAGGAGAAGTGAGTCTCTGCTTTTAGAGAAGAAAAACACCCAAAGGCATCTATAGAAACCACTGACATTGAGAAACAAAGCATTTCTCCATCTTTGCCAATTCTTTGGCCTCTAAGTATTGCAGAAAGGCTAAAGAAGCGTGTAATGCTGTCAAATATCTGATGCATAATGAGCTAACTTAAGGACATATTGTCAGGCCTTTCTTTGAATTCTTGTCTTTTGTTGTCTTGTTTCCCAACCAGAAGGTTGTTTGAAGCTCTCAATATGTTAATTAATGTGTTGTTAATTATTTTATTTTTAAAAAACCTTTGTCTTGGTGTATTTCTATCAAAGGACCATGCAAACCTTTACGTATTTCCATATTTTCAGCATATTTTATGCAAATAGTTGTTAAAAATGAAAATTCTAATTTCAAATGAAGAAAATTCATGACATGCATCTTGTGTTGCAGTTTAATCACTGTATACCCGGGAAAGTATTGACAGTTGTCCCGTGGAAGCTATTAAAGTTCCTGTCCAAGGTTAAATGAAATTGCAGTTTATCAGAGCAGCATTGAGAAAATAAGGGAATCTGTTCATGGCTCTTGATTAATGCCAAGCATGATCAACACAAGGGGGTTCATTAAGCTATACATCATGTGGGTAATTTAACATGTCATTGTGCCTGCTGTCTGCTTTAACTCTCTGCATAACCCAGTGTTCTGAACTTGTATCAGCCCTGCACCTGAAGTGTTGTCTCCCAGACTTTGTCATGCTTGGGTTGGCTCGACGTTTGCATTTACACTGATCCCTTTTATATGATCACTCTGCTTTTTTTTTTTTTTTTTTTTTTTTAAGAACATCTACAATTTCTACAGATGCAGTTTTCTGTTTTGTCTAAATATACTCTAAATCTGATAATGTTTATGTGAGAGATGCAAGGAATGTGTCCTTCATTGTTTAGCTTTTCCCTGATTTTTTAGGTGTTTCTACCTTTTAGGAAGTTGGGTTTGAACAAGGCGGTTAGAATGCAAGGAATTATGTCCTGATCTTGGGGTAGAACAGTCATCTCAATTCCCACTGAAGGACTACATCTCTGTACAAGATGAAGCCTGACAGCTTTCCACAGAACTGGTAATTCTGAAGGATGGAGTAGATGAGGCTTCCTGCAAACGGCTAGTGGAAATCTCCTGATTACAGGCCCTCCTCCTCCTGGGGGATTTCAGCCACCCAGACATTTGCTGAGTAGGCTGCATAGCACTGTGCAAGCAATCCAGGAAACTTACAGACTGTTGAGGGGAATTTCCTAGCATAAATGCCCACCAAATCGTGCTTGACCAGCCTGATTACTTTCTATGATGGAATGACTGGCTATTGGAATGAGGGAAGAGCGGTGGATGCAATGTTGTTTGACTTTAGTAAGGTTCTCATGCTATCTCCCACAGTCTTCTCATCTTATTGCGGCCTTCCAGTACCTAAAGGAGGCCTACAAGAGAGCTGGGGAAGGACTTTTTACTAGGGCATGTAGCGATAGGACGAGGGGAAATGGCTTTAAACTAGAAGAGGGCAGGTTCAGATTGAACATTAGGAAGAAGTTTTTCACTTTGAGGGTGGTAAGGCACTGGAACAGGTCGCCCAGAGAGGTTGTTGAGGCCCCATCCCTGGAGGTGTTCAAGGCCAGGCTGGATGTGGCCTTGGGCAACCTGGTCTAGTGGGAGGTGTCCCTGCCTATGGCAGGGGGGTTGGAACTCGATGATCTTCAAGGTCCTTTCCAACATAAACCATTCTATGATTCTATGAAACTCACCTGAACTGTTGGGTCCAAACACCCAAAGGTGTTTCTCAATGGCTTCATGTTCAGTTAGCAGCTGACAAGAAACACACTACCATGAAATTGATACTGAGGTTGAGACAGTTCAGCGTGTTCATCAACAGCAAGTGTGATTAAACAGAATGCACTCTTAGTGAACTAGGAGGAGCAGTTAACATGCTAACCAGTAGAGATTCACTCCAGAGGGGACTTGAGACACTTGAGGGCTGAGACAACATAAAATCCATGACATTCAGCAAGAAGTGCAGAGGCTGGCACTTGTGGCAGGGTAACCTCATGTATCAGTACACATGGGGAGAACCAGCCCAGCTGAAAAGTTCCTGAGGATCACATTAGTCACCCCACTGAGTATAAGCCAACAGTGTGCTCTCATCGCAAATGAGACAAATACTATACTGGGCTATATTGCAAGGACTGGGACCAGTAGATCAAGGGAAGTTATTAATCCCTTATGCTGGATAATGATGAGACTGTACTGGGAATATTTGTATCCTTGGGTTCTCCAGTTCTGAAGGGGTGTTTAGAAACTGGAGAGGGGTGAGCAGAGGGTTATGAAGGTCAGGGACCTAGACCTTTCAAGGAGAGACTGAGGAAGTTGGTCATGTTTAGTCTGAAAAACTGGAGACAAAGGAGCAACATAATAACATCCTGCAACTACTTGGAGGAGATCTGTAAAAATGATGGACCCAAGCTGAGTTTTGGCAGCCGGTTAAAAAAGGATGCAATGGCCTAATACCCCACTATACTATAACCAAAACTGTAGGAATCTGGATGCATCTGGATGCATGCCCAGGCTATGTCCAAGACTCTGTTGGGGTGGAAATGCCACAGAATGCACCGTTCCTCTCCCTCCGTTTCCTCCCCATATTGATCCTTAGGCCCATCTTCCCTCATCTCTGTGGGAGAGAAATCTGGACACACGGGTGGGAGTGCAACTACAGCATGTGGTTAATCGGTGGCCAAGATTGTGGGTCAAGTGAGGGCATTCCCAGGTCTTTCAGGACTTAAGGTATAGTACCTTTTGTTCTACTCTGAAGCCTCCAACAGTGATAGAACTGGTAAAGTACAGTGGTGGTGAGATTGTGCATGCAATACCTCTCCAATAAAGACCTTTAATATTCCTCTTTACTGCTAAAGTCATAGTAGTGCTACCGTCAGTTTAAAGTACAGCATGGACCAGCTATGAGCATTTTTGAATTTGTCGTGATCCTGATGATTTTTGAAAAGATCTGCAACACACTTAGACTAACTGATGATTTTCAGTGCCTATTTATTTGCTGTGCCATTGCTGGCATTAGCTCTGGGAACCTACACAAGGCAAAGGATACTGCATTTATTTTTCCAAGTGTAACAAAGCTGTCAAATAGAGGAATCATAGGAACAAGTGATTTACAGGAGGAGCATCTGCAAATTCAAGTAGCATAATTCAGGTTATATAATGTTTTATTCGAGCAATTGCAATGATTTTCCGTTCTTCTCTCATTCACTTGTTTTCATGTAGTTCTTCTGGTACTAGCTGAGGTTGTTGTATCTAGGAAGGACTGACTATGACAGAACTTTCACAGCATTCTCATTTAATAAGAATTTTATCTTAGTTATGTATTTCTTTTGCAGAAATTAGATTTTCTGCCTACACCTGAAAAAATTAACTGTCTAATTTCTTTTCATATAGGGACTTAGAATTAAATGAGTAAGATAGACATTACAGTCTAAAGCCAGATTGTAAAGGTGTACATTGGTTATAGTCAGTAGCACAGAATGGTTGATTAATATAATGGTACTTATTGTAGCACTGCTTCTAACAAGTTGGCCTTTAGCTACAACTATCTTGTCTCCTGCTGTAGTGTGAATACCTTTCACCTTGAAATCTAAAACAGTTTTCAAATATTCATAGTTCCATACTGGAATAGTTTTAAAAAGATACTGTATTGTCTTCTGCTACCATTAATTACCAAAGGTTTATTTACAAGACAATAATTAATTATACTTCTGGGATGCTCAAGACTCTAACATAAATCAAAGCAGAATTGATAAGAAGCGATGAAAGTCTCACATAATTAAGCAGGGCACTAGAGACCAATTGTTTATAGAATGATTTTGCTGGGGCTAATTGACACTAATTATTTAATCTGATTTTCTTCTTCCCAGTAATGCTTCTACCATTTCACTGTTCTCAACTGATGGCACAAGCATATTTAACTTTATCAAGGTGTTCTCGCTGTATCAATACAAAGGATTTTCAACTATTACCTTTACTAGACTGTTTTTTAGTAGCAATGCAAGAGAGAAGGATGGAAAATGATGATCATTAAGTTTTGGTAATAATTTCCTAACTACATGGGGTGTTGAAGTGTTGTAAAAGCTAAGTAAGGTAATGACTTAGTTGATGATAAAAGTTAATTCTACAGGAGAAGCAACCTTAGGAAAACAAACATAAAACATCTGCAGACCAATGGATAGTTTAGCTCACTTATTATAGCTCTCCAGCTACCGCAAAAATTTTAATAACAAATTTATTTCTAGGTAAGATCTGTAACATTTCCCTGGTGCTTAACCATCTTGTGTTGATAAGTATCAACATGTGGTACAAGAAACTGTTAGTAGAATTCTTTAATTTCTTGCAAGGAACTGAACTCAAGGCTCAGAGATGTTACCGAATCTCTTGTGCTATTTTATTGGATCACCGCTCGCGTGCTGGAGCAGAGCATCATCATGTCATACAGTTCCGCCATGTCCTGTACCCAAACAGAAGTAGTAGCAAAACAGAGACAACCAAGTTAAGTAGGCTAATCCTAACATGCCATTACATTATTTCCAGACATACCATTTATTTTATAGACATATTGTTACTTGGTCAGTAACATACTTGGAAAGATGTTTATATGTATTTTTAGACTGCTTTCTTAAGGTAATGAGTTTAATGTGATACATCTACCAGGATGCCCAGAGACTTCCTTCACCAAAGTTTTAACTCATTGATCAATTTGAAATGGATATAACAAAGGAAGAAATGGCTCAATTATATGAATTTCCAGTGGAATTTGTGAAAATAGGTGTTTGTATAGTGGAAAAAAGACATGTATTAGAATCCCCACAGAGAAAATGGCTTCAGTATAAGTTCATGTTATTAAACAACAGGGAATCCGTGTGGGATACAGCCTAAGATTAGTTACACAACTAATATTTCTCATGCAGTATTAAAGTTATTATCATAGCAAAGTTTTTGGTCTATGGTTTGCAAGCATTTGATTTCAAGCTGATGAGTGTGTTTCTTCTCTTTGGTGTTTAAAGTTAAACACCGGTGAGTGTTTTCAGCACATAATTGTGTAATGCTCTAAGCCATAGGGCTACCAAGGTACCTGCATAGCCCTCTCAACTGCAGCGTATCCAATTCACATGTACGTTTAAAGCTGCTTTTCTTCTGTCTCTGGAGCTACACATCCACCTTCCCCCCCACCCCCCTCACAATATTTCAAAGTGTCTTTTTAAAATAATTGAATAATTTTCATAATTCAAAGTATGATCCTGTCCTCAAGACCCTGTGTCCTGCTCTGGTCCTACCTGTCTCTCAGGACATTATCAGCTATCAGGAATTAGCTTTGCTTTCTAACACCAGTAATACAGATACCCCGATTATGATTGCCACCATTATTATTTTGACAACACAGAGGATATCCTCCCTCAATGGCCGCTGCTTTTTGCTTCTTCAAATTATTCTTCAGGCTCTACTTCTGACTACAGGAACAGTTTCAACAAGTGATACTGGGCCAAGCTTTGCAAAACAACCCACCCAATGCTTCACAGGGTGAATACAGCTTGACTAGGAATATTTGAACAGTGGTGACCTCTGGTAGTAACTGCAGAAATAGTGGCTTATGCAGGGCATCGATACCGGAACTAGTGTATCACCCAACTATGTCCTGACTAGGTCATTACAAACATCTATTACTAATTATTTTTTACTAAATGACTTTGTAACCAAAATCCTTATTTATCATCAGGATTTTTGTATCTCGAGACCTGTACATAAGAATTCATATCCCACAAAACCTCTGCTTGATGTTGCCACTGTGATTTTTAACGCAACTTTGTAAATGGTTTAGGATGCCTGGATAAAACTGCTGGAGTGTATAAAGCTGTGTACATGCAAATATGAGCAATAACAGTAGGTTGCTAGTAGCAATTATTAATAGTTAATTATACATTAATAAGGAAGTTATGACAGCTGGCTATTTTCTTACATCTTATAGCAAGAAATCTGTTAAAGTGCTTGTTAACGAAAGTCTCATGTGAAAGATGTTCTGCGTGAGACAGAAATGCTGGTAAGTGATCAAAACACAAAAACCAAGAGACCCTTCACTTCTCTCAGGTGAGAGCGAAATATCTGTGTATCTGTATATCTCTATATCCACATGCATAAGTTCTGTGAATTCTCTTCTCACACATAGCTACAAGAGCGCGAGAGAAATCATTATTTTCTATCTCCTTGTTTTTTTATCTTGATGCTGGTTTTAAACTACCTTAAATCAATTTCAATTGAGTTTGCTTGTATGCACCTTGTAGGAGAGATTTAATCAGTCTGTTATAAATTTACTTTTAACAGGCAAGGTAAAAGATGGTTCAGTGTTGGAATCTAATTATCTGTATATAAATGGATCTTGTATAGAGAGGCAATAGAACAGTATGGTTTTGAGGATATCTCAGAGCTGTGCTTCATTTCTGAGAGAAGGATATTGCGTTTTAAATAATTACTTTCTAAATAGAGAAACTGAAGCTGTGAGGAAAAAATATATGAAGATGTAAACTATAATATGAAAATATGAGTAAGTAAGCATTTTAAGCTGAAAGTGAAGGAAGACTTGAGGGCTAAAATGTGAAAAGACAGGTGTGCGAGAGAGAGTACCTAAATCTATAATTTGTTATTTCAGCTATAAGTATGATATAGGCTAAGGATTTTTTAGGTGATTCTCCAAAATAACCAGGCAAGCTCATATTTAGGCATTTTGAATAAATGTCCTGACTTTTCAAAAACACTGTGCCATCATCAGCCTAATTCTAAGACTACGTGCTCTGTATTTGCTCAGCTTTTCAGTATATTCCCGGATGGGATTCAAGGTGTTGGCTTTCCTCTCTAACCCCCAAACTGGCTGGGGTACCGGGGGGCGGTGGGTGGATCTCTGCTTCCCCAGGACACGCTGCCGCAGCTGGAGACCAGGAGCGCAGCTTTCCAGGGGCTGCAGTGTGTCCGGGCGGAGGCACAGTCCGGCCACAGCGTGCTTCATGTCTGAGCGTAGGTGTGTGTACGCGCTTCTCACCTCCTTGCTAAGCCTGCTGAGGAAGGTGTTCTTTATGGACAGATTTTTATATTAGCTGTTTTGTGGGAAAGGTCCCAGAAGCACTTAAACTCAGTGGGAAGACAGAGAACATCTGCTGTGAACATTATATAAATGTTTATAACCAGACAGTCAATGTATTGCACCTATGGCATGAGGGATTAATTTTGTTTCTAACCGCTGGAATTGAATAACTGGACCTTGCTCAGTCTAGGTGTTTTATGGGTTTAAAAGCCGGTATTGCCCAGTAGCAAAGTTCTGTATGTCCACAAGTAGGGTCAACAATGTGACTTAGACTTTGTTCAAAGCTGCTGTAGTACGCACAACCGGCAGAGCTGAAATCTGACAGTCCTGCTAAGCTCCTCCTGGGAGCAACCTGGAAAATTAGATACACTGAAGGCAACTCGTAGGCTTAGAGGTAGCACAGGGGTGAAATGCATCAGTGGCCGTTGGGTACTTAACGACACAATGGAAATGTTAGGCTCACAGCCTTTACTGGGTTGTTCCTGTGACTGCAAGACCAAGTTCAGAGGTTTTTCAACTTACATGAGAAGTTTCTCAGGCCAGAAACTCATCTGCCCTTATTGCCTTTAAACAAAACTGTAGGTACTTCTCATTGATTATAATAGGCCTCCCTGCATTGTCTTCGATAAATAACTATGGTTTCTGTGAACATTTGTGGTCTCTCGTCCTCTCATCTTCTTGGGAATTACGCCTCACTGCGTTAACCCACAAGAGGCACAAACGTCTGCTGCTGAAAGGAGATGGGAACCTTGCTGAGTTTATTTCCATCTGAAAAGAACGCACACCATTCCCATCTTTGCAAGTGAGTTCAACTTATCCACAAAATAAACCCCATATCACCTCAAATACCAGCCTTACGTAAAAGTGACTCACTGACTCCAGTATCTGAATTGATTGAGAACTTTTTGTCACCAATTCCACACTTCCTACTGCCATAGAGTTTGTGCTGCTCAAATATAGCATCTCTGGTACACGTATAATGAAGTACACATTGTTAGGAGTTTTTCAGTACAATCAAAGTTGGGATGAAGGAGTTGTCAGACCTTTGCTCATGCTAATGTCAATAGGAATTTGTATCCTGTGTAGATTTTATAAAGAACAGCCTGCTGCTGTATGCTACAATGCCACAACTCTACCTCGGATCAAGGATATAAGAGAATAATTTCTTTTTCCTCTCTTACATCGAGCCTGGCAATCAATGGGAAGCAAAGCAGGATCAATTTTGATTGATCAGTTAGGTCTTTAAATAATTGGCATGCACTCCAGTCTCTCAACAAAATAACAACTGGTGTCCGGGGTTTGGCATTTTCCAGCTCTTTTTTCCAGGCGCGTGTCACGGCTGCTGTGATGCAGGAGATGCCCCCGGGGTACGCAGCACAGCTCCCCACGCATCTCGCTGCTGCAAGTGAAACCCAGACAGGCAGGAACGGTGCCACGCAGCACCAGGGCATGCTTTAGGAGTGCTCTACTTAGTGCAGATCTGATTCACCTTCAGATGCTGTAGGTTTTGTTCGTTTGAGTTGCTCCTCCTAATTCTAGCACTGTAATGAAGCCAACCTAGCTGCAGCACCAGGCCTCGTGTGAATGCAGGCGTCTAAAATACTGACAATGACACCGCAGTTTATCTCACACAGTCTACATTTTTGTAGAATCCTTCAGAGCACGCTGAAGTGCTAGCTAACAGCACCGGCGAGAGCAATAAGATTATAACTGTAGAACATACTTTATCGGTGTAAAAATATTGGACCAAGTAGCACTGGATGTACGCAGACTTATTCTGCAAGGAGCAGAGGAGGCATTGATGAGCTTTTGCACTCTATAAACCTCTCCTCAGTCTTCTGGGGCTGGATTTGAACAAGGATGCAGCTGTCCCATTCCTGGCCCCTTTGTGCCTATGGTCACTATTCAGACGTTCATCCAGCGTTGAATTGGGTAAAACTGCTGGTACATTTTTTCAAATGACATCTCATGTTAGATGACCTCCTTTGCAACAGCTAATCTGAATTAATCTTGATCTTCTGAGACTGGATTATGAACTCTTTGGCTGCCTGTGCTGCACGCTTTCCATAGGTGTCTCCGTGCAGTTGTCCCTAGAATGATGTGACATCCAGCCGGGATGTCTAAAACGCCCTGCTTAAGATCCTTCTATGATCTAGTCCTTCATCTCTCTCTCTCTCTCTTTTGATTTCCCAACCCTGAAATAGTTAGGTAACTATACTGCTATACAGAAGTGGTGTGAGATAAAAACATTACAGGCTATGAGGTGCTCAAGTTATCTGTGCCTCCAACCTATCGCTGGCAGCATGCAGTCTTGGGGACTCCCCACACGGTTACCTCTTGGAGAACAAAAAGAAGAGTGCCCACAGATGACCTGAAGTCTACCAGTGTACACAGTGCTGTTGTAAAGCTCAAATGCTCGCTGGTTACCTCTTTACCCAAAAGTATGGAAAAACGTGTACCTGAGACATGTAATATTGGTAAGAGAGCATTCTGGATCCTGCATTGTGGAAAGTGGTTCTTAATTGACTTTCTGATATTGTGCCTGAATTTATGGTGTTTAGCGCTTACTGTACATGCCAATTTTTTATTGTGTAAATATGACAGAAGCATATTGATCGCCTGTCCTAAGTGCTTAATCAAACTCCGTTATCCTGCTAACCATAAACTAGCTAACAGAAAGTTACTGCCTCAAAATGTTACTAACTATGGGTTGGACTTGAATAAAGAAAGTAATCATTCGTGCTCTTTTTCTTGGGTGCGATAGAAGCCTCGGCTGCCTGGAACCAAAATGTTTTCATACCTCGCTATTAAGTTTCATTGTAGTTTTGTCTACTTTTATGTAAAGTATACTGATTTATTAGAAAGCTCACTCCACAGTAAACTGATAATTGGATGCTGTTGAAAGAATGAGTTTCATTGATCTAAGTCAATGACCACAGACATTACTGAAGTAAACCTCTTAACAGTGCTGGGGCGTATTTTTGCCACAATCAATTTCTGTGAATATTCCCTTGCAGTTTTTTTTTGTTTTATTTGACACTATCTGCATTGATCTAAACCCGGAGCAGATTTAATGCGTAAAATTTATCTTGACAGAAAGTTTCATTACTTTTCAGTTAATGCAACCTTCTCTTTCTTTATTATAGATTAAAAATCTGCTGTGACAATCTGTGCAAGTAACCTGTGGGCACCTGTTGCATCAGTATGCGTATGCCATAGACAGCAAAGGGTTTGTATTCAGAGAGGTGGGCTTCAGCGAAATGAGACATTGCACTTGCTGGTGTTGAACAGAACGTTTTGTAGTATCTGGTGTGAGGAAGATGCCAAATATTCTTCTTGTTTCAATTTATAAGGTAGATAAAATAGCATGGGACGGTTTAAAAGGAATTAATTATGTACACATTAGTAAAGCTAGTTAAGGCCACAATTTTACTGAAGAATTTAACCTCAAAACCTGTGACTAATCTCACTACATTTAAAAGCCAGAGTCCTACAACTCCGCTTTTGTTAAACAACATGAGTTTCAAGCTAAGTACATTCTTTAGGTGATTTTGGGAACAGAGCCTGATTCTTGCCTCCCCTGCCAGCACAGATGTGGTTCAACACAAATGCAGCTGTTTTAGCATTAAACTCCATCGACTCACTGACAGGACGAACCCAAAGGTGAGAAGTGACCCATAGAAAGACAGAAACACCGGAAAAGCCTTTTTTACTTTTTCAAAGACATCTCTGTGCTACTGTTTTAAGGTGGATCATCAGAATATTTTAACCGTGGTTAATGCTTAGAAATCTGAGCGAGGATTTCAGTTTTATTTTAATCTGAAAGGCCATTAATACTAATGCTGTTTTTAAAAGAAGACAAATCTGTGTGCTTCAGATGAGATGCTTAAGTTAACAACAGCTCCAGGGAGGTTTACACTCAGTGTGGAAGCATCTGATTTGCAGGTGAGCTCTGAGAATTTTACATATATATATATATATATATATATATAAATTGAAATGTTGTTGCTGATGAACTAGATATACTTTCTAAGTTCCTTGATTTTATTTATGTTGCATTATATAGTAAGTGAATTAATAAGAAATATAAGTGGTGAATAAGCCTTAGTCATATTCTAGTAGAGACCAGGTTCCAATTTTTTAATCAAGCACACAATGTCTAGTTTGTGGTGGTTTTATTTCTGGTGGTAGCTGCTTCTCATCTCATGATTCTTGGCTGGTGTAAAAGCATGTTTGTTTACAAATAGTTGCATATGCATGGAATTTATTCCTGGAGAAAAATCAGTTGTCTTTAGCAGTTATAAAAATCTGTTTTTATGAAATACAAATTCAGAAATATCTTTGATTAGGCAGTCAGTGCTGGAACTTTCCATTTTTAATATGCCAGAGAGGGGAAATATTAGCAGGGTAGAAGTTGCAGGATTTAGTTAAATGCACTAATATCTAAAGACAACTGTTCAGCAACATGAAAAGTTTTGAATGCCTTTCCTGAGCAGTATGAATTATAACTATTTCTGGAGAGAATTGCTGCCACGTTGTTCGTGCCAATTTGCGGGCTGACTCTGAAGATGCACGTCAGGCTGGCATGGTTGGTTGTTTTGATTTCAAACCCAAACTAATTTGTTTAAAGAATCTAAATCCCTTTAAACAGAGAGCGGAGTATTGCAATGCAAGTGGGAATGACTTTTTCTGATGCTGAAAATCTTTATGAGAAGATGTCAGAAGGGGAAATCCAGCCGTCCCTGCAGAACAACAGTGCTTTGCAGCAGCAGGATCACTGTGAACCTCTTTGGGCCCTTTATGGGACTCATCTGTCTGAGGTGGAGCCATTAGAGCTGCTGAGCTACATTGGCACAAAAGGAGACCTATTTGCTTCTCTATGCTTGAGAGTGGTGGAAGCAAAGTTCTGAGAAAACCTAAAATGTTTTTATGATTTTAAGTTCTTTTTCTGTGTAAAGTACAACTGAAAGTGAACAGAAGAAAGCAGTGCTCTAACTTTCTTATATGCCAAAAGTAGGATTAATAGAAAGGTCATTGAGTGGTTGTTCTAGGTATCTACAGAAAGGAGACAATCAAAGGAGGTACAAGTACCCATTCAGTGGGACTGGACTTTGCAAGAGATTTGATAGTGGCGGAGTTAATTTCCCTTGTGACCTAAGTGAGATAGCATAGTTTTATCTTTTTCAGAAAATTAAGGGTAAATTATCTGGTTCAATGACTCTCACTAACTACATTTAGATAAGCATTTTGTGTGTTTATTAAGTTGTTTATTTGTTATAATAATACTAGCGATCTAATAAAGATAAGAATTTAGATGGAAGTCAACAAACTTCCCATTATGCAGCTGGCTCATTTCAAGCAGTGAGAATAAATTAAATGATAAAATGCTCTCTCTTGTCTGATTAAGAGACCAAAATTAGTCATTGTGGAAGAGAAATGTTTCAAATTGTAAGAAGAAGCTTTCATTCTCTGTGCAAAGAGATAGACGTACATGTGCAGTGGATGGTCTAACATTTTGTTGCACTATTGCGTTGTCTTTAAAGGAAGAGAGGACGAGAGGACTGTAAAGGGCACATGTTTCATAAGCAAGACAGTAAATGGCTGGTAATGAAAGAAGCACAGTCCACTTTGAGGAAAGGATATTAGTTAGAATAACTGCATTGTTACCCAGAGTAACAATTTATCTTACTGCAGCAAGATGTCTGGAATTTCTCACAGTAGAAATGGGAGAATTTTCCACTCTGCTTTTGAATTCTGTGTAGAATAAATATCTGTTCATTATCCTGTATCTGTATGCACACACAGCAAACGCTGAAGCCTGACTGTCAGAGAGGAAGAGATTAGTCTGTGTCTGTTAAACAGTGAAGTCCTTTAAGTGCTTTTATACTCTTGTATCTTAAAAGCTCAATCTGCCCTTGTATATGCAATCATCAAAAGAAAAGCTACTGAGTTTGTGCATGCATGTGTAGTAATTGATTTTTTCCAAGGTACTTGCCTGGGTGCAGTATTGCATATTTTGAGGGCAAGATCAAATCATAAAATAGTGTTGAAGAATAACCCACTGCAAATAAGGTAGAGATAACAGGAGCCCAGGTGGCAACCAGATTTGGAATGCAGACATTTTAAATCAGTGTCCTTTCTGGAAAATCAAGATAAATTTAGGTGATAGAAAAATCTTGGAAAACAATTGTGCCAGAAAACAAAAAGCGTAGGTACTGGCTTTCCTCTTAAAGCAAACAGTGTGATAGCTATCAAGAGTGAAACCCTGGCCTCACCAGAGGGTGGGCTTCTTATGGCCTTGCCAGAGTTCGATTGCCTACTGCCTCTCTGGCAGGGTTACCCACTGTGAGCCGTCCACTGGGACTCACAATTACAAACAGTGAAAATATTCCATAAAGTTTTGACGGTCTAGGAAAATGCAAGTATTTGAGCAGATGACACATGAGAAGAAGCTGAGAGAGCTGGGTTTCTTCTGCCTGGAGAAGAGATGGCTAAAGAGAGATCCATTTTCTGTCTTCCTCTCTGTTATAGAGAAGATGAAGCCAGGCTTTTCTTGTAGGTGCACAGGAGAAGAACAAGAGGCAGTGGACTCAACTTGAAACAAGGGAAATTCCTCTGAAGAATAGGGATTCTTCATAAGGAAGTTGAATCTGCACTGGAACAGGTTGCCCAGAAAGGCTGTGCGATCTCCGTCCTTGGAGATATTAAAAACTCAGCTGGATGGGACCCTAGGAAACCCAATCTAGCTCTGAAGTTAGCCCTGCTTTGAGCAGTGATTGGACCCAATGGCCTCCTGGTGTCCTTTCCAACACAAACTACTCTATCATTTAAAAAACAATAAGAAAAAGAAAATAAAAAGCAAATGTAGAGCTCTTTGCATGTCCAGTCAAATGCTCCCCAAAAAGGGGATACATTGATACCTACACTCTGTGCTCTTTGGGGCACAAATTCACATTTCGGTTGAGTTTAGAGAGCATCAGTAGCGGTGGGATTCCTGTCCTTGGCTAGGGCCCTTTTGAGCTATAGCAATACAAATACCAGAAAAGAAAGATGCCTCCGTCAGATGAAAAAATTAAGGAGGATAAAGTTTAGCAAATATCTAAACTGTAGGATAACTGATAAGAATCGAGATTCCACCAAAGTCATGCCCTTAGATGGAGGAGGAGGTAGACTGACAAATTGAAAGATACCGCTTTTTCAGAGACATGGCCAATCATGTGATGAGTCTGGGACTGTTGAGGACGGCGAACAAATGTGCTGACTGGACTGTGACAGGCAGTTTGGATGTCTTGTGATGTGATTTGACATCTTCTTTGTGATTTTGCTAGTATAGATGGCTTTGATCAAAGCATATGGCCCTCCCATGCATCTTTAAAGGCAGTGTTGCTTGTCCCAACTAAAATTTGGTCACTTTTGGAGTAAGGGAATTCTTACTATGGAAACAAAAGTACAGCCAAGTATTATCCATCTCACAACCAAAACAGTATCCTTGCCTGAGGAGAAGTGACAGATGGCTTACCATGCGTAGCCCTGTAATTCACAACCTGCTTTATGTGGACCTCCTGGCTATTGCTTTCTTCTCTCCCTCATTTCCATTTCCATTCCCATTCCCACCATCCCTTGGGCCTTTGCCATCACCCTCCCACTCTCTCCCCATTCCTATATTGTTGCCCCTCTCCCATAGCGCTGCTGCGGCCGCTCCCTTCCTGCGCTTTTCTTGTAGGCACAAGCTGAACTGCAAGTTGCGGGGAGATGTCAGCCAGCGGGAGGTGCTGGGGAAAGCCGTGCAAGACACTGAGGTGCTGCTTCTGTTTATCCACATTCTCATTAGTGTTACCTTTCTCAGCTGCTGGGAAGTAATCCTGTTGTGGTTTGATGTGTGGATGCTTTATATCCCCAAACGTTATTTTGTTTAAGTGATGAGGAAGAGAGAATGTGTAAAATGTTTGCTTTGTTTACATGGGACACTCCATGGCAAGTTTCATTCAGCGCCTTAGCTGTGATTTATTTTGATTGCTGCAAAGCAAAGCTTGCCTGGCTGCATGTGCGCTGTCAGAGCGTGTACGTTTCAGAGGAGGGAATTAGGTTTGCATAAATACAGAATCCTCCCGAACCTATATCCAAATATTAAACTTTTTTGGCTTCAGTAAAACTTACTGAATTCTTCCAACATTTAGTTGCAGTGGAGGTCAAAAGTACTGAAGATGAAACACCAGAGAAATGAATCACGCATCGCTCCTGGAGTGACAGGAAGAAGGAAGTACGAGCTCTCCATCTCCTCTTGAACCTTCCCACCTAAGGGATATAGACTGCAGAGGTCACGTAAAGTTCAATCACAGACATGTCCAAACTGAATTTCTTGAGATCCAATCACATTCAAATGTACGCAATTCCCCCTCTGAGTGCTTTTCACCTGCTTCCCTTAATTACTTCAATGACTGTTACTGTGATTGCTGCCTCTGGTTGCTTACCGATGGCCCGGGTAGGTTGGCGCCTGTGTTTCTGGACTGGGATGTCAGCAGGTTTGAATGGATGCTGGCACCCGCTCGGGAATTTTACCACACGGTTCAGTGGAAAACGTGGAAGGAGCTGTGGCCCACTGCCATTTTCAGGCTGTGAAGACAAGGGGTGTTGCGGAAGGACACGTGTCGCCCGCAGAGGCTCAGACTGTAAAAGAGGTTTGGGAGAAAGTGCAGCTCCACTTTTACTTTCTGCTCCCATTGTGGCACGCACTGGGCAGAAACCTTTGGTCTTTTGAAAGCCTCCTGATTGCCTTTCTCCTTAAATAGCCCTGCATGGCAATAGAAACCGAGTGACTCTGTTACACAGGCTGGGAGATTTGTGCAAGTTTTCCTTAAGCTGTAAAAAGTTTTACTTTTATGAACTTAAGGAATGCTGTAGTTGAAGACTTTAAAGTTTCAGGTCACTCTTGAGATTCGGTATTAAGAATTAAAATGAAAACTAAGCTTTGAACCAAAACTCTGCACTTTTTTTTTTTTTTTTTTGGCTTTGAATAAAAGCAGATGTTGCCCAAAACTTATCCAACATATAACAAGCTTTGTAAGTACCTTCCAGTCAAATGTCCTACCAGTAGTAACCTAGAAACACAAACAGATATGCAAATGGAAAATGTTGGTAATGATTTAAAGGCAAATACAGTTACAATACAAATGGGGAGGGTGAGGGGTAAAAGTCTGTCGTGGTTTATATTGCTCTAGTTGCCAGATTGTTACATTCTTTTGATTTTCAGACGAGGTCTGCAGATTGGAGGGAACTGCTCAACATTTCTTAACAATTTAAATCAAGGTAAAACCCAATCTTAAAAAAATGAATCCAATCTTAAAACAAACAAACAAACCACAACAACCCTGACATGAGTTTTACTTTCATCTATTTTTAACTTTTCTTCTCAAGGAAGAACTTTATTTTAGTTAATGATTAAGTTTAAACCTGTTGTTGTGTAGAGAAAATAGCCTTTATAGTATTTGTGGGGTTTTGGGGGCTGGGCTGATTTCCTTGCGTGGCTAATCATGAGGATGAGTTACTTACAGATTTAGGGACCTTCCCTGGGGGAAAGCCTGGGCTAACTTTGTAGTGGAGATATATTCGGTGCGAAAAAGTTTCTCCCAGCTTTGCTGTGTGAGGCGATCTACTGATTCAGCTGGACTATTCAAAAGAGGAAGGTGTACTTACTGAGGAGTAAGACTTGCTAAATTGGCTGAAATTACTTCTTTAAAATGTGTACGTAAGGGGAGGGAGAGAAGGAGAGAGCAACAAAGTACAGTGGGGCTTGTAGAAAAGAAGAAATGTGTTATGGACGTGGTAAGTGAGACTAAGCAGGATGGGGAAGGTCAGCCTCCGGCTTGAAGCAAAGGGCGAGCATTAAGAGGGAGTGCTACTGAAGAGTAAGGTGAGAACGAGCATTTGAAAGCAACGAATTAGAGACCATGGAGCGCTGGTGCAGTAGAAGGCATCGCTTTCTGAACGCTTTTTACTGGAAAAGCACTGTTTTATTTTTAGGAAGATCGTGGTTTGTGATCAGTCAGTGGCGACACAAGATACACTCATGCAGAAAGCAGGGGAAAAACCATACTGCCTCCAATTTGTAAAATTTATTCCTGTTGAAATTTGATTCAAGGGATACTTCTCATTCTGGCAGCTAGGTGCCATGAAGTAGGGTCTGGCTCTCAAGGGTCTGAGGTTTCCAGGGAGAAGGAGGAGCCAATACCATCAGAAAAATTTCAGGAACAATTTGTGGAAGATTTCTTCTTGATTAAAAAAAAAAAACAGAACTGTGTATCAACTAGTTTGAAAAGGGCTGTATTTGAGGTTACGTATTTGCAGCAGAAATTGGGGATTAGCAGCATTCAGTGCCAGTGTGGAGACATGGGTCTATACCAGGGCTGGCAGTGTCTGACTATGTAAAATCATTAGCCACTGCTCGATAAAGAAAAGAGATAAAATGTGACTGGTGGTGTTTTTCTGAGGCTAAAGAATGTTTTATTTTCAACTGTATTTTCAGTATGTGGCCCTAATACTTATCATACCTAGCACTGCTGTAATAATGTGCTTCTTGGGGTACTCTTTGCTGCAACTTGGTCAGAGGGAACTGGCAAGACCTTTCAGTGCGTGTAAATGAAGCAAGCAAATATGTCTTTTTTGGTCAATGTTTTATCACAGGTGGTTTCCTCGTAAAGTAATTTTTATCTGCTGTTTAGTTGTGAACAACAAAACATCTTCACATTTGTTTTTCAGGTTCAGTCAGTTTTTGAACTGAAATAGTTCTAAGGCGTTGGACACTCTACCAGGTAACAACACTTAAAGAAAAAAGAACAAAAAAGATCTATTTTGCAAGAATCTCAATGCAGATTAAACATTATAAATATATTTAAGTGGTAGTAAAGGTAAGAATTTCAGCTGTACTTCTCAATAACTCTTTAGTAGTTGAATTCTTACACAGTTTATTGAAAGTGATTGTATACCAGGAACTGTTTATCGAAATATATGACATAAGAATAAACATCCTTTTTGAACAGCAGGAAGGATTCATCTCCAGAAACGTTTGCCAGGACTGTGCATGTGTTGAAATTTGTCACAGAAGAGATCAATAAGTGGGCACTGCTTGAAAAGTAAATCACCTGGGGAGAGTCAGCGAATTGTCATTGTAGTGGAAGTATCTCACTAGAAAGAGGTATCTGTCCCTGTTCATTAGAAAGGAAAATGAAGAGGGACGGAGGGAATGAGGAGGGTGGATTGACTAATATAAAGAATAACTGTGGGGGGTTAACTCTTCCTGTTTGTGCTGTCAGAACTCGTGCTTTGAGTTAATTGATGTCTTTGGGGACCCCAGAAGGAGGTAACAAATTGTGTCCTCGTTGTACCAAATTCACTGACTCGACAAAGCGGTCTGTTCAAATGCAGAGGGAAAACGTTAAACGGAGCTAAAAAATACATCTGCATTTGTATCAAATGCTCTTTATTAGGATTTGAGGAGATGTTGAGAGCAGTGACATGGTAAAAAAGGCTCATATTATTCCAAGGAGTTATGTAGGAATACAGTAATGAAAAGCAGAGTAAACCCAGCCAATAAACAAACAGTGAGACCCCCTACTCAAAGCCTATTTAAAAACAACAGGGCTTATTCCATTAATTTCAGTGGGCTTGGGACAGGGATCTAAACGGGAGGGAGGGGGAAGACCTCTTACGTCTCATGAATGAAGGTCTTCCATTCTGGACAGTAAACCTGTAGCAAGTACATAGAACAGGTCTTCTGAAAATGCAGCAGATCCATGAAACTTGCCAAGTTTTCTCTTTATCTTGTTGCTATATTTTGTTGACATTTGGGAAAGCACATCAGAAACAAGGCAGTGCAGCATGTAGAGGCGGAAAGGAACGGAAATCACGTCCGTGAAATCTAGTGAAATTTACCTTATTGGAAGGTACAGGGATCATCAATTTTATCCGGATTTTCAAATAATTTTATTTTTTGAATGGTAGATATTCATACCTTCTCTGGAGTTTATGTGTGTGAAACCGCACATGCAATAAAACACTTTATGGCTGCTGGGCAATAAAATTTCACTAGTCCTACACAAATCTAGTGTTTGGTGAAATACAGCCTGTGGAGAGCAGGAAATCCCAAAGACACGTGCAACTTTACAGCCACAGAACTGTGTTTTGTAGCTGGCATAACAAAGGCTAATAAATGAAACCGGTTCTCAGGTTCTCCAGACGTTGTCCGAAAGGTGACGTTGATTTCTGAAACTTGAACATCACAGAAAAAATACTGTTCTTCAGCAGTAACTTTCATAACCGTGACTCTGCCCGTGTTTTTCCTACACTCTTTTGGCTCTCCAGTATGCCTTTTCCAGCTCTTTCAACATGTGAGGCAAGGCTCTGATTGACAACAGCTTCATTCACTACACAGCCCCTGGAGAAGCTTCACCCTGTGAGTTACTTTCACACCCTGTGTGATAAGAGAAGAGGATGTAACTCTGATGTAATTGTACTTAAATACCTCCGAGACGTTTATGGTCCAGCGGGTCTATTCTCATACCTGCAGTCTTTAAGCCTAGATCATAATTCAGGCACACTACGCTGTCTGTTTTAGTACCTGCTAAGTTTTGGTTTGGCTTTTTTGCTATCTTATTATGGGAAGCATATAAATAGCAAACAGTGCTTCTGCTTGTGGCTGTAATAAGTATTCCACATAGACATTCATTTTTGAATGCTATTTTGTTGAGCACTTAATGAACAGCTAGCTATGCTCTGCCTTAATGCTTTTGTCTTTAGTTAAGAATTTCTAATGGAAGTAGAAGGAGTGCTTCTTTCATTTTATATTTGAGAACCTGAAGCCATTCAGCGAGTCAGACACAAAAGTATTGTCTGGAAAATGAAGAGCAAATTTAGCAGTCTTTTTTTTTTTTTTTCTCACACACATCCAAAGTAAAAGAAGCAGTTATCCTGTGTGGTTAGTGTGTTACTGAGAATAAAGCCTCAGAATAAAGCTTTTGCATGAATTCACCTTGTAGAAGTCATTACAAGAGAGAGAGAGAGTGTGTGTAGACCATTGGACACCAGGACTTTGTCTGAGCCCTGCTGATATCTCTGCTGATAAACTGATATTGCATTTCTTGCTACTGCTTTCTCTGAAGGGCCATAATAGATCTGTACAATCGCTAGGGAATAAAAACATCAGATAAACAGTTCTTGGTATCCATCTTAAGTCTCTCCCTAATTGACCAAATACAGTTCAGTACTAGTTTAATTAGATGTCTGTCCAAAAAAAAGAATCAAATATCCACTGAAAGCCTCAAGTGGTTAAAATAGATCTAGAGGTTGGCAACCTGCAAATGTTTCCATTCACAGAAGGTGATGTGCAATGTTGTCTGGTTTACTTTTGCCTTTTCCAGAAATTGGTTCCCTCTAGCAAGCAGCTGCTACGTCCTTTCCATCTTTGTTGTCACCAGTGCCATATTATTTGTAAAGACAGGTATTTGTACCACTCTGGTCTTTCCTCTACCAGCTTAGAAAGCACTAACTACCATTTGCTTTGCTGTTCGACATTTTGTGTGCTTTTGGATGAGTGTAATGGTAGAGGAAGAGAGACAGGAATGGCTTCTTGGGTGAAGCAAGTTTGATTTAAAATGAGAAAAACCTGGTTTTGGTGGATTATATCTGGCATGGTGGAGAAATGAATAAGGCATAAGGCTCTGGCGACAGAAGTTCCACAAAATAAAACTGAGAGCATGGTAAGGTACAAAAGAAAGAATTCTACATCTTGTCTTATGTTTGTTGTCTACCTCTCTGCACTATTATTGTCCCTGCCTATGGCAGGGGAGTTGGAACTCAATGATCTTCAAGGTCCTTTCCGACCTAAAGCGTTCTATGATTCTATGATTATCAGAGGATATCGGCTGTAGGCGATGTTAGATTATCCCAAGTTTGTCAACTTTCTCACAAGCCTTCCCCCAAAACAAACTGCTCAGCAACCAAGCAGGAAGTAAAGAAGGTAACTCAAAAATAATGTCCTCATCCTCCAGATGAGAAACCGTGTTGTCCTGAAGGCTTACTTTACAACCTTGATTACTACCTGCATCTATTTGAATGATTGGCTGTGAGTCCAGTACGCATGCTCTGCTTACTATTCTTCTAGATGTCTTTATAAAACTATTATCCTGTAGCATTCAAGTGTGTTTCCAGTAGTGCATTAAGTAACATGACTGACGTCTGTCACATATGATTTGTTCTCTTCTCTCTGAAAACATACCTATGTCTTGCTCTATAAACTCCCTTCAATCAAACAACTCATATCAAAGTTATTTTAAAAGGGAATTCATCTCTCCTACACAAGGATAGACTGATTATTAATGCCACCAGCAATGATATTTTTGTAATACCTGGAGGCTGCTTGACCTGTGAGCAATTGTTGGCCTTGCTGGAGCTGATGAGTGGGCTAGCTTTTGGAACGAGTAGAAATGCCAAACTATTTTATGAACCAAACTGTTTTAAACAGGAGAAGCTCACGTACAAGGTTCACACCAGCCATAGAAGTGCACGAGCTGCAATAGAGGGATAGTCTTTTGGTTGAGTTTACTGTTGTTTCCTTCACTTAACAAGCAACACACACCCTACAAAATTGTGTTTTACGGGACAGAGCCAGTCTGCATTTTACTTTCTTCTCTTGAACAGTGAGAAGGTTTTTTGATGGGACTGGTTGAACCTGCAGGGGCTATGAATTTTATTGGTGGAGCTTTGCATATAATTGAAATAGAAAGCCAAGAGAAGGTCAAGGAACAGGAATGGTATTGCCATGTGGGGAAATACAGAGCTCTGAGAAGGGAAACAGACTCGGGAAATGAAGCTCGGGAAAATGACTGGTGAGGAAGAGTTTACCTGTCGGACAACATAGAGCTCAGGGTCCAGCAGATGAGTGTGGCTGGGTTTATGTTGAACAGCAGTGCTGTTAAATAGCAAGATACCAACGATAAGTTCTATCTGTCCAGCACCCAGCTAACCCCTCCTCTGGGCTACAAAAAGAATAGATGTTCATAGCTTTTTTTATGCCTCTCTGGCACCCCCTGTCTTCCTGTCCAAATCTTATTTGCCATATATATTTTGCATGACTGTGTGTCATGTCAAGGCCTGTGACCTTGCTGTTCTCCAGTCTGCTGAGCTCCCCATTTTGTCCTTACTTTCACAAAAGTGTATCGAAGAATCAAGATGTGCACCCAGATGAAAAAGCTCTTCCTGATTTTTTCCTTCCGCTTCTTTCTAAACCCTTGTTTCCTATCTAGCCCCTGCCAACTGATACATACCGTGGCAGCAATGAAGACTAACGAGCTACAAAGCCAGACTATGAACTTGAAAAGTCCAATAATACAAATTCAGTGGGATGAAAGGAATAGGCCACGCACCGGTCATGTGAACTTCCAGCCTTTAATTCCATGTCACTCCTTGATATACCAGTGATGGGCCTGGATTCTCATTTTGGGTGGGACTGTCTAGGAGACTGGATAACATTTCTGAACCTACCAGCTGGTAAGGGGCAGTTCAGGTTGGCAATAATAAGTGTGAGCACATGGAATAACAAGAATTGCCTCTCAGAGAAGAATATTGTTGGGTGACACTGTCTCCGATAAGAATCATTCGTTAGCAAGCTTGCTTACTGTATTTTTTTAATTTAAGGGTTACATTAATATTAAGATAATGAAATATGCATTCTCCCTGGATCTGGAGACAAGCACTAAAGATGATTTAAAGGACAGTGCTTAATAAAATTTAATGCAATTACTGTAATTAGAAAAAAAAAAACTAAATAGGAGGGGGGAAAATTTGTTGTGGAGTTTTTTTGTGTACACACCAGTTATGTAGCTGCAGCACAGTTTTAACAGGTCTTTCTCAGTGATGGCATCCAACTGGCAAACCAAAAATAGTAAGATACCAGTCTTCAGGGTGCTACAGCTTTTTCTTGAAATCTCTGCTTTCTCCCGCCACGAGGACAGAGAGCTATTTTTTTCCTTCACTGCCTAAAGACCGTTGCAACTGCATTAAAGGAAAACGCGGGTTTTCTAGGAAGAGTGCAGCTATGTGGGCTGAAGAGTGAGGCACAGAGTCTACTGCAGTCCCTAATTCTGACTTCACATATAGAGACACACTGGGACACCTTCCTCTGTGCAGGGCCAAGCTACAGCTCAAGTCTTGTGGGCTTTCCACAAATAGGACACCGAGTTCAGCAAAAAGGGCAAGAACATCAGTGTTCTCAGGGGCTATGGCAAGTGTGCCCTGCATGTTCCCTTGAGATACAAAGGATGAATGAAATACTCTGCTTCCCTGAGACAAAATTATTCTTGGAGCTACGTCAGTAGCATGACGGTCCTCTACCGCTTCAAGGTGGCCTGTGCTTAAAGCCTGTTTGTTGGGTCACAGATTTTATTGACCGTACACTTGGTAAGCAGATTGCAGCTAAGACGCATAACCATTTGAGGCACAGAATATGGCTCCTCTGTTGAGTCTGATACTGTGGCCCCTGTGACCTATAACCGATCATCCATTAAATCTAATTTCTATTAGATTAGATCTGGTCCTGTGGTCTACCTGAGCATCAACTCAGTGCCAAAATTTCACAAATATTTTTTGTGAAAAATATTGTTTGGCTGTTGTAAAATCTGATTCAAAATGATGTAGATGTCATGCAGGATCAGCTCGGGGGAATTTGATTAAATTCAGCATAATTGCATGATTATTCCTTCTTGTAGGACCTAGCAGGATTTACAGCAAGCTTAACTTTCAGCAAAAATCAGTTCTTGCCCCAGAGGGCCAAATTCTAAGTGGTATTCCTGCTTATTAACTAAGAAAACAGAAACAAAACATACAGATGTACACAAGTAGAGAAATCAAATGGACACCCACTGTAAAGGCAGGCTGTTCGCATGATAAATATTTGAATGTATGTTAGCAGTAATTGCAGAGTAATAGGCCTTTCATATGACTTTCAATAAGGAGATATTCTAACTACTAGCTCTAAAAATAAATGCTAATAAGGAGAATTCTCATCTTGGAAGGAGATTTAGACTGAAGAGGGAAAGAAAGTGACTTCTGAGTGAATATTGGCTTGTTTGAAACCAAAAATTAATGCTGTCCATGCAAAAGATAACAGGAGTATGTACCTCTCGCTGTAACTTTTCAAACCAGCAACCATAAAAATAGCACTTCCACAGTATTAATGCTTGTGTAAATGTCCCATAAATAGTAAATATTAAAGTTTTTATAGAAGTTTATGTGAAAGCAGGCTTGCAGTTGTTAATAAGCATTTAAATGAACTCCTAATTCTGCTTCAAAGTTTGTCCTGCTGGAGGGAGGGTGGGAATGCCAAGGGAACAATGGCAAACCTCCCAAGCCAAGGGATTGGAGATGGTGTCATGACTCAGCTACCCTGTTTGTTCAGCCAACCAGTACCATTTAAAAAAATCAGATTAGAAGTTCCACTGTAGCTTTGCAGAGAACTCCAGAGGGAACCAGAGGGACCAGAAAAGAAACACATCATCTACAACACATTGTAGACCAACAAGAGTGCATCATAGACCAACAGGAGCACAGAAAAGGAAAAAAAAAAATCATAAGGTGACTTGCACAAGTAGAGAAAATTAAGCTGGCAGTAATAGAGCTCTTGCCTTAAGAGTTGGAGATTCTGGTCAGGAGCATGAAGATGTCCCACTGAGGTCTTCACCAGTCTTGTGCCAGAAAATAAAGCCTTAACTGCTTTCTAAATGTAATTATCATGAGAAGCTTAACTGAGATCTTCAAAAGTGATTGGTGAGCTTAAGTTCCTTGATTCCTAGATACCAAAATTAAGATTCCTTAAAGTGTCTTGATGTCAGTAGAATACAGAACATAGTAGAGCTGCAAATTAATTTTAATTTCATATTATATTTTTTATTAATTATTGAAAGATATTTTAGAAATAATCAGGTGAAAATTATGTATGCATCTGGAAGCAGAGGATTTTGTAGCAGGCTGCAAGCTGAGGAAACATTGCCCATCTTAGTTTAGAAGCTATGGTGATATCTGCTCTTTCTCAATTGATCAAAGCCACGGAGGTAGGTGAGACATCCTATGGCAGTTGGGACTGCCAAGGATGGTTCCCCAATACAGGAAAATATGCATCAAAACATGGAGCTGGCATTCCTTTTCACCCATATTGCTTGGCATAATAGTACAGTATGTTCTTGAGTGTAAGTAAATGACACGAATAGTCAAAACCATTCCTTAGAGTGTGGCCTGACTGCACAAGAAAGATTTACGCATCACACTGCCCGCTTGTTGGTTTGTTAGAGAATCTTCCTGGGTAAAACTCACTTGCAGGATTGGAGCCTGTAAAGATTAGTTCGCTCAAAATTTTTTGACAAAGAACATGCATCAGAGTTGGTTAATGGTTATTTAGCTTCTCCAGTTGATCCATCATTTTTATTTCTTCTCTATGTGCATGGCTGAAAGTGTCTCGCCTGTACTACCTGGTGTTTCTCCATTATTCTTATTAGATCAAGTGCAATGTAAGAAAATCATCAAGCTCTTTTTAATTCATTTTCCTTATCTGGTTTGTGCTTTGGTGATGCATGCTCATTCTCTGGTGATCAGCCTACTTCAGACGTTCCAGATAATTTTTGACTAATTTACTGACACGGTAGTTGCTTTATTCTTCAGATTTCTTGTTTATGTCCATAATTTCTTTCACAGATTTTATGTGCTAAGGTTTGCTCCCTTTCATTAGAGTCACTTAGGCTGCTAAAGGGACACAAATTAAAGTGAAAATGTGAAGCTGATGAATATGTGAATATTGTTGCTAGGCATTGCCCTTAATATTACTGTATATGAAAGGGGGGAGATGGGGTGAATAGGATACAGAGGTACTTTGAACTCATTAAACTACTGTGCAAGACTTCAAGGGTCAAACAGTTGTAGCTTGCAGCTGTTCATTTTTGTTCTTTGAGGGAAGCTTTATGCACAAGCACAAAGACACTGTGGTCTTGGAGTACTGTAATTGCAGATCTGTTGACAGTATTTTAA
This sequence comes from Vanellus vanellus, assembly GCF_965231255.1. Classification (NCBI taxonomy): domain Eukaryota; kingdom Metazoa; phylum Chordata; class Aves; order Charadriiformes; family Charadriidae; genus Vanellus; species Vanellus vanellus. The sequence goes on from NC_138906.1 coordinate 35,658,921, forward strand.
AACCTTGAAGGTTATTCATGCCGGCTTGCTCACCTGCAGGAAGTTCTAAAGTCTTAGAGCGAGTGGAGCTAAAGTAGTAATCAAAGCAGCGTTTTGTAGACACGAAGCATTTTAATTCTCTGGAACAGTTAATTCAATGAGCCTTTCCTACCAGAGATTTTATTTACCACATGACTGGGATCTAAGCACTGAGGATGGAAGAGAGGCTTTGTGAGCCACGCGATTTTCCTTTGGTCTACGGCTTTCCGCAGTGCTGGTGAGGGGTTGCAGTGATTCTGCAGTGTGAAAGTAGGAGTAAACTTAGCTTTAATATCACACTGGTTTTACACGCATTTAAGGGCTTTTGTTAGTTCATCCGTTGTGTGTTTCACGGTGGTGTTGTCCCCATGTTCCTACTCCATAATTTGCTTCAGCACTGCTACTTTATCATGGAAGAAACTGTAAGGTTCAGTGATCCACTGCACCACCACCTCCATTTCCTCATTAGAAAAATTGACCTTCTTGCTGTTGTTTGAAAGGACTCAGACCACTGTCATTCAGACTTCAAGACTGGTGAGCAGTAATAATAGTATAGGAAGTAGGAGCAATAGTTAAAGCAGCCTGGCATTGTGCTCCTTTCCTGGAATCCATTTTGAATTTCACAGTACAGGCAGCGGGTGTTCTTTGCTACCTCCAGCGTGCATTGTGTTTTGCTGTAATCCCCTACTTGTCATTAAATCATTTAAATGTATTAAGGCAACACACTGCAGGAACATTTTGCCATGTTTCTTTTGCTTTGTGGGTGATTTTCCTCAACCTGTTTCAACAACCCAGAAATAGCACAGCTCTATTAAAAAAAAAAAAAATTAAAAAAAAAAAATCATTGATACTTGTTTAAAACAAACTGAGAAGATTGCAAAGTGACCTACAACAATCTATTCCCGCACACGTTATACACAATGCCGTATATACAATACACTTGGTACCTGGGTGGCCAAGTCTGCGGCTGTTGGTGATGTGAATATGGACTCTGGTGCAAACTGCCCAGCACTGCCAAGAGCTTGGCCATGCTTTTGGGTGGGTAGCTTTGCATTGCCCAGTCTGGAAATTCCATCTTCTGCCCATTGCATATGTACTCGGCAGGGCTGGGATACGACTGTAGTGTTCTCAGTGCATACATGGCACATGCAGCTGACTGAAACCGCTCCCTGATATTGCCCAATTTCCAGTACAGCACTGCTATGGGATTGAGGCAACGCGTACTCCGTCCACTGCAGGATAGCAACATCGGGTATGGATCATACAGCATAGAAGGTGCAGGGGCAACCCCCATCTTCTGAAAGCAGGAGTTTTGTCAGAGTTTGGGGAACAAAAATCAAAGATTTTCCACAGAATTATGTTCAAAATATTTTTGAAACAAGTAGCCTTATTTTAATGGGAGCGGCTGATCCATATGATTAGGTCAAATTGCCAAAGGATGGGGATTGCTTTAGGACCTGGGACCTTTTTTCCCCTCTCTCTATTTTTTTTTTTTTTTTTTAACCCCTTTGACATCTCCACTCTTCTTCCACATGTATCTAGGAAAGGAGTCACGTCCCAGGGAAATCTGGGATAGTCATAGCCCCCATAGCTAGCAGAAATACAGCAGACGTTTTCAGGCACACTAAACGTATGCCTGTTCGTAGACGACAAATAGGAAAGCAAAAGAAGTTTGGATGTTGTCAGCTGTGTTAATCTATTGGGTTTTTTTAAAGCCTCATTTTTCTCACCTGAAAATTGCTTAACAGTGCACAGTGGTTCCTAAGAAACCAGTTTAACCAACAGCATTTGCTTTGGCAAGCTTCTTACTGAAACCTCTGATTAAATACTGTAAAATATTGTACTGTAAATACTCCGTAAATTGTTCAATAAATCCAAGAGCTATTACTTGTTCATTTGTGTTATATTTGGATTTTGCTGGGTTTGATTATGACCAAGAGATCATATCCTCCAACGTGTTCCTCAAAATACTGTTTTGATAGCCTAGATTCCTTCTGCACATTCTTAAAATCCTATAGGGATAAACAGCAGACCGATACAAATAAATTTGAAGCAAGGCCCTGGATCTAGCAACTTTGGGAGTTAGATGAGTTCAGGATCCAAATCTGGTTCAAATTTCAGTAAAAGGTTGCTGTCTTACAACAGGTTAAAACACAGAAAAACCAACATTCAAAGTATTCATTAACTTTGTGATGGAAAGTCTCAGGCTCTGTCTGTAGTCTATGGTTGAGCCTGGTCGTCAAAGTCTTAAGTCTTCATTTTCTCACCAGGATAGTAACACTGTTTAAACATAGGAAGTGTAAATTAGATGTGGGATAACATGGGTTCTCAGAAAATCACTTATGTTAAGCAGATATTTACTAAGAATTTTGGATTTGTGATGAATTTAAGCATGTGGTCTCATGATTTGCTGAATGTGGACCTTTGCTGCTGGGCAGATATGAATTCTTGAAATATTGGTGCTTGTCTTCATTTCAATAAATGCTCAGACGTTTTCTAAAGTAGCCCTAAAGCTGTAACATGGCACCTGCTAGCCTACTAGAAAGCTGCTTTTATTCAGAAAACTTTGAGGAACGTGTATTACTTTTTACCTATGTATTTGAACTCTCATATGCCTTGCAGCATGACTATAATCTAGCAGTACTTACTATACTTGCATGTTTTATCCCCTCTTTTCCCATCCCTTCCACACCACAAGTTCCAGGGACATTCCCTCAGTCTACTCTTACCTCTTACCCTGTCTGTCCCTCTACCAAGACAGGAGCAATCTGACCATGGGGCTTCAGCCGTGGAGATGAAAATTCAATCAATTTTGCTTCTCTGTTTGTTTTCTTTTTTTTTTTTTCTTTGTATTGTTTTGTTTTGTTTTGTTTTGTTTTGTTTTGTTTTGTTTTCTTTCGAAGCTTTGAGATAACTCTCTAGAGCAGACTTACGTATGGTACAGAGCCACCGGGATTAGTTGGATACTCTTAAGGCTGATCTGGAATCCATTATTTTGATTACTCAAAACAAAAAAGGAATTGTATTTGCATTCCCTAGAAAGAAGGTGGTAAATATATCATGTAAGTGGTGCAAGAGGAAAACCTCTCAAAAACATGGAATTATTTTAATGTAAATAATGTAGTTTTAGTATCATTTAAGATGAACTATCAAAATGGTTGGACTGTGTCTCTAAAAAAATAAAATAGACAATATTTGCTAAATGAAACTGGCTGAATAGGTACAGGATATGATTTCCAAATCTGAAAATTAACTTGGTGCCATAGTTCTCTTTATGAGCATTTTCTTGCCCTCTGGGATTATTCAAGTAATCACCAGAATTTAGAGAAAACACTGATGAACCCAGAAGGTGTCGTACACTTCAGCTCGATTAAGTATTCACCTGGAACCTGTACCAGACACTACTGGTTCTTGTTGATTGCCAGCTTTAGATGCTCAAACTCCTAAGTCAATCATCCAAATCAATCATAAGTCAATCCTCCAAAATACTGATAAAGTTAAAAGATAGTAAAAGACTTGGGTACTTCAAACTTGCTTTCTGGTTTAGAAGCTCATAGTTTGTAGTCCAATAATGTTTTCAAATTTTGTCCACAAATGTGAGAACTAGAAATTACTTTCTGAATCTCAAAGCTCACTTTCTTGAGAAGACGTTTAAATTTGAGAGCTGAAGTTCAAAGAATTACTAGACAAATCCAAGAAAGAAATCTTTTTGGTGGAATTACCATTATTGTCTTTAGAAACACTGTCATCCAGTTAAGGAGCAAACCTAATTCTTTGTGATTATTTTGCTGAGTTGTCGTCTAAAACTGTCTGCAAGTGATGCGGTGGTTGAAAATGATTTGTGCAAATTACTTGATGAATTCAGATGAATAAGGAACAGGTTTTTGCTAAGGTGTTGCTCTGTTGTTAGTGGGTATTTACAGGCTTTATGGATGACAGTCACTTTTTCCATTGAAGGTAGCCCTGTTTAAAATACTCCTGAGAGAAGCAACACCGGCAGAATTTACAATTTGTCACCTGACAAGTTTGTCAGCACCAAGGGCCTCATCTGTGGGACCTGACATGAATGTAAGGATATTACACAGTGAGGACTGTGAACTCTGTTGAACTGATCTGTCTCCATTATCTCTTGTTGAATCCCAAACTCGGCATATCATCTACAGAGAAGGCAGCTAGCTTTTGCAGGTTGCTGAGTACACGTAGCAATTATCCACATATGTTGTCTTCACTGTGGGCTGGAATATCAAGAAATGAATGAAGAAGTAGTAACAAAAATGGAAAAAAAAAATCACTGTATTAATCAATCATGCATTAGCTTTGTATCCTTTATGCTTTTAATGCACCCACCATGCTCTACTGTGGCTAATGCTTGGCTAGAACAGAGGTTGCACATGTCTCAATATTTCATGTTCAGTTGAAAGCCTGTGGAAGTCATCAGGAAGTCGCCCATGGGCTTTATTGGGAGGTATTGTGAAGAAATCAGGAAACACTGGTGCAAAATTAGAGGCTCAAAAACTATTCATAGCCAGGTATAAATCTACCTGAAGATTATTTTTTTTCTCGGTATTACTTCTCTCTCTATTGCTTGTTTCATCTTCTCCCCTGCAGGATAGCTACCAAAGGGGCACATTTTAAGTGAGACCCTCCCCTTCTTCCGATTTTACAAAGAAAAGGAATGTGATTTGAAAACACCGACATAATTTATACCTATGAATCGGGCCAATTTCTGACCTGATGTTAGAGAACACCGTTCCCCTGAAGTTAGCGATGCTGAATGTACGTCCTCTCAACCCGAATTTGGCTCATTTTGATATCGAGGCATCTTTTCCTCTTCTCTGAGAAATTCATAGTTTTTCCCCACTTGTAAGAAGGTCCCCTTGTATGGTTGTTTACTTTGGAGAACTGGGAGAGTACACGGCAAATGCAGTCAGCAGCGAATGTGTTCACATTTCACTACAAAGAACATATGAACTCTTTGTACCTGACACTTTACACAATATGCTCTCTGGCTTTAAGAAAACATTATTTCATGTTCTTACTCTAATCAGCCTTGTCTGCCAGCTCAGAGAACAGAGAGGTTCATTGTTATATGCAGCTGTCATTTGTTCCATCTCCTTGCTCTTTCTGACTTCAATATCTTTGTGGTATTTAGTGAAAGTAATTTTCAGTTAGAAATCTTCTGCCCTTTCAGTAAGTGCAAGTATAGCACTTCATCAATGGCCAAAGAATTCCAAGCTATCTGGGATGTATCAGGACAGTTGATAAAACCTCACAGAGCAACCTATGATAGTACATCCCATCATAAATAAAAAAAAAGCAGAAAGGGCCTTTGTCAGTGTTTATCTGTAGCGCTTTTATTCTTTGCCCTTGATTTCCTCTTCAGAAAATTGATGCACCCTTAAATTGAAGCAGGAGGCTTGACAGGTGATGGTTAGTGTGATAACTGCTCAGATTTCATCAGCCAGTGTTTTTCTGGTGGTGCAATTGTAGGAACTTTCAGCTAGATTACCTGTCATCCACTACATCAGATAAAAGAGGGAGAGTTGAAAGATGCAGTTTTGCCACTGCACCTTATAGGAAATGAAAAGTGTGGGTGAGGTAACAGCAGCTGAAAAGAAGTACAATTATTTTCTAATCAGGCTATTCCGTCAAGAATGTCACTGCTGAAATTGGCAATCATTGGGCAGAATCCATTGTTAAATTTGCATTGTTAAATTCATAGAGGGAAAAATCCTAAAAGAAATAGTCGGTCTCACTGTAGGTAGTAGCTCAAGCACTACTTTTGACTCTCCATTTAATTCTTCTGTATATTGAAAGCAAGGTACAATCTATAGTTAGACACGAAAAATGGTCCTATTTTGAGTATATTTCAATATTCTGATTTCATTCTGCTTATTCTGATGCTAGGTTTTTTTCTGAACTTCTGATAGCTCAATTACTTTGTAAAAAGTTTTACTTATTTTTTGTTCATCCAGAAAACTTTCTTTATTTAAATACTAATGCATTCCACCAGTACCAAATATGAAATTATATACTTTCGCCCACACTTCTGTACCGTGAACAAAATTAGACTGTTGTTTGAATGCATTAAATCGCTATAGGCACACAGATGACCTGAGTTCAGTTTAACTTAATTGCGCTTTATAAATTTTATATTTTTAAGTTTCTGTACTGACCTCGTTCTGTGCTTTAGCAATTACTTTCTAGTGCTGAATTTCCTAAATATAGACCGACTTAAATATGTTCTGTGTTATCTGTGTTTTGATTTCTCTTGGTTATCCTCCCTAATCTATTATTCTAGGTAGCTGAGATCTATTGTGAGTTTTCTTGAAAATGATGACATGAGCAAACTCTAAAAAAAGAATAAAATAAAAACATAACCACCGGTTTGTTAAATAGCACTATTCCCAATACTGTAGTTGAAGGTCTGTCAGTAATTCTATTATAAATGCTTATTTTTCTAAGGCTTATGCAGTTTAGCTATGAAAATTCTCTCTGGGGTGAGACTTGGCAGCTGAAGGTTCAGCATGTGACTGCAGCTATTTGTTGCTATTGTTTTACCAAATATTCTCAACTTGTTAGAAGATTTGTTGTCAAAGATATAAGTGGAAAGCAATTTTGGAATGTGCAGAAGATGAAATCTACAGTCTTATAATATTTTGTTTGTGTCCTTGTTAATAATAATTCCATGCCCTACAATGATTCTAAGAGAGATGTGGTTTTATTTCTTCTTTGTAGATGGGTAACTGAGGACACTGAGAGATCAAACGGAATGGCAAAAAGCATCAGTGGAAAGAAGTAGTGTTTTGCCTTTGTCAATATTTTAACCCCCAAATGGTTTCTGTAAAGGTATGTTCACCCAATGCAACACCGTTCACACTGGAAACCACTGAAAATGTTATTTATAAAAGAAGAAAAGGTATTTTTTGCATATCCAGACCTGAAATCTACACATCTTAATTTTCAATGTAATGAACAAAGTGCCACACCTTCTTTTTACGTAATGATAAAGGAACTTTCTGAGAATTGTTGTCGTCTCTGGCTATTGCAAAAATCTTCCCATGCAATTCCTTTCCAAGCATATCCGGTCATGTACAAAATGGGAATTCTTGAGCAGCAATGACAATAACCTGGATCTCGGGTTAGACAGTCAGCTGAACATAAGTTTTTACTGTAAAAGAATGATGATAAAAATTAGGACAGGACTCAGAGAACAGAGAAGAAAGGTTTAAAAATATGGAAAGTCTTCTTGAAAGAGTCAGAGAAGGAGATTCATAGAGTCAAGTCTGTTGATTGAAGAAAAAGGTTAAGAGGTGACATCTGTAAGTTTCTATACGAAGAAGAGAATTTTAATAACGGGATGTTATAAACAACTTTATAACAACTTATTACAAAGAGATTTCATGATATCCATCATTCAGTTGTGGTGGCTGGCAGGCACTGCCCGCCCTGCCCCTCAACCAGAAGTTGTCCATCCTCTAGCAGAAGCAAGAGAGCAGAGACCATACCTACTCCTCAGAGCCCGCAGCGCTATTGTAAACTGACATAGCAGCACTTCACACTAATAAGCTCTGGATGGTGGTCCCTGGGGAACAAACGTGGTTTCTCTACCCACCTGTGCTCCCGAGGCGATGGCCCCTGGCAGAACTGTGGGAGAGCCAACCAGGGATGGTGACCTCCAGCAGCGGGGAGGGAGGGAGGAAGGGAGGGGTTGCTACAGGCGCCTCCCTCTGGCACAAACGATGCTGCAGGTGGTAGGTAGCTTGCGCAGCCAAATTTGGATTGTATGAAAGGTACCTGTTTTTAGTGGAGGTAATTAGCTGGTCATTTTTTTCCATCAGGCATTGTGTTGAGCTCTCCAATTCTGGAAGATTAAAAATTGATCTTAAAAAAAAAAAAAGGCAAAAAAAAAAAGTTATATCTAAAACCAGGACAGATGTAGGCTACAAATTTACTCAGTATGCAGAGTGCAGGAAAGCATAGAAGATGTTCTCATTGATTTCTCCTGTTTTTTGCTCCATGAAACAACAGAGATGGCAGCTGGGTCTGTGTTATATCCTTGCCTGTATGCAAAGGAAGAGAGATCTTTCTTTTTCCACACACGTCCTTGATGGTTTTTAGACCAGATGTAGTCACGAGCAGGTATAACAACTGTCAGACCAGACAACGAACCATGTTTTCCCTATACATCTAAGGTAGAGGGTAATTTTGCATTCATTTAGAAAAATAATAAGATTTTGGTGGTCATCTGTGTGTCAGATTAGCATGTCTTGATGTTTGGCTCAGTAGGAAAATGCCATCAAAATAAGAATATTGCCTAATTTTTCTTTTTGCTGAAATCTCTTTTCATCTCCCTGGAAACTTAAGGGGACAATAAAAAGTGGATGTAAATCATGTAGAGGGATAAAATACACACACATGAAATTACATATAGAAATATTAATAGTAATTACACTTGCAGGACTATGAAGTGATGTAGAAGCCGGCTGAACCAGGCTGTGGATGCTTCCTTTTCAAGCAGCAAAATGAGAGGATGCCTCTAGCACCAACCGAGCAGCTCGATACTCTGCGATATGCACAGCTTTCCATAGGAGCTTAAATACTAGAGCTGAGAGTCACACCACCTAAGAGAAGGCTATTTAGCTGACGCGAGAGCTGAAGAAGCTTGCAGTCTTTTTAAGCAAGGTAGAAAATCCAACAGAGAATAAGTCAGAAACACCCACCTAAGAAGATAGCGGTGATCCATGAGTTACTGCTCACTGCATCTGCTGTTAAATTGACCAAATTAAAGTATCCAAGCAGACTGCAGCTTCCGATTTTAGAGATCTGGACAACTAATTTTGCCTTTTCACACCTCCTCCCACCTCTGAATTTAGCCGCTGGAAGGGACTGTTCATTTACTCCATGTTATGCTTTTTGCATATTTTTATTATTACTACAATTATTATCATGAATGAATTATTACTGTTAGAGAAGTACCACAAAGACACAGTACAGCTGTAGTAACACATCCTGGTTTTGGCAAGCTGCTTTTTCAGATGCTTAACTCTGAGTGCAGTGAAAGACCAAAAAAAAAATAGATGGCAGGGAGAAAAGAGCAGCCAGAGGTGAAGTTGTTTGTCTGAGTTCACGGAGCAGGACACTGACTGACCAAAGTGTTTGACTCACAGGCTATTACTCTGATCACATCCAGTCATTGTACCTTTCTGTTGATAAAGTCCCTGCTGATTAACAACATAGAACAAGTAATTGGTTAAAATTACTTATTTCAGCTTTTTTTTTTTTTTTTTTCTTGAGGAAATCACCGAGCCAGCTTTTTACTTGAGATATATGGTATAAAAAGAGAGATTTACTAATATTGGCAATAGGTCTTGCAAGATAAAAAAACTCCATGCATGAACAGAAGTAACTAGAAAAAAGATAAAACAATGGTAATCCGATGAGTAGCTTACAGGGATGCAAATAAAGCACTACTGTGCTGAATAGGAGCATAGCAGAGCTTTTGCCGAAAGAAGAACAGACTGGAATGCCTCCTGTTTTGCATCGTTACAGTGCAGCAGTATGTACTTATACATGCCATTAATTTATGCAAGCTTTTTGGCCCCCCAAAAGCCAAATGTTAGAATAAGCCATCTACTCACCCTGTCCACAAATCGAAAAGTGGCTGAAATGATTACACTTGATCTGCAGCCATATTCCACTGGAAGGTCTATTGGCTTGCAAGGGCTCTCCGAGCACATTAACCACAGAGTTCTCTCCCAAGCTGGATATTCTTAGCTGCCATTTCCGTGCCTCATATTTTCACCAGTTTGGTCTTAAAATAAGGTGTCATTAGGCAGAGTTGAGTAGCTGTATATTTTAACACTGTTACACAGAAAAAACATCAAACAACTGCAACCTCATCGTCCACCGTATTGGGGGTAGGCAGTGCGCGGAGGGGGCGGAAATAACACAGCATTTGCACTTTTATTTGAAGCATTAGTATCTAAAAACATAAAGTCTATCAGTATGTTTTCTATTCTGAAAAAATATATATCTAATGGCGTTAAAAAATTTTCTCAACCGGAATATTCACTGAACAATATTTTTCTATACTTGACTGAACTGCAGGGTTTGCATGCCCAGCAGAAAGAAGAACAGACACACTGTTTTTGAAGCAAGCGGGTCTCTTCAGGGGTTCGGTAAGTAACAAAGAAATTGTCAAAAGAAAATACAGGGGACACCATTAAGTTTTGGGTTTGAAAAGTGATTGTTGGTTGTTAGCTTCTCATCCACATCTTACTTGACCTTTTCATTTGCTGGTAATACTAACATGATGTTGTCAGTCACATACTGCTCCCCTCTACACATTGTTGTGTATAAAACTTAATCAGTTATACCAAATTTTATATAGAGCCTACAAGATCAGAGCTAAAGACTGAGACAACTGAAATGGACTTATAATCAGATATTGTCATTTGGTTAAATGCTGATGAATTCCAAGAACTTGACAGCGTTTATTTTCAATGCAATAGACTGCATTCCCCAAACTGAGTTCAAATCTCTTTGAAGATGTCAGGTTACAGTATAAGACAATTCAACAATTGTCCAAATTTCATTTTAAGCCTCTTCTTAATTTAAGTCATCACAAAAAAGTTTTTGCTGAGGGCTAGAAATCTTTGACACTACCCTGTGGCTCACAAAACAGGGACTATTGTCTGAATTTTTATAGTCAAGTCTTAGTCTTTTACAAACTGTTGTGTGCGTGTATATTTTCTATCCAAAAAGCTGTCTTTTGCATGTGGATGACTATTCAGCTTTATAGATAGGGCTTTTGGTACCTATATTTGTGTCCCAATAAGAATGTTGTGCCTGTAAAGTTGAGGTCTAAGTTTGGAGACTTGTTTAAAAATAGCTGAAAAGGTGACCCTAAGCTGTCTGTATTGCTCTGTACATGAGGATGACTCCTTTCGGGGAAGGAAGGACATCCCCCTGCAGTTCAGTGTAGGAGAATCCCATCTCACATCTCCCATGTAGTTTGGAACCCCCTTTTACAATATTTATTTATTTAATATATATATATTTACTAGCAATTCAGTCAATTAGTAGGAAGACACAGATACATTACTTCCTAAATTCTGTTCAGGGTTGTGCATCATTGGCTTGATAAAAGACAACAGGAGGGTTGAGGGCTTGGTCGGTTAATTAATTTTTTTTTTTTTTTATTTCTAACTGGGCTCTCTTTGTTTTGAACAGCGAGAGAACTTTGCTGGATAGTCCTGTTAACTATTTTCTTGAGCTATTGGTTTGATATTTTATTAAGAAAACAGTGGTTTAGAGCCCAAATGTTTTTATTTTAGCATTCTGAATCTGTACAGATTCTATGAAGAATGGGCAAAGTGTAAATCCCCTATAGGAGCTTATATTAACCATAAGCATGAATTTGTGTCCACAGTAATAATTTTAGCTAAAGACCCTGTGCGGTTATTGCGCAGGTTTTACATACGATTTTGCACTCGTGTGTCCATTGCCATACTAAACTCTTAGACATCCTTTGGAGAAAACCTTTTATACAATTCCTAAAGTAGAGATTGACAGGATAGGTTGTAACTGGCTTCAGCATTGGACAAAGCTTCACATCAAGTCCTTCAGCAGCACGTTATCTTATGCGTCCCATTTATCCAGGAAAATCTTAGAGGCTGGTCACGGAAAAAGTGCTGCTCTCTCCGTACAGACACACCAACGTGGCGAGGAAAGCGGCGCAGCACGTTTAGCGTGGCCCCGCCATACATTCCTACTGAGAGGAGCAAACAGCTTTCCCTTTTCCACATCTCAGCTGCTTCCCAGGGAGTCCCTGTCCCCACATACTCCTCAGTGCTTCTGGTAGAGGGTGCGGGGCCAGCTTGGGCGTCTCTGTACCCGGGCAGTAGACACCCTAAATATAAGATGAGAAACAACAGATGGCTACAAACAGATGGGGGAACCTAAGTAACAATTAGATGCTATTGATCAGTACGACGACAGTTCTCACAACACAGTGACATTTTCTAGGGTTTTGTCCAATCCGCTTTAAGTGTGGCTCAAACTTTCACTGCTTCTTTTAAGCTGCTGCTCCGGGGGTGAGTTTGCCGGGGTGAAGAGGGACTGAAGAGTTAGATGTATTTTGGCCTTATCCTGAGCGCCGGAAAGAGTGCAGAGGGTATTTTTACATCGTGAGATGGAACCCCACAGGGTCACAGGGTACACAGCCCCAGTCATGGCTCCCGGGAAAGCGGGCTGGCAAAAAACAGCAGCAAAATAGGCTGCTGCCTGGGGATGAATCAGATGTTACTGGCCACAAAATCGTTATCTTCACTGCTTCCAATCTTCCAAAAAGCCGTGGGAGAAATGAGCCCAGTTCCTGGTTTTCTGGTGACAAGATTGAATTAGATCCAGGCTGCTGACAAGGCTGGAAAGAGCTCTGGGATGGAACCACATACACGTCGGTCTTCTTGCTATTCAGTGATGATTTTCTTTTCTCTGTCCCTCTCATTCATCATAGCTACACTCTTGATAGCACCGGGTTTATTTTTCTGTCTTTGGTGTTCATAAACCTCAGTTATTTGTAGACTTCTGTCTTGTTGGTACCTTAGCCGTTTCTTAGTGTATGCACACATATTTTTTCCTTGAAAACCAGTCTTCTCAGTGTTCAGATAATTTTGTTGCTCTTCTATAGTTCAGACCTCACTATCTCATGATCTTTTTTTCTGCTAACATAGTGCCCGTAACAGTACAAGACCCTGGCTGGTTGTAGACCTCTAAATTCTTGTGTGTTTTTGTGGTTGTTTTTTTTTTTTTTTTTTAAAAGGCTCAAAAGCATCTAATGAATAAAAGGAAGACTAAAAGCCCCCTCCCCCGACCACCTGCAGTTAGAAAAGAGAATCCATTATGTCCATATTACCATCGTGAAAAAGGCTAAGCATTTCTTGAAACGGATGTCACCGTTCCCAGTCAGGTGTAGGACACTGCAGTAGACGGACGGCAGGTCCGGGCCAGCGTGGCAATTCCTCTCTCGTGTTCGTCAGCGCTGCAGAAAAGGCTGACGCCCTGTTCTGTGAAGCTGCTGCACGGGCAGCACAAAATAGGCTTGGTTTTTCTTTTTTTCTTCTGCCATTTTGCATTGCCAATTAATGTCTGACTCTGTCATTGAATATTCATGCTTCGGATTGTTTTTCAACAAATGTGTTGGGAATTGTGTCTTTCCAGTCCAAACCTCATTTTGTTACAGTATTTTCGCCTATGCTTTTAATCTCTCAGGGTGCCTTTGTATTATTTGTCTTTGTTCTTACTGGTACTTTCAGCTCCTCCTAAATTACTATTGTTAGCTCATTATGATAGCGAATTCATTAAGATCATTACTTCTCTCAGTTTATTACTGAAGATGTTAAGCGAGACAAAACTATTCTCTCTCCGTGGGTAAACCTCCTGGAACACCTCTCATCGATGCAACGCACTGTCTTCCCCTTGTAGTCACTTTCCAGCCCACCAAATCCTCTTCTTCTCCAAGAACATATGAATCCATTTTTAAACTCAAATGTTGTGAGGTGCAGCTTCAAGGCTCTAATGAAATCCACATAGGTTGGCTGCATTCTTTGTGCCCCGCTGCCAACAGCACCATCCAACAAACATGAATGGGTTAGCTTGAAGTTGAAAGGATTCCTCAAGTGAATAAAGTTAAACGCGTCCTTGCAGGATTAAAACCTTATTGGTCTTCTTAAATTTCATTTTTTTTAAAGGAGATCCAATTAGTCAGGGAAAAAATACTCTCAATAAACCACAGCCAAAGGTTTCACATCCTTTAGATATCTAGTGATTTTATTACAATTTCTTACTGTTGGTCATTCTTTTATTTAGGTTAAGTGTTTATTGTTCAGATCACACTTTCCCTCTGCACCATCTTTGTAATTTTTTTTCCTTATCATTTAGGTGTCCTTAAAACCAAAATCATCGTATCAATATTGAGTAGTAAATTCTCAAAATAACCAAGGATATGTAGTTTCTCTTAGCTGGTTTAAAAAATTCAGAATTTCACAAATAATTTCTTTCAAGCTCTTTATTATTATTTGGGTAAGGGTTTCCCTTATTCTAAAATAGTGATTGTCCTTTTTAAAAACTTTCTTAGCAATTATCTTACTGAATCATCATTCATTTGGAATCATTAATTTCTTATCCTTCCTAATTTCTGTCTCCATTGAATATTTGTGAAAGCTCTTAATATTGTGATTGACTCTTTGGCCATTCCCTCTTCATGGAGGGTCCTGATCAATCCCAATATTATGGCACAATTGCTACTTGCTGTTTTATTTAAGGTTGCTTTGGGTTTGGACTCTTAGATTTTTTAGCAACTTTACTTATAAAATTGATCTTAGATAATTTTTTCCCCCTTTTTTTTTTGTCTGACAGGGAACTTGATATTTGGCCAAATTCCTTATCCCAATCTCTGATTCCCTAAAATACTAACAGCTTACCCAGAGCAATGAAGACAAGAATGGCGTTGTTCAAACTTAGGAGTTAAGCATCCAGGAAAGGACGGTCCTTTGCCTCAGCCTTCTCCCGAAAGAACCAGACTCTCCCTGTTGTCTGTTGCCGACTTGTATTATGACTCTCTCTATTCCGCATTACTTATTAAAGGGTAGATTGCCAACACAGCACACGTTCATGAGAACAGCGTTCAGACTTTGGCCCTTATGAGGTGTTAAATGAAAACAGCACTGGGTTTTACAGATGCATGTCCACACGCATCTTTTCCAGGCTTGATAGCTTTAGTACTTTGTGACCTTCAAATCCGACTGACCTCACTGGGAACTGCGTCACTGCAGTGTTTAGATGCCTTTATCACAAGGACAACGTATTCTTTCCAGTTCTATACTCTGGCCCATACCATTACGATTTACAGGCTATGCAATCTTTGCTCAAACTTTTCTAGCAGTGTATAAAATGTTAGATCACTTGATTTTTCTCACGGTTAAAAAAATTAACAAAAAGCTGCAAAGACTAGAGCACGAAAAAGAAATTGTTGGTCAGATGATGACATTGTATCTTAATTCCAGACACAAAATACAAGACCCTTAGCTTACCGTAAATTGATTTAGATCCACCCTTTTACCTCTGGATCTGGTTTATGAAATGCAGATGCAAGAACAAAAATCTCACATACTCTTTCCTCGGTCTCCTAAGTAATGGTCTATATGAATCTATACAACCTGTGGATACATTTAATCTGATTTTTTTATCAGGTGACTTATCTTTTGTGAACAGAAGGGAGACCACATCATTTTAGCAGAGTATATTTTATGTTTATAATTTTCTTGCAAATAAAATAAATTTCCACTGTAGCTCAAAGATATTTCAGCTTTCCTCCATAGTCAGAAGGTAGATCTATATATTTTATTATTGATGTAACTTGAGAGATACATGTTAAACCTTTTGTTTGAAGTACATTTAGAATTAAACAGGCCATATTTAAGTAAATTATCTAAATAGATTTTGGAAAGAGAAAGGAGTCTGTTCATTTTAACATACCTTCAGAAATATTTTACTTCTTGATGATGACAGCAGCTCTTACTGACAACTATTAATACATTATAAACACCCCATCAGAGTTATATAAAAACATGTCAGTTTTAAAGAGAACATCTTTGACAGCAAATTTTCTGATTGTGAAACAGCTGTGCCTCCAGTACAATGCATTAAGTAGTTTATTCCTTTTAGATAGTTAAATTGTGCATGAAATGTTGCTGGCGCAAGGGCTCCAAATCTGGCCTGATTAGCGAACATCTGTTACATTGGAAAAATTCATGTCTACCCTAATTAGCTGTCAGGCTGATGTACATCAGCCCTGATGGTGAGGGATCCTGTGCTGTTTAAGTCAAACAGGTTTCTCTCCTATCCCATCACCTGCCCTTTCAAATCTCTTCCTCTGGTGTGTTGCTGTAATTAGAGATTGTTGGAAATACAATAGAGCAGGTTATGGTCAGTTATAGTCCCATCTGTGCAATTTTTTTATTCCCACAAAACTTACGAAGTGACATAAAGCAGTCCTAGCAGTCAGGCTAAGAGGTCTACATCTTCTTTTAATCCTAATCCGCTCACTAAGTCTGAAGACTTTTCATTCTCCTAAAGCAAACACTTTGTGGTGGTTGAAAGAAAATTGATAATGGGCTGACCAATTTGTCTTTTTTTTTTTTTATTTTTTAAATAAGCGTGTTTTGGGGTTGAGTACAAAATATGGCAAGGAATTCAAGAAATTGCATGAAAACAGTGTTCCTTGCTATTGACAACAGTCATTTTACAGTCTAGGCAAACAGTTCAGGATCTGTTTACCGGAAAAAGTAATACTGGATGCAGTACACCTCATGTAGTTCATATATGTGTATATATATATGCATATGTGTATCTACGTGTGTGTATATATACGCATATGGGTGTATACACCCTTATCTATAGACATATATATACAAATTTCCATACTACATGGATATCCTTTAGCTTGGTGTTCCAACAATTTTGAATATGTTTGAGGGGTTCGTTCATTTGTTTTTAATTATATGTTCTTTTATTTTGTATAGTTAGAGAGATCTTATTACTATTAACAGTAGAAATATTATTCATTAAGGGTGTACTAAGTTTCTTTGTTTTATACTGCAGTCCTATAATAGAGGTATCAGCTAAATACAGCAAATCAGTTCCTCAGGTGGAGTAAATGATTGTGACTCTGTTAGAGAAGGTACACAGGCTTAACATTAACTAAGAATCTAGTTCTAGTCAATGAAAATGAATTGGCGTTTTGATTTCTGGCTTTTCCCTCTCTCCCAACAGTAAGGACTAAAGCCAAACTGAGAAACTCGTATTTGTTAAACTAATTTCTTTGGCTTCTTCAGTTCACGCTTGGCAAAATATAGTTCAGTTCTCTGTCAAAGGTCATGGTTTCTTGATCCTAAAATGGTTTTAGGCACGTACAAGCAAAGCATTAAAATGTGTAATAGACTAATTAGCGGAACAGTAATTCATCCTCATTCATATAATTTCAGATTAGGATCTAATCCTTTAATTTCAATTGTAAATTTGTGGACCGTTAGCTGAGTGACAACCGGTACCATGGGGTTTCTTTTGAAATATTATAAAAGGAATTATTTTCCAGGTTAAGGCATCTTCTTTATTATGTAACCCCACGCAGGGAGCTGAAAGGTGAAAATTTAGAGTTGCATAATTTCTGACGACCCATCCCTCAATGGGACAGAATTGTGCCATCTCCCCTCCCTCCTGTATCCTCTGCAAAGAAGAGCAGTATCTCTGCTGGTTTCCAGCACAAGAATTAGTGTGGAGGCCTCCAGTGTGATTCCTGAGTTTACCGGTAGCGCAGCCTCTGCTGTAGAGCTCCTGCAGTAGCTCTGCTTCTCTCTCCCTTCTTGGTTTTTTGGAGGGTCGGAAGAGAGAACATGATGTGAGAAGAGCTTTCCCTCTTGATACCCGTTGACTCCATCTTATTCGGGTCTGTGCCTACTGAGCATAAAGTTGGGGAGGAATCCTGGAGCATCTTTAAAATCAGAGATGCTCGTTCTTTATGTCTCAGAATCGTCCTTGCCTGCTTTCAGGCTTGCTGTTCCCAGCTCCCATGTTCTTTGCTATTCTCAGTTTACACAAAACGACGACTGCATTTACACATCCTTTGAGAAAATAATTTCTCCCGGAAAGCAGTAGCCAGTCTGATTTTGAAAAACTGCTATGAGCAAATCGAAGGCATAAATTCTGTCATTTTTAATTCTTCATCCAGCTTGCAATAACTACCAGGGTGACTAGTACGAACACTGTAGTCACTCTTCAGCTTCTGTCAGATTAAAATGAGTTCCAGGTATTTGTTTCATGTGTTGTTTCAAATGTTGCTGCAGCGGCATCTCACTGAACTTTAAATTATTACTCAACATCGACCTTCACATTAAATGGTGTCTGTAACAATGATTATGATAGGAAGCTTCGAAGCATAACTGAGATGCAGTTAAAGTTGGTTGTAAGTGTTTCAAGTTTTGAATTTATAGCTAGAGAAAGAGTAATAGTTTTGTAAAAGTTATAGTGAATATAGTATATAGTGAAAAATGCTTCTCCTTTCAGCCAGCTCTGGATGTCGTATATATATATGTTTGTGATGGTCAGTACTGCTGTCCCACTGAAGTATTAGAACAGAACACACTGAGTAAAAAAGAACAATGCAACTGGTAAGTGTCATGTACATTATAAAGGCAGGCAGGTAAACGCAGTAATGTTCGTGTGAAGTGGTACCAACCAGCCAGGGAGAGTGAAGCAGCAGGTGAAAGAGTAATCAAGGTGCAATTTATGTTTAGATATTAACCGCAGCTAGGATTTCCCAGTAGCGTTCCCTTAGCTGAAAGTGGCACTTTATTGTCCTTAATGTTACAGATTTGGCAATGAGGTTCACAAAGTTTTTGAAGTCAGGATGCTGAGGCCCACGAAGGATGGGAACTGGTGAAAAAAAGAAAGTGCTGAGATGATTGCCAAATGTCATGTTAGTGCCACATTGCACGGATGGGAGAAGGGCAGGAAAGGAGAGTATTGTAAAAAGCAAAGAAGTAGGAAGGGAAAAGACTGGGAACAAAAATGAATAGAGAGGAGCCTTGCTTCAAAATAGAAGTAGATTGGAATTAAACTGCTTTAGAACTGCAATTGGAGAAGTAACCTTGGTGAGGGATGGGCGCTGAGGGAAGCCCGTAAAAGGAAAGTTCAGCTAAAAGGCTTTTGGAATAGCAGCAGAATCCTGTGAGCAGTTTAAATACATATTTGTTCTGTTGTCCTTATCTGTAACTTATTGTTCTATGGAAATCGGTGGAGTTGCGTGCAATTTTAACTGCAATGCTTAATTTGTTTCGTTTTCATCAAAATATTAGCCAAATTGCAGTCAAAATCTAGCAAATGTCTGGTGGGACATTTCAAACACATCAAAGGAAAACGAGGTACCTCTGATGATTGCACTTGCGTCATATTTAACCAAGCAGCTGATGCCATTCAGAACTGCACATAGCAGTCGTCTTCCTTTTGAAAGAGACAACAAAAGATTGTTAAGCGTTTTTCACTGGAGGTGTTATACCATTGAAGATTTGGTGAAATGTTTTCTTTCTTATCACTTCCCTAGTGCTACCCATCCTTAACAACTGACTGATGCCGTTCAAGGCCAGCCATTTAAATGAACATAAGCTATGTAGTAGTTACGGATCTACTGCAGCCCAGTATGCAGCGTGGTAATGGTCCTGTCAAGTGAATAGCAATGCCCAGAGTAGTTCCCTGGATCAGCCATTTCTGACTGCATGCATGATGCAAAAAAGATGACTCCGGGGAGCTAACAACACTTGCCTTCTAGAGCCGTCAGAGTACATTTATTGTGCTGTGAAAAAATAAAAAAAAAAAGGGTAAAAGTGTTCTGATTCTCTGAATCTAGCTAATTTTCAGAATGACAAGGTTCTAGACGTCTGAACTTCACTCACCTGAACATATTTTGATTCAGACCATAAATGGTGACACTTCTGCTCTTAATAAAGTTTTGGGATCAAACATCTGACAAAGGAAGTGTGTTATTTTCAGGATGCGACGTCAGAGAAAAAGTTGTTACTCTCCTGAGTGATGTCAGAGAAAGGCACTACTGCTTTATTTGGTGCTGCAGTTCACTACAAAAGAATAAATCATTAAAACCACACCGTAAGTCAATTCTCCCTCACAATCTGACAAATTTATCTCTGTCTTTAACGTGGGAGCCGTTACATGAGATATCAATTCCTTCAAAAGTCATCTTTCACATTTGCTGGGCTTACACTGATGGAGACGCGTAAAGGCACCCTGCGTTCTGCACTAACACCTGAGGGAGTACCTACAGTTACCTTCTGAGGACCCCTTCCCTAGATTGTAAACCAAGCCCTACTCACATGTGCATCATCATGCAGCTAACACATTTCGATATAAAACTTGGGTATAATTTACATTGAAAAAAAGCAGATCGATATTTGAGTTTTATCAGTTTGGCTCCAATTCCCTGAAACGTAAAGTTTTTTAGAACATCAAAACAAGTAAAGAACATACTCAAGTGCAAAACAGCTTTGCTGGGAGAAGAGTTGAAAAAAATTAAATACAAGTTTTGGGTTGACATAATCCAGGTTAAATCTAAAAAAGAAAAATACTTACTTTTGTAAAATGAGAGGCTATTTTATCACTCAGAGAATGTCACATCAATTGTAAAGCCATCAGCCTCAAGGCTTGTTGGTGATTGCTTCATATTTACTGTTAGTCCAGCAATGGAGATGGTACTTTTACAGTCTTTGGACAGACTAGTGAGTGTGACATTTAAAGTGTTGATTTTTGCAGCACTTATGTTAATTGTTGTAATTTTCCTGATGAACCACCATTCTGGTTCCCTGATGCAGCCAAGATAGTTTTACATTTTCTATGCAGGCCTCTTTGCCATTTGGTCTGTGTAGTGTCAGCTTCGAGTGCTACTGAAAGCAGACAAAATTGCAAGCAAATTGCATCAGATTGCCAACATTGTGAAAAGGTAAATTGCTTGCAAATCTATTTAAACCACTGCCCTATTTTCATCAGCTTCAGTACTTGGTATTCATGATTGCTTAATTGGCGACCTTTCCTATTGTGTAGTGCTTTATGGTGTAATGGAAAGCGATCTTTACCAAACCAATTACCCTTTTTTTCTCAGCACTACATTATTGCTGTGATTGCAACTGCCAGTCCTTTGTAAATGAACTTTCTGATTTCAATGATGTTTTTAAAATGTAAGATAGAAAAAAGTGGCATTCATATTGTGTGATGTTCTATTTTGAAGCCTCTTTGTAGTCACCATTGTCTGGGAAAATGGACTGAAGGGTTACACAGTACCTACAAATATCCATGTAACTATTATTAATATTATCATAATGTCTCCCTTTGTACAGCAGCTCAATTAGGAAAGGATAGGAGAAATATTTTGTCACCCTGTCAAGTGCACAGGAAGTGCTTTTGATGCCTCTTTTTTGACACATACATTATCTTCACTAATAATGCGAGATTCCCTTTTAAGACGTGGAAATAAATATACAAAATCTTAGTCGCTATGATAATTCAAATCACTATACATTTTCAAAATGTATTTTTAGAGAGTCTTAGCTTTTCGAGGCATTTAGGCATAAAATATTTTGAAATACTGTGGGCAGTATAAATAAAGGTAAATATAAACATTTCCTTGCACTAGAACAGGGATGCCACCTATTTGTCTTGTAAATACAGACATAGTGAAAGAAAAATATAATTCACAAGCTGCATATTATCTGGTTTGGTTTCAGCAATAATAGGATGCAAATGTGTGAACATGTTCCTGGGCAGAAAATAAAATTGAATTCTATAAAAATGACCATTCTCATTTATTTTTATAAGGCAGGATACAAAAAAATACAGGATTCCAAGAGTTTAGTTTGTGTATTTATTTATGTGATTTAGGAAATTATATCGTTCCTCATAAGTGGCGACACAGAAAGGGCTCTACAAGTAATTTAGTCATTCCCTAATATGGTACTGTAAGTGCAAATGGATGCATCATTCTACCCCCTACAGTTAAGAATTCTGTTGTAACGACAAAAAATTGAAAGGATTTATTTTACTCTTTGTCCTCTCTTTTCTTTAACCAATTAAAAAAAAAAAAGATCTTCTGACCAAGCTTTCTGACGATTTTAGTACTTTCGATGCAATGTAATGATTTATTTACAGCTGTACTCAAGTAAAGCAAAGTGCTTTGATTTTTTTTTTTTTTTATTTGTGTAAGACAAATACCACTGAAATCTACTGTATGGCAGTGTGATTCTGTTCCAAACCAGACAGAATTACGGAAGAGAGATTTGAGATTTCTCCTCTTGTCATATTTATGTTTGTAGTACGTACATACACATCATCAAGTATAGCCTGTTACCCCTCAACTTACTCTGCGAGTGTCGTACAGGCACCCCTGGGCACTGATGTGAAGAACGATGGCATCACCTCAGAATGGTGTTCCCTTCTTCAAAAAGCGACACGATGGTGTGGCAGCAGTGAATAAGTGGGTGATCAAACCTGGTATTACTGATGCACAGAAGTGAATCTCTAGCTGAAGAAAGGTGGCATTGACGGAGCCAAAACGTGAGGCGGGAATTTTACCTCGGTGTGGTGAGAACAGCGTAGCCACCAAGGGAGGCCGTGGGTTTGGGATGGGGCAGTATGGGTTCAGTAAAACATCAAAATAGTGGAAGTGGTGGCAAGATTTGGATAGGCTGATTCAGTGGATCCAAGTCTTAGCTTATCAGAGTGAGCTGAAGGGTTTGGGGAGTTACTACGCGTATATAGGGAATGAGAGATAATTCAAGGAGTTTGCTACAGAAACTTTGCATTGAGCGTGAAACACTGTCTGTGCGGGTGAGGAGGTTTCATGGCACAAAAAGGACTCTCTCTCTCCATATTGTAAAGTGGAAAATTCCCGATAGCGTAAAGTAGATGAACAGAAACAAGGGAGTGCTGTGTAAATCTTGTCCACAGTTCTCTGTTAGTAATTAGTTCTTTGTTGAATAATGCTCTTCAAGACTTTGTTGTTGCATTGATTTCAGTGTTGACACTTTTGCCTTCAGCACTATAAATGGAATAACGTTAGCATAGTCACTGCAGGTAAATATTGTGATGCATGACTATGCTGTTGTCCCGAATACACATTTAAATGAATACATTTATTGGTGAACTACCAGAGATTTCTGCCCCGCTGCGCTGATAAGTTTGCACACGGTTATTAAAAATCCTGTCGATAAATAATTCCAGTTACTTAGTCTATTTTATTGCACATAAAGATAATAAAATAATTTTAAAATTAGGGGACAGAATTTTGCCACTAGTTGGAGAGCTACAAGGACCCATGAGGCTTGCAAAGTAAGAGCAAATAACTGCATGCTACCACCTTCTTCACCATTTTATGGCGGGATGTCATTAAGCATAACTGTGTTTATAAGAGATCCATCCATTTTTAAAGAACTTGTGTGTGTATATGTATAGAATATGTATGTTCTGGGTTTCAAGATGCCTGACAACGGACTCTTGCAGCGTGATCTCTGGGGTGAATGTTGCTGAGCCGAGCTTAGCAGAGACTGGCTTGGAAGTGTACCTGTCCTTGCTCGTTTACTTCCCAAAAAGGTAAGTGGGCACAGCACTGAAGTTTGAACCGAGTGTGAATGACAGGAATCAAACAACAACTTGCCTCGAGGATTTTTCTTGTGTCTAAATAATGTTGTTGTAGTCAGAGTAAGTATCCCAAGATTAATCCTACAGAGAGTATCTGTATGACATTTTTATAAATTAATTCTATTTTTTATATGGATATACAGTTTTTACCAGTTCTTTCATGCAAACAGAAGCTTCTTCAGAGCTTGGTTGATATACATTCCGGAGGGGCTTTATTTTCCTATGCAAAACTTAATGTTTAAAAAGACAACCACTCTATAAATTCCTTCATGCCATTAGCATCTGGGTAAAACTTGGGATGATTAAAAAATTGGGGACTGTTGTGAAGTCTATTCAGCTGCAGGTTAAAGGCTGATGAGAAAGAAGCATTGAGGCACTGCTTCGTACGTCTCTTTAAGTTTATAAAGCTCTTTGATATCCTTTGGAGTAAAAATGATAAATAGATATAAGATATCGTTTGTAATAACTTACCATTCACACAGCAACATGAAATCTCTCATGAACTTTATCAGTATGACACGACAGCAAATCCTATCACAAAATTTCCACATGCTCCTCTAAATGAAAAGAGGGTGTTCCTCTGTGACAATATTTGGTTTTATTCCCTCACATTTATGCCCTAGACTAAATTATAGTATTTTGTTTGCAATTTTTTTGTCATATCATGTTAGCCTAATATACCACTAATACCATTTTAATACAGAAATGTTAGTACTCCTACTCATCGGATGATATAGTACCTTATCACATTAGCCTGCTATGACTTTTTCTTGTGGTATCAGTTACTACTCTATAATTACATTCCTACCTTATTTTCAGTCTGATCGGCACCACAATTGTCCACACTTCAGCTTTTGAGAACCTACATAAACTCCATGGTACAAAGTTTTACAGCCGAAGAGGTCGCGTTGATTTAGTTAGCAAAATTTGGTAGCATATTTGCAGATAACCGTGAGTCTGGTCTGCTACAGTGCAATAGCTACGCCTGAAAAGTGAACTTTTTTTTGTTTCTAACTTAGAAAAAAGAAGAAAGGAAAAAATATGCTTAGTGTAAAACAAAAAAACCAAAGCAAAACTGTGCTCCCACCAGCAATACTGAGATAACTGGAGTTTCTGCAGTAAATGAAAGAGGAAACCTCTCTCAAAAGCAATAGAAGAGACTCCTGTTTCCTTTCTGTTCATTTGTCCTGTCATGTTCTGCTCCCCTATTCAAATAGATATATTAACCTTTAAAGGAAAAGCCAAAGCATGGAAAAATCCCTGTGGCTGCGTTGGCATCTTAGTGGCTGCAGCCTCCCTGCGAGATGCTCTCTGGTGACACTTCCTTCCACGGAAGGAAACAGGGAGAGATTTGGCGTCCTGGACCAGCCAACCTCTCGTGGTCATTATGACCAAACATGAAAACATTTATTTCTCACTCGTCCTTTTATTTTTTTTTTTTCTTTTTATCTTACCTAGGACCAAATTTTATCCTTGCCTTAACTAGAATGATAGGAAACTCGATGTAGCAAATTGAAGAAATGATAAGCCGTGCAGCTGCCTGGACCACTCGGGTGCTCTGATTCTTACAGTCAGATTATTTCCCATCTCTGCACGCCCAGATTTGACTCGGGTCTGCAACAGTTTCTTAGACTCACAGTATTGGGCCATCTAGGAATACTTGTCCAAATATTCTAGTTTCGCAGTTATAGCAGTAGAAGTCAGGGACACAAAAGGAATACCTGAATATATTTTGTTTTGTTCAGAAGTAGAATCAGGTACCTTTTAGTAAAGCTTTAAGAGCACAATGGTATCCTTACCAGGCCATCTTGAACCTGACTCTTATTCCAGTTAACCTGTCCGTATCGTCGTCATTTCCTCGTGCACTCATTTGTGGAGCATTCTGAACTGGGCGAGACCCATGCTGGATAAAAGAACGGCATTAGAGAGGTGAGAGGGGAAATGTGGTGCGAGAGACCCCGCACGAAGCTGTAGGAGCCCTTTGTCCAGGGACTTTTGCAGGTGCCTTTGTGGGGTCTGAGTCAGAGAGCTGATTCTACGAGGTTTCCGTTTTGATGGGGCTGCTGCTTGGAGGCCCCCCCTTCCTTTCCAGCTGGGACTCTCAGTTCCCTCTTGCCTTCCCTCTCACCTTCATGTTGTTACCCAGACCTCACAGCCGTAATCCAAGGTAAGGAGCTGGCTGATTTTTTGCCTGCTTTCAGATTTTTAGGATTTGCATACTTTTATGTGCGTTTTAGCCCAAGTTGGATGTTTGAACCAACTCATTTACAATTATTTATTTCTCAAATATGGGCTTGGGGTTCTTCCCTTGTAAGTTATATCTGGATGCCTTTGCACACCTTTTCTCTAGCTGAGGAGGAAATGCTTATCTTTAGTCAAAATAAAATTGCAATAGGACAGCCAGAGGTGCTCAGTTCAGCACAGTTAAGGACTGGAAGAAATTCTAACACCTGAGTAAGATCTGTATCATCCAGGATGTGTATTTTGGCCTTTGGGGACATTTTTTGAAAGGCGATTTCTCTGCCTAAAATTCTGGTATTACTGATGGTTCTTTAGGTTCCGTGCATAAATGGTGAACAGAATATGGTCGTTAGGTGAGCAGGTTTCAAAACGTTGGGAAACCGAGCGATTCTTTTTCGATTCTCTTCCTTTTTACTTATTGGCAAAGTACCTTCCCCTTTGCTGTGGTGTGGGTCTACAGTAACAAGAGTAGAAATTTCTATTTGATTATGCAAACTACTGCAGTTACTCCATCAGTGTGTCCAGTCACAAGAATATATGTTCTTTTGAGTGATATTCTGCAATGTCACATATATTTTTGCAGTAAAATCTTCTGACCTTATAGTGCTTTTTGGGGGGTCATCACAAGTTCTGTCAACATCCATATTCATCCTTTTAAAGAGAAAATATCATATGAGCTGGATCATCTGTGCTGGATAAAGGTTTCTCAGCCCTTTCAGTGCATAAATTAGACATAGTGCTGAAGAACTACGTCTCCTGTTGCATGAAAGCTTTCTGTTTCAAAATCGGAGTGTTCTGTGATTAGTCTTCCATCTGCTGATTCCTGAAATTCCTGGAAGTTTGCTATTATTGTTTTGTAATGCAATTTTAGTAGCACCCAGATTCAGATTGTATTTTGCCCAGATTTACAAACTAAATATTCACCCTGATAAACAGTTTGTTTGCAGCCCATAAAAGATGACTGGGCAACTTAGTGGTTGCTCATGATTTTAGAGGAGCAGGTCTACCTCAGAAAGGATCAGTCTGATGGGATGCATTCCCCTCCAAAATTCATCAGGAATTCAGTCTATTCCTACCATTAACAGGTACTGACATCGATATTAATAAGTGTTTATCCATAATGATTTTACTTTCCTAACCCCCTTTCAGTACCCCTCCTTGTAAAGGAAAGCTAAGGGCTTGTGGGATATTCGATGTCTTTTCAGAGAGCTCTCTAATTACTGGTGAAACCAGTAATACACTTTTTAATTTCTTTGTGTAGCTGTACTGTGGTTTTATAGATTGATTGTAGCTTTGCCTACACGTGCCCTTAGGCTCTCAGAAAATGAGATTCATCATTTCAATGAATTTACACTAAATATAGCTTGATCAATTATACTACATTTCAGCAAAGAGATTATAGGAGGTCAACCGACTACAGCATAAAGCCATTTTTTAAACACAGTGTAATTTCCTTTGGATAATTGTCCTGCCTTTTGAATTGTTAAGGAAGTGTACATGTTCCTTTACTCCGGATAAAACCCAATGGTGAAGCAACAAGAACTCCTGGAATTTAATGGGAATTTTGGTGCAAATCTATGTGATGCAATTAGTAAGTAATCTCAGCAGTGCTGGTGATTAACATCCTGGACTGGATTCGAGGCCTCTTCTCCCATGTCGAGTAGTTGCTGTAGGTCATGGTGTGCATCTGCCCAGGTCTTCTCTTTCCAGTCTTTCAATATGCAGATTTCTGGACACTCAAAAAGTTCTCTGTGGGATTAGAAACAAAGTCCCATCGAGCTGCCTAACCTCCTACACATGTAGAAATGCGGAATGTCTCCTTTTTTCACTTCCCAGTAGTTTCTACTGCTTTCCAGAAAAAATGTCTTTACATTTAACGTGCTTGTAACAGTAGAACTTTAGTTGGAAACCTTTATTTTATAGAGATTTGGAAACTCAGAGTTTCTATTCTTTGTGACTGAGGAGAGGAGGAAAACTCACAAAATGCACTTGGTAACTTTGCAGTAATTTGTGGGAGGAGGGTATTGTGTGGTTGATTATTTTGTGTCTTACAGACAAAGATAATTTGAATAGTCTTTACTTGCATGGGCTCCAAAGGTGTTGCTCCGTTATGTTTCTCATGAGTAGAGACAGTGGACACTGTCCCACACAGTGGAGCTGAATGTCTGCAGCCATGACTTAAATGCAATTCGGGGAGCTAAGACTGTTCTTGAAAGTGCAGCAGACTTCAGGGCATCACACTCCAGTGCCCCTGTCTCCGGCCTTGTGCTTGTGGGATGCTGAGATTTCTCCAGGATGGGCAAGGACTGGGATATCTTTTGGAACTGGGATACCTTTCAGAACTGTCCATATTTTTTCTCTGGTTGATGTGGTGTATCTTGTACAGTCTGCTCTACAGTTAGTTCAGGCATATGAAGACGCTGAAGGAAATATGACGTGTGTGATGCTGCATGTATTGCAACTCAGCCAGAAATATTCATTTTTATGCAGGCAGCAGGTGAAATTCATGGGGGTATTAAAGAAAAGTTTTGATGAGTAGTTGCACATTCTCCCCGCCCAAGGTCTGTTGTAGCATTTGAACTGTAAACTGAAATGACAGTCGCTTGCATGGCAGAACGCCCAAGAGAGCATGCCAACAGCAATGCCACCTGTTATTCCTTGCATGACTGGTGAAAAGACACAGGGTCCTACCTCTGTATGAGGAGTTATACTCTATTTCTTCTTTCACCAGTGCAAGCGATTCCGGCACAGATATTACGTGTACATTGAAAGGTAAATATTTCCATTGTGTGTTTCACATGCTTTAGCAGTAGCTATTATTTCCTTCGGGATCTTATAATATTTAGCAGTAATTACTTTTAAATGAAATATTTAAACCAATACATATAATTTGATTACTTCTTTGTTATTCCTTAGGCACCCTCAGTTTAAAAAAAGTGAGATACATTATTGACCAAGAAGTTTTAGAAGGTTCATAGAATCATGTATTTTTTTCTTGAACAAGTTGCATAGCATATACAATGCTTTTCCATTAACACATTTCTTTATAGGTGAAAACAGAAAAAATTTACTTGAGAAAATCATATCAGCTTGAAAAAATTTTTTTAAAAAATTAGAGGAAATAGGATCAAGTATGAAATATTATATCTGTAAAGGGAGAAGAATACAGTAAGTATTCTGGTTTACTAGTGAGCATAGCTTTAAATGTTGATGAAGAACGTTGTCTGCTACTTAGGAGACTGTCAATACAGCAAAAAACAAATGCAAATTGTTGTTAATTTTATAATTAGCTGTGAAAATGAACCTTTCCTTTTCAGAAGTTTTCATGGTTTCTTTTGCCATTGCAAGTAGTACCTATAGATCTCAGATACGCAGATTTAGACGATCCAGCAAGGTTGGAACCCAGTGAATACATTTCCCTCACCTGGTTCGTGCTGCGGGAACGCTGCATCACCGGAGACAGACCTTCTGTCACTCCCATTGCACAGGCTGCAAACTGAGCAACCTTGCCTGGCTTCAGCAGGGGGTGAATTGGTCTGGGAGCCTAAAATAAGGCTGGGATGAATTGACTTCCAGGGTCTAGTGTTTCTGTCCACAGATTGCTGAGGGAGGTGAGACAGCCAGCTGAGGGAGATAATTTTTAGAATTCAGAAGTCAGGCATTGAATTGTCTGTTGTCACACTAACAAGACTGCAAAAAGAGCCACAGGCGGGAACTGAGCCCCGAGACCCAGCGAGAGACGTGCTCTCGATAATTTACAGTATCTTTAAACAGCCCATATCTTATATGTGTAAGTACTCAACATTGTCTGAAATAAGGTTCCTTGAAGAGATTTCAGATGAGGCTGGCAGAAGCAGGCACATCTTAGATTACTGGTTGTATTTGAAATGCTTAACCTAAAATCGGACTTTGTTGGCAGAGTTATTCAACAGTTATTTTCTATACTAAAAACTTGGCCTTGGTTGTAGTCAGAGCTTAGTCTCTTGGAAGACCAAGCCAGTCCAGTGTCCTTTTATATAAGGTATTCTGCTGATCATGGCAAATGTCCACGTTAGTGTCTTCAAATGAAAAAGTGAAATAAAATTGATTGAATTTAGAACTTGTCCCTATCCTCATTTCAGGATCATACTGAATTCTTCTCAGGCTTATGCTGAGACTGGCCAGGTGCTCAGATAGCATGAAACTATCCCGTAAGAGAGGAGAACCAGGGGGCTCAAAAAGGCAGAGACAGTATCAGGGGGGAAAGACACCTGCAGGGAAAATAAGTGCAATATCCCTCACGGAAGATGATATCTTTCTAATTTCTTGAGGGTTGGTCCCACTGTGTCAGACAATCACAAACGAAGGGAAAGGAGAATAAGTAAAATAAATCAGTGCTCGTCATACTGTTTTTTGAAACCATAGTAATTTACTGTCATAGTACTTGAGGGCAAATCATACTGAGGTGTCATAAATAAACCATGTTCCATTTGTTTTTCTGCATGTGGTATTTCTCTGTTTCAGAGTGTGGATTGCAATTCAGCTATCATTTTGTTGTTCTACTCATTTGGTTTCAGTTTTGTTTCTTCATCCATGATTCAAGATGAGTCCAAAAATTGCATGGTTTTACTTCCACTATCATGAAGAATTAAGATGCAGGCAAACAGCAGAATCCTCTACTATGATGTGTATTTGCAAACCTTTGTCAACAGCTTCTGTTCTGCTGGCACAAATAAGAAGAGTTTATATTTTTCTTTATTAGTTTTCAACCCAGTGAAATGTGTACAGGACCCTTAATGACCTAGGCATGTAATAAGAGCAGTTCAAAGTCTTGAAAACGTTGACTGTGGCTTCATGGATGTCATAGAGACAGGTTCAACAAGATTCGTTTTAAATAAAATACTCTGTTTCTTTGTTTGTTTTCACAGACCTACAAAGGTCCCACATGAGATATCCAGCGTAAATAAAACCCCATCCAAGTAAGAAAGCAGTATGTTGTGTTTTGGAACATTCCTTATCCATTTTAGCTCTCAGTCCCCCAATGCTTCTTTTAGGTGCTGAAGTGACCAACAAAGCGCTGCCTGAAGGCTTGAGTTTATGCAAACCTGCTGATCCTCAGTCCTTCTCGGATACGTGCTAGTTCTTTCTCAACTCAGGTCTTGATTCTTTTCCTTCAAGCAAAATGCAGCAAATATTTTGTAAAAGAGGTCTCTCCTTCGAGCCCACTAGAGGATCTTGAGGTCTGTAAGTGCAGAAGAGACCTATCTTCCTCTTTAGTGTAAAAAGTCAGTTGGGAAGCAATCGCCAGGTACAAGCTACACAGTAGTGTGGAAGCAAGTTCGCTTAGCCAACAACTGCCTAAGCATCACGGCTCGTGTCTTTTCTGTAATTATTGCATTTAATACAGCTAGTTACTTGCACAAAAGAGCTTCCGGATACAGCAATTTCCACGGAGGGCTGTTTGGGAATGTAGAGGCCCATCATTTAGCTCTGATATTGTTGGGTTGTCAGAATTGATCATAGCTCTTGACGGAACACCTCTAGCTTTTTTTATGGAGTGCATCAGAGTGACATTTCACATTGTTTAAGTAGGAGTGATCTGTTAGTTTATATTTTATCTAAAACTGCAGAGCAGATGACCTCCCTCAGGGTCTAAATACATGAATCCTATGTGCATGTTATAATTAATAGCAGAGCTGGGAGAGAAATTCATAACAAGGGGCCGAAGAGCTGGGCAGAGCAACTTGTCAAAAAGAAGGAAATTCCACTACAGATTAGCTTATTTTTAAGCATGTCAAGCTCTACATACAAACATGATATATTGCTTCCTTGTAATGTCTGTTTAGGCCCAGATGCTCGAGGCACTGTCAGGGAGTGCTGTAAATTTTGTCTGAGTCAGGGCAATTCTGATTGATCTCTGAGTGTAAAATCGATAAGAAGACACTGTCATTTTCTTAAAGGATGAGCTAGAAAAGGAAAATAAATTAAGACTCCACTGAATGTCTATCTCCAGTGCTCATTAATTCAGTGTGGTCTGTACTTTGTTAATGTTATGTCCACAGCTTTAATCTTCCAGGTGCTCTTCCTGCAGATAGTCGACAGCAGCCCTTTATTATGTTATGTATATTTCATCCACACGTGGTGGAAATAAAATGTCTGCCCTCTTCTTTCCCTTAGCTCCTGATTAATCCATTTTATTATTTTTCAGAAATACGTCACTTGGGTACTGATTAACTTAAAAATGGAAAGCCATTGTCTTTCTTGCATGTCCTTCATCAGAACTAACACACCGGCTGCTCATTTGTCTTGAGTTGTTACAGCAAATAATGACTACCAAGCATTTCCCCTTATGTAATATACTTCAGGAAGATTAATTTACTTCTGCTCTTTTTCTCCATTGCTTTTTTGTCTACTAAGACTTTTTTGACATGTTTTTAACTCCCTCCCCGCTCCCACTCTCCCGCTTCCTCTTAAATATTTTTACAGCGTGCACCGGAGCTGCGGCGCGAAAACTGGCCATTATAATCTTCAAACGAAGTCGCTCGGGGCTGCTGCAGATATAAGTCCATCCTGGGCTGACTTTCCTCTGTCCACACTTGTGAGTATGAGTGCAGAAGCACGAGGTGGCTGTCCCTTAAAACAACAATAGGTTGTCACTTTAGTCCCATGACCTTCTCATGCACAAGTAGTCGCACTGAAGTAAATAGGTCTCCTAAGGTGAATATAGGCTACTCACAGGAGTAAGTATTATAGGATCAGATGCTGTTACACTGAAATACGAGATTATTTTTATCCCTAAGCAGTCATTTTCCTTTCTATGTGTGCTTTCTCAGTATAGAAATAACTTCTAAACCTAAGTAACTGTTTATTTTATGCTTCTGTTTCTGCTTCGCAATGTTAACATCAGGACCCAAAAGACCTTACTATCTCTGCACATTCAGATGCAGTGGCTATTAATGATGAAGTACGGCATGTAAATACTTTTTGGCAAGAAAAAGAAATATCTTCTATCTTTTTCTTTTTTCAAGCAGCCATTCCTAATAACTAAAAATGCTGTTTACTTAAAACGTCATTATGTACCTCTAGGGTGTCTTGATTGGGAAAACAGGCAGAGGTAGCTAAAGAAGAAGACCTCTTGGCTTCAACAAGCATTTAATTCATATTCATGAAGTATCTTATTCCCGTTCCTTAACAAAGCACAAGACATGCCAATTAATTAATTCTCATGCAGAGGTCATTGGTGAGACTAGATCTCGGCCCGTCTGTTTCCTAGCTGAGCAGGCTTTACCTAAGCTAGAAAAAGCGGATTTGATAATCTCATCAAGCAGTCTGTAACATTTTATTTGGAAATTATCCATCAGAACTTTTTCCTGTATTCACTGAATCTTGAATTTTTAGAGAAGCTCATAAAATATTTTAAAAGTTGCAATAAATATATCTAGAACTGAGTATGTTCAGCTGAACTCCAAAATGTATGTGCTTCATCTGTGTTTATCTTTGTAAGGGCCTCTAGGTCAACCAATAGGTCCTTTTTCTGGTTATATGTCAAAAATTTATACTCAGAGAATAGCTTGCTATAGATGGTAGCACTCCAGAAGAGTGTCTTGGTCCAAATCTACTGTTCTTACCGCAAGGCTACCTTCCAGTAACATCTAAAGTATGAACATTCCTTCCCTGGCATCCGCTGTCAAAATGTTTTTACAGTATTTAGGTTAAATTGTGGATTGTATTGTCCTTGTGTATAAGGAGGAGGGAACCAATTGCCTGATTTGCACTTGACTTGCGTGGCCTGATCCCCAAGTTCCTGGAAAGTCCTGACTCCATGGGGTTAGCAGCGACACTGGCATTGATATCCCTCAGATAAGCAGGCAAAGGTGAGGTCATGGCCAAAAAGCCTTCAGGGCGGAGACAGGATATATGGCCTTCTGTAGCATCATCCAAGCCACTCATCAAGATAATCTGGGTTTTTAAACAGAAAAAGCCGTAAACTTCCTTCAGACAATAACATTCCACATTAGGAGGAAAATTATGACAAACTAAAGGCAGAGGGTAGCCCCAGATACAGCATCGCCTCTGGGTTAGATAAACACCGATCTGATTGTTGTCTGAATTACAAATCTGTAAAACCCCTCTGACAGCCAGCGATTTGCAAAGGCAATAAGCATTTGTGGTAGGAAAGGATTTCATAGTGGTTATGCTGCCTAGCCACATACCTAGATCAGCTGAATTTGGGAGTCAAGTCAGAAAATCTCCATCAAAATGGAATTGCTCCAACGGAGCGTTATTGAACAAGTGTATTTCTCAAACACATTTTGAATGTGACTGAAATACAGCAATAAGTTTATAAACTGTATCATAGTAGACATTTTTATACTGTCCTTGAAAAATGCACCTATAGTTGAGTGGATGGAATGGATTTAATAGTAATATATAATAGAAGCACACATAGTAAATATATAAAGCTATGTATATAATGCACATACCAAATGACAGTACACGTATCCCAAATGCATTATATTTCTACCAGGCCCTCTGCCTGCTCTCCAGAGCTTCTGCTATGTGTGTGCTTTAAGCACTCTGACACTCGAACCTGTGCAAGTTCATTTACCCTCCGTCGATTCAGAGGGTAACATTGGGCATGCCTTAAGAGTGTCAAAGTTCTTAAAATTGTGCCTGTATATAATTGAAGGATTGAGCATGCATTTTTGTGAGCTTATTTTAGTAGAGAACAGCGGTTCTAACTTTAGATCTGTCTCTTCAGTTCATATACAGAAGAAACATCTGTGGATTTTTAAGCAGAAAAAAAATAATACAAATAACCACACTTTTATTACAAGAAGAAACAAAATTCACCCTATTTAAATTAAACTAGTGCTAAAGTGATAGTTCTGCTGGCTTTATTGTTCATGTTAGTGTTCCCACAGATTTAAGTCAATGTACTTCATATGTCCTGTCCTGTTCTTCCATCATGTGACTAAGCTAAATAAGCAATAACTGATCCAAAAATTGATACTGAAATTCTTAGTGCAACAAGTAGGCTGACAGAAATGTAGGACTGGGCCAAGAGACTGCTACCAGTCTGTACTTCTTCTGGGAACAGTAAGGGGTTTACTAAAATATATCAAAAGTGATGGCTAGCTGCTTTTCAACCACAGTTCTTGACAGGGTTAACTACTTCCTTAAATACAGAAGAAGAGATGCTTTTACAGCTAGACCAAGGATTTGTTTAT
Source organism: Vanellus vanellus (assembly GCF_965231255.1). Classification (NCBI taxonomy): domain Eukaryota; kingdom Metazoa; phylum Chordata; class Aves; order Charadriiformes; family Charadriidae; genus Vanellus; species Vanellus vanellus. The sequence continues at coordinate 35,693,648 of NC_138906.1, forward strand.
GAGTCCCTTCAAGTTTTCTTCGGTCGCATTTCCATGGACTCCATGGAAACAGCAAAATCCAAATCAAGTTGAATCAAGCTAATTTATACACTACAAAAAGAGGTTAGTTACACAGAGCATATTGATGTGGATCTGTTAATAAAGGGATAATAATTGAAGAGACCTAATGTGCTCTAGTATCTATGGTTCCTTAAAGGTTTGGGGTTTTTATGAGTGCAACCATGTCCTAGTGTTCTAGGCAAAATTATTTAGATGGGAATCACCATTGATTTTGAAAAGAGAATGTTATTGTGCAACTTTACAATGAGGTGTTAGTTATAGGCAATGAATAAATAGTTAGTAATAGAATGTTACACATTTCTTCATGAGACTTTGTTTAGCCATGTTTAGGATTCTCTCAAATAGTTTTGGGATAGATCGCTGAAAAGGAAGATGGCACGCAAGTTGCTGAGGGGTGGGAGAAAAGAGAGCCAAAGAAGAGCTACAAGAAATTGATAGCCAAATAATTTTACACTGATGCATTGGCCCCAGTGGCAAAAGCTAAGTGTGAAACAGGAAAATTAAGAATTTACATAAAAATCATAAAATGAGTTTAGGAAAATTTGAACTTTGACATGGTTAATTCAGCTGGGTCTGTCGTATTGATCTATGAGGTTTACCATTACAATGAGAAATCTGCATAGGAAGGGTTTGTGCAGTTTGTGACAGTATTCATTGCTTGGTTTGTTACTGTCTTGACCAATCTAACATTTCTCTAATAACTTTGGTTATTAAATATCTGGGAATAAGTTTTCAAAGCTGTGAAATTTATCCAGAGCTTTTCTATGAACGCTCGTGGAAATAGGTATCTGGTATACCAATCACAACATTTCATAACGCTCAGCACATAGCTGTAGGTACTCACTGCTTGTTCTGAGCAGTAATTCATTGCTTCTTACAATGAATTCATGCTTCTTACATATGAATGTCTGCAAATTTATAAAAGGCCGGGTGCTATTGAAACCAACAGGTTAGTTTCCTTTGACTTCAGTGGGGGGCAGGATTGATCTGAGAACGTAACCAGATTGATGTTCTTTATGATTGTGCATACTGAGAACTATTAATGAGAAGATGCTTTACAGTATGTGTACTGTGTGTGCTTCCCATCCCAAGAAACCTCGGAACTGCTGTACAGTTATACAGCCATGGTATGGCTGGAATCCATATCCTTTTGGATATGAATAGCAGCAGTAAATCAGCATACAGCAATGTACAGGTTTTTACTGTATCATGAATCTCCTTTTCTACTGGAATATTTGAAACAGCCGCAGATGATTTGATTTTCTGAATTCAAAAGCAATGTTTGTTACAAGGGAGGATGTCTTCCACAGCGACTGCTATTGTAAAGACCCTGGTTCAGTGGCTTTATGAAAACATCGGAACATCCCTCTCCTCTTTGCAGTTTTTTCTTAAAAAATCTGCCTTAGTTTTAGACACTTGTTGGGGATCAGTTGAGTTCCTGTGCTGAAGCAGATTTCACCTGCCATTGATCATTCAAATCAGGGTACGAAAAGAGAAAAAAAAGCTTCTCTGTAAATCGCTGGTAATAATCTTACATATTTGAATCAATTGCCTCTTCATAAGGTACCCTTTGGAGATACTCTTTTGATATAGCATTGTTGAAATGAATTGCAGCCAAGCTTTATAATACAGGTGTTGAACATTCACCTCACATAGGCTGAAATAGCAACCACAGGCATTTTTCCATCTCTTCTGGGAATCACCAGCATTTGAAAGCACAGCTCTTGCTTCAGGTAGTTTTGCTGTCAGTCCTTAACAAAAATGGAAAGTTGTTAAGAAAAACAAAATTACTTGGGGGGTATATTATAATGTTATGGAGGAAAGGGACTTGGGAGATTATTTTTACTCATGCTTTTTCCTTGCTACCTGGCCCTTTTTCCATGCATTATCAGTTGCCCTCAGAATGCTTGACTGTAATGTGGTTTCCATGATTGGGAAGACAAGTGTCTGATTCTTCCTCTTTTCTATGAAATACATGACTAAGAGACAGCAGCTGCACTGTTCTCCTTCAATTGCATCTTCACAATCATTTTTTGCCAGCACTCATCTGCTCTCTTGCCATCACTTAGGCAGTCAACATTACTTCCCCTAGAACTCATCAGGAGATGCTCATTAGCCAAACTGAGCTCAGAGAGGGTACCGACACAACTCGAAAACTCAAATGATTGCAAGCAAAAATTTCGATTTACGATGTATCAAAACAGGGATAAAAATGAATGTATTATCAAGAGATTTTCTTGCTCTGTCCTTATTCTGTTACCTCTGTAATTTTGGTCTTGATGTTGCTGTCTTTACTCATTCTATTACCTATTTATGTTTTGGTACCCTTCTTATCTATAAAACCCCATACATTTCCCTTGTACAGCCCTGTAAGAGTAATTAACAGCTTCTAAACCATGTTGTTCACCTTTCTGGAGCAGAGACTCAGTAGTTAATAAAATACATCTCCCTCCTAAGAGAGAGTTTAAAGTTAACTCTTTGACTAGGTACTTTCTTTAAGGAAATGGAAGCGGGGGACTAAGACTTGGAGGAAGTGCAGCAAGAGTTTTGCTTTCCCATCCAATGGGAATAGTTCAGACTACTGGAATCAAGGTCCATTTTCACAGAAGCTGAGTACTTCTGTCTAGGCTCCTGGTCTCCATGGGCTGGAAGGAGCTCCTGCTCCCACATATCCCTACCTGAGAAATAGAGCATACTTGACGGGTCAATGCCCCTTCTCTTTCTGAAACTGATTTTTTGGAGTCAGATTTGTCTAGAAAACTCAGGCAGGACAAAAACATAGCCAAGCCCTGCATCTGCCTTCTGCCCTCCTTGCATTCTGCTCCTCCTTGCTGCCAGGACCTCTTGTTTTGTAAGACAGGCCACCTGCACTGGTGGCTGGAAATTGGCTCTTAAACTTCTTTCCACTCATGTTCAAACCCAGAATTCTCCACTTTTGTAAGGTAGGGCCATAGTCCTCGGAGCAAGCCTAATGAAAAATCAAGAAAATCTGTAATAAATACTATTACATAGTAAGCTTAAACAAAGTATCTTTTGAAAAAGCATTTTCTGCACTGTAGTAATAAAAAATAAACAGGGAAGAAGCAGCATACATCAAATACGACCAGTGACCCTTATCTCCAGTGAAGTTTCCACTGCGTATCCAGCTCTCACTTCACAAAAGTGATGTTGCTACTCATCAACATCAGTGCTAAGTACATTTCTCCTCCTCTGGCATTCTTTTCTCCACTAGCCAATGTACTACTAATCCTTCTGCTGTCTACATCCAGTTTCTCTTTCTTCCACATTTTGCTTTTTGTTTTTTTATGACTAGAAAAATTTCTTCTCTGCCTGGAATAAAAAATCCTGGAATAATTTGGATCTTGTTCTCCAGTGCCAAGAAACGTTCTTAATTTTGCCTTTAAAGAAATCTTTTGACTCTCTGTTTCCAATCTTTGTCCTGACTTATTAAGACTGTACGTGATACATCCTCAGTGTTATCAAAGTGCTTAATTGCCGGTTGATTTCAAAGGAAATGCAGGGGTACAGATAAGTAAGTATTTGTGGGACAAGGAGAATGCCTTTGCTGCTTTCTAAAGCCTCTGCAGGTCCCCTCCACACTTTGGGGAAGTGAAGTCCTGGAATTTGTCTTCCATTACAACTGAGGCACCAAACTGACTTCACAGCAACTGCAATTTTATGCCGGTGCTCAGTATGTGAGCAATCAGAGTTCCGTGGTTACTTAATTTGTCAACCTGGCTCCCACAGCCCTATTCCTAGATCTATGGGTATGTCCTATGGCTGTGACACAAGCCTACCACAAGGTCACAAGGAGTAATATAAAAACTTGATCTATAGTACTTTTATGTGAACGGATCTTTTAATCGGGTCAAGATATGCTATATTTCTGGCATGTAGCTAAAGCATCCCTTCATCTTTGCCTTCTGTAGCATTGCCCGAGGCGTAATAGAGCTCTGTGAAGAAGTCTGATAACTGTGGCCAGTAAGTTCAGCCTCCTCCTTTTGATTTAAGAAGCTTATTAATAGGAAAGGGAGGCCCAGAACCCACCTAATTTATACTTTTTGATGGATTTTATCATTAGGAAATAATGGGAGTCTAAGCAGGGTAAAGCTTTTCTTTATCGTGCCACAGCCTTGTCCTGAGGCCCGTTTGGCAGATTTTTGAGCTGGTGTTCCAGGTTTGTATTTCTAGCTTTGAAAGATGCTGCATGCCACCTCAGGCATTTTAACCTCCTGTTCAGTTCCATTCATAGCAAGATAGGAAGCTATTCTTATCCCAAATGTGATCCCATTTAACTCTTGCATGAGATAATAACGAAATTTGCTGCATTTACCATTAAATTACCTGTGTTTTTCCCAGGGTATCTTCTCTGAAGTGCCTGCTTGTTTGTACCGCTCAGTGAAGCTGGTGCTTTCAGTAAATTTACCTCAGGACTAGCTGCTGGGCACCATTCCATTACTGTGATGACATCGGTGATTTTATTGCCTAAAATATATATCTATATAGAAACTTATTGGAGCAATGTATATAATGAAAATGCTTCATCCTCCTATGAGCTCTTCACCTGAAGGTGCCCGAATTTGTCTCATCAGTTGAAAACATCTCTAACAAATTCATAGTTTTATTTGTTAGATGATCCCATGCTTGTTAATTCTTTTTTTTTTTTTTTTTTTGGTAGCAGTAGACCTCTTGCTCCTGGGAAAAATGAGCAGCCTGTGCCTCAAGCACTTAGAGCGGGTCCAGAAAAGGATCTTATAATGGTAGTTCGAATGCAATGTAAGGACAATATAGGCACCTATATCCAAGTGAGCCCCAGAAATCCTGCTTGGACATTCCACAGAATTCAGTAGAAGCAGATCCACATACCCTTAATTATCTCGGTGCCTATCTCTTCTCTAAGCCTGTTTGTAACCCAATTTTTGTGCCCCCTTTCCCAGCCCAAGCAGGAGTCCCTGTTCCCTCTTGCTTTGCCCTTCCCCTTTCCTTTTTTTCATCACTGTTGACTTTTGCATCCTTGTCTCCACAAAGAGTACAGAAAGTAGCTTTGGCTATAAATTGGCTATTTGGGCAGTTATGGAATTTGAGCTGATTGGGATCTAGGACTTGCTTCTTGTGAGAGCGCTCTAAGTGCTAGAAAGCGTTACCTTTGCCAACCAGGTCCTCTTTTCCCATAGAGACAACCCGGATGTCAAGAGAGCAGGAGGCTTCTCAACCCCTTGCAACACCGTGCAACATATCTGCCCAACACAGCGCGGTCTGGCCCCCACACCTGTAGGAAAAGTGGAATTTTTTTATTCGTGACTTGAGCCTGTGGAGGGTTGTAACATTTCCTCGGTGCCCAGCCTGAGAAACCGAGGCTCTGGGATTTGGCTTGTCTTTCCTGCTCCAGGCAAGGGGCATTTCGAAGTCGACCACAGTCGAGAGTCCCCACGTGCAAGTCCATATGTGAACCCGGCTCTAACAACCTGACGAAAGGCGTCCTTTATCTAACAGCTGAATGTTCCCTTTGCCATTTGAATGTAAGGAGTGGTAATAGCAATGCCGCCCTTAACGAGGTTTGATATTTCCAAATGTCATCTCTTCGGGGTTCACGCGCGCTTGTTGATTGTTCTAACATCTTAATTAAAAGTGTAACTCTAATAATGAACTTATTTTTAGACTGCTTCTCTGAGCGGTGCATTGTATCAAAGGACAGGCAATTCAGAAAGCAGTTAGCTGTGGATCAACAGTGACACAGCGCACTTGTGTAGTCGCTGGGGGTCAGTCAGTACATTTCTTTCACAGTGGTACTAGTCAATCACTTTTGTTTTCCAGATTAATTATGTGGCCTTTCATTAAAAAACGAGGCATTCTGGTTTCTTGCCATTTCCATTGCACTTGTGGAAATAGGCTTTGCCTGGGTGAATTTTGCAGCAGAGCCTTGTATATGTTGTGGGTTTTTTGTTTTTGGTTTTTTTTTTTTGTTTTGTTTTTTTTTTTTTTGGTAAGGAAGTGGGAAGAGCTGAAATAAACCAACAACCTGAAGTGGGGGGGCTGGTCCATAATTTCTGTATATCTGTAAAGAAAGTTGAATAATATAAACTCCTGTTGCAGAGGTGAATATTTCACATTAGGAACCGCGCTAATGTCATTGTCTCCTTTCTCTTCATGTTCTATAGTTTTCTGTAAAAGCTGAAGCAGTGACTTTATTCAACACCTGCGTCTTTAACAGCCTGCGCAGTATAATTACCTTTCTTGAATATTCTATAGAATTGTCAAACAGCAATTTTCTTTTACAAGACAAGCTTTTGAATAATGCCGTTTACATACAGAGCTTAACATCTCTTATGTTGAAAATCTAATTATAAGTATCCAAAATTTACTGCATGTTTGGTGTTTTATAATTCAGTCTACATAAAATTGCTAAAACACAGCACCTTTAACATTTATTCTGGAGCTGAATTAGCACACTCTTTATTGGACACTGTTTCAGTGTTAAGTATAATTTATTCTGTAACAATATTTTTTGATTTTTCTTATTGTGTTTATCTTAAATTTCCCAACATTAGGGAAGTAGGGAGCAGTTGCAGTCCAAGAAGAGAGACTATTGATAGAGGTGTCTAATGTTCTTTCACTGTTTTTTTATTGACTGAAAATTTATTTTATGTTGGAAGAGGAATATATCAGCATTTCAGTGAGAGAATCTAGGAAAAACACTCCGGCATACATTATTCTCTTTCGTGTATCATTCGCTGGATATTTAATGCTGATGTTGATTGATTAGCTCAGACTGCAGATAATTAGCCAGGACATCTTGGAGAAAATCGTGGCTTGAATTGTGTAACGTACCATCATCCCAGTCAGGCTACCTTGGCAATCTTTGCAGTGCAGACAAGACAGACGCCCGTCTCTACTGTCTCAAGCAGCACAACTTCAGTATTCTGTTAGGAAGGTGAGGTTAGAATAGAAAATTAACATAACATTGTATTATTTCTTACTGGTGCAAGCTATAAATTAATGTTATGAAATGTTATGAGCGTATCTACAAAACTACCTCTTACAAAAATTAAAGAGTATCATTATAATCTTCCAATTGTCACTCTGGGAATTCCTGTGTTGCCACACATTATTTTCCGCGTACGGTAAGCTACATTCTCCTTCTCAGTCACTCTTCAGGATTTCAGTTCTTGTTGCCAGTTTCTGTCCAAGGTTTCTGTAAATCTTTTGTGTCCTTTTTCTAAACACGTTCTATTCTTAAAAAAGAATCCCTCAGCTATTCACTCTGCAGCTTACAGTGAAACCCTCTTCAGCTTTTCCTTTCAAATACCATATTCTATGAATGCATGTAATATGCAAGCTGAAAAATATTTTTAAAGACTATTCCACATCTCTCTGATATCAATCACAATACGAGACAATTGTTCTGTTTATGATTCTCTTTCATTTTGTGCAGGTAAGTGTAAAAATAAATCTTTTATATTTTAGCCCTATTGCTAAGTTTGGTTCGTTTTTTTTGTTTTGTTTTGTTTTGTTTGAAGATCTTAAATATGCCAACGTCATCACAAATTCTTAAGGCTTTTGAACACATCCCCTTCGTGTTGCATTGTATCACATCCGGTTTAACTCTTCACTGCCTCTTCCAAGGATGAAAAAATTCTCTGTGGAGAAGAAGACAAGCGTGTGCAAAATGCTGCGCTTCAGTTAAAATATTTATTTCGGGTTCACTGTTGGGAATAAGTGACATCATATCAGTGTACTTCTTACGACAACTTTCTAAAAGGGTTTCTTTGAAGTGATCCATTTTGAGTGAAATGTGAATATGTGCTGGCAGAAAAAACTACACATATTTGTACTCTACTTCTTAAGAGAACGCTGTATTTTCAAACAAATACAGAACAAAGAAGCAACACTGTTTTCCACAGCAACAGCTTTAATTTTTATGTGGTTTACCTCATAAGATCTTTCATGGATTAAAGAGTACGAACAAGTTTTCTCCATTACGAAATTCTCATTTAATCCTTATCCACACTTAGTTTATCAAATTAAATTGGACAAGATTGATGCAGGGGCTTTTTAAGCCGGACATCATGTGTAAAATCGCTAGACAACAGATTTTAAAGGGTGCCCACCATGACTTGTCACATCATCTTTCCTCAGCCTCAGCTGCCCTCGCGCAGTCTTATGCAGGGTCAGGATTCTTCTTGGTGTTACACTATGGACCACTGCAGAGAAACAGAGCTGCGACACAGTCTCCAGCAGAGTTACTTATTACATCCTCAGCCCCCTTCACCTGCCCCAGCCATTCAAAATAACATCACACCATAAAATATTCATGAACAGCCCAGTGCTCCAGCGAGGGCCTCGCTTCTGCAGGTGGCTGTTACATCAGTAATTGCCCGATACTTCCCTCCACAGCGTAAAATTGTTTTCATTATGTGTCATGCACACAGAGCCAAGCAAATCCCTCTTGAGTGGTTTCCCAAGGGCCGGAGGGAGGTGGTACTTAACTTAAACAGGCGCTTTTGGCTTAGATTTAAAAAAAAAAAAAAAAAAAAAAAAGCAGGAGAAAGAAAAAGCCAGTGAAAGCTCATCATTAACTCTACTTCTAACTGCAACAAAAAGCAGAAGCTCGTGCAAAACTCTCATAAAGATTATCCTAAATGTCTCAGTTACTAGGAAGAGCTTTAGTGGCTTTAGCTGTTCTTACGATACTTAAAGCTGCTTCAGCCAGAGAAGAGAATAACTTTCCACCTGACTGAAGTTCCCATGGTTTGCAGTGCAAGGCGATAAGCAGGTTTCAGCAATAAACTCCTGCATTGTGAGACAATAATGCACAGTCAGGTCCCCCCATTTTGATTCAAGGGTGTCTTTTTCTTTCCCCCCTGTGGTGGACTAATCACAGCTCCACTTTGTTTAATTGCAGCAAAGAGAGAAATGTGTTTAAGAAGTCATTCTGGCCCTCTTTAAATGAATGCTCAAGTTCTTCAAAGACAACAAACAGGATGCATAATAAATAAGATTTAATTTTCAGATCAAAATAGGCAGAGTTAAAGATTTTATTGACTGATGTGGGAGAGAGAGATGCTTCTGAAAAGGGGGAGGAAAAAAAAGGAAGCAACAAGTGGGATTAAAGTCTTGGGTTTTATGCAGCACAAGCTGGTTTTGCATGGTGGGAGGATCAGTACAGGAATAAAATCTTTCCAGAATTAGTGGTCGGTAGCCTGCCGGGCACTTCGCTTCTGATAAAAATGCCTGTAAAACTATGTCAACCCCTTGATAATTGACACAGATGCACCCACTATAGTTTTCAAACTAAGACCTAGAAAACCTTGGGTGCGATGTATTGTAAATTATGGCTCGGGGTCATGAACTCCGGAGTGGTTGTGGGGGGGAGAGGGCTGGACAGAAAAGCGTTTATCAATCAAAAGTTTTCTTTCTGAGTTTGACATGACTAAGCTACAGCCCAAGTGATTGGGAGAGAAAACCTTTCAATTCATTATTTTTAAAGCTAAGTTGTTCTTTTTGTTGTTGTTGTTCTTCCTCTTTAAGTTTGATATTATGGTCACTCCTTAAAGGCAGCCATAGCTATACCAGCAGAAAATAAGTAAACTCATGACAAATTTCTTCAGTCATCTTCTTTTGGAAAAAAAAAATAATTACAATTTATTGAGTACACTCTGTGCAACATACAGTGAAGCCATTTTAAATTTGCTCCAAATTACTTAGTACGGTCTCCTATAGGAAGGAGCACAGGCTACATAATGTGATGTACTTCAATTATAAGCTATATCATCTATACTCTGCCTTCCCTGGTGTGAGTCTCCCGGGCGGATTTTGAATTCTGTCAGCAGAGAAATGGATCTGCTTTTCCTTAACATCTTATGGCTACGCTGTTATCGACATGGTTTGGTGCCCTTTCATTGCTAATACTCACAATTGCTGGTGACTGTGAGCTGTGAGGTCTCCTAATTTTGAGTAGGAACTCGGTGTGTACAAAATGACCTTCAGGAGCATCTGCTGTGGGCTTTTTTTCCCCTGTGTTAAATCGGATATGTGAGGTTATCTGGGATAGTGAAAAGCTATACTCAGAAAGTATTTATTTTTTTTTATAATGAGTGATGGAGTTCTTTTTGCTTCTGGCAACTATAGGCCTTTTCTGAATACAGCAAATGACTGTTTCAAAATGAAAACCACTATGTGTTTGAATGTAGTATTATGCCTAGTTGCTTTTTGAGTGAAAGGCGGCTTTAAAAAGTTAGGTATATCATTGCCAAAAAGGGCTAAATAGTATTGTCAGCATTTTGAGAAGGAATAGGTCCTTTTTTTCCTGAAACTCCATTCTGGACAGCTGTTAGTGACTTACCAAACTTTTCATATGGATATGTATGTTAATGACAGGCAATGAACTGGAGATGAAGAGACCCAAACACAGACCGATCTCTTCAGTGCACATCAAAAGCCTTTACAAAAGGAGCAGTAAAAGAGGCAGTGATGGTGGAGCCTTCACTTTTGTACACTGAATTAGTTCTGCAAGCAATGAAACTGATCTTTTCTCCTTGCCAGAAAAGTCTGGTGATTTTTGTGAGTGCTCATTAGCACAAGAGGCATTTGTGAAGATAATTGACTGACGCCGATACTGCTGGCTGTCACAACAGTGCCAGCAGTGTATGTGCGTTTTAATAGTTGTATTTTTCCCCCCTTTCTTACATATAATGCTTTCTGAAAGATACAGGCTCTCTAAAGATCTGCGAGCCCATGCGAAGCGGGGAGTTTAAAGAACCCCTGCTCAGGGAATCTGTCCGTCTGCCCTGCTATCTCCCCGCTTGCGGGGTACGCGGGTGCGTGTCGGCCCCGGGGGCCGGTAGGTAAAGGGGCTACAGGAGGCAGAGATGCTGCAAATGTAGACAGAGAAGAGCCCCGCAGCCTTGTGGCGGGTAAATGTTGGAGCCTCACCTTGCAGGAAAGTGTCACCGGCACAGAAATGGCAGCAAAATTAAACAAGCCACACACACACACACACACACACACACACACACACACACACGATCAGCGGGGAAACAACCCATGCGATGTTAGACTTTAACTAGACAAAGAGATCAGTTGGGGAAAGCCGGGTGTTTGTTTGCGTGCACACTTAGCCTTATACAATACAGCACTCCTACAACACATCCCAACCGTACCCACACGCAGCGTGCTTAAAAACGCACATCTTGTCTATCATCAGATGGGTTCCAGAAAATCTCCAGTTTCGGAATCATTCAGAGCTTGAGGTGCTCTTTTTAGCAGAGGAAGATCAGCAAACGCACACGGTTGGGATCTGTTCTGTGACTGCTAACGTCTCGCAGCTTCACCAGTACAGCTTCGTGGTATTAAGATATTTTTCTCCGGTGTAAATGGAAACCGAATTTGGCCTGCAACCTCTTGTGTGTTAGGGAATTAATTATGATCAGCAGTGCAAGGCTAGATTTTTATTTGGTGTTTCTGATGACAATAAAAACCGAGAAAAAAGTAAAGCACATTAATAATTTTCTGACCTAGTATTTTCGGTTACTGGAAAATTCTGAACTGGTGAAATTAACCCAGGGAAGTGTTGCTTTCAGTAAATCTCCAGACTCTAAAATATTTTGAGGGAAACACTGCCAAATTTGTCAAAACAGCCTTGTTAAGCATTTGAAAGCTGTAAACTTCATGGGCTTTGGTTTGAAGTATTAGCTACTTCAATGCTTTAAATCCCACCCTCCCCAAATGAAAAGGTCAAAATCAGAGTAGAATGTTTTAGATTTCTCAACACAGAGCATTGTATCCCAATGCACTCTGTTTCTTCATAATATTTTTTGAATGTGTGAAAATTCTGGGCTTTTTAATTTTCAGTTCACAATGGGGAACTAGCTTGAAATCCCAAATTCTCACAGGACTGAAAGTTGCTTTCCTGGCCACCACCAGAAATAGCTCCCAGGAGTTTACTGATGTCAGGAGAAATTGAAACTAAAAAGATAGTAACTGGAAGTAGATTACTTTCAGCATATAGCTCTGTGTTAATGCTTAGCACAAAACAGTATGTCGAAGATCTAATTTCTCAGAAAATTAGGTCCCCTGTTTGTCATCTTGAATGTCTATTTAATTTGCTTTTCTAAATATAATTTATTTTATTCTTTTACTACAATACAAGATCTGGGTATTTTGGAATACAGATCTCAAGAGCAAAGCAGTCAACCTAAAAGTTTTCAAAAAGGAATTTCAGCAGCGATTTCATGACCTGAAATAAATGTTGCATAATATTGTCACCATTTGAGCAAGTAAGATTGTGCTACAAAAGACTGTAATCTATATGTTCATTAAAGTCTATCAAGAACCTGATTCTGCGCGCGCGCGCGCGTGTGTGTGTGTGTCTACGTGTGTGTGGCTGGAGTGCACACTGTGGTTTGTCATATGCTTTTTTGACATATCAGGCAACGCTGTATTACTTATGAGTAGCAAAAACTATGTAGTTTTTTTAAGACAACAACTAATGAGACGGTATCTCTTGATCTGTTGCGTGAAACAGATTTGTTTATTTGATGCTAACAATATGAAGGATATTTAAGGCATCTCTGAGGTCATTTAGTCTCTAGTTATGACTGTGGGTCTAAGAAATTGTAACAAAGGAACTTAAAACTCATTTTAAGCCCCCCTGAGGGGCCCGGGCTACTTATTTCATAGTGAGTAACTGTAAAAACTGCAATTTTATCTCCAGACCTTCTACAAGTAGGAACTGCCTATTGCCTGGGGAGATTTCTTATTCTGCTGTTTAAAAACATCTGCCTCTAAACCTGTGTTGGTACAAACTACTGATTCAGTAATGTCCAGGACATTATTATTAGTCTCCTGAGGATGTCAGTTTGTGAAAAGAATTGCACGCGTGGGTTTGAAAGATGGATCTCTAAAAGTGACAAATGGCAGAAAGTACGCGGAGATTTTAGGTAAGATTGTTAACGACCAACGTGTCAGTGCAGCAGTTTGAAATACATAGTAAATTCAAATGATGTCTCTATAGGTGGTATGTGGGTATTTCCATTTAATAAGAGATTTAAATGTGATTGTGTGATTATATTTTAGAACCATTTTAAAAGAAGTAACAGTTGCACCAAGTTAGCACAGAGCATGTGCCTTTGCACACACGTGCACACTCTGAATTGATGGAATAGATAAGGGTTGATTTCCGGCTCACGAGATGAGGTTAATAATGTATGTCACAGCTAGAAACTGTATCTATGAAGTTAGCCTAGCGTTTGGAAAATACCTATAGTACATTTCAATGCCATTTTAGATCAGCAGGCAATACTCTGGGGGCAAAAGTTCCCAAAGCTGGACACTGCTCAAAGGATACTTTACCATGAGATGTGTCTTGCTAGAATTTTTTACTAAAAACACAGATACCAAGCCAGAAGTCTCTGAAAAACAGCATTCTGGTTTTGTACTTAATGTGTTTAAACATGCAAAAGGCAAATGAAATAACAGACTTCCTGACAGAAAGCAGCATGGGGAGAATTTTGGTTTCAGTAATTTTTTTTTAAACAGTCTCTGTATTTTCTTCAGCATCAGGTGACATTTAATGTCATCTTTTTGTGCCTCATGGCTGAAAATCCATTAACATCCTCTGTTAAAAAAAAAAAAAAAAAGCACAGAAGCACCATTTCAGTTCTGATTACCCCTGAAGAGCAGAAAATTTGACATGTCAGCCTTTCCTGAAACATTATTTTCTTAAATTGTTATATTTAAGAAAATACTACTCTCCAAATAGCAGCCAGTAAGAGAAACAGAGCTGGGGAAGGGACAACAGCACGTGTGAGAAGCCAGTCAGCCAGTTCAACAACTAGCTGAATACTCCTGTTCAAAAAGTAGCCCCGGCTTTAGTCTTTTTGTTTCCGACTAATCACAGTCAGGCAGTTTGTTAGCACTGTAATTACAACTTCCAGAAGTGACCAACCCTTCCCCACCCTCCTCCTAACACGCGCATACTCCCACCTCAACAACCCAGCCAGAAGTTAGGCAGACTTTAATTTTGACGGCTCCTCCCTCACTTCTAGAATCCGTATTGATCATCCTATGCTGTCATTGATCTGATGGCAGCACATACCGCTGTAATTTTTATTCGCCTTTGCACAGATCGTGAAAATCTAGTGCTTTCTTTAATACACTAGCTCTCAGCATCCATCGGTGCTCTCAGCATAGCTTCTAAGGAGAGATCTCACCCGTCCCGTAACCAAACTCTCATACAGTACTGCAGCACACAGTTGGGAAAAACCCCATCACTGACCAACAATTTGAGGTGATCTTTTTGCTTCCTGGCAGTGAGCTGTACAGTCACCTTCGTCCTCCCTCCCCACTCTTGTGGCAGAAGAGTGACAGTAACCTGTGCTGTAATCCAAATATGTTGCCGGCATGAGGTGAAATACAGGGGGAAAGCAGCTGCAGGCGGGTCTCAGAAGGGTGAGAAGTCGGGTAGCAAAGAGCTGGGTGCCCACCTGCTGCACAATAACAACTTCAGGTACAAAGAGCGGAATTTTGGAGTACAGGGAGAAATAAAAATCAAATTCTGAGCCGCAGAAACATGCAGTCCTTTGGATCTGGAATAACGTGGTTGGGGAAATTCATAGCTCTGAGAGTTGGTGTTCCAAGTTCATCGCAGACTAAGGTGTGACTTACGCTCACACATTATCCTGACAAAGTAAGAACATGCAAAAAGTAAGTCTAAGTTTCTGGCACAGTGCTTTTCCCTGAGTGGTGCCATATTTGAATTACAGATGATATAGTTTTCATGAAATATACAGCATAAAATATTGGGCAAGGCATTTCAAAGGGATGTCTGTTTAGATTATTATATCAAAGCCATATTCTGTGCTATTCGTGGCAAGTGAAATGGAGAGGAAGATACCATGTGGCACTATTAGGTAGTATCATTACCCTACTGGATATTTCTAGAGTAGAGTTACTTCCTTTTAGGGATATGACATGTCAGCATTAAGGACCTGGAAGGTGGAGACTTGTTCTACAAGTGGAGCCTTCTGCGACACTTTCCCTGTGCGAAAAGCTACAGACACAGGTGGGACAAAAGGTCCGTCACTATTTTTTGAAACGTTGATGAAATGAACTCTAGCTTTGTAGACAGGAATTTATATTGGTGATAAAACGTCCATTATGAGGCTGAAGAAACTCATTGTATCTTTGCAAATACTGCATGGCAGCTTTATTTCACATTAACTGTTAATGGGTCAACTCCGGACAGTCTCTTGGCAGTCAGTCGGCTCACCAACACTAGAAAGTACAGCCTACGCTTTTCTTTCAAACGGGGGTTATAGGACCTTCTGGTCTTCTTTTTATATTCTACATGGGGACTGCTCCGGCCCATCTGAAACATGATCTATATTACAAATGACATTTGCCCTTAAGCAGAAATCTCAGGGCTTAACAAGACAGCCTAGGTAACAAAGGTGAGATACCGCAGGCACGTTAGACATCTAAAGTTGCTAGGAGAAGTTGATGCAGCGGTGCAGCTGATGCATCGCAGAGAAGGCGATGCAGCGTAGGCACATAGCTGGCATCTGGCTGTGGCCTGGTCAATGAACTTAGTTTGTTCGGAACAGCAGAAAAGACTTCTGTGCCACCCAAGCGTCCCTTGAAGGTCTGTCATGTAAGAAGGTACTTAATATATGAATAAGATAAGAACAAATTCTGAATAGGAATAGCCACAAATAGATGACTTCTCACGCGGTATCAATTTTCTGTTTATACCGGTATGCCTTGGTTAAAGTTGTGTCTGGGGTCCTGTAACTACCACCAGATCCCCTTAATGTGCAGCATGCTCTGTGTTTTGCTATTTCCGAATTTAGCCAAAAGGCCTGTGTTTGTTTCAATGAATGCCTTTCTTTGCATGAAATATTTCACAAATGCCATTTATTGCTATGTGCTCGATTCTTTGCAGGGTTTCAAGACTATGATTTAATATCTTAGATTGTCTAAACAAAGCCCTACTTAAAATTTGCTCAGGTTTGCTTAGAAACCCAGAAACCCTGTAATTATAGGGAGAACCTAAAGGAGAAAGCAGTTTCATTAACACCGGAAACTACTGTTTATGCCCATGAACTGTGTAAAACTGCAGTTTCAGAAATCCTGCTGAAATAATCCTTCAGTGTGCTTGGTAAGCCAAAATTGTAAAGAAGTGGTACTTCCATGTGACCTCAAGGTTTGGACCCGTTGTTTTCATGTGTGGTTTCTTCCAACTGCGTGTTACTTGATTTATAACGTCTGAAGTAAAGCCGATGGAGCACACCCTGCCCGTCGCTGCCGTCCCTCCGAGCAAAGGAGCGGAGATGTCGGCGCGGAGGCAGAGCTCCTGCCGGTGTCCTGAGATGTCAGTGGGGGTTCAACCTGTAGACGCAGGGCTGTGCACGGCCTTAAGTTTGTATTTGGCTGACTGATGGTTTTCTTTTTATTAGGGATGTGAACCTACCTATGTACCCACAAACCCACCCTCCTTGGCACGGGGCCTTTCATCTTCCCAAATACAGTAATTAGGGATGCGCGTTCTCTAGTACATTGTGTGGGGTATTTTATAGCGCCTTGGAAGGGTGTCAGACTGACAGTCAGGAGGCTTCAGGTCCTCTCTTTATCCACAGAGCCACTTCTGCCATTTGGGTTCTGAGCGAGCATTATTTGCACATATTTCACTTCAATGAGACCAGTGCCCGTGCACGGCAGCTAATGTTGGGGAGAAACAATGAGCTGGGTTCTGTACTGTTTGTTTGTTTGTGTTCATATTGAAGATGAGGAAAGTGCAACTCCATTAAATTAAATTAAATTTTATAACAATCAAATGATTTAGGTAATAAAGGGGGGCAAAGAAAGAAGATGCTGAATTTTAATAGCTATAACCTGTAAGCAGTGCTTTATCTTGCCGCTGCTGTTGTAAGGACTAGTAATTGCAGCCGTCTAGACACAGGAACAGATGCAAAGTAGAGCTTTATTATATCAGACATTTGCCCTACTACGATACAGTCTAATTGCCCAGAAAATATATTTCTACATGAATTATTTCTAATTTGATTTGAACTAGACCAACTGTTGTATTTTGCTGAACTTTATCAAGTGGATATAAAATGGAGCGCTAAATTTCAAAACAGTTTCTGTTATCAATCTTTCTAGAGAAAAGGATGAATTAATTGAAACTTAAAAAGGCACGCAGTTTTCTAGCAAATGAAATAGTTTTCTTTCTTGCTAATTAAATTTTTGTTATGTCTTTCACCTGTGTGGCTTGAAAAGGAAAAGCAATGCTAAGGCTAATTTGTGATTTAGTATGTTACGTCTACTAGTGTCGCATGAAATATTTTAAATTGCAAGTTTAAAATGCGATTAGAAATTATGCCGTTGTGAGAGATGTAAGGAGTTCAGTTTGGTTATCTGAAAATGTCGATTATTTGAATCAAATGGTTTCTTTCCTCCCAACTGATTTTGTTTTCTTTCCAGAGTATTAGCACAGAATCCTGATTTTGTTAATAAAACCTGACAAACATTTTGCGTATTTCAAGAGAGTCTGAATCATCGGTCTACTGCAAATGGATAATCAATGTGAAATAAAGGTAACTCTCTGGCTGCCCAGGTCCGCTGTTTTAAAAAGATGGGATTTTGTTGCGCTGCGTTTCTGTTCATTTCGCAGTTTGTATTTGTACATTTGTCCTCTTTTCTATTCGCATGTTAAGAAGGGTTTAGGAAATGCAGGGGAATCTCTCAGCGGCTTTCGCATAAAATGATAATAGTAACTGGCTTCCTCCTCCTTCCCATCCCCCCCCAAAACAGAGCGTACTACTGAAATTATTTAAATTGACTGAGCCTTTTAAGCAAGTAAACACATTTTAACTAGTTTTTTTTCCCAATCCTTCCATTCATGCCCACTATAGAAATTAGCCTTCACTCTTCCTTCACTTACACATGGATACACACACTTGCATGGACACAAGAAAAATTTCTTTTCTCCTGTCAGCATTCCTACCCAACAATAGTTAGATTAGTGGAAATGAGGGCCTCCGCAGAGAAAGGACATTCAGCCACAGAAGGCTCCCTGCAGGAACAGCTGGTAGGGGTTAATGGCTGCTGAACCTCACAGCCAGGGCCTATTCTCTATTGTGTGTTCGACTCCTGGGAAGGAGGGAGACTTGTGACAGCTTCTGGGGTGCATGGGATCAGAGGTATAGCAGTTAGGTCAGAGAGGTAGTGTTCGGGGGGGAAAAGGCTAGCCGGGAATTGCAATAAAAATGAACTCTGCGGCGGGGACGGCGGAGGCTTGAAATCTGCAAAAATTGGGCACAAATTGCCACGGGGAAACGGTAAAGGATTATTCAGTAACGTGGCTTCTAACCTTTTAACAACTGCGATATGAATTAAAAGAACAATTGGAGGGAGATGGGGGATGAATAATTCATATCGGAAAGTGGATGAAATCCAAGTCGGAGCTAAACATGCGCCGCTAATGTATGTTATTTATGTTTGCACGCTCACCCCTTAGAGTTCAGCTCTCTGGATTACGGTGCGAGCGCCGCGGCCGCCCCACCAAACACACCAGTCAGGAGGCAGGGGGGATCGTTCAGCACGTTCAGCGCTTATGCTTAAATAGAGAGTGATTAATAAGTATATGTTTCCCCTCAAAGTAGGTGTGTTGGCCACATCATCACGGCGCGTGGAAGGACCCCCCTTTGGAGGACTGGCAGGGGATGTGCTGGCAGGTCAGGTCCCTTTGGGGACCGGAGGGGGAGGGGCACTCCCGGAGTGGCTCCTCTGCTGCCCGCTTGTGCCCGGCACACACCTGGATAGGACCTCTCAACAAAGTCGGGATGCAGCAACGATTTGATGGGTTGAAAAGACCACCTCTGGGAAAACACCAGCATGTTCCGGCTCCCCCCTCCCCTCCTGCCCCTCCTCGTTTTGGGATAGTTTGGTGGGATGCTGTGGTTTTAAAGGGACCTTAGAGGGAGCTATATTTCCCCTCTGACGGCTGGTTCCTCTCCACACAGTATCTGAAAACTTCCTAAATTAAAAGAAGTAACATAATATACCAAAAAAGTATTAGACTGACCGGTTTTGTGTGGAAACCTCCTCCCCCTGCACCTTCCATAGCAGTAACTTTTCTTTTGGCTTTTCTGCTCTTACGCTGTGGGAGTGTCTGACATTCAGTAGCATTAAACTTCAAGAGTTGTTGGGCATTTTATATACTTGTAAGTTACAGCTTAAGCAAGAGAATAGCAAATTTTCTGATAGCTCTTTTCCCCTAAACCCCCTGATTCCCTACCCACGTTACGCTTGCAGATAAGATATGTAGGTGTTGGGACACATTAGCACAAATTTCACCCAATGCAGGTTGGGTGAAAAAGTTCAGCTGTAACTATCGTTCCTTGGTTTTGTTTGTTTAATCCCAGACTTTAAAGCCACTTGAATCGTTTTGCTTTATGTTTTTCTTCTCTGTGTGAGTTTGCTTAAAGAAAAAAAAGACGGCGCGAGGGAAAAAAAATGTTCCGTTGAGATCCTCACCTGCAGCAGAAGCGTGAAAGATACTGTCAGTGAGCTCCCAGTGAGTCCTTTGGAAGCAATACAGAGGCAATGCACTCATTAAACTTCTTCTATTTGGATTGTAATGGCTCAATGAAAACGTATGTGCCAGTGCCTGAGGCTTTTTAAGAATATTTAAGATGCACTGAAGTGTGTCACGCCTTAGTACACCTTGACACACTATTGCAGCCCCTAGAATGAGGATTGACAAGTACAGGTAAAAACAACAACAGAGACATAACAGAACAATAACAAAAATGCCTCCCTGAAGTACTGACACTGACAGCTTGATAGAATAAGCAAAAATATCACCAAAATGACTTGCAGGCAGGAATAAATGAGGCTTCCAAGCAGTCGTGAGAGAGCGCTTGGAGCATTTATCGTGCTTTACGTTTTGGATATTGAAACACTGAGTGTAAGTGACTTACCCAGAGACACGCAGAGAGTCAGTAGCACCTGACACCGCAACCCTTAGTCCTGCTTTCTGCCGGGCTCGGCAGCCACACCTTGAAAAAATACCCTTTCTCCCCGTATTCTGATTCTCCTATGTCCTCTGTCCAAATGAAGGCCCTGATTCTGCAAGCAGCTCTGCGCATGAAGAGATTTCAGCATGTACCTACGCGCGTTTTTGATCTGGACTCCCAAAGCGGTGTTCAAATTTACGGAGCGTGCAGACCCTCAAACCAGAGGTTGATACTTGGACGGGGGGGAACGTAGGTCTGCACCGAAATTTCCGTACTTTGGATGCCTGAATTGTTTGAAAACAGTGAGGATGGACCATAAATCTGGGAAGGGAGCTAGGCAAATCAGCACACCTGGGCTAAGACTTTGGAATGCATGGTTTCGGTTCATAGGACATTTTGTTTTCAGTTATTACAAATATCTGAAAACAAGGCTGGCTCAACTTAACTGTAACTTAGAATAGTGGAGTATAGCAGGCGTGCTTGTAAAAAGGTGCATTCAAATTCCCATTTCTTTTAATAAAAGAGAAAGCAAGAATAGGGGAGTTTGTTGACCTCTTTGAGTTCCTATTCATATTGCCAGCGTAAAGACACAAAGGGGTATGAATTAAGAACTCAGAAGGGAATTATTCTGATGACAGACTCTAGCACTGAAGGTTCGTTACATTTAGTAAACTCCTGATCTCCCCAAAGTGCAGCAATTGATTCCAATAATTTGTTGTCACATTTTTTTAAATACAGATAATTCAGTTTTATGAAACAAATTTAACAGAAGATGCTGTTTACAAAACCATAATGCTATTTTTAAAGCTGCTAGTTCAAACGTTATGTGTGATATTCTGTACAGGATGTGCTATTGAAAGGGTTAAGCTTTTCTGACTTTCAGATACAATGAAATTATGACAGGAAGAAAATTGTGCCATTTTAGCATGAAAATGCTTGTACAAATACTGTCGTTCCTTCCTTCTTACTTTCTTTATAATGCCTCAACGATAGCTAAGATGACAGACATTTGACAGGTATCTGTAAGCATACAACCCAGGCAGCTCATTAAAGTTTTTCTTTCTATGCATCAGCTTTCACAAAGGCAAAAACCCATTAGCATTGACTATTTTGCAGATTAGAAGAATTAAGGGCTTCAAACGTTGGCTTATACCAAGCAATGTCATTTGTGAAGTGATGTTTGCTTTATTATTTCCCTTTCTCTCCCTCTGAAACCAGACTGACATGACTTTAGCTCAACGTAGGGCGTAATGTGCAAACCAAAGGACTGGCTCACCGATGAAAAGAAACACATTCCCTTTTATACATGACTGGAATGGCAAAAAGGGGAGACTTTACATGTACTATTTAGGCTCATTAGAGTACTGATTATGATAGTTCTCCGGTGTAATCTTTAATCGACTTTGACACTAGATTTGCCCCGTTACAAATCCTGTCATGCAAATTAAGTCATTTGTGTTGTTTGATATGGAAAGATCTGCTATGAAATGAAAGATTAGTTCACAGATGAGGCACCAGAGACTGCTGCCCTTGTGCACCGTGCAACTGATTACAAGGATGAGAGCATCCATTTTTACACTGCTGTTAACATTTAGGAAAGAAGATTAAATTAACGTAGTTTATTTCCTTCTTCCTGCATGCCCTTATTTTAAATAAGATTTCATAACCCTTATTTTTATGGTAGACAAAACCGGCAAAGCTGGTTAAATGCAATACCACCATTTTAAACAGGGAAACGTATTTTTGGAGGCAATGTGGATGGGGAGATGAGTATTTTTTTGTATGCCCTTCAGTGAGATACGAGATTTTTTTTAATCAGTAATCAGATGACAGAGATTTTGCCATCATGCACAAAACAGCACTGAAAAACTGCTGTATATTTTCATGCGCTAAAAACCTACTCTTTTGACTCAATGATGTATAGGATGCCTTTTATTATTGTTGTTAATATTTCCTATTGAATATTTGTATCTTGGATTGGTTATACTGGCCTGATAGGAAACCTCTACTTAAAGGATGAGGGTTTTTTACTACTTAAAAACAGAGCATGAGAAGCAAACTTTGCACCTAGGCCCACTGAATATACATTTAAGTAAAATTTATGTTGCTGACAAATGGGTCCAGGCCAACCCGAGCTGGTTTTTTTAAGCTTGTAGGACCTCTCATGCCAAACTTGCAGCATTTGGTTGGTATGGTACAGTTCATATGCCTGGCCTTGATTTAGATAGGCGATCCCTTCCTGCTGACAAATAATATCACAGTCTTTATAAGGATCATTTGTTCTGTCCTCTTGGACCAAAAGTGTTTGATCTGCTTGAGGAATTTCAGGTGCTGAGCTACTCTTAACAATCCCCTCTTGAAAAAATAATCATGTTTACAGATCGCCTAATTTCTTTGAGAAATTTATGGGACCTGTGGGTATATCTCCATAATTTCAGACTGATACAGCCAGAATCCAACCAAACCATAATAAATGGTGAAATATTCACCATTTTCTGTTTTCATTAAGCATTCTCAGTGAAGAAGCAGCTGTGCGATATTTTTGCATGCTGCTATAGCTGTATGGGACAGACATACAGAATGTACCTAACGCCATGGCTGGGGATGGAACTCAAGAAATCAGTTAAGTACCACTGCTATGTATTTTTTAAGACAATGGATTATTAAGCATCTTTAGGTAAATGTGCTCTCATTTTGTCATGAACACTCTCTCTATCTCTCATTTATAAACTATTTACTTTGTCCTTTTAAAAACTATACATTAAAAGAAAGCACCACTACATTTTGCTATTGTATTCTGACATAGCACGAATATTTCGTATGGTCTGAGTGTTTTCCTATTGTTTGGATGAAGATGAATACTGCAGTTCCTTAAGATTCCCTTAAATGACCATGCCACAAGCTGGAACGATGGTACTTAGGGACATGGTTTAGAAGTGGTTTTGTCAGGGTAGGTTGATGATCTGAGGTCTCTTCCAACCTCAGCAATTCTATGATTCTATGACTCTATGATCCTTGAAAGGATTATCTGACTTTGGATAATTTAAGAGGAATTTTAGCCTTTAGGTTCGACACACCTACATTTTGCTTGTTTGCTCCAAGATTTTGTGTGGTCATTTATTTACAGATCAGTAGTGCTAGATATTTCTGAATTACTAAAAAACTTTAAGGTTAAACAATTTTTCTTGGGAACCTTGGGGAAGTACCCATGGTTGCCCAAAGTTGGCAAGTGTTACAAATTTCAGACCACCAATGACTTGAATAAGCAATTGAATATTTTACTTCACCAGTAATTTAGGAATGAAATAACTGAAACCTATCAAAGATATATTTATTTTAATATGGTACGTTGAAATTTACAAGGATGTCTTTGTTCCCTTAGTGTCAGGTGACAGTCTTGGTGCGGTAAAAAATCCATCACTTTATGTCAATGAAATCATAAACCCCGTAGTTTTCTAAAAAGTCAGTTTTTTAACGTTTTATGTTTTAAAAAAAAATCTATATGTTTTAACACATAGACTGTGATGGTAGAGTTTAAAAGTAAGCATTACCAAGGATTTTATAATTTAGTTAACATTTGAAAAGTGCAAACATTGGCCATGTGAGCTGTGTCATTACTGTGCAATTATTGCATTAGCTTAAAATAGATTGGGACATGCTTTCCTGAAGATCCATGATACAAATGTACACACTTTCACAAAGCAACATTTACAATTTAGACATGAGATTTCTATTAACATACTTAGGTGTTGGGTCTCTTAGTCCTGTTTGAGAACAATGTGTTGTCTTCTACTGGCCAAAATGTCACAGAACTTATACAAAGGATGCATATATGCCGTATTTTTCTCCCCAGGCTCATTTGCCCTCACTGCATGATGCTCCCTGCATTACAGTAATGGAGTCCATAAAATGTAATAAGAAAAAGGTGTACTTTAATTAGCCAAGTCATGGTGTGAATAAACTCTGTTATAAATCACTCCTCTTTATTTGCATGTATGAGTTGTGTATATTAACAATTTATATTAGGTTTATTGAAGTGTCTTAAGGTGCTTTTTCAGTAAGTGCGAAGCCAGGCCTGGTCAGAAGAAGCCTTGAGACATTAAAATATTCAACTATTGCACTGGCTGGCTGGCTATAAAAATTAATGAGAAGGCTGCTAGCATACAAGGATTTTTTTAAACCCCAAGATAGAAATCAGAGTACATTAGCTAGACCTATTAAACTGCGTAGTAGTTCTCTGAGAAAAATGCTGGAAGCTCTATCACTTAAGTCTATTTAAAAACAGCTTGGTTTAAATGGATTTTCCTGGTAGTGGAGTAGGTTAGGTCATTTAGTAATCTTTTTTCCTTTTGTGAGTGTTACAAGCCTATTAATGGCATCCTAGGCATTACAGACCATTTTTTTTTTTCAAATGTATTCAGACCCTAAAGGACACAGACATTTTCAAAGGCATCAAAACTGTTTAGATGCTTAATTCCCATTAATTTTGAGACGAACATATGTGGCCCTAAAGTATTTTTTGCTTGCCTGTGTGCGTTTGGGTGTGTGAGTATAGGTGCCCAGGACACCACTAACAGTTTCCATGGGCAGGTAAGCCAAACTCGGTACAATTCTCAAAAGACCTTTTTGCTCTTTTGGTATGAGTAAAAGCTCGCATACAAGTTCTTGGCTTGCTCCATTCAGCACAAGCTGCCCACGAGGTCGATAGACCTGGCTGTCTGGGGAGGCCCTCAGCGCAGTGGAGTCCCTGAGTAATGTAGAAACTGGGTGGCACCTCCACCCCATTCCTTTCCCTTTTTAATGCCTTCTGGAAGGCGGTCCCACTGCCTAGCTTCTGCATACAAAGGTAAGGATCTTTTTAATATCTAGCCTGTATTTGTTCATGGCCTATTTATAGAAATTTGTTCCTGTGCCAGGTTTGTTATCTCCGCTGAAGATTTATTCCCTATGTTGCTGACCCAACACACTCCTTGATTGCAGCCATCTCCCTGTTCATCCTTCATTTCACTTGAGTAACAAATTCAAATTCTTCTAATGTTCTAATTTAGTAGTCGTTCTTTTTTGATGTGTTGTCTCAATCTCTTTTCTGTGTCTGTTTCAGTATGCTCTCATCGCTCTTGAAAATGAATGTGCAAAACCATACACAATGCTCCAAACGAGATCTCAACTGTGCTCATTTAATGGTAGCAATATTTTTCTACGTTCACTGACGTACCTTGGCTGATGCATCCTGTGACTGTATCTGCATTATGCTTGGTGACTCTTGACCTTCCTGACAATGCACCCATGGCCTCCTCTTGAACAGTCATTGCCACCTGTACAGCAACACATCTCATTAATATGCCACAAGGGGATGTCCTTGCATACTGCACCACTGAATTTGGCCCATTTGGTCAGTCCAGCTTTCTACACAGTTTCATTATCCACCTTCATATCCTGATAAGCGCCCTAACAAATTCCACCCGCACACTTCATTTTGTGCCAGTGTTTCAAAAGACAACATCAAAAAAATTCTGTCTCGTGATCCCTATCGCAAAGGCATGAACTGACCTGGAGGAACTCACTCTTAATACCCTCCCAATGTGTACCTTCCCTTTAGTGCCACTCCCCCCTGACATCTTCCTTCTAACCAGATCCTTATGCATTTTACAGTCCTTCTGTAATATTTTTTGCGTTTTCCGTTATAATAAGTCTGTCATTTTTGCCACCATATCATGCTTTATCAAAACTCAAGTATAAAACACAGTGAATTCCCCTTTGCTAAAGAGATGGTAGCTATAATGTAAAGTTGACAGGTCATTCTGGCACAATTTACATTTAATAAACCTGTGCTGCAATGCATCCAATTTCCTTTTACCTTAACACTTTAATTAAAATTTCCCCAATATTTGCTCTCAAGCACTTTATACTCTTCACCTCAGAATAAGGGGAACAGATCCCCATATTCCCTTCCTCAGCAAATAAAAGTATGATCGCTCTTGAAACTTGCTAGATTTCTTGAAATCATTTCTCAATTGATGCTCAACTGATGGGCAGTTCTGGGATGGAAGTTACTCTAATCCTGTTCCACCTTTTCCCTTTATTTCTCATCTTCCCAAGCAACATAAGCTGAAACGCTTGGATTTCAGTCACGATCACAGTTACAGTATGATTCTGTTCTCTCTGTCTGGTTTTATGGCTAGTTTCAGTAGTTTCTCCATTTTGTTTTTCTTCTGATACTTCTGTATACACATCATGTGTTCCCACTACTTTCTATCCCCCAATCAAATCACACACAAGCCTTTCCATAAATTGATTTGTTTTCTTTCCAACTTTCTTCCCGCAGATATTCTTTGATCCATTGCTGTGTCATTAGTTCTTTTTCTATATTAAAACCAAAAATAACCTGCCAGTGTAGATTGCATCATCCAAACCGCTAAAGTCACACAAGGAAATAGTAAGAAAGGATGTTAAATGATGAAATAAGTTAGGATGTTTTAGATAAGCTGCAGCTTAGGTGAATATATTTATTTCATATGCCTATGAATTCTTGCATCTGCAAGCTATTGTCCTCTAACGAGGGCAAGCACAAATTAGTTAATATTTGAAACAATTGGCTGACTCAAAAGGCGTCTTAGATGAAAAAATCAATATTTTTAGAATACCTTTTCCTATGGAAATGCTTCTCCGGTCCAGCTAGGAAAAAAACCCAACTTTTCTTTAGATAACTGGATGTTGTCATTTCCAAGCTGATTTATTCCAGTTGTAGATTAAAAATGACATATCTTTTAAAGTATAAACAGTCACAGAGATCATGGGAAGTCCCCAATGGCTAGAGAAAGGCAAATGTTATACACATCTTCTAAAGAGGCCTAAAGGACAACCTGGGAAACTACAGAAACAATGGCCTCACTTCTGTCCCTGGAAAAATTATGGATTGAGTCCTCTTGGAAAGCATTTCTGGGCATATGGAAGAGAAGATGGTGACTGGGGAACAGTCAGCATGAATTTACCAAAGATGGACCATACCTGACCAATTTGATTACCTTCTATGATAAAATGATTGGATTTGTGACTGGGAAGAGAGCAGTAAATGTCATTTACCACAACTTTAGCAAGACTTTCAACACTGTCTCCCCCAGTATCCTTGAACCCAAGTTGGGATGTTATGATCTGGATAAGCGAGCAATTAGATGGATAAAAACCTGGTTGGCTCATTGGGCTCAGAGGGTATTGATTAAGAGGCTGTACTCCACCTGGAGGCTGCTTATAATTGGAATACCACAGGGACCTGTGCTAGAACCTTTAACATTTCATGTCTTTATCGATGACCTCAAGGAGGTGAGATTTGACAAGGACAAATGCAAAGCCCTGCACCAGAAAGGAGTAGCCTCTTGCAATGATATGGCTGGGGACTGCCTGGCTGGGGAAAGAGCTCTCCTGAAAAGGCCCTGCAGGTATTGGTGGACAGTGATCTGAACGTGAGCCAGGAATGTCTCCTGGCAGCAAAGAAGGCCAACAACATCCTGGGCTATAAGAGGAGCAGAGACAGTAGACCAAAGTAAGTGGCTATCCCCCTCTACTTGATATTAGAGTGCATCTAGATACTGCACCCAGTTTTGGGCCTCCAGTACAAGAAAAACATTGATAACCTGGACCAAGTCCAGTGGAGGGCCAATGAGATGACCAGGGCTAGAACACTTGCCCACTGAGGAGAGATTGAGGGAGCTGGGCTTGTTCAGCCTAGAGAAGATATAACTCCAGGGGGCCTAGAAGTGACCTGGCAGGGCCTACAGGACAACAAGAAAGAACCAGGCTCTTCACAGTGATGCGTAGTGGGAGGCAATGGACATAAATTTAAAAGAGAGATTACAGTTAGATATAAGAAGGCATTTACATAAGGAGACAGTTGAGCAGTGAAACAGTTACCTAGAGTCTGTAATCTCCATTCATTCCTGGAGATTTTTCAAGACCAGTCTGGATAAAGCTTTTCAGCAGCCTCCTCTGATCTCATAGCTGACCCTGCTTTGAGGAGTTTGCACTAGAGACCTCCTGAATCCCTTCCAGCCTGAAATAGCCTGTGATTTTGCAGCTCCGTGTATTCAGAATGGACACGTGGCTGCCTGTGTTCGGTTCTGTCTGCTAGGGTGACATAGTTTGTACTGACAAGTTAGACTGTTTCACTATGACTCAGTGGAAAAATGACAATAGTTTTGGATGAGCAGATCTAAAGGATTCCATTGACAACTCCTTTCAGGGAAGTGCCACTTCTCTTACGGGTCTGAAGCATTCACTCCGTGTGGCAGTGGTGCATGATTCACATATTATTGCTGTTATTTAACAGACACCAACAGGCACCAACTTTGTACTTGGTGATTTACGCACAAATAAAGAATATGCATTTGGAATCAGATACAAATGATGCATGTTATAATCAGGGAAAAATTTAGGTTGGAAAGGACCCCTGGAGGTTACTTAGTCCAACCTCCTGCTTAAAGCAAGGCTAACTTAAAAGTTACATCAAGTTACTATGGGACTTTAACAGTTCAGTTTTGAACATCTCTAAGGATGAAGATTTCACAACCTGTGTGTGCAACCTTTTCTAGTGCTTATCTGCTCTCATGGCAAAAAATATTTTCCTTATATCCATCTGGAATTTTTGTTGGTGAAACCTGTGTCAAGTGCCTTCCATCTTCCACTATGTATCTTTGAAAAGAGTCCAGCTCAATCTTCTCTAACCTCCCTTTATGCAATGGAAGACATCAGTTAGGTTTCCCCTTAGCTTCTCTGGAAGTATAACAAACCCATCCCCCTAGATGTTCAGTGATCCCTTTCTAGACTCCAGGTCCTCCCTCCAGGGGAGGTCAAAACTGCACACAGTACTCCAGACACAGCTTCACTGATGCCAAGTAGAAGGAAAAAAAACCACTTCCCTTGGCCTGTTGGCTGAGCTTTTCACCAGGTTCCTCAGGTTCATTTCTGAAGAGCTGCTGCATAACTAGGCACTCCCCGACCTGTAACAACAAAAGGGACTATTCTGCCCCAGGTGCAGAACTGTGTCTGTTGAATTGCATAAGGTTCCTGTCAGTTCGGTCCTTCAGCTTGTCAAGCTCCCTCTGTGTGGTGGCCCTGCCCACCAGTGTATCAACCCTTCACTCTCAGTTTGGTGTGAGCTGTGACATTGCTGAAGGGTGCATAGCATCCCATTGACCGTTCACTGACAAAGATATTAGATGGTGCTAACCTCACATTGAGCTTGGAGAGGTGTCACCTACAACTGGCTACCAGTTAGATTTCTAACAGCTAACCTCAACACTTTGAACCTAAGATCAAGCCATTTTTCACCCATATTTCACCTAGTCCAAATCCCAATTTGGTTTCAGGGAAATTATGGAAAATGATGTTGAAAGCCTTGTTAAATTCAAGGTAAATTACATCCACTGCTTTCTTGTTAGCCACCAAGCCACTTGTGTCATCACAGAAGGCAGTTATGTCGGGTAAGATTTGCCAGTTATAAATCTTTGCTGGATGTTCTTATTAATTTTCCTGTCCTTCAAGTTCCTGTAGATCGCTTCCAGGAAGACCTTACTCTTAATTTTCTCATGAAGTAAGTGAAGCTGACCAGGCTGGAGTTCCTTAAATTCTCCTCTTGCCTATTTTGAGGATGGGCATAAGGTTTACATTTTCTTGGTCAGCATGGATTGCCACATCAAAGGTGATAGCAAGTGGTCTTGCAATGACATTGCCCAGTTCAGATTCATCTCGTTTGGACCCATGGACTTGTGTATGTCCAGGTTATTTAAGTAGTCCTAAACAGAATACCTGTCTGCTGTGAGTATTGCTGTTCCTCCCCAAAATGATGCTATTTGTCACAGGGATCTGGAACATACGAAAGCAGACCTTTTCAGTAAAGTCTGAAGCAAAGAAAACTTTAAGTATCCCTTTCCTGTGTCCTGTGTTATAAGATCACCTGCTCTCTTCATCTTCAGGCCCACTTGGTCCTTGAACTTCCCTTTGCTGTGAATGCATGTGCTAAGCCTTAAAGTAGGCTTTACCGGCCTGCTTTTACCAGGCAGTCTACAACAGACAACTACCAGGACATCCCACTTTGTTGGCTTCCCCTCTATTCTTAACCCATAAGACTTCAGCAGGTCTGTCACCAAATTCATAGCAGAATTCTGGACATTCAAGGTGTGCTTTTGTGTAGACTGCAATTTCCCCACACTTGTCTTACCTGCCAGTTGTTCCTAAAGACCCTTCATCCATCCACCCATCACAACACTACAGTTGTGCAAGTTAACCCACCACATCGCTGTGAGACCAGTGATGTCCATGCACTGCGTCCATGTATGGGACTCCAGTTCCTTCTGATTGTTTTTCAAGATGTATGTGTTTCTGTACAAGCATGTGACATGTGCCCTTGGCTGCCCTGCTTTCTCAGGGGAGGTGAGAGAGTATCCTTCATCACTCTGTCCTACACACTGTCTTCCCCACTTACACAACTGTTGTGTCTCTCTGAATTTGGGTGGGATAGGAGCATTAGAAGAGGTATTCCCTCTTTCAGCATACAGACATAGCCCTGAATAACAATGAACCTAGTGAGTAGACTGCGAAGAGGGAAGATGGAACTAAAATCTAAGTTGTATATTTGATCGAGGTAGATGTAGCAGCTCATCAGCAGTCCGTATGCTTTGTATCTGTATTTTTCTCACAATGAGGAGACAAAAAGATGAAGAGCCAAATTCCTTTCCTCTTATTCTTTATTTGTCTTACATTAGTTCTTAATGTTTGCAAGTGAGCTCCAGGTGGTGAGCACAATATGCAGCTAAGAGCTCTAAAGAGATATCTAACTTGTGCTTGTGCAGCCTGGGAAGTAGGGATGTAGCAGATAACCAGAAAAAAATAGTCATGAATAGCGCACTTGTTCTGTGAATGGTCTCTAAATTGTAGGGGGTTTCTTAGAATGTTAAAAAAGAGAAATGCTAGTATGAGGAACAGAACAAGTGGAACACATCTTCTTTGTCTAGTTGCCTTCTAACTTTTTTGCCCTCTGTCCCTGTAATGCAATTAGGGATCTATGTTTTTAAGGTGCTGTGAGTATAACTGATAATCTACTCTCCATATTGAAAAAGGATTTTTGTGTTGTGACAAAATTGGCAGGAATATGTGACTCTTCTTTTCCTCACAAAGCCTTATAAATATACCATAAGAATAGTTAGCAAAGGTTTGGAAATTTAGTACTCAGTAATTAATGGGAACGATTTATTTCTTGCAAATCATAACTACTGTCTGCTACGGATAGGTAGACAATAGCTGAGCTCCCAGAAAAAAAGGAGACCTGTGATCTGCTTCTCAACTGATATCTGCAGGGGATAATGTAAGGACTTTGCAGCCTTAGATCTTGCCTTACCAGCCCCTCCAACCACTTCCCTTTCCCCTTTCTTCTCCATATTCCCATAAACAGAGTTTTTCACATAAGCCCTGTAACATTTGCACTGGGACCACTTGAAAAATTGTTCGTATATTAACCAGTAAAATTACAACCCTCTGGCTCAAACCCAGAAACTGATACATCTAG
The DNA here is from genome assembly GCF_965231255.1 of Vanellus vanellus. Taxonomy (NCBI): domain Eukaryota; kingdom Metazoa; phylum Chordata; class Aves; order Charadriiformes; family Charadriidae; genus Vanellus; species Vanellus vanellus. The sequence continues at coordinate 35,725,283 of NC_138906.1, forward strand.
ATTATCCATAATAAAGAATAAGATACTGACTCTATAAATATAGAACTTAGTAGGAATTTAAACACTGAAATATAAGGTAGCAGAATTGCCCTTTCACTGACTTGTTCCAACCATAAAATAAATTAGTGCAACAGATGGGAAACACACAAAATATTCTGTATCAGTCTGACCACATTTCCTATAACTAAAGGTCTTCCACACACTTATGATGTAAAAGATATACAGTACAAAAATTAAGAAGTCTAGCTTGTGTATGCAAATATAAATTATAGTCTACACAGCGTGCAAATTTTGATTTAAAAGTTCACAAAATGAAATCCCACCCCAAAAAGGGTCCTTACAAACAGCAGGTCTAAGCTTAAAACAAAATAGCGAAACATTAGATTGCCAAATATGAAGTATTTTAAAACATCTAATTTATTTTTGCTAAAGATTATTATAATTACAGGCTATGAAGGTGGAAGGGTGCCACCGAATTGAGAATGAATACTTGAATGAATAAAACACAAGAATCTATTGAAACGTCTGTGTAACTCCCATTACCAGAGCTCCACGCACAAAGTACAGCAAAGTGAATCCTGTTGTATTTATACAAATATCTTAAAGAGCAGAAGTGGTGCAAAAATATACTAAAAAGAAAAAAAAAATACTAAACCAGTGATGAATGCCATGGAAAATTCCGGCCCATGAGAACTTTAGAAGCTGCAGGCACACTGAGATTTCAGTGGCTCTCTGGCCTACATGAGACATTCTGGTTGCTGTGGCAGAAGCCAGGCTAATTCCCAGCCTGAGCCACCTTCCACCATCTCTTCATACATATTGCTGTGCAGCTTCATGCCTCCATAAGCATCATTCACTTCAAAAGGCACTTACGTGGCTCTTATGTAAGTCATTTCAAGAGGTGGCTGCATTATGGGTTGCTGGAATCACTTGAATTTAGACAAGGATTTTAAACCCTCAATTCCCTGACAAAACTGTTTTGAAATTCTCTGATGTGTGTGTGCAGCAGTAAAAACTTAATGTGCGTTGTGGAAGCAGAAGAGTTGGTAGAAACAACATGGTAGAAGATCTGTTCACTGTACATGGAAAGCTGACCAAAGTGTAACAGATAATAAGTATATCATAGAATCATAGAATCATAGAATGGTTTAGGTTGGAAAGGACCTTGAAGATCATCGAGTTCCAAGCCCCCTGCCATAGGCAGGGACACCTCCCACTAGACCAGGTTGCCCAAGGCCACATCCAGCCTGGCCTTGAACGCCTCCAGGGATGCGGCCTCGACAGCTTCTCTGGGCAACCTGTTCCCGTGCCTCACCACCCTCAAAGTGAAAAACTTCTTCCTAATGTTCAATCTGAACCTGCCCTCTTCCAGTTTAAAGCCATTCCCTCTCATCCTATCACTACATGCCCTAGTAAAAAGTCCTTCCCCAGCTCTCTTGTAGGCCCCCTTTAGGTACTGGAAGGCCACAATAAGAGCCTTCTCCAATCTGAACAGCCCTAACTCTTTCAGCCTCTCCTCATAGGAGAGGTGCTCCAGCCCTCAGACGATCTTCGTGGCCCTCCTCTGGACACATTCCAGCAGGTCCATGTCCTTCTTATGTTGGAGACTCCAGAGCTGGATGCAGTACTCCAGGTGGGGTCTCACGAGAGTGGAGCAGAGGGGCAGAATCACCTCCTTTGACCTGCTGACCACACTTCTTTTGATGCAGCCCAGGATATGATTGGCCTTCTGGGCTGCGATCGCACACTGCTGGCTCATGTTGAGCTTCTCATCAATCAGCACCCCCAGGTCCTTCTCCTCAGGGCTGTTCTCCAGCCATTCCCCGCCGAGCCTGTATTTGTGCTTGGCATTGCTCCGACCCAGATGTAAGACCTTGCACTTGGCCTTGTTGAACTGCATGAGCCTGGCTTGGGCCCTCCTCTCCAGCCTGTCCAGATCCCTCTGGATGGCATCCCTTCCCTCCAGCGTGTCTACCTCACCAAACAGCTTGGTATTGTCAGCAAACCTGCTGAGGGTGCTCTCAACCCCACTGTCCATGTTGCCGACAAAGATGTTGACAAAGCCGTCGACCGCAACTCTTTGAGTGCGACCGTCCAGCCACTTCTTTATCCAGCGAATGGTCCATTTGTTGAATCCATGTTTCTTCAATTTAGAGACCAGGATATCGTGTGGGACAGTGTCAAACGCTTTGCACAAGTCCAGGTAGATGACATCAGGTGCTCTTCCCTTGTCTACTGCTGCTGCAACCCCCTTGTAGAAGACCACCAAATTTGTCAGGCATGACTTGCCCTTGGTGAAGCCATGCTGGCTGTCACCAATCACCTCGTTGTTTTCTATGTGCCTCAGCAGAGTTTCCAGGAGGATCTGCTCCATGATCTTGCCAGGCACAGAGGTGAGACTGACTGGCCTGTAGTTCCCTGGGTCTTCCTTTTTCCCCTTTTTGAAAATAGGGGTTCTGTTTCCCCTTTTCCAGTCAGCAGGAACCTCACCAGACAGCCACGACTTCTCAAACATGATGGCTAGTGGCTTAGCGACTTCATCTCCCAGTTCCCTTAGGACTTGCAGATGTATCTCATCAGGTCCCATGGACTTGTGCACCTTCAGGTTCCTCAGGTGGTTTCATACTTGATCTTCACCTACAGTGGGCAGTTCTCCATTTTCCCAATCCTCACCTTTGCATTCTGCGTCATGGGCAGTGTGGCTGCAGTCCTTGCCAGTGAAGACTGAGGCAAAAAAGTCGTTATCTCAGCTCTGTCTCTGTCCCGGATAACCTGTTCTTATGTTTCCTTCTGGAGAGGACCCACATCTTCCCTAGTCTTTTCTTGCTGACATACTTAAAGAAGGATTTTTTGTTTGTCTTAATGTCCCTGGCCAGATTTAGTTCTATCTGGGCTTTAGCTTGTCTAACCTGATCCCTGGCTGCTCAAACGATTCCTCTGTATTCCTCCAAGGCTACGCGCCCCTGTTTCCACTCCCTATAGGCCTCGTTTTTCCTTTTGGTCATGTCCAGGATCTCCTTGTTCATCCATGCAGGCCTCCTGGCTTTTCTGCTTGCCTTCCTCTTTGTAGGGATGCATTGCTCCTGAGCTTGGATAAGGTGATCCTTGAATATTAACCAATTTTATTTGGCCCTTCTTCCCTCCAGCGCTCCATCCCATGACGCCACACCAAGCAGATTCTTCAAGAGGACAAAGTCGTCTCTCCTAAAGTCCAGGGTGGTCAGCTTGCTGCGCACCTTCCTTGCTGCCTCGAGGATCTCAAACTCGACCATTTCATGGTCACTACAGCCCAGGCTACCCTTGAGTTTGACACTGTCTACCAGCCCCTCCTTGTTGGTAAGAACAAGGACCTCTCCTCTTTGGCTTCTCAACCACTTGGAGAAGGAAGTTGTCGTCAATGCAATCCAAGAGCCTCCTGGATTGCCTATGCCTGGCTGTGTTACCCTTCCAACAGATGTCGGGGTGGTTGAAGTCGCCCATGAGGACCAGGGTCTGTGAACATGATGCCGCCCCTATCTGTCTATAGAGGGCTTCAACCGCTCGGTCTTCTTAGTTGGGTGGCCTGTAGCAGACCCCCACTGTAATATCCCCTGCTCCTGATTTCCCTTTAATCCTGACCCATAGGCTCTCAGTTGGCTCTTTTTCCATCCCTAGGCTGAGGTTCATGCATTCCAGCTGCTCCTTGACATATAAGGCAACACCTCCTCCTCATTTCCCTTGCCTGTCTCTCCTGAAGAGCCTGTAGCCTTCCATGCCAACACTCCAGTTGTTACAGGACAGACGTGAGATCTTCTTTTATTTAAAGTTACTTTTATTTAAAGTTCACTTACATTTGCGTAAGTGAAAAAAATGAAGCACAGAGGAAAGAGTTTTACCCCTGGAAAATCGACAAATGGAATCAGAATAGAACAAATATGGTAAAATGTGAACCCACAATGGCACTATAGCAGTAACTTATATGTAAAAAGACACAGTAAGGGACTGATTATTATTTATAGCCAATCCCTTCTGCACCGCTGTCGAAATAAGAGGCCACTTCAGGAGAGAAAGGAGGGTGTAGAAGTTGCTGGATATCACTGAAAGATGGCCTAAGACTAGAAAAATAGTATGAGAGTCAAACTTGTAGTTTATAACACAGGTTAGTCTTCAGGCTAAGTTTTGATTTTGGTTTGAGAACCAAGTATATTTTGGGTCTGGCTAGGTATTGTCAAAATTTTCAAATAGTATTGGGTTTGTCTTAGATGATTAGATTGTCTACGATGATAATCTTAGACCATTGGGGAGCTGTGCTGGTGAAAAGTGCCTTCATTAAAACCGGACTTGAAAAGCAGCACTGTTTTGCCTCTTAAAAGAAATTATTGTGCCGGGTTCAGCTCTGTTGATTTGAATGTGTTTGAACCCTTTACAAAAGATACAGCAACACAGATTAGAGATTCCAGTTTGGGCCTACCACTGCCTATGCTGAGATTGAAAGAATATCTGTATTCTGCTGGTTTTGATATAGGTTTAGTGTAGATCAGAGACAAACAGCAAAACAGGATTTGATAGGAGTCTAAATCAACTAATAAGCAAGTGCTGTACCTAGAACATGCACACTGTGTTCCGTAATAAGAAAGACAGCAGAAGCAGCTTAAGATAACAACAATGAAGTGGAGAAAGTCTATGTACACACACAAACATGCACGCACACATGCTTCATATGTAAACAAAAATGTAGCAGTCTAAAAGGATGAGAGATAACACGGATGAAGTCTTCATGGAGTAATAAAATGAATGTGATATTTGCTGTTGATTCAAGAGGCCAAGATTTCTCGAAGAGTGAATACATACGCTCTCGCACAGTGTTAAAGGGCAAGCCTGAAATGATTCATACACACAATAGATGTCAAATGCATCCCTGGACTACGATGTCCGCGGCAGACCAAATTAAGGCTATTATGTTGTACGTTGTTTAGTTGTCATACAACAAGGAGCTAAATTCCCACTAATAGCAAGTTCTGTTTTCTCCTTTCTAGGTCATTCACTGGATGATCTTGTCTTCTGGGTATGAAACATATTCCTTAAGTATATTTTGACTTATAAATGTGTAATTCTAGCTCTGAGATGTTGGAACTTTTGCACGATTAGTGGTGCACCCTTGGAACTTTAATCACCCTTAGAACTTTAATCAGTACTCCACTTAATTAGGTCATCTTCTTAAAAAATTCCTTTTGCCATCCTCAAAAATTCGTGATATGTATATGACAGCTGAATTATTTCAGTTGCAATATCAAGAAAGCAGTTCCTTACCACGCTGGAATTTCTTGCTTGCATGTTACTTAAGGTGTTGAAAACGGACTGCAATGATTAACTTTTCAGTTATAATTAGACAAAGCAATTGCAATATTTTTAGTATTAGGTAGAGGAGCTGTGACATGGTGGTAGACGACAAAACCAGAACCCCTGATGGGTGTTCTCCTCCCCACGGAGCAGGAGACAGGGAGCAGCACGGGAAGGCAGGACCACATGTGCCCACTGACATACATGACAAAAACTTGTGTCTCACTTACCAGGCTGCAGACAGCTCACCTTGAGGACTGATGAGATGTAACTTTCTTCCTGTCAGTTTGTGCTGCCTTTTTGTCATCTGTGTCCTCAAGGGAAAATTCAAGGTTTTATTTCCATGATGTTTGCTTAGGAGATGATAACGCTCTTTTCAATGCATTTTTTAGATCAGGAGCCTTAGAGCTCCTGAACTGATAGCTACTTTTCTCATTGTAGACAATTAAGGAAAATATGTATTTTTTAAAAAGTCATAAATACTTTTCCATAGAATTATGATTTTTGCACATTAGAATAAATACAGGGAAAAGTCCTTGCAGGTTACACATTTACACTACATATTAGGTATATACCATGACAGAGGACTTAGGAGGAGCATGTATTAAGATAAGCACCAAATATACACACAGTTGATATGAGTGTATGTTACTAAAAGAGGAGATTAATTAAAGTTTGGACAGGGAATGTATCTTTATAAGTCACTCTTTTCCTGCAAGTACAGTGTTTTGAGAACTGCTGCTAAGTCTCCAAGGAAACCACTGCTATTTGTGACTCTGTTTAGCGGTAGAAAACTAATTTTTACCTGCTTTTCTAAGACTGACAAGTCATGACAGCTCTTAGAAGTCTGCAAATCAATTATTAGTCAAGCCTTGCTATATTTTTAGTTACCTATTTTGTGTATTTAGACTGATTCACTGAACTACACTACAGATCAGAGGTGGAAAAAGTGGTACAAATCCTAATTTTCACAACAAAGCCTGTAGCATAATGGTATTATATTGAAAAATTAAACCTCTTGTTTAAGTCAATTATCAGTACCCCACACAAATCTTAATTTGCTTATACAGATTTGCTCTCAAAGCTGCATATGTAGTTGTATAGAAATACACATTGTTAGGATGGACTGTGCACCTACTGCTCAGTAGGTGTTCTGCTGTCATGCAGAACCTTACCCCCCAGTCCCAACCTTGAGAAAACAAAAATCTTTCTTTACTCTTAAATCAGATGCTGACAGTGAGAGCCAGAGCATTAAAGGAATATTGTATTTCTGCCTCATAGTGGACTGCTATGTGTTCTTTCTTTTCCCATGTTTTTCTGCCAGCAAAGGGAAGCCGTTGACATCCCTGAGTCGTCAAAGGCAGAGAGTTTGTTGCTTTCCCACACGACAGCAGAGGTGAGATCAGGGCACAAAATGGCTGTACCAGTTTACACCAGAGATCCATCTGGCCTCACATCTTGTCTCCAACATCAGTTGAAAACTGTTGTCTATGGAGCCATATAAGTACAAGGCAATCACACAGTGAGGTCTCCACAGAATACTCTCCAAGTTTCTGGTGGGAAGGACCATCTGCCTCAAATAGCGTCATTGTGTTTCATAGCCCAGAATGTTTTTTTCTCTATTAAATTCTCTGGTCACTTTTTAAAACCGTGAAAACCTTTAACATTTTCAAGCTGCCATTCAGAGGTTGAAAAGAGAGGTTTAGACTAGATGATCTCCAGAGGTTCCTTCCAACCCTGACCATTCTGTGATTCTGTGGTCTTGCCATGCAGTTTGGGAGAAGCAGGGACGCCTAAAAGCAGCAAATTTGGAATTAACCATGGACTGAATAGGAAACGCGCATGAAGTGGTGACAGGATGATAGTAGGAGTCCCGGTTTGATCATCTCTATACTCCTGTCAGATAGGAAAACACATCTGACTTCAATGGTTTTGTTGCCATGTTACATGCTACCTTTCAACTCCTCTGTAGGACTTGGAGTTGCCTAATAAGTGATGTTACTGCTCCACGCACAGAACATGGAGCTCTTTGACACTGCAAACCAACTCTGGCTAATGTTTCCTAAAAAAATTTTTTTTGGCGCAGTCTCAAAAGAAGGTTGTTTATTTCTTTTAGTATATCTTTTTGTATTTCATTTGTGGGTGTATCAAATTTCCTATTTTCCCGTGTATGATTTTCCCCTTAGAAAATCCCTATGCCTTTAAAAATACTGTGTCATAAACTGCACAAAAGCAAAAGGCAGAGGGGGGGAAGACGAAAGTGATAGAAATAACAGGGCTGTTGAGGAGAGATGGAGATCTGGAAGCTATTCAAGTACAGATGACTCTGGGGTAAACTCCCTTGTGCATAACCTGAGCATACAGAAAATTCTTTTTTTTGACAACCTGTGGATAATATACCTGAAACCATGGTAATTTAATCTTTCTCAGTCCTGGCAAGTGTATAAAGTGATATTCTTTGTAAGTCGTTTTACATTTTTGTTATTTAAGGGAGAAATCTAAAGCATATTTTCAAGCTTGGTATATACATAATTATAGCCCATTAAAAACTTCCAAATGCAACAATTATTAAAGCTTCACTGTTGTTTATCCAATTTTCTGTTTTTACCAATGGAAATTACTTTAAATTGTGTTCTCAAATGTCCTTATGTTGCACTCAAAAATCTTTAAAATCCAAATACTTTTCATTACACGTATGAGTTTCTAAGACTTGCTGATATGTGGCATGTATGTGCATTAATGGTAACTCAGTGAAGACAGTGGAGTTCTGGCAATTAAATACTGGAAAAAAATAGGATAAGGTCTACTACAATCTCCAGAGCACCAAAGAGGAATCAGAGCTTCTGTCCACCCAGAGTTTGGCTCATCCTCTCTCTCCTGGATTGGTCTCCCTCATTTTTCACACCACTCCCTCAGGCAACAAACGTGCGCTTTTTTTCACTGTTTTTTAATCAATGAGTCCAGAAGAGAAAAGTTGTTAATTGATTTCAAGGCTGATGATAGAACACTGGTGGTAGCGTGACCTTGCTTGCTAAGTTTTGACATAGTCAAATGCTGAGTGAGTTTGAGAGTCAGATGTTGTGAAAGGGCCTGTGTTAGAGGCAAGTGACTCCATTAATCTGTTCAAAGGTTCAGCTTCAAACCACAGTCATTGCAGTCCCCTGAGAACAGACACTTTTTCTGCTGATGTCTTCTTTGGCGCCAAGAGCCTCATCTGTTTGAGCTCTTTGGTGGGAACATGGGGGTCTTCTAGAAACAGGCCTTTGGCTGAGCTCCCAGGCACTGCTGGGGCATCCTGTGTCTACCAAAACATCATGTTCCAGGTGGGCTAGGATACCCTGGCCTTGCAGTATATGGGATACACAAGATGTTCCTCAAAGGCTGTATTGAATAATATATATGGTGAATTTATATACACAGCTACATAAACAGATGGAAGCAATGACATCCAATGTCTCAATAAAACCAGTGGCAAATATTAGATTTTTCCATACGTCATACCACTATGTTTGGAAATTTAGGTCTTGACACTCCGATGTTTACTCAATCAGATTAATTCCTGTTTATACTGACTACCATGGAGTTATCTCACCCATAAATTCAGCTGTTGACTTTAGTGTAAATGCTTTTGTGAATATGGCCAGGAGCACTAGATGTTAATAATGACACGACTATCCACAGAGCTATTTCCACCACAAAAGGTGTCAGAAAGCCTTATTAAGCCATCTAGTTCTGCCTCTCTGTCTTAATTTGTCCATCAATGCTGATGCTATGCAGTGTCAGAAGCAATGCAGCCATTCAAGTATTCTGTTCTTCTGTGGATGTTGATGAAACATGAAAGCTGTTGGTGTGTCGATATTGTGACAATGAAGGAATCATGATGGAGCAGCTCTTCTGGCCTTATTTTTTTCTTATTTATTTTTATTAAAAAATATTCTTCTAGTATTTGCTTAGACAATTAAAATATTCTGGTCACTTGAAAAAAAGTAGCAAGACAGTATAATCGGGGAAAGTAGCCTTTTTAATCATTCTGGGAAGAGCAAAGCTTTGCTTCTTTTTAGCCATTACTGACCTTGAATCTGATTCACCTTTCTCAGACTTATTAGTTGATGAGGACTCTTCCAGTTTGCAAGTTATTGGAAGGCTCTTTCTGAGCTCTGAGGGTCTTAGCATGAACTATGTCCTGATAGCACACGCTTGTGTTAACAGGCCAAAGAATGCACTGTCAAGAAGTTAAAAAATAAAATCTTGTTGATTTAATGTCTCCACTCGTTAAGCTACAGACACATCGCTTATTGTTAGAGCTTTGTTCCGTAAATGTTAAGGTCTGTATGAAAGAGAGAAACAAAGAAGGGTCTAGTTCTTTCTTGGCTTATGTCTATTTCAAAGACCTTTCCAAAGTCATGGCTTTTTTTCAAAACCATATCACAAAGTAATTCCAAATCAATATCCTGTATTCCTTTTCAAAATTGTACTCCTTCTCTTTATAATTCCTTTCTAACCCTAAGATTTCTCACTATTCCGATTCACCCTGACCTGATCTGAATCATCCCATGGTTGCGTCTGCAAAGTTGTTTCAGAGCACAGAATTGCAGTCCCGCTATGTAACATCAAAACAAATCTTGCTGGATGTGTTTTTAATCATTGCTGTTTTGCAGATCAACAGCTACAGTTCCAGTGGGGTTGGGGAAGAATATTCTTTAGAAACGTTGTATGTGCAGCCAGATAGATCTTTCCCGATCACGCGAATGCCTTGCTTTGGAAGCTGCCTTTGCTACCAGCTCCACTGCTTACCCACTGGTCATGCCCTTATCCCCAGAGCTGCCTGGCTCCCTTCTCGGGGGCAGACATTTAATTGCTTTCACATCCTTCTCATTGTGATTCCCAGGCTTCCAGCGTACTGCTTGTAAAACATCCTTGTTTTCACTTGTCTGACATCCCCTTAGGTACACTAATTCCCCTCCTTCAACCCACATCCCAACAATCATCGACCACAGAGGCACTCAGCGTATCTTTTTGTGACTATTTTCATCCTATGTTTCATTCAGATATAGCCAGAAAGACCACAAGCAGAAAGCTTGTAAAATGATTAAACTCATTTTCTTCATTTGCCGTGGCGCCAGCTTGCTAGGTTCTTTATAGAAACTAGCTCAGTCATGCAGCAGGGTGAGCTTGAGATTCCTGATGCAGATCATTATGCTCCCATAAATTATCTCAGATGTACCTCATCCAGGGTTTGAACCAGACGTTGACAGCAGAGGTATCTTCCTTTTGCTCTTTTCCTTTCTTTGCTATCCCGCACCGCTTTGCTCTTGCCTGCAGAGTGGAGAGCATAATTTTTTAACAGTTCGTTCTGTTGAGTACTACCGTCTTCGAAAGGTACTCTCAACTTTTAAGCCAAAATTATTTTAAATAAAATTCCTATAGTAGGCCAGTCTGGTGAAGAGTAGGAAAGAGATATTTTCCATTCTTAATTATTAATTCAATGAATCGTAATCTATTTTAATAAAAAATTACAGTGGTCATACAAGGTAGTATTTACTTTTGATGAGCTTATTTATGCCTGTATGAGCGTATGATTTATTAGCAACTCTCAACAGAACTGACCACTGAAATAGAAAAAATTTTTTGAATAAACTTTCTATTGATATGTTTAGTACTCAAGTTTTAAACCATATTTTTTGATAAATTTGTCATTTTGTCCGACTGCAAATGTTCGTGAAATTTCTGCTATGAGAATCGATATAATTGTATAACACAATGTGCTAAAAGATTACGCAGTAGTAGATATGTCATGTCTGAATTTTCTTAAAAACCAGAAAACTTCAAGCTTTATTTTTTTTTCTGAAAAAAGCAGATAAAAATGCTAAAACTAAAATGCAATTTTTAATATTAAGCTTTGAAAACTAGACCAAACAAGTTCCAGTTTTCAATTTTCCAAAATCAAATTGCCCAGCTTTCGGGGAAAACGGGTGTTTCCCAGGAATCTTTGAGTTCGGTTCACAGTTTTGCTTCAACCAAACTTTTGGGCTATTTTAGTTTATATGTATTTGCAATCCATATTTTTTCAAAGACCCTTGAAAAATGTCTTATACATAGATAAGGCAAATGAAGCTAAGGAGAACTAAGCGGCTATAGTAATTGTGCTGCTCTTGCAAGGCACCAGTATTATTATGAGCAGGCTCAAGAAAGTCCATACCTTCCACGCATGAAAATCTGTTAATCAGATAGTAACAAATTTGGATTTAAAAATAAAGCATAGACTGATCCAGAACGAGCAAATACCTCCCTACCATCCATGGAGATATGGAGACTAAAAATACAGCAAGGTTGGTTCAGCTCCCTGGGTAGGTTGAAGCAGATATGCCCTTACACCTTCCAGACAGAAACGGGATGTACTAGGTACCAGCTGCTAATGGTCCTTGAAGCACACCTGCAGATATTTCAGATTGGAGCTGCTGAAGTGAAGGGAACTGGGCAAACTAGGTGATGCTGGTGAAGAATGTGGTGTTATGGATGTGGTTATATGGGCTCACCTCAGTATTGCTTTTCCGGCACTTTCAGGTCAGAACGCTGAGCGCATTCATGAAGGAGCTCCCAATGCAAGGAGGAGAGCGAGGTTTTTCTTCACTTCCACGTGACCCAGTTTCTAGCAAAATAAGGAGACCCATCAGTTCCCACACATATACATTTCAGCAGATTTGGGAAAATTTTCAGCTCGGACATTTCAGAGGAATTCATTTTTGTTGTGGAGGACTTTACTCAGCCTTACGTCTCCTTATATTAGGGTTTCTGTGTGCTTTCTTAGAGAATATACAAAATATTATTCTGAATTTGAAGATTTCATTTCATTAAAATATATTCTCTGAATTAGTGCTCAGCCACCTCTAGCCATTTTCTTTTTAATTTTTGTTTTTCTTTAAAAACAGATACAAATTTACTCAAATGGCAGAAAAAAAATAAGGATAAGAAAACTCCTTATGGAGAAGTAAGACAAATCAAGGGTCTTATTCTATATTCAGAAAACAACAGAAAAGAAATAATTAAGAATTCTGCCACGAGGAAGGGCAGAATACCTGATGTGAGAAAACTGATTTGAACCCAGACTGAATCTGGGGTCCATTTGTAAAAACAAGAAATTGAGCTCAATAGTTTCATAAACTGTAAGTGCAGTAGCATGACAGCAGAGGGTTGATGGCCTATAATGCTTTGTCAGAAGCTTTTCCTCTCAGAATTGTTAGAGTTGTTGCCCGTAGAGAAATAAGTGCCCTTTAGGACATGGTTCAAGTATAGGAGTAGTTTAGTCTGTCTCGCATCTGAGAGGACAGAGGAATTTATCAAGAAAATCGTATAGGTTTTTACGGTTGACTGAAATTCAAATCCAGGAATTGAAGGCGGAAAGTTGATGTTTTGACTCAGGCGAACCAGAAGGCAGAAGTTTCTGCTGCATTTTGGAGGGGCGAGGTGAGCTTCCTTTCACATAAACCAACATTAGTCGTGTATTTCTAAGAATAACATGCCTCGCTGTCATTTCAGCCTGGGATTATCCATGTGTCCTGGCGACAGGCAGACACCTGGGAGACAATTTCAGTGAGCAGAACATTCTGTAGTTGCGGGAAGTGTTTATTACGCCAAATCATTGTTTCTCACTTCATTTCACATAATCATAACTTCTGTGGCATTTCCTTCTTTGACCTTCAGTATAGATCAGAGGACACAGCTGAAATCAAACACGCTGTTTATGTGGGCTCGCCCCCTTCCAATTAAAGGATTTTTTTGCCTTGCAGTTTTCCCCACTCTTTTTTCTTTTGGTATTTTGGTATTATCATCTCTTAAGTTTCAGTGGCCTAAGTTAGCACTCTCAGTTTTCCCGGGTAGAATACATTCCTCTTGCACAGATGTTGTTAGGAAATCCTCTACAAGTCATTATGTGTGGAAAATACTGTGGTAACACTCTTTCTTTTGCACGGGTGCATGGCAGATACTTTATTTCCTTTAGGCAGGAAATAAAAAAGCAGCCAAGTACTGCAATGCTCAAATTTTTAAAAAAGTAACAGCCTAGAAAAATTGACTGCATCAGACTCTTCACACACACACACACACACACACACACACACAAAGGTTTGGTCTCTACAGAAATAACAGTTAAGAGTAGTATATTTCATTGAACCACTTTGTTCTCTCTATCATTCACTCTTCTCGTATCACCTTTTGCCTCCATTTCTTACAATCCTTGTTATTCTTATTTTTCTGATGTGGTTTCCACATCACAAATGATCACTTCTGACTGCAAATAGTTGATTTGCCTCTTTTTACATATTCTAGGTAAAAGTTTGCTTGTTTTGTCTGGATGCATAAAGGGAAAGATGCTTGCAATATTTTACAGCTTGTACAGGACTCTAATAAAAGTCAGTCTTTGGGTTAAGACCATAGGACGTATGTTCTGGACAGAAGTTATACTTCCTTTGCGCTCTCCAGTAAAATTAAGCCGGATCCTGACCCTGAGCTTATGGTTTGTAGAGAGCTTTACGTGCTGGGCTTGTGCACATTCAACCCCACTGTAATGGTTGTAGGGTCACAGGGAGGTGACAGATGCTATCACACACTTCCTACTGTAGATGATTAATTATGAAGAGAGGTCTTTGCATAGACTAGACCTGAAAATTTCAGCCGATTTCCTCAGCAAGGTTCTTGGCAGACCTACAGGAACATCTTTGTTGATTCAAGCCAGCTACTGTCTGTTGTGTTTAACGCAGGTTTTCTTACACAACATAACCACCCAAGCTGATAAAAGCAATGAAATTTCAGTACAACACAGTGCTGGAAATTTGGATCTCAAATAAACAAACATTGCCATCAATATTCCCAGCATTATAGAGCTGCTATTAACATCAGGCTTACATATTGTAATTTTATTTCTTAAACTACAGATATGGTGCTTAGATGTATGGATTTATTATCACATTTGGCATATATTATTTATAGCATAAGAAAGGTGAAACATCTTGCAGCATGCGTGTAAAGATTAGGATTTATTGTCCAGGAATCCTTGAACAATTTTATCAAAAGCCCATTTCTAGGTGGTGTTTTTCTGCAATAAATCATACAACAGAAATCTATCAGTGGACACCAGTAGGAGATAAATGAGAGCAGAGGAAAGAGGGTCATCACAGATTTTTTTTTCTGTATCATGACCTGTCATTGGCAGAAATCCATTTATTATCGTATACGAATGATTTTTTTCCCTTACTCACTGGGTTTGCCATTCTGGGGACTGCTATCTAAAATAAAATGAAAACTTCACAAAATGTAAGCTTTCAGGAACCATGAAAACAGAGATAACTTAAAGACCACAGGTGCAAAGTCTAACACTACTTCTACTTCTACTTCTCTTTCTATCTCTTCCCCTGCAACCCCCACCCCTCCCTTCTTGCTTTTCTCTTTCCTCCATCTTCTCCATAACAACAAATTGTTTTGAAGTTTTCGTTATGGAAATAGTGTGGGGGGGGAAGAGGGACAGGATCATAAACCCGGTGCCCTGGCGCTATATTAAAGAATTACTAAACTGAGCTAGTTGGTATATGCAAGGAGGCAAACCCAATTAGATGTGGATGAGCTCTTATTGAGCTGCATTAACCCCAATTTTTCAAGAACCTTTCTCCCATTTTAATGAAATAAAATTATGTTTGTCTAAGTAATGGGCAGGGGTGAGGAGTGAGGCTGAAGTGTAGCGGTTTTGGTTAGGTTGAGAGTAATCAAGACGGGAAGGAGCAATGTGACCTCACATATCACAATGAATATTGCCACCCAAATTGCTACAGGTTCCTCAAGAATGATCCACGCGCGTTCCAGGCAGCTGGTGTGGGATTTGGTTAGGGAATGGGGCCCCCACCCAGGCCAGAACGATGCTCATAGCAGTCAGGCTTCTGGGAATCGAGAGGAGAGGCAAGAGAAACAGGTCTTCTAGAGAGCAGGGGTGAAATTTTTGTAATACAACAGCAAAAGCTTTAATGCCAATCGACATCAGAAGGGATTTTTTCAAGTAATGCACCACTGAGGCACACACTAATTAAGATACTCCTTCTGGAAAGCCTTGGTTATTTCTGCTTTATTAATTTAGGATTTTATCACAGTGCAGAAGTTTTATATGATTCCTCATCTCTCTGATCTGTTTATCTTTCGGACATGTGCCACAAGCATTTTTCTTTCCGTGGGCTAGATAAAGATGCACAAGTGTCAGTAGGGTCTACATTATCCTTTGAAAATAAATGAAATATTGAACTAATGGCCATTCATTTGCACAAGCTAACGGTTCAGCTGCTCCTCATCAACAGAGACAAAGATGGGACTGTGTAAGCCTGATCAGACCAGTTATGTACATTTCTGTCACTGAAGATCTGAAGATCTCGCTGCACGTGAACAACCCAAATAGGATTTTTCCTTCCCGATGATGGACTGTGAGCTCTACACTACAGCAAATGAGATGACAACAGTCCTTGTGGAAGACAAGTCTCATTGCCAGATACATCCATATGCTGCCACAAAACAAGGCTTTTTCTATAACTGGAGTATGTAAAATATATAAATAAATAACCCAGATTTTATTTTTTTCTTTCTTATGACTAAGGTTTGAGTTACTGAAGCAGTTTGCCAAATGGCTAGTAACTATTACAATTATTCTTCAATACTCCTATCACAAGAAAATACAAGATGTTATTGCAATGTATGGTTTACTAGGTTAAGACTACTACTAGGTTACTAGGTTAAGACTATGTATTTACTTAATTTATGGGGTGGGGGGAAGAGAAAGGCTTGAAAGTGAGCAATTCAGATTGGTGACAGAAACAAAAATTTAAAAGCCAGCCAGAAAAAAAATCTTTCTGGCTATTGGAAATTTATTGTTGACTTCATTTGAGCCAGGATTTAATCCCACATTTCTATTTGAAAAGTTTTTGATTTTTACTGCAATGGTAGGAAAAGGTTACTAGTACAGACAGACCATACAGTTAAAATAACCTTTAGCTGTAAATATATTTTACGTTGAACAGATGTAAAACTTGTATGTATGAAAATTGCATTTTCTTGTTTGCTTTGTGTGATCAGTTACAATCCCACATGCAGGTTTGATTTTAACGGGTTGCAACACGTGCAGATTTTTAATCTTTCTGGATTAAACTTTAATAATATTTTAATCTTTCAAGCTCTCCTTGAAATATTGTAGTTTTAGATCATTTTCTTTGTTGCTTATATAAATCTTTTACAACAAAGAAATTCATTCATTCAAAGTAGGGAAAATGTGATACAGTAAAAGAAGGAAAAGTTGCCTAGAGTATTAAGATACTACAATAAACTTTTTTTATCTCATCTTGATTTCACTGTTTGCCTTCAACATGCAAACTATTCAGAGTTATATTACAAACTGAGCTGCACTTCAGAAAACTTTAAAAAATCCTATTCTTTCAGATCTAAGATCATTACTACTCTCTTTATTTGGCTGACTGAATTTTCAACTAACTGAAAGATTTTATTCCTTGGAATCATAACAGCTACAGACATGAACAATAATTTATGGCTACCACATCAAATGAATGGCTCTAAATTTAACCCACACTTCAGCTTTACAGTAAACTCAACTAAACAGCTTAAGCTGTGTGCAAAGCGGACTCTTCTAAACACCTTGGTCTGTTATTTGAATAATAAAACAATATTATTGCACATATTAAATTAGAATATAATCTTATGCCCGCAAACCAGGAAAAAAAAATAGGCTACAGAGCAAATTACAAATCTTTAAGTTAATATTTAAGAATTAATCTTACATCTATGTATGTCTTTTTCACTACCAAATGAAAATAAGCAGTAGTTTACACTGCTGCAGTCTAGCTTCTTTTGGGGATAGACAGTTTGTATCTTTCTTTTTAGTATTTTGGTTGAAACCTTTAATTATAACCAATTGAATCTCCTTAAAGATTAGGGGGCCCACATAGACAGGTTGTACATACCCAGTTATTATCTAGAGCTCAACCAGATTAATGTGGGTGAATTTTCTGTGTTATCATGCACTTTTACCTATTATAAAAATTTAAGATATATGCCACCTAACCTTTCATTTTAATATTCATGCTGGTTTTAAGTATCTTTTTTTTTTCTTAGAAATGCTACAATTAAATCTTTCCTTGAGGCAAGCCCTGTTCTGTTGGCTGCAAGTTGGGTGCAGCAACATCGGGGTTATTCTGAATGGGGACAAGGTGTCTGCAAGGCGATTACGGGACTTTGAGTGTTATAGGAATTATGGAAGTTGCAAAGCAATAGGAGGAAAACAATTTAGCAGGGCTTTGCAGAAAGCCTGGTGCAGGTGGCACTGAGGATGGGGCAGGGATAACCTGGATGGATAAAAGTCTCACATGTATCCACTGAAACGTTTATCACACCTTGACATCAAACTGAATACTGCCCTTAGGTGTCGCACAGAAATGGCGAGACCCTTTTGCTTATTCTGTGTTGGACATGGCCGGGCAGCAGAGACAGTGGAATAGGACAGGGAAGGTAAATAAGAGGCAGCAGGTCCTTACAATGGCCCAGTGAGTGGCCTCAGCTGCCCCACCATTGTCTGTCTGGAGCTCACGCAGGGAGCGAAGGGAAGAGATACTTCACAGTGGGCAAATATTTCACTCTGTTGCTGGGCGGGACAGAGATGAGAGGTTGGAGGGCTTCCCTCTTCCTTCCGTCTCTGCAGGCAGCCCTTGGGGTAGTCAGCTTCCTGGCAGTAGTCTGGGGTAACACTTTTGGCTTCACTTTCCACGTTAACCCTTTAAGGCTATGTGCACGCAGTTTCTAAATAATTTGGGGAGACAGGAAGGTGCGGAAATAAGACATAGATACACTTATTCAAGTATATTCAAGTTCAAGGCAAAGGTCCCTCATGTATCAACCCAGTGAGACCATGTTGTGTCTGCTTTGCTCAGCCTGCTTCACAGGGCAACGGTTTTGTGGTCCAGATCCCCCTTACGATGTGCGTGCTTACAGCATCTGTGAGATTTCCACATGTAAAGCAAGGTGTGAATGTAGCCCAGGAGTTTCAGGGTTCAGGTGAGAGATTAAAAAATTAGTCAGTAACCAGAAAACTGTTTGTGCTTCAGACATCTGGCACTTTTATATGAATCCTCTGCAGTGAAAAAAGTCATCGTATGCGGGAACTGGAACACTGAGTAGCAAGTGCAAGTACGTCTGCGGGGCTCCAGCCCCTTTGTGCATCCGTAGGAACCCACCTTAGAGAAAGAATTTGTCTTTGGCCATTCACAAGCACCAAATTCTCCTGGGAAAATGTAGGCCCCAGCAGTTAAAATGTTGTCGTCCTGTCAGCGTCTATTCCTGAGACACCATAAGCAAGGTGGGAAGGATGCAGGATATCCAATTCACTTTATTTTCAAATAGGCTTACAAAAGTGTTTAGATCAGTGCATTTTTAGAGATATGCCGAAGTGGGAAATGTGAGTTTTAGCAACAAAAATGTGAAGAACCTAAATTATTTTCCACTTTAAGATTTTTTTTCCTTAAAAGTGAAGGGAAAAGTGACTGTTTGGAACAGACAAATGCTACAGTGAAGATCAGAACTGACTCTGGAAGGCTTAATGTAACTGTTTAGTCATTTTTCATAGCAGCATTTTTTTTTTAAAAGGAGGACAGAAGGAAATTCTCCCGGTCAAATTCCTCACAATATTCAGTGGTCTTCGTTCCTTGTGTTTTACTGGGAAGGGTTCCCCAGTTCTTGTGGCACTTTGGAGAATGCACTTCAACAATAATTTAATGGAGCAGATGTTTAAACATTCCTCTCTTGAAACAGCCGCAAGGCCTGTAGGTGGGATTTGTATGGTGACGGGTAAAACGGCTAAAACGTGATGGGGAATCTTCAGGGAAAATGCTGATGTGATTGTAGTTTTAACCCATGATCTTTTGAAAGATAAAATGATAACTCTGTTAATGACATAGGACTGTATAGGGGGATACTAAACTCAGTCTCCTCTAACCCACGCGAGAAGCACTAATGTGGGACCATCGCCATGGTTTATAACATTAAGAAAACAGTTTTGTCAAGGCTTTCTCTGTTACCTTGCAAGACATCAGAATGAATATTTACGGTTAATCTATTTTTCAAAACTTCCTACCTCTTGGTCCCGGAGAGACGTAACGGCGGCGTATCGTGTTTCCAGCACTTAGGGATCTAATTGGGATATTGTTCTGTACACGCTGTTAGACACTGTAGTGACAAGAGGAGTCTTAGCCAACGCTGGCGGCCAGCCAACACATACCTTCCGCGAACAAAGTGCAGGGCAATTAAAGTGTAAGCGCCGAAGGAGCACCGCCGAGAGACAGCACAGAAATGGCCATCAAGTAATGCACTTGGAAAATATATTTCTTTGGCGTATTGGAGGATTATTGTTCCATCCATTCATTTCTTTCCCTTGATGTCTTCCCCTGAAGGGGATCTTTTTTTCCCTCTTCAGTATTTCTATGCTTTAGAGAAGTTTGGGGATTCCTTGGTGAGGTGGGGATTTTTTTTCAGAGGGTCAGGGAAGAATGATTTTTCTATCATGTGAATCGAGGCAAGAGGGCGTTAAAGAGAAAGAGCTTTGGGAAGTGTGTTATGAAGTGGCGCTTTTTATAAAATACATGGATTTGGTGTGCTATATACATATCATATGCTGCAGAATGTTATATAGAGCAATCATTTTGCACACAGCTACGTGTAAACACTGAAACAAGGTCTATAATTCTACTCGACAAAATTAAAGCTCTTAAGACATCAGATGTCGTCCCCGTCCTCCAAACAGGTCTGCATTGCTAAACCGAATTCACAATCACCTTATCAGTAATTTGGGCAACCCGTGTTGAATATCTAATATCCTAAATGCTCCGCAAATAATCCCGACACTGAGCTTTGTGATGTTCAGTAACAAAATCTAACAGAGATGAAGCATTTATTACTTTGAAGTCTGCTTGTTAATAAATGGGTAAAAGACTGTTGGAGAGGGAAGGGGAGAGAGAGCTGGGGAATTAGCTACTGGCGTTAAAGGGTACACAAATGTACAAACATCATTTTCATTCTCATTCCCAATCCAAGCGGCTAATCACAACGTGCATTTTCCTTTCATGCAGGTCTGCTCAAATGTTCTTGTGTAGCAGGTGTGTGTGTTTGCAAAGATCAAAACAATGGCTGTTATTGACTCTCTGTCTACCCTGGACGGTCTTGTTTGTGGCTATTTTTTTCCCCCTTCAGAATATATTTCTCTAATGAAGATTTGGTCAGCTATTTTATGTCTGCAAGGTATTTTTTTCCCCATGTAGTTACACAGGGAATGGGTTTTTTTAATCATTCTGTTGTTTGTGGGCATATTTACATATCATCTCTCTAATAGCAGCAGCAGGAGTTACAGAAATAAGCTCCTCGGCATATGGACAACTATGGATGTGTTTATTAATGTGAACTTTTCTAAAGGTAACGTCCAAATTCTTTCCTGAAATGTCTTTCTTTACACCATGTCTATGTCAGGTCATCAGCAGCAGATGCAGCTTTTTTTTTTCTTACATTTGTTTTGAAAAACAATTATTTATTCTGCAGGAAGAAAAGGTTATATTGCAGAGGTCAGACTTTTATCATTTTCTTTTTATGGAGCAAGCCATTGGGATATTATAATGGTATGTCAGCTAAGCACCTACATGGCTCTACAAGGTCAAACAGAGAGTTACAACGAGCATATTTTATGTATGTATCTTGTGAGTGTTGTCCCAGCACTCTCTGACCCCCCCAATAAACCGTTTTACTGCTGTACAATAATGCAGCTTTGTGTTTCATGGGATTTTTTTTCCCCCCTTTG
Source organism: Vanellus vanellus (assembly GCF_965231255.1). Classification (NCBI taxonomy): domain Eukaryota; kingdom Metazoa; phylum Chordata; class Aves; order Charadriiformes; family Charadriidae; genus Vanellus; species Vanellus vanellus. Next base: position 35,746,476 of record NC_138906.1, read on the forward strand.
AATGAATGCTAAATTCATACGAATGTCAATAATAAAAATTTACCAAGTTCTTCCTGGGGTCACTTAATGACATTGTTAGGATTCTTAATGTAGCTACTAGGTGAAAGAGCTGCCAGTACCGCATAAAGAATGAGTTGTTCTCCTCCTGCCACAGCCCCAGCTGATTTACAACCACTTTGTGTTTGATGTTGGACAGGATAATTTCATCAGTCTCCAGCCCTTGTGATCATGTCCCAAAATGACTAGTCAGGTGAAGCCCTAGCTGAAGATTGCTTGTCACCTGTAGGAAGTAGCTGTCTGCTATGAGTAGTCTTTACTCATAAATGTAATCATCTGTTAGTTATTCATTGAGCTATACTTCATGGTCTAGATGTAGCAGTGAGGATAATATACAAACACCTCACAGGGAAAATGCTTTGAAACAACAGATGTGTCCATTAAAAACCTTGTTTTTTTACAACGGGACAGCATCTTAAACGGAAGTAACTGGCTTCCAAGTTCATCTCTGAAGGTTACTTCAGAAAACCTGTCAAAACCTCTCCCCCTCCGCGAGTGATTCACTGCAGCAAATGGCCTGTAGTTAAAAACAATGATTTCTTAAAAGTCCAACACCAGCATTGTTGTAGTGATTTAAGGCAGTCAGAGCAAGACAGGTATAAACCTTTGCTGCGCTATTGTTCTGAAAGAATGCGGGATGTTGTGATAGAGCTATCCCAGAGAATAGTGTGATAATTCAGCCACGTCTCTGGGGGGCAAATTCTTATTTATTTTGGTTAAATTCCTTGAAATCGTGGAGGATGTGTCTACTTCTAATACCAGTGATGCATTTTCATCACATCCAGACATATAATTTGGAATGAAATAACTAACACTCTTCCATTTTTGGTATTCAGCTGGGCTTAACCTGACATTTGTTCTCTTATTTTATAATAAATAAAAATCTTGTTTCAGTAGAAGAGCAGCTAGTAAGAATTCTGTAAAAGCATTATAAAACTGCCAAATAGAAAAGCGGTGCTGTTATTAGGCCAATACTGCTGTAAATGATAAATTAAAAAGGCAACACGAAGAGGCTGAAAAGTAGTGACAGCTACAATGGGTACATTTTCTCCTTTCTCAGTGTGAGATCACAGTGCAGGAATATATGAACTTCGAATCCCTTTGTGAAATTTGTGCTCATTTTAGCTGTCACTGCTGCAGGTGATGATGCTCTCACAACCTGTTGTTTCTGCTTTGTGCCTATAAAAACGCAAGGGATAAGTTCTAGTAACAAAGGAGTAAATATTCTGATAAATATATTCACATAGCTAATGTGGCATTCTGGAGAGAATTCACAATGTATTTTGGAATTTATCCAAGGCTTGTGATATAAAAGACAGACAGATATTTAATTTCTTAAATTGTAGTTGGAAAAACAAGCGTGCCAGTCTATATGTTTCACTTACATTTATTTTGTCAGGATGCTTCCAAGGTTGGAATACACACTAATTTTCCTCTTCAGGTTTATTTGTCAAGGTCTACTTTCACTATTCCTCTCACTAAAAATTTATAGATCTAGCTCCTGAAAAAAAAATATCTAAATTTAAATTGCAGTTTCAAACAACTCAAAATGCAGAAGACAATGGATTGAGACTTCTGGTTTGTTTTACCAGGAAGAAAGAGGTCATTTGCAAATCTTGGATCTACAATATATGAGAAACTTTGAATTTTAAAATCAGAGGATGTGCAGACTTGACATCTGGTCTGAGATCAGTTTCTGATTTACTTCTTTTTTTTTTGTTTGAATAACTAAAGATAGAACTCAGTAGACCCATAAAAGAGCAATCCAGCTTTTCTTCCACAGACCAAATTTTCAAACCATATTCTGTTAGTACAGCTCTTCATGTTAGTAATTTAAAAATCTCTTTCAAAAGACCAATATTTTAGAAACTTATATATGGAGAGGTTACCTGTTTTGTTTCTAAAACTCTCTGTTCATTTGATCCCTTGAGCTCTTGAGGTGCTGTCATACTGCAGCTACCACTGCTGGGGCAGGATGGTTTTGCAGAAGCAGCTGTAGCACCCAATATTATAATGGGGAGTAGCACTCACACATGTTTAATAGCCCCTGCAGATACCAGAACTGAATCTTTTCCAGCAGCGGCACTGAAGGGTTGGGGCTACTCAGTGCTTGTACAACTGAAAAGCCCCCTTCCCGTCCTACCCATAGTTTATTTGTATTTTCATTTAAAGTACTGTACAGTTACACCTGTCTTTTTCTAATCAGGTTTCTTTTCCTGCAAAGACTTTTTTTTTCCTGTGGCTTTCCCTTCGAAGATATATTTCTTTTTAGCTCCCATATAGGCTATACTATCCATGCTTCTTTCCCCCTTTTTTATTCTCTTCTCCACCGTCACTGAAAAGATGTGACTGTGCAGGCAGCAATGTCCGTTTTTCCAGGCTAATTTCATGTGTGATACCAACTGTTTCAGATGTTTTATCTTAGATTATCAGCATCAGTGTGAGACGAAGAGCCAAATTTACCCTAGATCTGGAACTGGCAGTTTGGCAATACTGATTTGCTGGATCTTGTGATTCTGTTATGGATCCAGGAGATTAGTTTTTTTCTAAATACCGATTTAGATAATCTCAGGTGAAAGACTGACCTCCTGTAAAGAATACTGATTATTGCTTTCAGTATTCCCAATATCAGGCACAAAAATCATCAGAAAGTTACAAAACATAAAAACAGTGAGATAAGTGACCACCATAAAGACATTAAAAGAACTAAGTTAAAACACTATTTGCATGCATCATTGTACTGTATAAGTTATTTTGTGAAATTCATGCTAAAGTAAAGGTTATGTTATACATGCAGTACCCAGGATACTTTCTTTTTGTTACTGAAAACTTTCTAAGGAAAACCTTGCTTTTCCCTGCTTTTAAATCACGGTGTGGTCACCTCTGCAGAAAAACTCTGAGGAGGAGAGTTAGTTTCCACTTCTAAACCTCGCAGCAGCAGTAAAACAGTAGACTTAGGAGAGTCCTTATTTTAGAAGATGCTTTCTTACCTGATTTTTAAACTTTGAAAAGGTAGATGTATTTAGTCTAAATTAGTCATCCTGGCCTCAGTTTGTAAGAATCTATGAAGAGGCACTACATATCAATACACGGTGATTCACCACATCCGAAGATAGGCCAAATGAATCATCTTTTGGAGGTGTGCATTGCTCTTGATGACTATAGAAGTGGTTTAGCATATTTAGCTCAGCCGCCGGCACCTGGTCAGGTCAGGCTGACTGAATTCCACCTTTTTGTGCCTGCTGTCTCCGTCTCTCGCACAATTGCCGAGTGGACATGGAGACCAGTGGAAACGCATACCGTGGAGCTGCACACCGGACATCTCCCTTTTCCCGGGGTGTAAGCTACTCACTGGGTGCTGGGGAGGGTTTGCCACAGAACTGAGCTCTCCCACTTCTGCCGGTGCGTCGTGTCTGCAAGTCCCAGAATCTGCTTCAAGCAGAGGAGCGGAAGGCAATGTCTTGCATTAGTGAAAAAAAGGGGGATTTGCTCTGTTGTTATCCATGAGATACAGTCCATAACTTCCCATTCAGCCAGTTTGTGGGTTTAAAAACGCATTTTACCAGTAGGATTTAGAGATGGCTTGAGTTATTTCAACTGCTGTTCGTATGCAAAGAAATCAGCTTATTTTGAAATTTTGCTGTGATGCTTAAACTGAAAAAAAAGAAGTATGACTGAAATGAAAAATGAGTCCCTTAATTTCTGTGATGATATACAGTTGATGAAGACATACTGAAAAAGGTTGAAAAAATAACGGCATTAGTTTCTGCAGTGTGAATGTGTCTTTTGCAGTAACAACTGCTTAAGGATTCTTACTATTTCTTGCAAAGGTTTAATAAGAAAGATTTTAAAATGAGTGAATAACTCATTTTAAAAAATAAATGAGTGAATGAGTGAATAACTCATTTTAAAAAGATTTTTAAATTTAAAGATTTAAAGATTTTAAAAGATTTTAAAATTATTTGCCTGGGCTGTTCAGTGGCAGCGTAATCAAATAATTCTGGTGCTCTGCATAACAATACCTGTTTTATAATTCCTGCGCAATGCCTGCCTTTTCCATTTGACCAAGACACAGTGTTCTATATAATAAGTTAAAAGGCAAAAAAGTTTTAAAACTAACAAATATTCAACTGATGATGTAACCCCATATTTTTATGCATGATGGAAAGTTCATCTTTTTGCCCCAGTAGGACAACATTTTGCCTGCTTGTGACTCCATTAGGGTGTTATCTTATATTATATTAGTTATATTAGCACTCACTAATATGCTCTGATTTGAACCTGTGCAAATGTCAGCCTTGAATGTCAGCTAATATTGCTGAGACTGTTACTAAGATTTTTTCCAGTGCTGTGAAGGAGGTAAAAATGCTGGACATAATGTGCTTTCTTGTCCAGGGGAGGCAAAACCAGTTACTTGGGGAAAGATGAGGAGTCAGACAGTTGCAGTGGAGAAGTGTTGCATGCATTAAGCAGAGACTATTACAACTACACAGCTTTTAAGCCCAGATTTTATATTGGCATACGAATGGATTTTGCAGAAAAGTTGTCTCTGAGGATGAGGGGCGAATGAATCATTTTTCTCGGGAAGCAAAACACTGTTGTTATTGTTGATCCTGCTTTCCAGCTCTCGTCATATTGTGGTTACAAGCAATTTTCATAGTCATTACGCTTCCACTGTGTTTGGGGGTGGAAGGACAGTCATGCTTAGGTACTGTCTCTGTGGCTATGTTATTGCCCTGTCCCTGTCTTGATTCTGCTTTGCCGCCTCTTCCTCCTCAGATTCCCGCCACATCAGTATGGATAGCCCCTGCTATCCACTGTTTCACGCCTAGAGGAGAAGACGACATGGTCACTTGCAGGTCCATCTCTGGACACCTTCTTCCACCCGAGCAGGGCAGAGCAGCACCGGTTGTGCTGTTTGGTGCCTCTGCAGGAAGCAGGCAAGGACAGCGAAATGGCAGCCAGCAGGTATCTCTACTTCCTTCGGAAAAACACTTAAGGAGCCCTAGGTGGTAACTTCAAAGACCTTTTATTCACTGCCCAGAGGAATGGATATTTTGTAATACAAAATGAATCAAATTTCAAAGCCTGTAAAGGTCAAAAGCAGCCTCTGGCCAAACAAGAGGAAGAAGCCGATAGGAATTACACCTCTCCACGAGAGGCCACTTTAACACAAACAGCCCTTGTGAATTCGCACCTGCAAAGAGTTAACCACAAACCTCCACAGGGTCTGATGGATGAGAAGTGATCACTCACCCCTCGGACAGGCAGGGAGCAGAAAGGCTGGGCTGATGCAGTTTCACTTTACCTGCTTTTATTCTTTAAGCTTTTAGTTAATGCGACTTTGGGCTGCTTTGGTACTAACCCCGCTTGAGACAGGATTGTGAGCAGCCATTTTCACTGCTGCTTAGGCCAGGTCGGACACGGCAGGTATAAAAAGCCCTGTGTGGTGAGAGTACTCCCCTTAAAGAAGTGCAGGAGGTGGAAAGACTGGGGGAACTAACACAGGAACTTGTCACAGTTCGGCAGCCTCCTACCCTCCGCCAAATTAGTCCTCTTTGAATTGTAGCTAATATTATTTCTGTGTTTTGTATGGAACAGTACAGACCTATGTGATTTTCCAAAGGAATTGATTAAAAAGTACCCTGCTGTCACTGGTTTAAGCTCTTGCCACCCTGGGTGGAATACAATGGGTAAGAATAAGCACAATCATGCAAATATTCAGAATAAAGGGTTAAAGCAAGACTTTGGGTTGGCTGCCTTACTTAAGACCAATATGGCACTAATGTCTATCCTATTAAACTCCTTACCTTATCATCAAATATTTTAGCCATTTCACATACCTCAGGGAAAAAATATTCTAATATTCTTTGTTAAGTTTTTCTTTTTCTGTTTGTTGTTGTTGTTGTTTGGTTGGTTGGTTTGTTTTTTTTTTTAGTATCTTGCTACCAGAAAATAAAACAGGCATCAGGAGTACAGGCTTCAGAAGAGAGAGAAAACTGACTCATAAAAATTTTCTTACGTAATGTGTCCAGAATTGAAAGTGTGATTTTAAAGCCTGTTAACTTGCAGACTTGCAGATATTTGTTGCCTTTTGATTACTTCGGTCCCTTGACTCTAAAAGGAGGCTGCCTAGTTGTGGTAAGGAGAACTATCAGATCCAGAGCCTGTAGATTTCCTTGGAGATCAGGAAGGACAAATTGGTGTTCCTGTATTCCTGAGCACCGCAGTTCTCCAGCTGTAGGCCACAGAAAGGGCCATCTCTTTCTCTAGGTTGCTGCTTATCAGTGGCAGATGCTGGGGCCTTTGCAGCGTGACTGCAAGAAATGGACCTGGAATCTCATAAAATTAGACAAGGGCAAATGCCAGGTCTTGCACCTGAGGCGGACTAACCCCTTGCACCGATCCAGGCTGGGATCTGCCTGGTTGGGGAGCAGCTCCGCTGGGAAGGCACGGGGAGATGTTGGTTGACAGTGGGCTGAACATGAGCCACAAGTGTCCTCTGGCAGCAAGGAAGGTCAACAGCATCCCGGGCTGTATTAACAGGAGGAAAGTCAGTAGATTATTATCCCCCTTTACTTTGCACTGTTTGACCACATATATAATACTGCATCCAGTTTTGGGCCCCCACTACAATTAAAACATTGATAACCTGCAGCAAGTTTAGTAGAGGCCCTCCAAGATCATCAGGGCTGGAGCACTTGCCTAACGAGAAGAGGTTGAGGGAGCTGGGCTTGTTCAACACAGAGAACTGATGGCTTCGGGGGGCCCGATAGCAGACTGCCAGGGCCTACGGGGAGAGTACTGAAAAGATGGGGTCATGCTCCTCACAGTCATGTGTACTGAGAGGATGAGAGACAATACACTGAAAAAAGAGACACTCAGACTTCGTGTAAAGAACATTTTCACCATGAGGACACTCCAGCAATGGAAGAAGAGGGAGTTTGCAGTCTCCATCCTTGGAGATTTTTAAGACCAAACTGGATAAAGCCCTGTAGCAACATGATCTGACATTCAAGCTGGTCCTGCTTTGAGCCGGAGGTTCGACAAGAGACCTCCTGCAGTTCCTTCCGGTCTCAATTATTCTGTGAGCAGTGGAGCTTCTTGATGCTGGAGTCATTTCAGTGGTCAGTAAAAGCCTCATACTCACTTGCCAGCTAAAACAGCACCTGAGAAATCCTGCACCCAAAAAACTTACATCTAAATGGAATTTTAAAATAAGAAAAATGCAAAAACCAAGGCAAAACCCCTAACTTAATCAACATGTAGCTTGAAATTAGTTTGTTGAAGACAGCACCCACCTTCACTTGAAAATAATGGGCAAAAGTCACACACATCACAACTGTCATCTGGATCAGGTTATACAGATGCAGCGCTTTTGTTGCCCTGGCCTGTGTCACGGCCTTCCATGTGAACAATGTCAGCACCACCCCATTTCAGCTGCCACTGCAGGGTGTCTGCAAAGGGAAGAGAGAGGAGCAGTGCTTTGTAGCTACCACCTGCAAATCTCTCGTTATTGGCAGGTACTTCGCAATGGAGTACTAGAACAGGATAATTGCTGGAGATAGAATTGGCAAGAGCAGTATATGGGAGACACATTCAATTGCACATGAGTATCGTAGGTGAACTATAAAAAAAGCAACCCTGCCATTATATGTTGAACAGCCGGCAACTCTGGATCTTCCATTTTGTTTACGGCAGAATGGACAAAAGGCTTGTAGTGTCGGCCGTAAATAGCTTGGGGACTGTATGCCTTGTAAAGGTATTCTGGATGCCTTTATGAGCCATAGCTCAAACTTTTGTGACAATAACAGTGAGGCATTACAAGTTTATTTGCAAGATTAAGTCTAAATGTCATCCCCAGAGTGCAGTATAAAATCTAATTAATTTTTTTATTCTTTATCGTTGAGACTAACATTCTCCATAGGAATTTGCATTTCTATATGACCCTTGTGTAAGCCAGCTTGCATGGGAGGGGGACCAATTTTGGTTTTGAGATTCATCAGTAGTGTTGTCCATCCTACTCAGATATTCCATTTATACCAAATATTCCAATAGGAACTATAATTCTGCAGCCAGCCTTAGAAGGAAAACAGGTCCTTCTACGAGAAACACAATTACTACTTTTCATTACAAAACGATTTGCTATGAATTTGTGTCTTACAGCTGCTCTGCCATATGGGTTCCTCAACATCTAGTTTGAGAAGTGAGTTTACACTGCAGTCTTCCTCTTATTGAGAGCACTGGCTGGGCTTTTCAACCGGATATTTTAACAAACCGTGGCTTCAAGTCATTGGCGGCTTTATACCTCAGCTCTTCTTTGGGTTGCAATGGGCCTGTTCATCAACTTGGACACTTGAAATTGTTATTTGGCAATGTCATTAGGTGAGCAGAGGTGCAAACACCTACAGGGTGAGGACATAATCCACCAGGACTGGAAAGTAAGAGATGGGTTGGAAAAGTAGTTTAAATGGTGATAAATATTTTATTGTGACATCAAATCTGAGACTCGGAGCTTTCTGAGTTTTTGCCAGATATTTAAGATTCAAATATCACTCTTAGACCTTTTCCCTGCTATTGTCTCTCCCATGAGGAATATTCTCTATAGAAGGATGTTAAAGGGGAAGGGTGCTAACTTCTGGCTTGCTCTCTCACATCAGGAATGCCTTCTGTGGAGCTGGGAGAAGACAGGCCACACACACCAAACAGGGGAGCGTGTCGGATCCATGCTGGTACAGAAGGAGCTGGCAGAGGAGGCACACTGCAGCTGTGGGACCTGAACACCAGGCTGCAGTTATGCAGGAACATTTTCTTCATTCTAGACTCATCCAGCATTTGTTTCTAGAAAATTCAGCCCTATGTAAAAAGTCCACTTTTAATATTGTTAATTCTCCTGTCGTATAAGCACTGTTTCTTCCGCCACTATTTCTGTACCCTTATCCTTTTTAAAGGCATAAGAGGACTTGGAAAAGTGGCAATCATTTGCCACCACGGTAGAAAATTTTCCACACGGTGTGCACGTGCTGTATGGGACCACCTGCCCTGTTTTGTCATGTTTTCCCCTTTATCTAGAATGAAAGTCATTCAATCAGATTGATAGAAAGGTCAAACTTTTTGGTATGTGTAGTGAGAGCTCAGACAGTTTGTGTCCACTTACAATGTTCCAGGGCTGCCTCTCCCATGTTTCTGCTGGGCTAAAATACTCTATGCCTATATTAAATCTATGGATTTGGGTCACTGTCGGCTCAGGAGGTCCAATTACCTACCAAATCAGCAAGTTTCTACTGTGCTACTGGGAAGAGGAAACTTTTCCTCATCCCTTCAACGCAGCACATTGAGGGAAAACATTTTTTAGATTGCAGGTAAGGTGTCATTCTAGCCAAATTTGCAGACGCTCCACAAAGGTACGCACAGAGCCAGTGCTCCTGACCTACCGCTTTTTGACTACGGAGTCCTTAAAGGTTTTGGCAGAGGAAGATTTGTGGGCATTTTCTATCTGCTACATATTTTCTGGCCCGAATTTGCTTTGGATACAGAGATCCTCATTTTAGAGGAAGCCAATGATGTCTGCAGGTCTTCCATCCGTTTCTGTGTAAAGACTCAGAGAAAAGTCAACCTAAACAGAGCTTTCAAAGCTAACAGCTTTCCTGATTAACTCATCTTATTATCCCACACGCTGCATTTTCTAGGGGAGAAAAAAAATCTCAAAGATGGGAGAGAGTAAAACTGAAACAAACAAAAAAATCGCACTTTGAAATCCATCCCTTTGGCAGCTGTCCCTTTTTCATTTTGGCAGACGGAGGATTGCTGGCAGGACTAGTGAGGTAAGGGTAAAAGACAAATGGTTCATCATGAATCCTTTAACTAAGCTGATATTTCAACACAGCGCGTGCCAGCATTTTTCTTTGGCATACGCTTTATAGAAAGTACATGACAACCACATCAGCATTGTTAATATATTGGCATTACCTGGCTTATTATTCATCTCCCTCTGAATCAGACCCCAGACTTTCAGGAAAATATCACACAGCAGAAGTCTAATTTTGTCCTAGTATTTATTTCCCTGGGTATAAAAGTGAAACTAAACCTATGCTATCATGATTAAAAAATAAATAAATAGCCTTTTAAAATTAGCTTATTATGTATCGGGATGCTATCTTTTGGAATACTGATAACGTAACTGCCAATTTTCAAGAATAAGGTGTATCACCAGCTCCACTGTCGGGGTGAATCAGTTCATGTAAAATAAAAATAAGTAAGATAATTAATTTTTAAGAAACTAAAACAAAAACATGGTTTTGAAGGTAATTATTGGGTTTTACTATGCTTTTTGTCCTGAAAAACAGCCTTCAGGTTTCAGGAGCAAAAGTGGGTAGATCAAGATGTACTGATGAAAACAAAATATCTCAAATTCTGTAAGACAAATACCAACCTGCGAGCTGCATTTGGTTTTCATTACAGTTAAAGGCAAAATTCTTATTGACTTGAATGGCTCCAGCACTACACACTACACACATGGCAATTCAGTTAAACCAGTAAATTTGAATTAAAAAAAATAGATACACTTACATACTGAAGAAGAGGTTGGGTTAATTCGTTTGTTCATTCATTCGTTTCTTCTTTTTTTTTTTCCCCTTTCATATTCTTTCTTTCTTAGTAGCTACCTAACTAATTGTCTCTTAACCAATGTCATTTTGTGTTCCTAAAGGTCCCACAGGTGGCATTCCACCACAGGCACCTCTTTTGCAGAAGAGACTCCAGTTTCAGCGATTCAGCCTGTGAGAATGTGTCAATCGCTCAATACTATGTCTGCACCTGAAATGATGAACGTATTACCACAGTTGGTGGTCAAGAAGATCTCATCCAACATTTCCAAATTAAATTTGCTAACATTTAGCTGTACAAATTCCTTATAAACGCATCTTGCTCCAATACAGCGAGGCACTGGGAAAATCACTGGAGAGAGTAACTGAAGGAAATGCAATAAGATACGTACAATACAGTGTACTATGTTCTGGCCAGAGAGCTTAATTAGTTCACCTCCTTTCTAACAGCATACTTTCATTTCTCACCCCTGCTAATAGAAGATTAAAATTGTGAAAGCAAAATTACAAACTTTACCTTCTGAAATACTGATTATGACTTTCAGCTTTATTGCAGGAAAATTTGTTTGTTTGCAAGAAGAGACAAAAAAATGATAGGCTTGGATTTTTTTTTTCCTATTTGAATTGATTCTAATGTTAGGATTTATTAACAGAAGGAGACTGAAATGTGAGAACCTAAAAAGGCAATATGGAAGAGCTCAACAAGCTATAGAAAGGATGAATAACAAACCATATATTTTTCCTGCCGTGACAGGGCACTGCATAAAAACACCAGGGGATGGATGCAAACAATGTGCTGGTGAGAGTGACAATAAAACAGGGATGACAGCATAAAAAGAGAATGATGAATGTATTAACGCAGGTAAAAGAGTTAGATAAAAGATCACAGGGAATAGTAGAAAATTCACTCTAAGCAGATCTTGAATAGTCTAACAGGAAATAGTGCTATTGTTAGATGTGGATTTGATACGGAATGTGGTGACAACAGAGAGTGAGAAAATCTTTGAGTTTATATGGAGAGATTTATATTTATGCCTCTGGATATACATTCATAGATATTTATACTAAATATATATTTTGATAGCCCTGTAATAAATTTCTATAACCATATGATAAACTGTAGTTACTGTAGTTAACACCTTTTGCCTGCCTTACCTGCGCTACGGTCTCTTTTTCTTTTCAGCTGGTGATTTCTCTAAGCAGCTCAGAACTGCTGTCAGAATTGTTGAAACCTGCCAGAAGTTTTTTGTTTTTTTTTTTTCCTTTCTTCCCAAACACCTCCAGAATTTTTCTTCCTTTCTTCCGCAACACCTCCAGAGATGGGGAATTCTCCTCCTCTGCTGCATTCTGCTTTGAAGCACCTGTGTTGAATTACCCCATTTTGGATCAGTTTAGGTTTAAAGGTCCAATTTCTGTTATCTCTCAAGGATGAGAGAGGAACAGGGGAACTGAGGTTCTAATTATAAGAAAAAACAGTATTAATATAACAGGCTGATTTGATAAAAAACAGTGCTCCTAAAAAGTTGAATGAAAGATGTTGGTCTACCAAAGAAAGTTACACAACCAATATATATATATATATATATATATATATATATATATATATTTTAGATCTTGGTTTTCATTTCAAAAGATTTGTAACAATAAACCTATTGAAGTTATATATTTTTGACTAATGGCTGCTTCCCCAAGATTAGTCTCTAAAACTGTTGTTTTTCAACAGTTGAACCAGCCAAGAAGATGAAAAACCAATCGACTTTAGTAGTCTTTATATTGGGCCCTTAGATGCAAATAGTTCAACATAATTTTATTTTATTGCTTGTTAGCACTCTCATGTTTCACCTCTTATGGTCGCTCAATGAGTGGCTCTTTTTAAAACCTTTCTCTTTATGTCATTATTTTCCACAGAGTAATATTAGAGATGTAGAGATCCCTGATTGCTTTTTTCAAAATGCATGTCATGTATTTGGGGCATTTGTTTGATGTTGAATGGAACACAGCAGCACTACCTAGAAACGCAGGAGAAGAACTGAAGAACACCAATTTCTTCTGATGCTATAAGGAGCTTTTAGAGAGGTTACTCAAAAAGGAAAAAAAAAAAGACTACCAAACTGAACCCCACTGCACATATCAACGCACAAATTAGGCAAAATTTGCTGTGAGAGTTTCAGGATTGCCGAACATTTTTCAGGGTTGCAGACTTTTGTTTTATATTTTCCCCCACAATCAGCATTTTCAATATTATAGGTCAAAATTTCACCACTCAGTGACGTTCATTTGTTAGCAGTGATTCAGTAGACAAACCCTGCTTGATGAGTTGTCAGTGAGGGATATCATATTTACACGAAATTACTTGGCTGAAATGATCAGTCTGAGACAGATTAAAACTAGACATTATTCACCTGTAAGTCTAAGCATGAGAAAAGGGAGCCTGAAAAACACCGGAATTTGTGCATTACAGTATGAATAGAAGTTTGAGAAGACTACTCAGAAAGGATTACTCTCCAAAGGAAAATGTTTGTCTTGGAGACTTTTTTATTGACCTATGATATGCTTCTGGTTTGAAAGACAAGTTAAACAAAGAGAGCTAGAGTCTTTCAAAACTCTCACAGCTCTATAAATAACTCCACACAAAATGTACAGTATGTATAAACAGCACGACAAAGATTTTCTGAAAGGATTTTCTCTGCAGTAAATGTAAAGTCAAAACATCCCATTGATGGCAGCTATTTTGAAGAATTCCTAAGAATACAAGTGCTTACAAGATGGCAAAGTCTCCATGACTGAGAGTGAGTATAAACAATGAACTTTTATGAGGTTGTAGCCATCCCGGCAAGATCCAAATGCAGCTTGAATGGACCTTAGCCAAGAAGTGACTGCTCAGCCTTTAGTAAAGCTTCAGCTAAGGGAACCGCAGGAAAAAAACAAACTGTTCCAGCAGTAAAAGTATCTGCCAGCAACATTTTTGAGAGTTCACCATCTGGGTCCTGCAGCCATCAATCAGACTCAATGTGTCACTCCAGCTGTTCTTCAAGGCTCCTCGTGGTCAAGGTAGAGCAGTTGTGAGTAAATAAAACAGAAAAATTGAGCCAGCACAAACAGCTGTTGAAAGCTCAAGTAAGTCGGCGGGCAAATAACTCCCAAGTATTCAATGGCGCGCAGTTGCTTCACTACTCTGCAGAATTCAGATTGTCCACTTGCACGTCTCAAAATACCAGTTTCCCATACTACATATTGTTATTTTATTTGACTATTCTGTTTGAGTGGATTTGGGGTTGTTTCATAAATGCATTCTTACATCCCTTTAACATCCACAAAAACCAGGTATATAAGCTTTTTCTCTATAGTGTAATGTGTATTGGCTCTAGTCATTGGCTCTTACTGTGACAAGCGCTTGTTAAAATTTGGTCACCAGTAGCGGAGATTTCGACTGGAGCTGAAGTCTGAAAAAGTCTGCCATTGTGAATCCCCCACCTGACTCAAAATTAGGGCCATTGGAATATGTGCGCATGGTTGGATATATTTCTGTGGAAATGGAAATAATCTAAGTAGCAGCTTGAACAGGAAGAGAGGCAGGAAAGAAGAGGTGCGGCAGGAATTTCAGAAGAAACATGAGAAGAGGTAGGAAGAGTTATTAAATTAGCAATTCAATATTGATGAGCAATGCAAAATGGAGGGAAGGCAGAACTAGGGAAAGGAGAAGCTGATGGTTGAAATAGCAACTCTGACATCCTGAATGGATTCAAATGTAGACAGTCAGAGCCATAAGTAGGGTCGTGAAAATTTAGGGGGAGGTAAAAGAGACTTGGTTTAGTAAACTTGAACAACCAGAAAAAAGTTTCAGAAACTTAAGTAGAAAGCTGAACAAGCAAGGAAATGAATGGATTTCTGCTGCATCTTTAAAATGGAATTAAAGGGGAATGAAGTGGGTTTTCTGTCCAAATATGCGTGGTTTATTTTTCTGTCTGTGTATCATTGCAAAATACCTCCAATATATCTTTCACATTTTTAGGTTTCAAATGTCTGGGTGGTGAAGACACTTTTTTTTTTTTTTTTTTAATAGTTGACCTTGCTTTTTCAATGGGTTTAATAAAAAAGATGTACTGGCATCCAAGGTTTGTTCTACTGTACAATTTAAATGTAATCATTTCCATATGATGGCTTACTTAATGTGCAAATATAAATAGCCTGGCCCTGAAGCAGGAAAAGTGTGTTCTGTAGAAATAAAAATATAATTATGATTACTATTTTTTTAAGATATTAACATAATAGGGTCTTTTGTTTATTTTCCTCTTTAGCATTTTGAGAGATTTATTGTATTATAATTATTCAGTACTCAATTTCTAGAAAGCTGAGTCGCAGATGGTAGAAACCGTGTATAATAGTTCAACATTCTCTATTTTAAACAAATGTTTCTCTTTCAGGATTTTTCAATAAGAGAATGGTAGTCACAAAATCACAGAACCATTTGGGTTGGAAGGAAGTCTAGTCAGACTCTGGTACACAGGACTGTACCATTTTTGTGCCATTGTTTCTCATACTGCAAAACAAACTCAGAGCTTTAAGGTGAGGACAGAATGACAGAATGAGAATGATACAAATTTTGGGGGTCATTCAAAATTCAGTAATTCTCTACTAAAAATTTGATTTGATTTGATTTGATTTGATTTGATTTGATTTGATTTGATTTGATTTGATTTTCAGAAGCAGGAGTTAATCTAAGCTTTATAAAAGTCTCTAGCTGCATTTCTCTTGAGGCAGTTTAACGAGCAAGAAGCCTTAAGGTGAGTAAGTAAGGTAAGTGCCATATAATCGTGTGCATTTTTAAGAAGGCTCATAAATGTTGTAGCAACTATCACACGGAACAAAAATTCTGAAACCTGCAGCATTCAACCCCAAAAGTCCTGAAACATGGGGTAGGCAATTGGAAGCAAGATGCTGGCAATGAAATTATGATCAGTGACTTCAGTGAGGCCAAAATTTGAAGCCAAACTGCGTCAGGAACTTGTCTGGGGAAAAAAAAAAAAAAAGAAAAAGAAAACAAAACCATGAAAATTGTCAAAACCCTTTACATGAGAGATCCAGACCTCAATCTTGAATGCCTCACTCCATCCAGCTGAGAGTAGGATGCCCAGATACATCAGAAGATCTAGATTGAGAAGGGCAATGAGAAAGGGCAAAAGAAATGTTGGAGAGTATGATGGAAAAGTCCCCAGTGGCTTTTTGTTGCGGACAGCTGTGTCACAGCATTTCTTTTGAAAACTTTCACAATACCTTCAGAGGTCTGAGCACACTAAGATCAGCCTGTATCGTGTGCCAAATGAGATTTTATAGGTGAGATTACCAGGTGTTCACCTGAGTTTGCAAGGGGAAGCTAAAGAAGAACACTGGATGAGATGACTTCAATTAGGTTTTGGTAAAGTATGGTAAACCAATTGAACTCTGTATGGCTTTAAAAAATGATAAGAGACCTTTGCTTTAAATACACTTCCAAAAGCATTATCATCACTCAAACTTGTCAGAAAAAGGATATGCTGCAAAAACTCACATGACATTTCAAATGGATTGGCTGCTTTCATGAAGCTGTGATTTAGGCTATCATCACTGTTAACTGGTGTCTCACCTAGGTACTTACTGGAGAGCAGCGGGATTCAATATCATTTAAAAGACTGTTTGGAACAGCAATAACTTTTGCACACAAGTCATTTAGCATTGGCCAAGAGAGTTTGAATGTCTTTCCTGCATCTGTGTAGTCTTTAGAATAAAAGTGGAAAACGCTTTTGGCAAAAACAAGCAATAAAAACCCTCCCTCGCTATATAGCAAATAAAGAGAAAAGGCTCTTTGAGTAAGAGCCGTACAAGCGCTGTACACGAGGAGGCATACGCACTACCGCATCTCAACTGAGTGTCATAGCTTTTGCCCACCACAAAGCTTGCGTGCCTTGTGCTTCGATATCACAAATATTGACGTCCTGATCAAAGTAGCTGGACTATACGCTGCCCAGTTGTGGCTGTTATCAGAGAGTAAAGCCTAGTTTTCATTGATTCCTGCTGATTTAATGCCAATATGAATGCACTACATAGAAAAAATGACAATGCAGCCTCTTTTTGTTTTGAAAAGAACAGTCTGTCCGCTCTTGTTCCCTCTGGTGTGGCGCATCCAAATAGAGAGGAGAAGGTGGCACTAAATGAGTTTGCGTGTTAAATGGCATTTTACTTTGTCAGATTCCTCCGTAAGTCATCAACTATTGTGTTCTCCCTCATAGTTATTAACCCAGTCCCTGCAAAGGAAAAAACATACCTATTCAGTGAAGGAAAATGAAGGCTGAGTAACACATATATTCAAAAATTGCCTGAAATATTTATTTTCCGTATTATATATAAACCACAGCATTGTGGGCCTTTGTCTTACACATTAATGAAGAAGTTACAATAATTACTGTAGCTAAATCCCAAATCAGAGCTAGTTCTTTAAAATACTACTTTTCCCTTTTAATTCTTTAAAATGCTACTCTTTCCTTTTAATTTAATTAAATCCAAGCTTCACGAGTCTCCTACGAGTCAAGATAATTAAAGAAAGACCTATATTTGTCAGTGAATCTCAGAAATGTTCTAATGAGTGGATAAGAACCATTTGTAATTAACATGCTAATTGCTTGTATGCAAACGGCCTGTTGTTCGAGTGGTTTAAAAAGTGCTTGAAAACAGTTTGTTTGCCTTCCCTCTTAAGCAGACTAAACATCCCCACTTGCCGTCTTATTTACATTATTAATTTGCTTAGCAAATATTTTTAATAGCCAGGGCAAATAGAAGGAGTGGAAGCCCTGTTTGGAGAGCTCTTGTGAAGAGTGCTATTTGCTCCAGTTCAAGCAGATGAGCAGACAATCAGACTGAAATGTGAGTTTTTCAGGCACATAATAGACCCTTGGCTTATCAAAGCCTCTTATCTGATTGGAAAAAAAATCAAAGGTAAACTTCACAGCTCATGGAATTAAAAGACAAATGAGATGTCATAATTATCAAAGTGGCTAATTTAGAAAATTAAGCCATTCACATAGGTGACATAATTGCTTGTCACAATCACTCTTTTTCTCATTAGCCTTCTCTTCAGCACCTACCATACAGTGGAACATTCTTTAGTCTTGGAAAATATTGCCTATACTGTAATCCCTTAATAGCATAGCCCCTGAAATTAATGCAAAAATATACTTAACAGCTTCATTGATGTAGTATATTTGTGTGATTCTCTGTTTGATCATGCCTCATACTGTAAAATTTGGTATTTTGAATTTTGAGTATTTTATTGGGTCTTTTTCTGGCTTCTTTTAAAATTACACTTTATAAAATTAATCAGTTAATTACGATGGAGGACTTAATTAGCCAGCATGCCGTATGCAAATTCCTTTGACAGGATTAGGCTTCCATCACACAAGGCAGCTTTAACATATAAGGATCACAAGGTATATAATTATTGTGGCTAGAAGATTAAATTGTCCTCCTAAACTGTGAATGTATAGGAAAAATATTTTTATCCTCTATAGAATAATGTGTCTTTCTAACATTTAGCCTTTCATTTTATGTTTGTTTTCAGTCAATTTAAAATAACACGCCAAATATTATTTCATGTAAGAATGTCATTTTCAGGAAGTAGTTACACTTTCTTGACAATCATATTGTTTATGAGTCAGCAAGTACAGAAATTATTAAAGACAATTTCTAAGAAAGGAAATGAGTCTGGTTTGCTATGCGAGTTTCGAGGCATGACATTGTAAATGGGCAAGGTTAAACATTTTGGATTAAAAACATGACTGTGAGATTGATTAGGGTCCTACAGTCTTGTAAAGTTGGTAGAACATAGCTGACATGACTTATAGTTTGCTGAATTCAGAGAGATTACATTGATGTCATTCATTTGAGGAGATAGTTCATCCTGGATGCATACAGTGAAGCTGTCATCCGTGCGTTTCACCAATATTCATGTGACTAACATGTTTTGATTAGACTAACACTGAACCACACCATCGGGTGGGTCATGTGTCTGGAGCGCTGTGACATGCTAAAGTCAAAGCATGCCTTTACAAACAAGGAACAAAAATTGGAAAATAAAATAAAGCCAAACACCCAAACTAATCTTGTAAAGCTTTCTCTGTGCCACTCCTCTGAATATTTGACATACTTAACATATGCAGTACTGAAACTCATATCCTATAGCAAGCAATTAGGCTTCTGCCGCTAAGTAAAAGAAAGTTAATATATCATTAGCTTAATTATAAACAATATTGACTTTGCTCTGTATGAACAGACTCCTATACAGTACTGCATGAATGTGCTTATTTAGAAATAGGGCCCATCCTGCCCCTTCTTCTCAACCCATAGCTGGGCAGGATTTCAACCCAGCACTCCCGGAAGGGAACTGGCTTCAGCCGACAGTTCCTCAAAAGTGAATGAAAAGCAAGAGGACCTACTTGCAAGAAAAGGACCTTCTCAAATGGACGGCGGCAGGCTTCAGAACACCTTCTTGCTTTAGAAAATGATGTTGGGACTGGCGCTTCTGAGTTTATTGAGCCCAACAGCACGCCGGTGGCGTGCCCCTGGATCATTGCAGGGGTAGTCACCCTGCTTTAGCCTTCCTGCCCAGAAAGGGTAGGAGGTGCTCCAGACTCCTTTGTCCCCCCAAAAAAGTGTTGACACTGCTGTCCCTTTCCCCCAGTCTGGTCTGTAGTTTGCTGCCTTCTCGCTAGGATTGGTTTTTTCCATGTCTTTCAGTTCATTCACAACAAAGAAGGCAAGCTTTCTAAACTAGCTTTTTAAACGAATTCCCACTGTTCATATGCAAAAAGAGCTATTTACAGCTCCATACAAAGGTAGCAAAATGTGCACATAAAAACATTTGGTTTAATTTCCTCTCCACTGTCGAAATCCTCTGACTTTCCCACCCTTTTTTTATCCCTGCATCCTTTTGATCCTCACTGTCTCATCTTCTCCTCAACTTCAGGTTCTCTCTCTCCTCGCCCAGAGCCCTCCTTCTTTAGTTTAGGTCCCCTGGCCTAGAGAGCCAAGAGACCACTTCCATTTTTAGCCGCTCTGTTTAAATCAACTTTTGCTTCTCCTTTCTTGCTTTGTGTTGGTGTTGGTTGTATCCAGCTGACCGACTGGCTATGCTCTCAATCCCAAGGGCAGGCATGACACTTTAACTCCCATGCCAGTTAATATCCACAGCTACTCTGCAGGCTCCGTGACTTGCTCAGTCTTTTGTCATACTCATTGTTTTCCAAGGCACTTATCCCATGCGAACAACTTTTTCAGTTGTCCTCTAGCTGCCTCTGGATAAAGTATGTGGTACGGGACACAGACCCTGCCAGAAACTCTTAATGTTGATGGTTATAGTTACATGAAGGGTTCATAAAGTCAGAATTTGTAAGTTATGCATAAATTTCCAGACTGTCACAGGGAAGAATAAATATTAAGCATCTGCTATTTTTCTAGAAGGTGTTTTCTTTCAATAAATATTTCCCATAGCTATCTGTCTGGTTTGAGGGAGAAGGAAAGGAGGTTGAAGACTCGAGGCTGTTCTGTTATCTTATGCTTCCATCACCTGCCATGAGTAGGGTTAGCTTCCAATCTCATTGGTCACGTTGTGAATTTCTGGTGCAATTTCACTGAAGCAGCTCAGCCTCTACTGGTTTAACAGATTGTGTGCCACTGCCCAGCAGTGTTAGATTTGAAGATATCAACACTGACCCTGAGAAGTGTCACTTCATTCAACGGCAGGCACAAAATGGTTCTGTGACAGACACAAGTGACAGTCAGACACCACAGGAAGTGGAAAACATCTTCTCTTTTTCCTTTGATATAGCATTCAGTATTGGGAGCAAGCTCTCTTCTTTGGCTTAAAAAAAAAAAAAGCTGACTTGAACATCTGCAGCTGCTTTACAGAACAATCAGGCCTAAATAATCAATAAGGACACCCTCTGTGATTTGGTGACTTGTTCTGGTCCCGTACTGTAGTAATTTTGCATCAAAAATAATTGCATTTATATGGCGCTGAGGTTGTGATTTTGGTAGAAGATGGATACTACTATCATGAGAGTGCATGTAAACTGAAGATCAAATAAGTAATTTGATTTATCTGTCTTTTTAGAGTACCAAATAATGTAAGTGTACTTTACAGGGATTACAGAATTATCACCTAAGAAAATGAAGACTAAATTGTCCCGACTGAAAATGGTGACTGATTATCACTATGCTATTGGCATTGTTCCCAAATATGCAGTGCTGTCCTCTAGAGGCTGTGTTTAACACTAAACAACCCACAGTTAACTAACCGGTTAATTCAGGAATTCATCTTGTGGGAGAGCTGATTCCAAGAACAAGAATACCTCCATGCATACCTATAAGGTAGTCCGTATGGTGATAACATCCAAACAAAAGGGTCAGCTGTCTCATGCTGGCTGTTGGGGAAAAAAATGTGCACATCCTGGGTGTCTCTGACTCTGCTAACTCATGCTTGCCGTTCTGTATTCTGCACCAGCTCAGCCACACTCAGTTTTGCTCACAACACTTTTTGAAAGAGAGCTGGCAGCAGCCAAAAGCAAAAGTTTTCCCCTCTTCCTTTCTTCCCCCAAACTTCCTCATCCAAGCATTCAGGGTGTTTGAGAGGTATGTCATACACCTGACTTGGTAGCTGGCCTTTCAGAGCTCTCTGCTAGCTTCTCCCTTCTTTTAATAAGGATTGTTTAATTAGTGAGCTGTCTGCTTTGATGTGGTGTAGTATGTACCGGAACTAACTTTACTAAATTCATTGCACCGCTCTGGTGACCTTTGAATCCCTGAAATTGTTGAACACAAACATAGCAAGAGCGTTTGGAGGGAAAGATGACTCAGCCCCACTGCAGTTGACTCTGCATCAGAAATATGATGATACCATGACACCATAAAATTTTTGCATGTAATCTCCTAACAAATCACAAAGCAGGAATGAAGGATGGACTGGATGAAAAATAGAAGCAAAGATGGGAAACAAAGGGCCCGTGGAATCTATTTCACTGACACTGAAGGCTTGTGTACGCTGAGGTACAGCTCATGAGTGTTACGCTTATTATGGGTGAAACTGTCCTAAGGCCGGACAGAATTGAGAGGTCATTTATATTTCTCAAAGAACCAAAGGTGCAGACAGGGAGTTGCAGGGAGTTGCAGGAGCTGAAATGCCATGTATTTCCCAACAAAGGTACACCAGAGAGTATGAAGTGATGGACAGACCATGCCTCGAAGTACCCGGACGAGGAGCTGGAAACCCACATTGTTCCCAAAAGGTTGCAGGTACCTTAGGAAGCTGGAAGAAACTGAGGCAGCTTTTGGAGGGTGGACTGCAATATATGTGACCCCCCTGTTGTCTTTCGGCTTTTTGCCAGCTACAACCCAATCACTTAGAATATTTTGTCCCTTCTTAGCCGTTAAGTTTCCTTTGCATACATTTTTTATACCCCACTTGTTTGTTCTGGGTAAAGTGCAGCACTTGCCCTAACGTGGCTCAGACTGGCAACAATCACACTTTCCGTGGGCTGCTAATCTAGATCTCCTGTCTTTTGATATTCTTTTCTCTGTCAGAAAAAAAGGTCTCGAGCATCTTAGCAGTCAGCAAGAATCTGGAAGCAGGTGTCGATTTCCTCCTCTTCCAGTGTCAGAAATTATCATCTAGATGGCATGTTGTCTATAGAGCTCAAGTTAAATCAAACTGAGGTTTGGCATTTTTCTCTTCCACTAGACCCACTGTGAGACAAGGTCAGTTAGAGGAACACGTACACCACAGGCACTGATCTTAGGTGAGGAAGCTTGGCTTCACAGGGAGGACTCTTTAAAGAGCTGGACCTAAAAAGTTATAAATAACTGTAGTTCATAGTTCTGTGGTTAAGTGAGGGAGGATCACTGGATGCTGAATGAGAAAGGCATGAGAAGTATCTATGGAGACACTGAAGCAGCTGAAAAGCTAACTGAAAGTACAGCGCCTCCTCTTCAGCCTTTCCCAAAGCCCAGAAGAGGGTGCTTCGGACAAATTTCCGGATGAATAGGACAGCTTTCAGAACGGTGCAGAAACTTGTCCTTGGCATTGTGCAAATGAGAGGGACAGGTCTTCTGTGTAAATACTGTTCCCTGGTCTTTGTTTTGACATTTACTCCAGTTTAATCAACTAGGTTTTAAAGCACATTTGCTTTGATTAAATCTGGGATTGGCCTTGCAATAAAGATAGTCTCTCCAGTGGCTCATTTTGGAAACCCCCTGAACAGTGATCAGATATATTTATGATGCCCTTTAGCTGTGTGTTTGATTTCCTTGACATAAAAAGGGGGGGGAGGGAAAAAAGGGAAAAGCTCCTGACTCTTTAAAGGTTTCTGTGGCTGTTATTGCTGGCCTGCAGCCACGCATTCTCTTACATGGTGGATCAAAGACACCAACACTGTGAGAGCTAGTCAATACAGTACAGGCACTACTTAAACATATTGCTCAAAACATTCCTTTTTTGTTTTTTTTTTTTTTTTTTAAAGGGTCACATTCTGGAGGCAGTTTGTCTTATTACTTAAATAAAACACAGTAATCTTATGTACTCTGACATGTCCTTGCATTTTTTTTTTCCTGAGGAAAAATAGGAAGCTTTGATAACATCCTAAATATGAGTGAATAAAACAGCTAAGTACATTATGTTTTATTAACTGCCTTTGTTGTAGTTGCGCGAATGATTTCTTTTTCCCTTGCTCATTCTCAACATTATGGTGTAGAAAGCTGGAGACCACAAAGAGTTAAATAGTAGCCTAGGCTGGGTCCTTATTTAGAAGGAAAAGGTAGTTGTTTTGACGTAGGTCTCTTAGCAACTAGAAATTTAGCTCTTTGTTTATTATAAAACACTTCAATTTTGAAAGAAAGAATTTACATTTCTCATTTTAGTTATTCTCCTTGTCTTCTTCTCCATCTGCCTTGATGGAACCTAAAACAAAATAATAAAAAAGTTTCCAAATATGAGTTACAATATTTTTGAGTGACAAGAAAATCTTAATACTTACTATTAAGAGATTTTTTTTGTTGTTGTTAATGGTCATTTAAAAGATCAGTACCTCCAACATCTAGCACTTTCAAAAAAAAAACCACCATAATTTTTGTTGCTAAAGAAATTTTGCAATTTATGTTTTGTAGTGATTTTAACTTAGTATAAACTACCATTTAAAGGTACAGTTGATAAAATTAATGAAAAAAAAGTATCTTGGTGCACAAAATTATGCAATTAAGACAATAAATGAAAATATTTTCCATTCAGCCTTCGGACAGTTTAGAGTACTGTCATGCTTAAGCACCTGATGGAATTTTGTCCTAAACTGAACCCTGTGTCTGAGCTAATATATCTTCCTGACGCAGTAAAGACTGCCTTTGTGTTTGAAACTAGCATTTTGATAGAAAATTACTATTTCATTTTGCAGAAAAACCCACTTATAACTATTGACCAATAAAACCAGGAATATAACTTATTCTTCCTTCCATTAAGATGAGATGGCCTAATCAGTGTTTCAGCTGAAGGAAGTGAAGAAAAATGTAGTGTGAGAGAGAAAAAAGCACAAAATATAAGAGGTCAAAATCATCAGTGCTTCTCTGAGGATCCAGATAAGACCATCTTCTTAACTGAAGATGGGGACAGGTGGAATGCTGTGATCTGGGGAAAAACTGTCCCAAGTATACTCAACTGGTGGGACAATTAAGGAGAGGAAGAGCATCTGTAAGAGTTCATTTCGCCTGCCCGGCAGAAAAGGACCTGGGGGCGTTGGTCGACAGCCAGCTGAATATGAGCCAGCAGTGTGCCCAGGTGGCCAAGGCCAATAGCATCCTGGCCTGTATCAGGAATAGTGTGGCCAGCAGGACTAGGGAAGTGATTGTCCTCCTGTACTCAGCACTGGTGAGGCCTCACCTTGAATAATGTGTTCGGTTTTGGGCCCCTGACTACTAGAAAGGTGTTGAGATTCTGGAGCATGTCCAAAGAGTAACGAAGCTGGTGGGAGGTCTAGAGAACAAGTCTTATGAGGAGTGGCTGAAGGAATTGGGGTTGTTTAGCCTGGAGAAAAGAAGGCTGATGGGAGACCTTATTGCTCTCTACAACTACCTGAAAGGAGGTTGTAGCGAGGTGGGTGTTGGTCTCTTCTCCCAAGTAACAGACGATAGGACAAAAGGAAATGGCCTCAGGTTGCATCACGGGAGGTTTAGATTGGATATTAAGAAAAATTTCTTCACTGAAAGGATTGTCAAGCATTGGAACAGGCTGCCCAGGGAAGTGGTTGAGTCACCATCCTTGGAAGTATTTAAAAGACATGTAGATGTGGTGCTTAGGGACATGGTTTAGTGGTGGACTTGGGAGTGTTAGGTTAATGGTTGGACTCAATGATCTTAAAGGTCTTTTCCCACCTAAATGATTCTATGATTCTGTGATTCTACAATAATTCTGCTTGTGATTCCCTTATCGATTGTACAGAGAATGGTGTCTGGGTACCTGTTCCTTGGGCGTTAAGTGAGTAGACTATGAGCCTGTATTTCAGTAAAGAAGTTAGATCTGTCCAGTTTGTGTTTGGTGCCAAAGGAAAGTGGCGGTGCTGCAGTCTAACCAGAAGGAGGATAGTTCAATCAGAAGTATGGGTGATGAGGTCCATGACTTGATTTTATATTTTTTCTTTTCCCAAGCTGATGATACGGAAGGAAGTTTCCAGCTATCTATACAGCAATTTGAAATTAGACAAGTCACACATTTGCATACAATAAAGCTTGTGGTTTTGTGTTTCTGATACTGAAAATATCACATTCTAAGGCTTAGTAAACTTATGATAAAAATTGTAAAAAATGTGTAATTGACATTGATCGTCTACTGCCGACTTATGGTGTGCTTGTGCCTGATCAAGCCAACATTACCTGAGTAACTGTTAGTTACTCATCCTATTAGCCCTATTAGTCCATTAATTTTATACCCTTGAAGATGGAAAATTGACACAAGTAGAGTTTTGGGGACTGGGTCTAGTGTTGGTGTTCATACCGATCTGCTGTTCAGATGCACAAACCATTAAGAAGAATAATATGTGGACATAGTACTAGCGATTTTATTATTTCATTATTTGCTCTTTTTTATGAGAAGATATTACAACCATGTTATTAAAACAAGACCATTTGTCTATTAATGAACAATTTAAATAGTTTTATGATTTTTTTTTTGCCAGAAAAGGAATATTTAGTAGTAATAACAATTCTGAAATTTTCATATAGCCTTTCTAGAAAACTTATCTTTCCTAAGACTACAGTAAACCCCAAATTGGTTGAAGTATTTGAATAGACTATATGGTGTGTAGAAATCGATACATACCATAATGACAGTTGCACACTGTATTTCTCTCAATACCCAATTTCAGAGGTAGACTGTGGAGATACGTTTTTTCTACTATTGTGCCATTCATTTACTTATTTGCATGACAAATCAAAGCCTTCCAGAGTTTTCATCTCCCTTACAAAGATTTGTGTGTGTGTGTGTGTGTAGTTTAGAGATATTGGCTATGGGCCATGTTCCTGACAGAAGAAACTTCTGCTGGTACCTTATTTTCCTAACAATATGCC
The DNA here is from genome assembly GCF_965231255.1 of Vanellus vanellus. Classification (NCBI taxonomy): domain Eukaryota; kingdom Metazoa; phylum Chordata; class Aves; order Charadriiformes; family Charadriidae; genus Vanellus; species Vanellus vanellus. Next base: position 35,772,767 of record NC_138906.1, read on the forward strand.
TGAATGAGATCAGGGATACATGAGTTAGGTTTGAAAGGTGCAGGAAAGGTTGAAATTCCTAATGAAAAGGAAAAACAGCAACAGCATTTGTCTTGTGTCCCCCTATCTTCTGCTCCAATTGAAAGATTGCTGGTGGGATACTACAATGCTCAGGTGACGTCTGCAGTTTTGAAAAGTCAGCTTGAGGCCGTCAACACGCAAATCTAGTTTGAGGCCGTCAACACGCAAATCTAGTTGTGTGTACAGCCATTGGTTCCCTTTGCAACTGAATCCTGACACTTCTTATGTCGTAAGGATTAGAGTACCCCAAGGAAAAAAGCAAAATCTGACTTTCCCAATGAATGCCTGATTAGGTGTTACACTCCCTGTTCCTAAATAATTAACCCAATCAGGAAGTTTGTTTGGCACATTCTCTACCTGGCAAGACTGGGTGCTCTAGAAAAGGAAAATGTTATTAGCTTGAGAGACTGTGTGATACAAAAGGAATTAAAAATTAGCCAACAAACATAGATATAGCAAAGAGCAGACTCCACTGCAACAAAAATGTCAGAGGCATGTGACGAATGCCTCCAGCCATCTGCTCCCCATGACCAGATTTAAAGCTGTTTTGGCCAACAACGTGGCCAGTTAACCTGCTGGCCAGGGTATTTCCAGCCAATGGCAAGTTGCCTCAGTGGGACTGGGGGGTGTCACAGGCCAGCCAAGGCAGCGCGGGTCTGTCCCACACGATGGGCAAGAGCATTCCAGCTTTGAGTCCTAAACAGGCTCCCGAAAATTGCATCCTAGTATTAACACGACAGCAGCTAATCCTTATCTAAGTGTTGTTTTACAGACCGTAGTTCAGAGTAGCTTTTGCATGTTGGCATTAAACAAAACGTACTCCATCTATATTTCTCATTCAGTAAAAGGAAGAGAAATGGTGTAATCTGTTTCCAGTTGCTAAAAGATCTTGGTTAATTATATTCCTCCAAAATGTAAATTAAACCTGCAATAATGACTCTGACAAATGAAAGCAAAGAATTTTATCTTTTCAATAATTTTATCATCAGGTATGTCCACATCAGTTTAATCTAGTATGCAATTAACTCATTCATATGTCTGTGCAATTAATTAATTTGTTTATGCAGTCCTCAGACTCTTCATCAATAACCTCTAGGAGGCCTACATCTAGATTTCTGTTGCTGAAACATGAGCAAAATGAAAACCGTGATGCTTACCAAAGTCTTCATGACAGTGACTGATAACCCACCGGTTTGATACAGCGGTGAAAACAGAGACATGCAGCCTTCACAGGGAGGCTCTCATCTCCCAGCTGGGGGTCCAATGCAAGCATGCAGATTTTGTAGGCAGTGCTAGTTTAGAACGGCAACCAAACCCGGCTGTAATGTCCTGCCTTCTCCTGTTGAAAGACATAGGATTTGATTCTGCTCTGGAAGTCTTTTTGTTCTCCTACTTCTTATAAAACTGCATGTCTTCCAAGTTCTAGGCACCTTCTTTAGCTTTATCACTTTTGGTTGGTGGAAATGGCTGAAATGCACAATTAAAAAGTAAGTTAGGCACGTTCTTTTAAGTACTTAACTGCAGCCTTCAGGCTTTGTATTTCTCGTTTTAAATAAGTTATATTGACAATTAAGCCTTTTCTTACCACTTTTTACCACATAATTTATTTGTGCAAATGCTATTACTAGCTTTCTCATCTGTTGGACTCTTGTACTTACTTGAAGATGCAAGATGTGCTCTCATACAAATAAAAAAATGCCAGAGAAACAGGAGAAATCATGGCCCTTGCAATCCTTCTGATGTCAAAAGGGCAAGATTTCACCCAGAATGACTCTGCGGAATTCACGTATAAACTGCTTATCTTTGCAGGAATATGTGTGGTCTATGTAGTACAAATGACTGAAGCGGTCTAAAAGCTCTGTGGTTAGCACGCACGTTACTGAAATTTTTGGTGACTCATGTCATCTTCTAACTTGATGAAGTTGATTCTCTTACACTTTTCATACTAATGCTAAGTGAATCAAAGGCGGCCCTTAAAACACAGAGATTCTCATAGCATCGCCAGCTGTCGTTCAGCATTATTTGTTCATTTAAAACGTTGAACGCGTAGTCGTGCCACTTTAGTGCAAAAAGCCATTCTTCTGAAACTCTCTTATCATTCACTACTTCTTAGTCCCTATCTCTTCTAACGAGCTTTAGAAAAAGAAATATGATATCTGAGCAATGAATCACACATGTCCATTAGGATAACAGACAAGATTAGTGAATAATTCACCCAATGAACTGAAGTGTATTACCATAAACTTTCTGGCAAATAGTGACAAACAATACAAATAAATGAAAGGAACAGGGAAAATATCTGAACAATTTTATTCTTTTATACAGGAATTAAGTTCTGTGGGCTCAGAAGTATCTTTATTTTATTATTCCTCCATGAGTAACGAGGAATATCTCTGACACGATACAATCATAATAACAGCCTGGAATGCTTTTAAAATGACAATCAGTTTTTAAACCAAGCTGTGAGATAAGCAATTATCTTCCTTTACAGATGGGTAAACTAAGGCACAGAGGAATTAAATAATGGCACAGCCTCATCCACAATCACTCCAGTTCTCTTTCCTACAGAAAAACACAAAGAAAGCAGTTTTGTTCCATATTGGCACATATCATACACAACCAAAATTGCATGCTTGCTGCAGGTGTAATTTTTAAAATGTTCATAAAATCTAACAAAGGATGTGATGTTATACATACACATTTCTGTATTTCATATGAATCCTCATTCTCATACTTCAAAATACCCTCAGAGCATAAGGCAGATACAGAAAATTTATGTAGCTGCACAACCTACAACTTCATGATCTGAAGCATCTTAGCATGCAGAATAAGAGTCTCTCCCAGTCTAGGAAACCTCACTCCAATCAGTACTGGGTTGGGCTACACTTAGAGTTCATTAGTTAGAAATTTGAAAGCCCAAAGCACTCTTACAGTGCTAAATTTCATCTAATGACTCTTCCTCATGAAGAACTATACATTGATTTGGGAGAGTTCCTAGGTTCTCAGAGTACTAATCCTTTGCCTAAACCATGAAAGTTTAGCTAATACTGTAAAAGTAGGAGCTTCAGATCGACTTTGATTCCAGCACCAGCATGATTCTGTCTTCTCAGGAGAAAAACTGTAAAATATGTCTGTCTTTGTAAAGCTCCTTTCTTCTTGTTAATATCCTAAATTACTAGGGCTACGTAGTTGAAACCTGGGACATCTCTGCACCTTCCTATGTCTTTGTTGGTTAATTTTATGAGGGAATACATTCAGTGTCTGATTAACTGGCCATTAATCATTCTTCGAATAGTGCATTGCCTCCCCTATTTCATGTATGATAATAATATTCTAAATCCCGACACAGTTGAAGTATAGACAATTTGTAGGCATCCATATAAGTAGAGATACACATGCTAAAGACGAGCCTGTTGTTTATGTGGTAGAACGAGCGATGAGTTATGGCTTGTAAGAAACAGAACGTCATGTTTCTTTCTCCAAAGAATAGGACTGGCACAGACCTTTGTAATACAGGAACCTATTTCTCATGAAATGAAAATGGATAATTTACAGCATTCCTAATCACACAGAAAATGCCTTGTGTGAAATGCCCCGTATGTGTTAAGAGATTACGGATTTGATAGTGTCAATCTATGAACAGGCACAAAAAATATAGTGACTCGATTCAATGACTTTACAGAGAGAGAGAGAGAGAAAAACAACAAGCACTGTAAGACAAAAACTTGCTATATGCCCAATTTGGAGTAAATAGGGTTTTAAATGACAGAAACTTGAAAAGGCATTTATAAATTCATGAGAGGTTTCAAGAAAAGACTAAACCATATTTTAGTATTACTGCACTAAATTGCAGTTGAAATTGAAGTGAAATTATGGAATTATGTTATTTTCATTTGGTTTGTTTTACTAAATGACAGACTTCATCTTACCTTGCTGAGAGACTTCCTAGCATTTGATTCTTTTGGGTGAACCAGAACAAGATTTACAATTCAGCATAAAGACCGTGAAAATGGCTGGCTATTTCAACAGACACATTTCACTCACTTCAGCTCAGATTTTTTTCCTGATTTGGGGTTCATTCAAAATGTAAACTCTTCGAAAACAGGAATGGGAAATGTTTCATTCAGGCCGAAATAAATGTGGACACAAGCCCACACAAGACACAAGGGCTCCTGGAGAAACTACGTCAGTTGTAAGCCTGACATTGTTCTGATGTTGTGATGAATTCTGAAGTTATCTAGTCACCCCCAGAATTTCCAAGTATGTCGTTACTAGTTAGTAAGAAATATTTTCTTCAAATCATCCACAATGACTTTATACACAGTTCTACTCGCTGTGAGTAGCTTCCATAGCAAAATCTAGAATGGGTAGATTAGAAGACTTCTTACCCTTCGAAAATCTCAGTAAAAGCACTCGACTTATTTCATTAAGTGTTTTATTTTACTGCTCTCCACCTCACAAGATGGCCGTGAAACCAGTATGCCGTGAATGAGTTAGTTGTTAGCAAAAGCGTACTAAAGGTAAGTGGTAAACATTAATATTGCACGCATTAATATTCTTACAAACATTGAGTAGAAAAGGAAGGAGAGGGGAAATAAATTAACTGACATCCAGATCAACTGGTTTTGATCTTGATGAGTTTATGAAATGAATTACAATTCTTCATTTGCAAGATTATTTAAGATCAATCTTTCTGGACATAATTACCATGTGATTAATATGAATAAACTAAGCAGAAGAACAGACATGATAATTTCCTTTCATTCTATTACACGATGATCATTGTTTCAATGTCAAACAAAATTAAGCTTTGGCCTTAAAAAACTACATAGCAATCTTAGGATGCGTTTAGGATGATAATTTTATGAGGTTTGTTTGGCTGATGGGTCGTTTTTAAATAATGTCATGTGCATCTTTAATGTCTTCTGAAAACCTTGATGACAAATATCGACACTAGGCTGTGCTTTAATACTGTCAGATTTTTAATTTCAGAAAGTGTAAACATTGCCAAGTTTTGAAGGTCTGAACCAAGGATACCGACATAATTTTCAAAGGCATGGGTAATACCTCAGCACCTCCCTTCAACATAAAACCCAGGGGTCTGACACAAGCAAACCTCTCTATAATCCGCTTCATGCATAGCAGTTCTGTCACGCATCCTTCCTGATTGTTCGTGAATCCACGCGCCGAATTGCTTTTTGCATATGAGGTTCGGGTGATGTATTTTACTGCCGATACCGTTTCACCTGTATTTAGTTCCAGTGACATGGAAAACACTGCAGCCAATTGTCCTTATTACAGTCCCTGTGTATTTCTCCCCAGTGCACTTGCACAGGGGGAAGATGTGAGCGTGGAGTGTACTTAACTGCCAGGCTGAATGGCTCTGTAATGTAGCTTCAGCATGGCATAAATTAAGCTGTCATTTTTTTGGCAGCAAGTGCAGAGAGGCGATTTTCCTGTACTGTAACATTTGAAACAACAATTTTCTGGCTCCAGGAGTAACTGACAGTTCTGTGTGATACATGCTCGACGTTTGTGCTTCAGGGGCTGCAGCTGGAAAAAACCTTCGGGGGAAGGTATTGTCTTTATTAGCAAATCGAGCTTGCAGTCGCAGAGCAGTAACGTTTCCTAACTCTTTTCAAAGAGCCTGTCACTCACGCCCTAAAAAATTGTGCTTAAAATTTACTAGGTTCCATCAAGGTATTTAACTGCGTTGCTTGTACGCAAAATGCTATTTTTGATAATGACTTCAGACCTATTTTCATTAGGAAGATTGCTTACCCAGAGAGAGATGGCCACCGGCTTTTTATTGGTGACGCGTACCAAGATGATGGCTTGAAGGACTGCCAGGCTTGGAAATGATCTTGGAATGCTTGGCTGGGTTCAGGCTGGGGAAGGAGGAGGAGGATGCTGAGGTGCTGACAGTCCTGGGGAAGGCGGGAAGCAGCCCTTTCCCAGCACACCACTGAGGCGGGACTCTGAACGTACCCCGCCACAAGCGGCGAGGGAAGCCTCCCTTCGCTGTCTGGCAAGATGTAAAGGCACGCAAGGTCATTTCACAGAGGGAAGGGAGAGAAGGAAATCAAGGAGTCACCCGCAGGAGCGATAAGTCATTTTATTAAATGTATGAATTTTGCAGTGTTCTCCTGTTTCAGAAGCGCGGTCAATTTTGACATCACTTTTTTAAGGATCCAGAGACACATTCTGCTTTTCTGGTACAATGGGTGAAATCAGGGGAATTACACTAGATTTGCGGTTGTACAAGTCAAGGTAGGAATCAGCTCAGTATATTACACAGTCACTTTTCTACCATTGCTAAAAAACACTCGCAGCACTCCTTTAGGCATTCAGATATTTTGACACCAGTATATACCTTCATTACCTCCAGCCTGAATTACTGCCGTTCCTGCTAATAGGGGCCCTGGCAGCCCCTGTGAGCAGACTTCACCACATGCTGCCAGTCACTCGCTGTTGCCCATTTCAAATATTTTGGCCATAACACTCACATTTTTCAGTCATTCCTTCAGTGCCTAAGTTCATGCTGGTATTGATTTTGAGATCTGGCTCTTAACTTAAAAGTGCTGTTGAATCCAGAGCTATGAACTGCGGGAGAACACACACGCTTTCATTGTCCCTCCTGATCTCCATTTTCTTGGGTCTTGACTGAGTTTCCTCAAAACTACCTAAGAGTGACTTGGATGGCCAGTTTCCACGGGAACAAAATCTTTCTAGCGGTGTTTTGGGAAGACTTGGCCTGAGTAACTGAATCACAGAATCACAGAATCACAGAATCACAGAATTATCAGAGTTGGAAGGGACCTCTAGAGATCATCTAGTCCAACTCCCCTGCTAAAGCAGGTTTGCCTAGAGCACATTACTCAGGACTGCATCCAGGCGGGTCTTGAAAATCTCCAGGGAAGGGGACTCCACAACCTCCCTGGGCAGCCTGTTCCAGTGCTCTGTCACCCTCACCGTAAAGAACTGTTTCCGTGTATTTGAACGGAACTTCCTGTGTTCTAACTTGTGCCCATTGCCCCTCGTCCTGTCACTTGGAACCAATGAAAAGAGCCTGGCTCCATCCTCCTTCAGCCCACCCTTTAGATACTTGTATGCCATAATAAGGTCTCCCCTCAGCCTTCTCTTCTCCAGGCTAAAGAGTCCCAGCTCTCTCAGCCTTTCCTCATAAGGGAGATGCTCCAAGCCCTTAATCATCTTAGTTGCCCTTCGCTGGACTCGCTCCAGCAGTTCCCTGTCCCTCTTGAACTGGGGAGCCCAAAACTGGACACAGTATTCCAGTTGTGGCCTCACCAGTGCCGAGTAGAGGGGGAGAATGACCTCCCTCGACCTACTGGAACTGAACGCATGGGAGATTTCAATCTCTGCCCATTTGGGTCAAAAAAGGAAGAAGAAAGAGAAAATATGTTTCAAAACGTTCATCATTGAGCTCAATTTATGGGATCACTGCTGCCAAGGAACAGAAATTACATCCTCTGGTTTTCAAGTGAGATCTAAATGCATTGCTACCTAACCAAGTTTGCCACTGTTCACGTTCATGTTTGGCTGTGTGTTAAGTTTAAGATGCAGTAATATGAATTGGCACCTGACTTTTATTGCAGACGCACTCAGTCATTGATAAAATTAAGGGCCTGTAAGCACTTTCATTACAGACTCAGATTTAGGAAGATTAAAACTCAGCCATAAAAATCACTTTTGATTAATGCTTGGCAGAAATGATATTTTTCCAGGACTTCACTTGTAAAATCGTACTTTTTGAGGGAATTCCTTCTCTTTACTTAGTTATCTCAAAATGATAACTATCCAGAAGATTTTCTGAGCGTTAATAATAATGATTGTTAAAAGGCAGAACTATATGCTTATTATACAAGTCATCAGGGAGGACAGCAGACATTGTCTTCCTTCATGCCTTTACTCAAGCCAAGGCTGCGCTTTACCATTAAAGCCTTTATGTTTTCCTTTGTTCCTCAAAACCCAAATTTTGATTTTGGAGATGTACTCCATGTCCAATCAAACTCACCTACATACATACAGAAAAAAAGTCACCTGCATACGAAACCAGACAAGGACCACCTCCAGCTGGTGAAGTCTTGAGAAGACTCGTGCTGCTCTAACCTAGAAAAGGTTTGGTGACTGAAGGCACTATGACTCACCTACTTCCGTTCCTCCATTTTTCACGTATGGAAAGTATTTTATTTCAGGAGATAATCTGATCTGGAAGTTTTGGGCTCTTAAATTCTGATAAACTGTCTATGAATGGTTATATACTCTGCAGCTTAAATGCTGAAAAACCTATTTTTCCATCAGGTATAAGACTTGCTATTCCCTTCCCCTACAAAGTTTAACTTCTTAGGTTACTATTATCATCACCTCTGCCCAGCCAAAAAAAAAGGCTGAACCATTTTGTTATCTTTAGGGTAGTAGGGCTTTTGCAGTGAACCCAAAGATGTACAGAGCAAGGCCACAGCTCTACATGTGTAGCACTGTACGTGTCTGGTGAGGAGGAGCAGTGAGCATATGGATGCAACGCCAATAGCCATCTCCATGGTGTTAGCAGTACAGGAGCATCCCTGATTTAAAGTTAGTTAAGTATATTCTGAAATACTGCTGAAGTTGGTGAGATGGAAATGTATACATAGCAGGCACCTACATGTTCATGAGATTTTTTTGAACAAGAACCTAAGCCGCTTTCCTCAATGATATGCAACCCTCTTATATAATCACATGCGTAAAAGTAATGGTACCTGTGATACAGGAGTGCACATCATGGTGATTTTTAAAAGGGTGATTTACTTCAGGCTTGGGAAGCTCCCCACCTCGATCATTGTGGCATTTTCTTTGCCTTAATTTCAAGCAGAGGGCACTACAGCTAAAAGAAATATTTCTAGGTGATTTTTTTCCCCCCTTAACAGTTGTTGTTAGATCATAGTGCTTCCAAATTTAAGGTTCTGGTATGAGCCGCACAAAATAAGAATAGCGGGATTTCATGCTTAATCGGGTTTTAGGTTAATCAAATAGGCTGGAACTCACATAATTTTAATGAATGAGAGGTGCTTTTCTCTAAATGCATCAAGGGAACTGCCAATTACGTACATTACATACATACACAAGCTTTCCCTTCCAAAAGAAAAGTATGGATGATGCACGTAGAAATAAAATTAATATGGAAACTTAGACTCCAGCAATGTAAGCTTTGTATTCCAAGGCATTAACTGTAGCCTTACTTAAACGTACTATGCAAACTAATATTTACTGTTGCCTCTGAAAGATAAACAAAATCTGTTTGCCAGGTCTAGAATATCAGATTATGCCCCTGCAGCTTTTATGTGAAGTTTTAATAAAAATCTGTTCAGTGCACAGTCTTCTATCTTTTTATAATTCCGAATCTCAGGAACAGTATTTCCCAAAGTCCTGTTGTGCATCTATTTGATTATTCCATTGTCTTTTAACTGGTCTCTCAACCCCAGGAGTACGAAGTATGCCGGTTTAAGCTGAATTGCCAAGTATCTGCTATTTTCCTCCATATGATCAGCGCTGCTGGGTTTTAGTATTACCATGCTTTGTCAATGTTAATGTAATGGCAAATGATGAAGATGCCCTTTGGCAGGAAACATTGCTAGCCCTTAATAATAAACAATTTCTGCACCTCAAATTGCTGCTATACATGAGCAAGTTTAGTCAACCCCTGAAGAGAACCTGTACCTTCTCATTACAGGGCAGCAGTAGCGAGAAAGCAATTCACCAAGCCGTAGGGTTGGCAATCACCCATATTTTCTGCTATGAGTAAATAACTCCAATTGATTTAATCATAAAAGAATAACAGGAAAACTACATTGATTTCCAAATCCCTAATGCGAACATCAGAATATATTGACTAAGTTGCATGTAAAAAGGTTGTATCCATTTGTATGAACTGAAGAAATATCAATATTTGATCATTACTCTAACAAAAAAATATGACAATTTGCAGTCATCTCAAAATGGACTGAAGTAGCATTATACAGTGCTATGGTTCAGTCTACAGGGGTGAAAGTGATAATACTCCATAGTATTCATGGGCTAAGAAGCGAAAAATCCATATTTTTGGGCAAACGTGCCGCCTATTAATTGTAATAGGCTACTTACTTACATAATCCTATAGAACTAGTAAATAACATAGCATTGTTTTTATTAAAGAAATCAATTAACAATAAAAGACTCACTGTTAGTCCTGCAACTGTGCTCACCACAGCAAGTGGTCAGCGCTAGCCAAACCAAACTCTGTCAAAACAGAAAAATAAGAATATAACTGTTTTTTAAAAAAATCTAATATTTTCCCTGTGAAGATGCCAAAAAAATTATACTTCAGCTCGTATAATACCCGAAATTGCTCTTAATTTGCAATGAAATACTCACGATCAAAATTGGTTTAAAAGTGCTAAGAAATTGACATAACCTTGGCAAAGCTAATCAGTCCATCAGTCCATTTAATTTGTTCTGTTGCTTTTTTTTTTTTTTTTTTTTTTTTTTTAATTTAGGGTGATTGTCGGGGCAGTAGTGCTCTTTGGTGCAACTTATCAGCTGCAAGCAAGAACAGCAGGATCTCTGTGGCCAGACGATTTTCTGCAGACAACCGTTAGAGAAGGAAGGATTCTAAGCTGCAGAGAAGGTAACATCTTTTCCCACTTAAGCTGACAGAAATTTTGCTTATGCCTGCAAAGACAAGTTTCATCTGGAGACATCAATTGAAAATCCTGTGAATTGGCTGAATATGTACCCAAGTCCAAATATCTGAAAAATTGCAAGCTCAGTTAGAACTCAGATTTGAAGTCACTGGAATGATTCTCATTGAGTCAATTGACTTTGAATTCAACTGAAAAAAACTTTGTTCAACAGAAAAGTATTACAATATTAAAAAGGAACTTCAAGATCCACCGTGTTGGCTGTCTTTCAGCTGGAGCACTGCAAGGACCTGGTGTACACTGTGCCACACCTAAAACTGATGAGATGCATGATTTTTCATAAAGAGATCATGCGAAACATCTGGACTTTATAAATTTTTCCAAGTATAATTGACTGGTCTGTTCATGAATAGAAGAAGGTTATTTATCACAGCTCTGTAGGAGAACGAAATAAGCACCGCATCAGTTAGCAACATTCAAACTGCGATGGCGTTTGTGGTGGCAGTGTAGCAACGCGCCATACTGTGCTGTATGTGGGTGTGTGTGCGATAGGCAGTAGGATGGTGGACTGATTATACCTTAAATGTGAGCAACCTATTCATTTTTATTCCATTTTTTTTTATAGAAAAAGTTTGTGGTGTGGAATATTGTGAAAAATGTTGTGGCCTAAAGACACGTTGCCTTTAATGCATTTAGCAGACACCGAAAAAAGCTGTAAATTCAAGAAATCTCTGTTATTCAGTATAGGTGAGAAAAATCTCTTGTTTTGGTGCAGCTTAATATTCTATATGTAGATAGTCTAGAGCAATACATAATTATTATATTAATTTTGATGAAAAAATCGTAACTTAAAAGGCACATTAGATTTGCTAACCTGTCATCTTCAGATGTAGGAACTGAATAGAGTTTTTAATTGATGGGAGGTATGTATTGAAAATTAATTAATAACCCTAATGATTCTTTTACTATGGCCATACTGACCTTAGGAAACCAAAGTTTTTACTGGTTTAGCTGATTTTTTGAGGGGAACCATTCATGCCAAATCTAGTTTTGGTCCTTCATCCCTGACATTCGTCTGAGTTTGGAGCAGGGTTTTATTATGACAGGCAAGTCATGACAGTTCTCCACTGGTCATTTGAGACGTAACAGCTTTCTCTCTCTCTGACTTTGTCTCTAACTTCAAACATAGTTATGTTCACTATGGGTTTAGATGGTTACATCCTCAATTGGATGTAATTTAATTGACAGGCCCAGTATAAATTTTAGTTCTCATTTAAATATCTCACTTAAATATCTCATTTAAATAGAAAAATAGACCCAGATTTATGAAAAACACAGAAGGAAGAAAACTTTTCAACCTTCAATAGTGAAACTGAAAATTGGATCATCGACCTATTTCCCGAGTTCTCTGTCAGGAATCAGCTGGCAGAGATGGAGAGTTTAGAACCAAAAAGACCTGCTGCACCACTTATCTCTGGTCCTGAAAGTAGAGCTCTCCAGAAGTACAGCGAAGTGCTTTGTCCAGCTAGGATCCGTACTGTCACGAGGTGCCAAAATTACAAAGTGGTACAGTCAGCAGCAGTGTGGAGCTGTCGTGTTTCCTGGGAACCACAGGTAGTTTCAGCACGACCCATAGCAAGAGTGTGCAGCTGAACTGTGTGGAGATGGCTGTGTAAGGCATCTATCTGCTCTGCTATACAAACCGATCTCTGCTAGAAATAATGATTGCAATTATTTACTCTCCATATTTCCTAATGGATTTCTGCCTGGAAATACAGTAGCTCCTACACATGCACAGAAATCACTGCAGGAGAATACCGGTCCAGCTGAAATCACTCAGTCAGGGTGACTCCAGAGAAAGTCATTGCAGATATTTGTCACGGTCAGCGTTTGGACAGAACATTAGGACCATAACAATTCATTGATTTTTCCATGGTCAGTGCCATGGTGTGAAAGACAGTCCCATTTCAGTTGGCCCGTGATGCAAAACATGAAGTCACAATGTTGATTAATGACCTGCTAAAGGGGCAAATGCTCCCCACTAAAGCAACAACCTATTTTTTAAAACCCATCGCAAAAAAAAAAAAAAACCAAACCAGAATAATTAAAAATCTATCTGATATCATTTCTGACTGCCATATTGCACTAGCACTAATTTAAAATTAAAAGCTTCTTCAGAGACGGTACAACCTTGAGAAAGTATTTATTACAGACTCCTGTTATAACTGGTCCAGTATATGATCATATACCAACTTCTTTTGGAAGTTGTTCTTTTAGTAGTCCAGCTTCAAATCCATTGAATATTGGGAAAATGGAGGTCCAGAGTCCTTTAAGATTTATGCATGAAAAATGCTTGGAAATGAAGTTTGATCGATTGATTACCAGATCCAAATTCAAATTTTTGAAAAACAAACCTACTTACTTACATTTAAGTGCCACGAAGCTGTTATATTTTTAGTTAAATAAGAGCAATAAAGAACCCTAGAAGACTGTAACACTGATTTCCATGTTTGTTGCACCATTTTAGCACTGTCATAAACCTGTAATAGCTTTAACAGAAATACAATCTGCAGAGGATATTTTATTTCCAATGTTAAAACACAAAAGGCAAAACAGGCAGAGCAGAGTAAGTTTCCTTTTTTTCTTTTTTTCATTAGATATTCTGAAATATCAGATCATTAATGCATTTCACATCCCCTTTTTATTGAAACCATTTTGGCAGCTGGGACACCTCGCATTTATTTCTTGGACTCCGGCTGTGGGAGCTAGAGCAGCAGACTGCCGACAGGGTTCATTGCTGTGTCTCCGAGCCAGTCTTTCCCACATCCTGATGTTCCTCTTTTTCCAAACGAGAATTTGCTTTTTAATTAACAGGCAAACAAACAAAGAAGGAGGCTGTTTGTTCTAGAACAAGGAGCGCCTGTTGGTCAGCAGCCTAGCACAGCTGGTGCAGGGTGGAGAAGAATGGCTTTAATACGGAACTGAGTTTGCTTTCAGATATTGATCTCTCGGCGAGTCCCTCCACAGGACAGACGGCCACGGCAGAGCCTGTGGGCCGGCCTGGGGGAGCCGCCTGCCTTTTGCGTCACAACCTTTTTGGCATCATTTCCCACAGCGACGTGGAAGCTGCGAGCTCTCCAGCAACCTGCTGCTCTGCAGGGTCGGACACGTCCCTTCTGCTCCTCTGCCAGGTGACTTCGACCAACGTCGAAGTGGCCACACCGGGAGCGGTGTTAGCATGCCAAACAGCAACTGTTTGCAGTCCAACTTGTGAGCGGCAGAACATCTCCTCCTCCTCCTGAGGAGGAGGCACAACTCTGTAGGCAGTTATTGACCTACACGAGACTCTCTCGCACCCGCAGCATTGCAGCCATGTGGAGCCCCCAGAGGAACTGCGATAGCCAAAAGGAGCGCGAAACTGCGTAAACCATTTCTCCCAACAGCTGATCCCAAAAATTCTCAAGGGGTGTGCCAATAGCAGAAATCTTCCCAGGTAGTGACATCGTCCAGGGCCTCATATGGCGCCAGCAAAAAATTGTGGTTTACGTCCAATTCAGAATTTCAGTGTTCTGTACTCTAACTCTAGGAATTTCACCTTCACATCAGGAGTTTTCCTCTAAAACATTTAAGTGCAGCTCAAGGTCTCTTCTGGAACAGGTTGTTTATGTGGAGTAAAACACCAGCTTGCCTGAGTAAATAGACCGCGTTTAAATTAAATTCCAATGTGACTCACTCTGCACAGGTTTGAAACAGTTAAACTGACTAATAGTTATCCTCAGCATTCATTCCTCGGTGCAGTCTTGTGCTTCTGTTACCTTTCCGAGAACATTATTTTGCCTGGCAAAGTGGGGTGTAATTTTCACCCAATCTGTTTAACAGCTCCTATAGTTACCATACAGGTGATAAATGGGCCCCGCGTCCCCCAGGAGCGCGTCAGCTATGGAGCAGTACATTACCAGCACACTGCAACGACAAAGCACTTGCTAAGGATGCAGTCGTTCGGCCTGAAAATGCTGAACCATCACCGGTACGCTGCTACGCAGGGTTTTTCTCGGCCCTGCCTTACCTCTTCACATCCCACTCTGTCACGGCAGAGATGGAGAGCGATGTAAAAGTGACCTCGAGGTTTATCGTTTTAAATACACTGGCGCACTTACATTTATATAGTCCTGCAGTGCCAAAGCACTTATATTGCCATAAAGACATTTAGTCTAGAATAAATATCCCCACAAGTCAAATAAGCTAAACCAGTATAAAATATCTTGATGCTTGCATTACGGCGCCTACGCTAACAGTCTTGATGTAACACTTCCAAACATGTTCTTTATGCCGGCACAAGACTGGTGCACTCCCAGGCCTTATTTTTCTTGAATACACGACTTTGAGGGCAGGATATTCTTTGACGGACTGCAACGGGCTGAAAAACCAACACCAAGCCCAAAACAGGAGAGGGGAGGAAAATAAACATAAAATGCACGTGTGGCTTCCATGAGTGGTAACAGTCTGAAGAAACAATCTTTAGCAGACTTATTATTAGCTGGTAGACCATTGAATAGCATCTCCTTCCTCAAGTCATTTCAATGACACTTAAACTAAGTGAAAAAACAAAAAAAGAGTGAAAAGCCCCTCAGTTTACAATGCTTCCAAGGGCAGATTTTCACCGCTCTAATCATAATCATGAATAACTGCAGATGTAAGATAATTCATACAGGTAATCATCCTCTGGGAAAAAAAGTCTTGGTCTGCGTAAATGTGATTTGAGAATGTTTTCCTTCACTTTGCTTCTATCCTACTTTCGGTTTTCTGTTAGAGGCAATACAACGTAAGTACTTGTCTAGCACAGCTATTTTTTTTAAAATAACTGAGATCAAGCAGATGCTCCTTAATTTAAGGGGTGAGTGACTGGATCCCATTTTGTTTACCTGATGGAGCTGCTTTTCTTCCTACATGCCATCTTCCCAAGTTGGAACAATCCGTTCACAGCAGGGAACGCAGTGGCCTTACCTGTCTTTAATTTATGCAGTGTTTTAAATCGTGCCATCATTGCAGGTGTGGCCAGGCTTTTGTTGAGGCTTCTTAAAAAAAAAAAAAAAAAAAATTCTGATCTACCTGCTTGAATCTGTCAAGAGCCCATTTGTATGCATGCGGCTAATGTGCTAGAAATAAAAGCCGCAACCTGTCAAATAAACTCCTGCACCTGTATGAAGCAGTTAAATTGTTCCATCTACCATTATTCTCGGAGATCAAAGGGCCCTCACTGTGAGGGGCTCTGAAGAAATAAGGAAAATGATAGACCTAGTTGTCCTTGAGCTAAAAAAGAAGGGGTGGGGGGAAAGAAAGAAAAGTGGACTAGTTCAACTACCTGAAGGAGCTTTTGTTTGGCATGGGCACAACATGAACGCATTCTTTCACATTAAGACCCAAGAGGAAGAAATTCATTCAGCCTTATTATAGTGACGTAGCTGTGGCATTGATGTGTTTTTAACCTTGAATAATTGTTGTCTCTAAAGCTCCAAACAAGTTTTATCCTGTCCACAGGTCAGTTTTGTTACAAAGGCCAATTAGTGGAGCTACCTTAGCCTGCAGCAAAAAGCCAAGTAATGGTGGGGCATGCCCCATCCAGAGGTGATGAATAGCCTGTAGAGCTATAATTTGAGAAGGGGGGAGGGGGGCTTTGAAGCATTTACCTTACATGGAACTCCATTGTCACTGCAGGCTGTTTGATCTTTAAATAATTTACTTAATGATCTCACCATGGGAGCAATTGGCAGAGCAAGATTAGGTTGTAAGGGCCTAATGGACATGGGAAAACTTAAAATTACTGGAAGAGAGGCATGTACAGAACTGATTTTTTTATTTTTTTTTTCCCCTGTGTAGATTCATGATTTATATGGGGGGGAAGCTATAAATTACAGTATTTGCGTGATGTGTTCTGGCAGAGGAAACAAGAAATTCTGCGTTTGGTGAACGTGTCAGGGAATTTTAATCCTTACTCTTTTAATCTTTGTGGTTTTGTTTTGCTTCTCCTCAAAAAAAGGCAACCCAGGGAAATTATTGTTTTATAATAGATTAATAGGTCAGCAATAAAAACCTCTGGCCACTGTGAATAGGCTGTTGTTAAAAGGTCATGGTTAGCATAATATTTCATTTTTGATAAATAAAGGGTTGGAAAGTCTGTGGCCAAAGCCTGTGAATGGGAAAAGTGTAGCATGACCCCTTTTACTCAGTAAATATTGTAAAATATGAATTATTAGCTCGTTTTGTAATCACACGTGAAAACTATGCACCATTTTGTGGATACAGGATTTGGAATATTCTACGCTATCCTGAAGATATAACATTAGTCACCGAGGCACCCTTTAATTACTTGCAGATAACAATTGTTGCATTCCTGTGGTATTACACTCATTTGCATAGGGAACACTAAAAATGCAAAAGAAAACTTAATTAGACCCATGGAACAATTGTAGACATTTTAATGCAGATCACTGTATAATCATTTAATATCTGCCTTTGTGTGAAACCTTTTTGAGAAATTTTGAAACTTCAGTTCTTCAAGGTACCTGCACTTTTAGTTGTTCTTTCCCTTTTTCAGTCCTCTCCTCTTTCCTCTTCCAGACCTTACCCTGAGAACAGAAAGAGGGGTAAGGCCCAATAAATCGCACTGGACTACGCTGGAAAAAAGGTAACTTGGGAAGAGGACTGAAAAACCCGCCACGCCTGCGGTTTTAAAAAAAAAAGTATTCCAAAGAAACAACATTTTCTGCAGTAAGTTCTGCAAAAGGAGGGTTCAACTTGGGGAAAGTGGAAATGTTTTTAGCAGGTATAAAGCTGTTGCCTGATGCAACTCATTGGCAGGTGCCTTCACTGCAGATCTAAGCTGCGATCTTACCAGTGTTTAGTTAAAATTGGGATCTTTGTGGTAGTAACTCTGGCAGCTTGTTACTGAAAAAATGGTAAAACCTCAAGGTCTAAGATACCAAAGACAAGTCTGATAGTCCCTGTCTATCTGCTTCTACCACTAGAGTTTTGACTTTATGGACCTCTTGGTTGACTTGATGGCTGATCTTTCATTTTTGTTGAATTTGGATGAGGAACAGTCTGACAAAGAGGTTAGCAGAGTTGAGGAGACCTCAACAACAGTGAAAGTATAGGAGCCGGAACACATCCTAGAACAGGTCTGTCGCGCAGTCCTGCCCCCAAACTGGACATGTTCCAGATGGGTCTGGAAGAAAAGAAAGAAATATCAGAATTGTTGCCACAGCTGAATAAGTGAGAAAAGTAGCGTTTCTTACTTTTACAACCAAAATGACAGCATTGGTGGAAATGTACTGTAGACTGTTGACTTCAGTCACCGGCACTGGAAAACGCATGGTATTTAGGTATGGTGGGTTTACCTTTTTTTTAGTTGCAGACTCAGCTGTTAGTCTAAAAACGTCAATTTTACAATCCCCTTTTCTATTCCATTAATTGCATGTTTGAGATAAGACACAGTCCAAGATAAGGGCAAAAAATAAAGCTAGAATTAACAATTAATTTAAAGTAATATTTAATGGATTGATACTAATGAATTGCTTTACAACTTAAATTATGCGTTTAGCAAGTATGATCACGTATTTTTAAAATTCACCTATGCGTTTCTGAAGCATTTAAATTATGTATGGTTTTATGTCAAATTTCTTAATTCTGTGATACATCGTGATTATTATTACCTCAGTGATCCCCATCCCACTCTCCCAAGTACACTACCATACTTTTCCCTGTAAAAGAATTAAATAAATTTCAAACACTCATGAAGCTTTTTGACCAGTAATGGATAGGTGTCCTGACCTGAAATCAATACTTGCCAGGCAGAAAAAAGGTTCTTTTACTTAAACAAAGGGAATGGTCCAAGAAACAATATTCCTGCCTCATATGAGGCCATAAGAATGGTTAGAATTGGTATTGGATGGAAGTAGATAAAAATCTCACCGTTCAGTGCTGCTGTGACATGAACATAAAGTCACGAATACAAATCAAATATGCTCTTTCAGTATCAGAAGTAGAAGAAGAAAGTGAATTAAAGGGAGAGAGCAAATGGGGTGGAGAGCCCAAAGCCTGTCCAAACACTGAGGGAGCGAGAGTGAAGGGAGTAGAGGAGGATGTTGGCCAGCTGCTGCGGTTTTGAGAGGGAAGAGACTGCACGCTGCAGCACAAATGCTATCCCCACCCAGCAGAGCTGGCACAGTCCACCTGCAGATATATACCTTGGAAACGGTCGAAGCAAACAGAAGTCTGCTCCGTACAGATTTCCTTTGCTGCTGGACTAACAAGAAAATAGCAGAGGTGCTTGGGAAGAATAGATACCTTCCAGCAGGGAGCACCACAGAATGGTCCGTAGAGTAGCTCCGCTTCAGGAAGACACCCAAAAGCATCATACGTAGAAACCACGTGCATCAAAACCTCTCTGTGCTGTACTGGGTATATGACTGATTTCTGGTGGTGAAGCTCTTCCTGAAATCCTCCCCCTCCCCAGCAAATGCAGAAAAGGCTGGTAGGCATGGCTTAAACAGTCACTCAAATATCTCTCTTCCATGTTTTTCTGGCACTTTTCTGGATGGTCCTTTGCAGGCAGTATAAATGAAAGGATTTAGAGGACTATCCTGTTTCAGTGCAGAAGCTGGTAGCTGGGAGAGCAGAAGTTCTGCTGCAGTAGCAGGTTTTGAGCAGGAAAACACTAAACAAGCTTCCATCCTTCAATTCCTCTTTCTTTCCATCCCCATTTTGTGATGTCTGACCAGGCACAGTGGAGGACTTGACTCTATATCCATCCCGAATATAAACTCAGGATACAAATCTGTGAAAGTTAGGCAGATCTAAGTTTCTGTTCCTTTACACCATTAATGCAGAAAAAAAAGATGAAAAAGATCAGAATCAAAAAGATGCTTTTGGAGAATATGTTTTTTAACCTGTCCATTCACTGACGTTCCGAGAATTTCCAATAGGGCAAATCAGGAAGAGTCTCCTGTTTTTCTTCTGCAAGGGAAAATATTGAATGTCAGTACATTGTATATATAACTCTCTCTGTACATATACACACATACAAATATATGTACACACACACCTGGAATGTGAAAATAAAAGGCTGAAGGATTACAATATAAGGGAACTCTGGATAAACACAAACACTTGTGGATACAAGACGGGGGCACAAACTCAGACGTGCATAAACTGGTAAACTCTCCTTGAAGCAAGTAGGAGTTTTGCAAACTTATATGTAGCTGCCAAGCTGTGTATGGAGCCGGGTGACATTTTATTCTAATAGCTAATGAGATGTTTGCCTATGTGCAGAAAAAAATGTATTCATGGTAAACTGCCTCTTTAAATAGTCGTGTGGTTTTAGTAATAATGAGAGGCATCACCAGACAGCCTTCATGACTGATACCCTCTGGATTTTCAGGGAAGGCAGTCTGGTAAGCTTAACAAACACTAACAAACCCCGGCAGCATACCTGGGGTGGAAGATTTCCTCCAGGGGCAAAAAGGGTAGATCAGACTCAATAGATCAGCCACCATTTGGCCTCTTTGCTGAATCTGCCAATTAGTGCAGAGCATTATGGCATGTTTGTGTTGTGGCAGCTAGAGAAAGAGACCTGCCAAACTCATTCTATACAGAACCCCAAACATCCATTAGATGCAAGATGCTTTTCATCCTGATGAGTTGGCTTCGGTTCAAACTAATGGCCAACTGATGAGAAAGTTCATTAACTCTGAAGCATTCAGTCCCTCAGGAGGTGTAAACTAAAAAGTGGGGTCCTACAGATATACACAACATAACAAAAATTATGTTAAAATATTGAAATTACAAAGCCAAACACTTTAATGGTAGGGAATGGGAGAATTAAATTTACTCCTCAAATTTTCATGTTGTCTCCTTTTGCACATGCACTATAATGCAGTCCTTAATTACAGTCTGTCGTTTCTATTTTTTCCCACATGTATTGGAAGGCCGCAACTCCTCAGAAACAACCTCTTCCATTGGATGTGGTAAGTGAATGAGACGTAGCTCTGTCTTATTAAAGATCCATGTTCTGCCATGGCTGGATATCTGGTTTATGATATCAGTGCAATAGAGACAGTATGAATGCTGAAGATATGCAGATAGATAGATAGATGTGCGACTTCCATTAAAATGAAAGGCACTTACTGCAGACATGCACAAATAGAAAAAGAAAGCCCATGAATGGAGGATTTTTTTCTTTTTCCCTTCACAGCTCCTAACTGTTTATTACCAGATGCTGAGGAGCGCTTGCTTCAGTCCACTTGCTTCAGGTGTGCTTCCCCAGTGCTGTGTGCCCGTTTATTTTGGAGTGTAACTGTTAGGCAGCTCCGAGAGAATATAGAGAAAATAGAATCCTAAAAACGACCATTCCTTTTGGAAACCCTTTTCTTTATCTACTATCTGACTTGAGGCGTTAGTAGTCAAAAGGTTAAAAGCCAGGCATGTTGTAGCCTTGCACAGGGAATCCAGTGGTCACGGAAAGATCTCTGAAGTTCCCTCCACAGCCATCACAGTTAAAGGGGTAAATCAAATTTCCTTGTGGAAATCAAATCCTTGGGAGGCTCAGAGGTACAGAAATATAATTTGGCTAATCTGGAACAAAGCTTGGGAGGTGCAAAAACTTGTTCATTGATATTTACATCTTTTCTTCATCCTACAAGTGTGTTTGTGAGCAAAGGTGTGTGCATACAGATGTGCAGGAGTACGATGTAGAGCGAGACAGCGCTATATAAAAGTAACGCAACTCTTGGGAATTCATAGCAGCTGCAAGCATGATGTGCTCTTCCCTCTTAAACTGTCAGAAGTAACACGGCATACATGGAATTATCCATCCACAGCCGCTATGTGTAATGTAGCAACAAGAAAAGGTTGTAAATAAAACAGTCTTTACAAACAGCAGATTGCAATTCTGTGCCTGGTCTCTGCCGTGCCTCTGCTTTGCTTTATCAGGGGGTTCAAGGGCTTGAATGAAGCATCACAGAGTTAGGGAACTCGATTTGGTCAACAAACGCCCCCCCCCCCAGCCTGAATGAACTGGTCCTTTAGTGCTAGGTTCAAGACAAAATAAATCCTTTCTACTCTGATGTGGATGTAGGTGTCAAGTGCTACTTATCCATAACACAAAGAGGGGCACAAGCAGCACAGCAGACAGCATCCGTGCATTCAAGCCGCAGGAAAAGACGGGGAAAAAAAAAAGAGTGGGATGAAAAGAAAGAGGAAGAGATCATCAAACTACTCAGCCACCCCACGGACTCCCTACAGCTCAGGGACTGCCTCTCCCAGGTCCAGCTCAGCCCACTAGATCTCTCCTCTGCCCCTGGAGATGCAAATTCTGCATGCGCGTTTCTAAACTCCTAACCTTAGCTGAAATACAGATTTGACTGCTCACTTCATAGACCTTCTCAGCCAAGCAAATGTGTCATTCCTTGACTTTTGGTTTGTTTCCATCTATTTTCATTTGTATACATTTTTTGCCATATCAGTGAAGCATATTTTCGTATTTTTTGACCAAACACAAAAAAAAGTATAGTCCTGAAAGTCACCAGACACATGAAAGGTTTGTCTGTAAGCTTTAAGGGATGTTTGTAGAGTTTATCAAGGAAAGAAGAAGATTTTTGGAAATCAAAGACAACTTCCCCTTTTTTCATTAAGGTCTAACAAAAAATGATAAGGAATTAATGAAATCTGAAATATTGGATGTTTTTAAATTCAGGCTTATTTATATTTGCCAATTGTCTATCATGGAGTTAGTAATTTCTGGGTTTGATTTCTCAGAAATTAATTTTGTATTTAAAAAAATATTTCTAAAGATATTTTTATTAGGTTAAATAAATGCTAGAGAGATTAATAAGGCAAATATTCTCTGATTTGTAAGTTTGTGGATGGGCACTGTTAGGCATAATAGGGTCGTGACCTGCAGAAAATATGATGATGTTGTTCCGTTTTCTTCTTTCCATCCTGATTTGATTCGAGCCCATGTGAGCCCGATTTTGTACAGGTCAGTATTTTTTAATCTTGCTGTCTTTTGCTTATCTCTAGAACTCCACACAATGATTTTTTTTCCCTTTATTTTATTCAGTATAAGAGATAAAGTACCTAAAGTGTTGCCAGTTTCGCATCAAGTTCATTATGATGGTTTAACCTGTTTAAAACTGACCTAAGAAGTGACACAGTATGGGATGTATCCTCTTGCGGGCAAAGAGAATTTTACAGTCTTACCTGGCACGTGAAGACTCCAGTTTGGCTTCATTTGGACTCTCTTTCTGAACAAAAAAAATCGCATCAGCGTTCAGGCATTAGGACAGCATTTTCAAACTTTGGTGTCTAATACTGTGCTTCCATTGAGCATCGGTGGAAGAATCCATACAAGATCTTAAGAGCTGTGATGAACAGCACTGCGACAGCCAAGACTTACAGGGCTACTAGGCTACTGGCCAAAAGCTTTTACAAAACCATTTTATGGAAAGACAGTTGTATAGTGGGGGATGTTTGGTTGGCCACTAGCCAGAGGGATGAATCTGCTAAGGAGGCTTCAGCTCCTGTTATCCCTGTCTCCCAGTTGCAATACCTTGCCTGTACTTTTTAGCTCCAAAGCCCTTTGGGGAGCTAATCAGCCCACCAGCCAGCTTTCTGCATAGCGCCGGATCTGCAGGTGTGAACAGGACTGCTGCAGTTGGGTAGTGTGGACATCTCTCAGTTGGGTCTGTGGTACATTGAGGCTCAATCCCGTTGTACAGAGCCCCACCAGCCCCACCATGTACAGTCCCAACCCCACCACATTGAGTCCATATCCCACTGCGTAGAGTCCCAGTCCCGTCATGTAGAACACCAATGCCGTTGCACAGAGCCCCAGTCTCATTGTGTAGAGCCCCATCCCCACCCCATGGAGCCCCAATCCCATCAGGTAACACTGAGCAGGAAGGTGCTTGATGTCCTCTGATCCAACACTGTGAGATGCTCCCCTGTCACTCGATGGGCGAGAGGTGGTGCAATTCCCATGAGGGTCCTACCTGAACTCTCTCATCACCTGGAGGGTGAAGGGGTAAGCAAGTCCTTTCGTACCACACAGTAACCCCCGGTTCTGAAAACTGGCTGAGTAGCATCATGGATCCTGCTCCACAGGCTTGTTTAGGTGTCTGCCTTGACCAACAGAATCTTTCAATGTTATACATTATGCTCCAATGTATACTTACTGGAAGCTATATTGTATTTAAAAAAATATGTATTTTTTATGTTACAAAAAGAGGCAATTTCAAATGATACAAGGAAACACAGGCATAGATGGGTACATAGATAGATAAGTATATATTTTCCAGATTCTACTAATCTCCTCCCTAGATGAAATCATGCAATTAATACTATTTCCATAAATTTTCTTTAATTTGCACCAGAACTGCTTATCATTTTATTTTTAAGCTGCAAAATTCTCTGATCTTAAACTAGTCATCTCTCCTTGATTGAAGGTACCTTTTAACACATGAAAATATTTAGCTTCATTTCACAATCTTTGTACTAAATGTAAAAGAAATAGATATGGAATATTAACCATGTTTGATTAAACACAGCTATACATTTTTTCATTAATTTAAATTTATGCTGACATTATCTTGATTGAACTGAAGTATCAGGCTAAATAAAAAACAGCTCCAGTGAAGTATTTTTCGTTTAACAAATCTGAACAAACACCAATAATATAAGATCTGTATATTTCAGTTCCTTCCCTTTTATAATCGCCTGCTGCGAACATAGCTAAAATCTCACAGAATCCCAGAATCCCAGAGTAGATGAGGCTGGAAGGTGTGTCCAGAGATCATCTAGTCCAACCCTCTGCTCAGAGCAGGGTCAGCCAGAGCAAGTTGGCAAGGAACATGCCCAGTTGGGTTTTGAATATCATATTTAAAGGATGGAGACTCCACAACCTCTCTGGGCAACTTATTCCAGTGTTCAATCACCCTCACAGTAATTTTTTTTTTTTTTAATCTTGAGTTTAAATGTAATTCTAATTAGTTTTTCTTATAAACAATGGAAGTAATACGTTAACATCAATTTTATAAAGTGATGGCAATACTCAAATATTAACATGTTCGGAAATATATATATACTTAAATAACACAGACTTGTTCAGCACTATAAAATAAGAAACTTTGTGAAAAATCAGGCTGTAGGGATCTCAGTTTGAACACTTAAAATCAGAGACTTTATCCTGCACGATAACCTCTGTAGCTCTATTCCTCGTTTGTAAAACAGAAAAAAAAAAGGCAACTTGCCTCACAGGAGCGCTGCGAGATAAATTCATTGTCATTTGTGAAGCACTCAACTATCGCAGTGAGGAGTACAATAAAAAAGAAGAAAAACAGGAGAATATTAACAATTTGGAATTCAGAGCGAGGAGTGCAATAAACATGTCATGAGGCCACACGCTGAATAGAGATGAAACAATGCTGAGTAGTGGCTTGTTAAGTGAGCATTGTCCATCCTGCGTCCTGAAAGAGGTAGAAGGCCGGTGGCAAACACCATGTCTGATCATATCATTAGTGATTGTGTTCTAGCATAGAAATTAAAGTGGCCCCAGTAAGGATTACGCAGGAACCACCTAACTTCAAATGTTTAAGTTGGCAGCCTTGACATATAGCGTAATATTTACTCTGTGTACATTAGCACATATAAATATAACATCATTCTTAAAAAGACTGCCATTAATAAAAAAAAATCCCAGGATCGTGTTAATAAACTAATCTTTCTATGTGTCTGTGATTTTTTAGGAAACGTTAGGTTTAGAGGCGTTTTATTTTCTGCTCTGCATTGTGAATCTGATGTCATTTAAATACATAAGAGCCCTATTGTTCTGTCATTTATGCCCCGTGCACTTCTGCTTTTAGCATGATTAAACAAAAGAGACACATACCAAAGCTATCTTGTTTGAATAATGCAACATCAATATTTTACATCTTGGGCTGCATTTCAATTTTTTCCTCAGCAAGGTGAACGCTTGAAAAGGAAGCAACCATTGCTTGCAAAAGCGTCAATTAAGTTACATTCTCCTCTTTTCCAAAAGAGATATGTGTCTCAAAAAATACACGTTATTGAGTAGTTGTCATTCTGTTGTAAACCAGTTCTCCAACTGATGTTCTTATTCTCTGGTAGCATAAAGCAAGCAATAATGTATTTACATAGCAATTCCATTCTTAACACTTTCGGTACGTTTTTTCAATCGATGGATTGTGCTTTTACCTTCAGTAAGGAGCAGCAGCACTTTGGATGGATGTACCTGAGTGGACCAGAAGCACGGCTCACCATAGGGCGCGGAGGAGTTCAGCTGCATCTTATGCACAGCTGCTCATGTTAGGGTTGGATTCAGCTGTGGAGCTGAGAGCTTTTGGTTCTTCAATTTCCAGGAGTTAATATGCTTTGGATCTTCAATTAGAGCAGCATTAGGTCCCTCTCTCTTCCTTAGTTGAGATTGGCTTCTCTGTACGTAGAACTGTTGCTATCATAAAGATACTTCTGACATCCACTTCACGAAGTGACCTGAGCCCTCCACTTCAGCAAGAGCTATCTTCTTCTGAGCAGCACACAGCTCCCTTGCGCTCTGTTACTTACCTTTGGAGGAACGGCTTCCATGAACCCATCTGGCTCCCCAAAGTAAGTGTCTGCAGCTGGGTCTGCATCTGTACCATTTCCACCAGGTGCACCCTCCTGTGATGTCTTCTGGGCCCCCAGAAACAAAATGCTGAGCACTGCACGCCGGTCTCTTCCATTGCAGTTCATGCACCCTTATATCAAACTCGTGGGCTGGTAGATAATTATCAGTAAGTCAAAAGAGTTTCAGGGAAATCAAGTGTGCTGAGATTAAAAAAAGAGATAACCTTCCCAAAATACTGGGCCAATCTCATACATACAATCAGAGCCAGTCTGTCTGGTTTTCTTTTAAGAAATTCCATTGATTCCCGTCAGATGCATGCCTTTATTTACGCGCAACAGTACCTGACACCATCTGCTCTATAATATAACAACATTCTGCCACTGTTTTGCCTCAAAAGCCCGCAACAGTCCAGCCTGCAGTCAGCAGATCAGGTGCTTAGTGCCATGGCATTAGGTGACACTTCTCGCATCTTTGCGACCTGACTTGAAAACAAGTAATCCTCTTGTTAAGTATCCCCTCACACAGCATTAAATTTTTACACCTCTATTTTATAGCTCTTTTCCAGGATAATGCCATAATGCTATTTCTGTATGTTGGATCATTCCTTCAATTTACTCTAGTACTTTGTGTAGAAAGTTCATTGTGATTTCCAATGCTCTTTAGAAAGCAAAGACTATGACAGGCCACCTAAGTGATAGCTTGCGTGTTTGTCAAAGCTTAAAAATAAGAAAGCAAAACTCACAAAATGTCAATATAGTTAATAGGGACAAAAAATTGGATAGGATCGAACTTTGTAACAAGCAATTAAGTCCATTTGGTTAATAACACAATATTTGCAACAAATTCATTCTTACCTCTATCATAAAACACCTGAAATTTTGGAACTGAACAGGCTCATTATTAGTATTTAATGTTTAATATTTCCTATATAGCATTCAGTGTTTCGTATTTCATATTTAGTATTTAGGTTTTGTTATTCAGACACATTTATTCTTTATGCCAGAGAGGATAAGACTGATTTCTGGTAGATATATATAAAAACCAACTCCCATTTACTTCAACAGGAACCACTTTTGCAAGAATCCATAGGCATAATTTAGTGCAAGTATGAAACTTCTGAAAGCAAAATAAATTAAAGTACGGATTTCAAAGCACGCATTTCAGTTTAGCTCAGGAGCAGTCAGCTGGTGCTGTAGGATTATGAGACACATATAATGAATTTTTAGAAAGGTTCACAGAATACCATAAGGATCCATGACTTTCCCTTTCATTGTCCAGGATCGAGAGCTTCCTCCCTTGCCCCCCCCCCCCTTTCTTATTGCGTGCAGTTAGCAGCAAAATTGAGACAAATACATAAATATAAAATATATGTAACTATAACGTCGAATATGTCTGTCTCTTACTGCCGACCTCTCATGAGGCATTATCTTGATAAACATGTATATATACCAGAGATTGTATTTCATTACAGTTGGTTCTATTGTCAGTCTTTTGCATTACACAGTCAGAAATCCTTGAAGTTAAATGTCCAGTCTTTTGAAACTTAGCATAAAAGATGTTTAAATACTTTTCCATTTATTGAAGTGTTTTAACACCTCTCAT
This sequence comes from Vanellus vanellus, assembly GCF_965231255.1. Lineage (NCBI taxonomy): Eukaryota > Metazoa > Chordata > Aves > Charadriiformes > Charadriidae > Vanellus > Vanellus vanellus. The sequence continues at coordinate 35,800,787 of NC_138906.1, forward strand.
ATTACTCAGAGAAATGAATTGCTTGAGAATGAGGTTAATGCTTGACAAAAAACCTGCTTTTTAAAACCCTATAAGAGGGGTCAAAGACCAGGAAATGCTCTCACTGTAATTCTCATTTTCAGCTGAATTGGCCATGGCAACTGCACTAAGAATGCAAGTTTGAATTTCATTATGTTCCAGAAACCTGTAACTTTGCATTGTAATGACTCACGCGATAAGAGAAGGAAATTGCAAGCATTTTTGTTGTAGCATACTTTAATTTATAATTTAATAAAGTGGTATTTTAAGTTAAGTAGTTACTTTCAAATACAACAAAAAATGTTCATTTGATAGCTACTAAATGCATCCCTTTACATTTTACCTGTAAAATGCTCTGTGTTTGGTGACAGGTTAAATGTATACTATACATGGGGAGCCAGCATTTGTCTTTGTAATACCGCAGCAGCCATAGCAATTTTAGCAGCATTCTTATTATTTTAAGCCGTCTCCATTGTCTTTTAAAGACCATAATTAGAAGCTGAAAACTTAAGGCAACCAAACTCAATAAGGTCTCATTATGAACAAAATATTCTACTGTTGCTCAACAAGTGACCGTACGTAGCCCAACATGATAATGCATTTTTCCTCAATTATGTCTCTATAGATCCACTATTAAGTCATTTCTCAAGCAAAACTTTCATTAGTTGCAATGGAAGTTTTGCCCGAGTGATGCTGCAGCACCGGCATTTTAGGTAATCCCTTTTGTGTAGCCATAACTATCCTCTAAATGAGCAAGTTTTTATTATGATGGCTTTCGAGAATGTACTTCATTTCCCAGGGAAATGACAAGGGAGCACAAATTTAGTTAAGACCGTTGCCTTACAAGCAGCTTAAGCAACTCACTGAAAAGCAGCAAGTCAATGCTCAGGAGTGGGAGGATGAGAGCGAGACGATACCTTACAATTGTGTGGAGCGAAACTAAGTAGTTCCGGCGTGCTCGGAGATGCTGAGGCTTCCCAAGCGCTCACGTAGTATTGGTAGTGCTATGGGCGGATCCATTTGCACAACTACTTTTAGCAGAATCGTGATTTAACGTACCTTTTAAATTTCAAAGTACACTGCAGGGAAGTTTCAAAGGCTGAGCTTTTCCCCCAAGAAAGCTGCGCAACCGTCGCTACACAGCTGCTCCTCTAACCGCAAGCTCGGAATAGCCTTCTGCTAATTCCTCCTCAGTGCCACGTTCAGAAGTCTTCTTCTGGCTGGAACACTCCCAGGTTCTTGTAGCTGGTCTGCAGCAACCTATTATCTCAGCCAGACAAATGACAGTGAGAAAAACAGAACCTAATTTCATCTGGAAATGCTGCAAACAAGTTATATGCTCGGGAAGTTTAGCTGGGATTTGTAGCAGGTGTATTGTCCACGCAACAGAAAGCAGCGTGGGTTGGATCTGCAGAGGTCAGATGGGATGATGTGCCGTGTCAAACCATGCCCTCCATCCCATGCGCCCGGGAGCGATTTTAGCCTCCAGCCACGTCACCACCAGCTGCACGTTTTGCTGAGAACATGTATCCTACCAACACGCATCCTCCCCGGTATTCGGTTCCCAGCCTAACGGTTCTACCAACTGTTTGCACGCCCAGAGCTGAAGGAGGCAAATGTGATCGACTTCCCTGTCAAATGTGGCCTCCATCAGGGCCACACCAGGTAAAAGTGGCAAGTTTGGCTGGCTCTAACACACCCGAGCAGGCACTCCCTCTTAGGGACCTGCTATTGCGTCTTGGAGATGTGGGCTCAGAGAACTTCTTGATGCTAAGAAGCAAAAAGGGCACATTTCAACCTGACGTGCAGCTTATTCTCTTGGTGAGATCTGGTGAGATTTACAGGCAAAAGGCAGAGCAGACAGTCCCCTTAATCTCCCAGGTACAAATCGCATACGCTGCCTGAAAATAATGAAGGGCCAGTCCTGCTGCTCCCATTTGAAGGTGTTAAAATAGCCTGGAGTATGTGATTATAGCCACCGAACCTCCTCCAAAAAGCAGCTCCAGGTAACGAGAAGCATGTTTTGTGGGGGAATTATTTTTTTTTTTTTTTCCCAGGGAGTCTGAGGTTTATACAATTTATGGCTGCTTAGCAGAAATTATACCTAGGGAATCAAGTGGTCTGAAACCAGCCTTCTCTCTCCCCCAGGGGCATTTATGCAGTCCAGGAGATGCTTCCTTCTAGGGGAGAGATGCTTTCTGGCTAGACGCTCTTCAGAAGAGCCTCACATCACTGAAATAGGCTCCTGCTGTGGCACAGAGCTTCCTCTCTTGTGTTCAGGGTACGCTGGTGGCAGCATTGATTTGTTAACCTTTGAGGAGATTAGCCTAATGGCCGATGCAGGGCAAAACATATTTGTATACAGAATAGTGTCTGGTACGGAGAATTAGCTGAAATTTGTACGTGGTCTGGTAATGTCAAAAATGAGTTAGTGTTTCAGAGCTTCTGAATGGTATTTTTATTAGGATGAATTAAAGTTACAAATATCAATATTGCTTAAAATAATAAAATTATATTAACAGTGAAGCAATTCTTGGAGATTTTCAGGAAAAAAAAAGCAAATTTCAGCAAATCTAGGACAATGTGGTTCTCATTTATGAAAGCACGTTCGACTCCCATGCTTTCAATTTTCATTGTGACAATTTTGCACAAGATCAAACAACATCTGCCTTTCAATTTTTCTTTCAAAATACCTTTATCCCTTGGAAACAGAACAGAAAGAGAAGTAAAGCTGATGTTAATGCTTTTCTCTCTTTGACTCGATCTCTGCAAATGTCAGTGAGAACAATAAAGAATTGCAAATACACATGAACCTGCGAAAGAGAGGCACCAAACACGGTGCCTTAGCATTGTCCACGGGAAACTCTAAGCAGATGTATCTACTGTATTTCTGATTTTCAGCCATCCTCTGGTCTTGTGTGTTTGCTAAGTGCTGGAAAGAAAAAAAAAAAACCAAAAAACCAAAAAAAACCTAGCCGGAGAATCAAAGGCAGAAAGATATTCTGTAAAGTGGCAATATCTAAAAGCCTGATGTTGTAAATGTTGAGAGTTTGAAGCTCCCTTTGAAGTGACATGGAATGCCTATGATACCTGCCTATTCATTTAGCCACTGATAAGGTCCTAATTAGCACAGCACTCCGAGCACGTCCCTTTTAGTGAAGTATAGAAATAACCACATCTTCCACTTCCTTCCTTCGCAGCTGTAAGAGAAACAGCTTTCGGGGTTTTTATTTTTTGTCAATGTATGCATTTGGTGTACTCGTAAATACCTTGCTAAGCAAAAAAAGGGCCACAAAAAGAAAATTGGCTCTTATTCCTGGGAAGCGGTGGATTCAGCAGTCATTTGAGTCACACAAGGGAATGAGTTCTGTGGTTTTAGGTCAAGCTCCACTTACAAACTCTGGCCTGCAGGCTAACACTCTCCTCAGTTCAGTGCAACATAGCTGTCACAGCGAGGCATGATTGCTTCTCCTTCCAGGATCGGGCGATCAGCCCCTTAAATCCTAAAAATTACTTCAATGGAAATGTTCCAGCGCACAGGAGAAGTGCCTCCTGAAAGCAAAACTGCAGGATCAGGCCCTTCAATTTTAAAAAATGACATTTAATATGGACAGACAAAGGCACCGGAGAAGAACACACTGACTCTCTGTACACCTGGAGGAGGGATAGTAGTACAAAACAAGCTTTTCTTTAACCACAACGGCAATCTTCTAACAGCAGCACCCACTCAAAAGCATAGAACTCAGAGGTTGATAATCATCTTTCAGTTCAGGTTATTGCATGCAATTTTTCACATTCATTCAGTTTTCTTCATACAGCTCTTAGTAAAGTAACTCCCTTAACAATAAAAGCTTTTATGGCAGCCCATTACACAGGAGAACTAACCACTCCTAGTTTTTTTATTGGCTTCTTGGAATATTTATAGCAGTCTTTGTTCTCTTTGCAAGCTTATGCATCTGGGTGTGTATGGAGATTTTTCTTCTTTTTTTTTTTTTTGGCAATTGACTATGACGGCGAAGTACATATATTTTTACATTTGTAAGGTTTTAAAGTTTTATATTTGTTTTCCTCTAAGCCAACATTCAGCCCGCTCCTCATTGTTTAGCACTAGGATATTCACTGCTGGAGAATTTTCATTCCAAGTTGCCTGACATAAAACTTTATTTGCCAGCGTGCTACTTCTTCGCGATAAACTGGTTACACCATGCACACAGAGATGTCTTGACATTTGGCTCCATGCTAACGAAGCAAAGCACTTGCTTGATGTCTAAAGGACCCGATTAAATTTCCACTTCAAGTATTTGATAGAAAAATCTCACGTTAACACAATAGATTGGCACTCTCGTAGGAATCACCTCAGCAGTGATTGAAGCTATCACAATGCTTTATTTTTGCACAGCATTTTGGACCCAAAATGATCCTAAAACTTCCTTACATAGAAGAGAAAAATGGCCCCAAACAGTAATTTGTCTTGGAATATCTCTATCCTGGTTTTCAAAATTTTTCATTTAATTTTGTATTCTTTCCTTCACAAACAACAACCTTTTGTTGTTTACACCATCTTCACAAAACTCATACTGAATATGGGAATAGATTGAGGAATTCAAGATATAGATATGGCTTTTATTTATTTTCCAGTATCATGAAAGAAGAAATTGTACAAACTGGAGTGATGGAACTGTTAAAATTAGAAGGAGAAATCGTTTCTTGTTTCTCATTTACAGCTCAGAAACTAATCTTTGTACTAAGAGTTAAGGCAATGCAAATAATAAATAATAATAGTAATCATCTCGTAAATACCTTATTGAATTTATTATACACATACTTACTGAATAAATAATAAATAATTGAAATTATCCCTTTCTTTTTGATCATAAAGATTAGAACGCTATGCATTATTAAAGAAAAATAAAGACACAAATTACTGATATGAAGTTAGGTTTTTGTAGAGTTCTTGATAAACACAAGTGTGAAGTAATAAATGCATTTTCCACAGTATCTTTCACAGAGACATGTTTCCCTGGAGCTTTGCTGCCACTGGAATGCCACTAGGTAGGTGGAATCTTAATTTTCGCTAGCAATATCAAGCAAGATATTTGGGCCTTGATAACATGTAAGCTGCATTTTACTGTGTTGACCTGGGGTAACTTCTTTCAATGGCTTTATTAGGTGCGCATATCTCCCTACTGGGGGGCTATAAAAATGCCTCATCCCACTGGAGACACTGGTGGGTTTTCATAGCGGAATAGTGATTGCATTGCTGTCACTAAATTCAGATTCGGGAAGGCCCCACCGGCTCATTCAGGGCAGTCCTCATTCCTCTTAGAGATGAAGGTTACAGGCCGTTTCTTGGGCTCCTCCTCTCCCTCACATCTGGTATTCCCTAGGAAGGGACAAGGTGACGCTCTTCATCTCCTACGAGCCAGGGGAGAGCCCCACTTTGCCCTGCCCCTGAGGGTTCATGGATCAAGTCCGGTGGCTGCTTCCTGGCATGGAGCTGACCTTGGGGAAGGATCTCCCATGACCCCCTGAGCTAGTCCCAGCATGTGCAGAGAGACAGAGTCGAAAGGAAATGGAGTCAGCAAGGACCAAGCACCTTCACTGGCCTACTCCACCCTCCAGAAGTTCACATCTTCTGTGGAAAGCTTCTTGTCCCTGTTTTGAGACACAAATCACTTAGACAGGGTTCAACCAAACTTCATCATCACAAGACAGCAGCTGCCACTCAGCTGTCAGAAAGGACACAGAGTGGAACTAGTTTTGGTGATGTAAGTCAGCTCTTTGCGGTGACTTACCTCCTCACCTCAGATTCCGCTTGCAAACTACTACTGGCTTCTGTCTTCAAGACCATTGGAGTAGCTGACACACCATGTCTGTTTCACCACTTTTAGCTGGAGAGAAAAGGGGCGGTGTGTGAAAATAGCTCTGAAAAACCCACAGGGATCTCTCACATAGGGGTGAATCTTGTCCCTGCTTTGGTCCAGTAAACATGGGAGACCTCACACTGTCGTACAGAGAGAAGACAGAGCTTGCTGAAAGCAATCTGCCAATTCTGTCCTACAGGAGCCTGGTCATGTGACACATTGCATACGAGGAGTTGGCACCCATATGAAGAAGTCAGAAAGACGTCAGCAAGATGTAGCTGATACTGGGGAAAACAGAAAGTAGAGAGTATGGCAAGTTATTTCTTCTCTGGACAAAATACCTCATCAGGTCCTTGGTCCTATTGTTTAACATCTTTACCAGGTCAGTCTCCAGCTGTGCTTATCCAGGACAACGCAGCTCAGAGCACAACAGGCGAAGCACATTTGCGAGAGTGCAAGACAAAATGTTGGCAAGTTACAGTGTGGCTTTTGGGGAAGATGAGACTGTGGAGACTTACCACCACCATTGAAATGGGGCGTGATGGTGAAAATGAAAACCAAAAAAGTGAATTGTCTTATTCAGGCTTTCCCATTAGCAGGACTCGGGAATAACAACCTTTGGGAAAGACACACAGGGGCTCCATGTGTCACTCATTTGATGATGCAGTTTATGCAGAAAGTATCTGGATCTTATGGTGAGGGTAGTTGTAAAGAATAGCTGTGACACCCAAACCCGACAGCAGATCAGACACGTTGGCTTTGGGAGCAACAACCACCCCCCTTAACCCAAAGTACCTTTTCAGCAGTCTGAAAGAACCCTGAAAACAAAACCTTAGCTTGGATATCAGTGTACAGATTAACTACAGGCATTTTCATGCTGCCATTGCACTACTCTTTATGTGTTCAGACAAACATTTCTAAAAGGGTTGTGACTCCTCCTTGTTTAAATTAAAATTTCTAGAAATTCAGAATGCTAATACAGAGAAAAATTCAACAAGCTTTGCAAACTGCTTAAAATTATACTATAAACATTATTTAGACATATTTGTAGGCTTATGCATAATAAGTCTATGAAAACAATAGCAAAATACTATTTTGTTCCTTCAAACATTTTTAATTTTCATCGTGCCATTGCATTTTTTGGATTGAAGTGAAACACAGGGACATGTTTAAAGGAAGCATAATTGGGCTCGTTTGAAATTATTTCTCTGAGAGTTGAAAGACAGAAAAGTCAAAGAATGCATTAGAAGTCAGAGTTAGAAGGAAGTCAGGGAACACATAACCTTTCAAGATTTTAAAACGCGAGGTATAAATAATGTTTGTTTCCTGGTAAATAGCAATCATATGCATAAAACGGGAAGGAGCTGCGGAAATAAATAAATAAAGGGAAGGTCTATTGAACTGAAATCCTAGGAACTTTAATGTTGTGGAACACTGTTGGACTGCTTCAGTTTTGCAAGCGCTTTATCTCGGCTGAAAGGTGAAATTAGCAGCTTTCTCAAAACCCTGGGAAGCTATTGTGTCAATGCTACACGCTGGAGACCGCTGTTTGATGCCAGTGCCACTGGTTTAGATGAGCACTGCAATCAGGAGTATTAAAAGTGAGTTGCTGAATTGTGTTGCGTGAAGCAATGGAGCTGCTTACAGACAAAAGAGCTGAATGGGGTTTTATAGACGGCTATAGGAACATAACAATGTCAAATATACCAAACGACGCAGCTGAATTCAGCAAAATTAAAGCAACCAGGCTGGGAAAGAAGCTGGGGGGAGAGGGGAGATGAGGGGAGGACATCTGAATAAAAGAATTAATCGATAAAATTATCTGTAAATTTCAGGCACAGCTGGACAACTGCCCAAAATATTAACGCTCTGAGGAATAACATATTAAACATGTGTCTCAGAAGCTACTGCTCATAGTTTTCTCCACTTTAACAGGACACTGTTTGGTTTTTAAGCTGTCAAGATATCGCTTTAATTTGGGGAGGAGGTTACCTCACCGCTTATTTTACCAGCAAGAAGAGAGACAGCAATTTACCCAGAGTGTGGTCACTTCACCTTCTCTTTTTCTTTCTTTCTTTTCTTTCTTTCTTTCTTTCTTTCTTTCTTTTATTTTTTTTTTTTTTAATATCAGCAAATTATCTTTAGAAAAATTATAATCTTGGACCAGCCTGTGGTCTTTGTTACATTCATGTCAGTCTAAAGTAACTTTGCTTACAGGTAGCTGTTCTGTTTTTCAGGTCATTTATAACTTTCACTTTTTTTTTTTTTCTGACACAGAACAGCTGAAAGCATTCTGTGTAAAAGAGTTGAAAAGCCTGTGCTGGAATAATTACATTTTTGCTACTGTGTGAAGGCGTAGAGGTATCATATTCTAAAGATCATTATCAGAAATGATGAGAAATAAAATAATCTTTCTGCTATGTGATGAGGTTTATGAGAATATCCCTAGACAATTCATTAGTTTTAAACTGACATGAAAATCAATTAATTTTAATAGGGAATAACAGATTATGTGTTTAATAATTCATCTAATTTCATGAGGCAAAGTGAATTAGACAATGCAATGTAAATCTAATAGCAGTTGTAACCACATAATTTGACTGTTTGTCAAGAGCAAAGCATAGTGAAATGATCAAGAATTACACAGACAGAAAAACATTAATTGTGTGTAAACTGAGTGACAGTTTCTTGTAACCCTAAAAGCCTGCGAGTTCAGTGTAATTATTTCTATTAGATCTTTCCCTAAAATTGTCCTGTAGCATTAATTATGTATTCATATTAAGCAGGCAAATTAATAAATAATACAAAATAACTTTTCTGTGCTTTCAATTTAGAGATACTGTTCAGCTGCCAGAGATTTTTATAGAGTGAAACTATGCGAAAATTGTTTTATAGGCTGCATTAATTAAACAATAATGACCCTGGGAGCAGGCATTTCTGCCTGTTAATGACCAGCTGGAAGAGTTGAAGACCTGACGTCGAGCAGGGGGCCCTTAACCTGGGCGGTCATTAACGTTGGGGAAATGCCCGACCCCCGGGTCACTGTTGCTGTTAATCGAAGCCATGATAATTGTTATGGGCTTTTTTTTTTTTTTTTTTTTTTTTTTTCCACGCGCAGAGAGCAGGCATGTGCTTTCCATCCGAGTGGCATTTATTTCAGATTCAGGAAAGCCACAAACCAGGCAAGGACCAAAGTCCGCCTGGCCGAGCAAAATGGCATCTGCGGGCGGCCGCTCGCTGGAAACGTAGCGCGGAGCACCGGCCCCGAGGTCGTGGCAGCCACAGCTTACGTGTCACAGGCCACATGATCATGTTAAAGCACAAGCATCAGATAAAGGGATTGCCCTTGTATACGTTTGAAAATATACATGTTGAAATACGCGTTGCCATGGATACAGGTCTGTTCTTTAGAGCAATGGTCTCTGCCTACTGGGTAATGACACCAGTAGCCTATAGAATCAAGGACCATCACAATTCTGTATGTTAATATGAAAAAAAAAAAAGTAATTTTAGAAAAAAAAATGTCAGAAAGACTCCAAGTGCTTTCCTTTTTACAACAAAATAGCAAGGATTCAAAACTTTGCAGGTGATTCTTCTTGTTTAATGGCTGAGAAAAAAGTCTTGTTAGTGTAATGACAGCCAGAAAATGTGGCCTGACCTATAGCATGTGTGCTCCCATTCCTCTTACCTTCACCAGCGGCTGGGACTCACGGCGCACAGTCCAGCACAGGAGATGAAGCAGCAGCCAGGGCAGGGTGGGAAAATCCAGCAGCCACCTATGCCAAAGGGATGGAAGATGTCAATTCTCCATGTGGTCTACCAAGAACAGTGAAAGACCTCACTTCACATTTGAGGAAAGGCTCAGGCATTAGTTTTGGTACTCTGAATGCAAAGATGGAAGAAGCAGGGTCTGGACATCATCTTGGAATCGCAGATCCAGACAGGAGAGAACAATATTCACATTCAGGGCTGAAAGGGCTTTCTCACAGTTCCCTAGCAAGACAAGATACCATCTCTTGTGAGTCCTCTCCTCTATACCCACTTCTCTTGTCCCAGCAGCACTGCCTACTGCCTGCATAGGAAAGAGAGACATTTACACTATATTTGCCTCCTGGGAGACATGCACTGCCACAAACCCTTACTGTTATACCTTGAATTAAGTGGAGAAAGAAAAACCTAAGTTCTCAGTCTTCTGCTGGTTCCCTTGGATCTGGAGAAACAAGAAGAGAAGAAAGAAAATAGGAGCCTCCTTGCCTGCATGTGCCCCACGGTATGCTCTTTTGGGGTCTTGACCCTATTAGTTGTACAGGAGGAAGCACAACAAGAAGCTGAAATAGGGCAGAGATGCGCACACACAGGCTGAACAAAGAAGAAGAGGTAAATAGGTGTCACAAAAGGAAAGCAGATCTTCATCAGATTGGAGAATGCATTGGTCTTCTCTAGCGGACCTGCCTGTTTTCCAGCCGTCTGCCAAAGAGCACAGGAGAACTGAGTGCTTCTGAGCTACACTCAAAGGCTCATCAACATGTGTGTGCAGATTCGATGCAGTTTCTTGCCTGCTACTGCTTAAAACAGTGCACCTCAGCTCAGTAACTCCGGCCAGAGAATTTCCATGGTAGTTGTCTGTGAAATATCAGTTTCACCAAAACTTTCATACCTGGCTCTGAAAATTAGCATGATGTTCCTGGCACACCCATTGTCCAAAATATGCTTATCAACCAACCGATGCTTTCAGTTCAAATGAGACCCTTCACTAAGTGACCACAGCCGGGAAGACTTTCAGATTATGTAGTACCTCCGGCACCAAGGTCCTGTTTTGGCTGATCACGTTTGGGTCAGCTTCTAGCACGGGTCTGCTGCACGCCAAGGGCATAGCATCCTGGCTGACACAAAGAACTAATTTTCTGTTTCCATTCATGGCAATTCTGGGAGACTTCAATAAGAACTAGCATTAGCAAAAAATAAAGGAATATAGAGGTGTGTTAAAAAAGTTTCTGTGTCTAATCACTTCTGTCGTTTTTGAAACCAAATGCTATTTACTGATCAGTCACGTAATACGCTGAGGTAACTAAAAACATGTGTTCAAACTATGCCTGGCACTGCCTCAGAAACAATTTGTCTTAGCTAACGGAATGCACCTAAGCAACTTCGCTATTAAGTGCTTGGCATTTGTGTGCTTCAGGTATTCTTTCCCAAGACCGTTACTAAAGCAAAAAATTGCTAAAGAGAAAATCGTTAATATTTAGGCTTACAGTGTCAAAAGCAAACATAGGAAATCTGGAAAACAGAAATACTTTACGTTTCAAGAAGCCATAAACTCGAGCCCAAAGATTTTCATTAGAAAGGCAAAAAATTTGATAATTAGCGTTTTGATTCGGCCCTTGCAGCCCTTCTGCCTTTAATCATTCTATAATCTAGCACTAGGGTACACACGGAAAATCTGAGTAAATTGTCTGAGAGTCCTTAAGGAATTTAAAATAAATGCTTAAATGAATCTCTCATTACTGGCATGCAACAAATGCCAAGATGTATTCATAGCGATGCGCCCAATTAAGTTTAGAAGAGTTGCATGAGGTCAGTTGCAGCAGATCCCTATTGATTCTCCTAGTTAATAAAGAGTTAAAGGATGAAGTGAGTTTTTAAAAAATATAAGTGCTTTAAAGGTGCTAGAAAGGAAAAGCATAGTACTAAGTGGTCATGTGGCTAGTGCCATTCATCTTGGTAGTGACTATCTGTCAAAAGTGGCAAGAGCCCCTGTTAACAGCCCTGACCTGTGCTGTAATGAAGGGAGAGTGCACAGCAAAGTGTCCATTATCAGGCAGTTGGGAGCAGTAAATTGGTGCAGTTTGCCTCAATCTTGCAGCAAGTTGAGATGTAAGATAGGTGGGGATCAGCAAGCAGCAATTTTATCCTATGATCATTTTTGTCAGATCACATCAGAGTAGGAACTTAGTCAGATTCGTGATTTCAATTAAATAAGTCCCCTCATTAAGTGACCGCTGCCATGAATGTTTTTGTGGGTCCTTTATCTATAATCAGGTAAACACACCCGCTAATATTTGGACAGGGAGCAGTGATGGAGAAGCAGCAAGGTAAAGGACACATTAAGATGATAGTCAGGTACGATCAAACGAATCTTGCACCCTCTCAACAGGGCTAACAGCTTGCAATAAAATGGGCCACCCATGTTACCTATACGCTAACCTACAGTGCTTACATACAGTTCTAACTAAGAAAATCCATTTCAGACTGTTTACTTAAAAAAAAAAACAACAACAAAATGCACAAGTAAAATCCCACCTGTGTTCAATCCCACGCATACGAATTGTTGTTAGTGCCATTTTCCCGGGGAATAAACCCAAAAATGCAGGTGATGCCCAATGTCCGCTCTCTGGTGCACCGAGATGAAAACATTCTGGATGAACTCTGAAATTCTCAGGCAGACTTAACCCTTAGGGAGCCTCCAGTAAATTAGACAACCAAGCTGAAGACAAATGTTCTTGTCACCGCCACTCATTCCCCCCTTCTCAGCAGCAAAAGCCTTTCAGATCAGCCCATCTGCTTTCCAGACCCTGGATGTATTTCCCTAATCACGTCATCCCTATTCCTACTCCATAACCTAAAGGAGGAATAATAAAACTTCTGTGATTCTGTACAACACCCCACCATATCCCTCTGCCAAATCCTTCCCCTTCTCTGCCTGCCTTCTCTGCCGGCTCCCAGCCACACAGGTAGGTTGGGTGATGGGCAGACAGAGGCAAAGCTCATGTCGGAGTAGCATTATATTGCAATCGGCCACAGCTTTGTCTCGAGTAGTACTATTCCACAAAGACCCACTGTCACCTTCTATACGTGGGTCAGTCCTATAGAACTAAATAGAAAATATTTTGCTCTGTTTTGTTTCTTTCTGCATTAAATCCACTGTTGGCTGCCTTTTTCTCTCTCTTAGTCAAGTCGGCTGTGCAGTATCCAGCTCTACAGGAAGGACATAGCTTCTGTTGTACATTGAAAGAGACCAAGCGCAAATACAGACTTCTATATTAGAAAAAGTTTCTGCAACCTTTAAGATGTTGCACTTATACCTTGCCAACCTCAGCAGGTTTTTGAAATTTGATAAGGGACCAGGGAAAATGTGCCTTGACTCTCCTTTTGTTGTTGCTTTTGTGTTTTTCATTTCATGAAATTTAACTAAGCATTTGCTAAGGCCAAGTGCTGAGAATCACTGCTTCCCTCCCGGCATTTGCGTTCCTCAGAAAAGCTTTGGCAGCATGCCAAAAATATTTATGGGGAAAAAAAAACCAACCACAACAACCACAACCCAACAACCTGATCACCAGCTTCTAAAGGCTGAGTCTATTCAACTGACAAAGTCATTATTGCTAGCAGCTACTTTAGCGGGAGCGTGTAGGACCTGAGAGCTATAAAGATAAGCAGCGTTGAGCGTGTCATCTTGGGACGCTGCACCTAGCAAACAACTGCATTTCATGCCTGGGCTCAGGGGCGCACGTAGCTGAGCTTTTCCTTAGCACGTACAGGCGTTTCTTGTCTCCTCCTATATCCTGCTTATATAGTTACCTTCTTATTGGAGGTAGCAGCAGCCTCCTGCAGTGCTGCAAGGGTTTACATCCTGCTGAGGTGCTTGTTGCAGAGTACGCACATATTATGTGCATATTCTGCACATCTATGCACACATATGTGCACATATAAAGAAAAAAAAAAAAGCAACTCTTGAAACATCAACTTTACACATAAACCTGAATGCGATCTTCTGTCTGTACACCACGGCACCCTCAATAATTAAAAGACTGGAGAGAGAAATCCAACTTTGGGGTGTCGTTTTTGTACTGGATGGACACAGAAGGGCACAGGATTAGGCCATTTTGTAAAATCTTGGCATTTCCAGCTTGACAAATCTTGATCTCAGCAGCTCGAATAATGTTCTTCTAACACAGTCAGCAGTGATGTGTGCAAAAGTATGTTGTGTGTCTGTACTAAGATGTTACTTTAACTCCTACAAAATCATGATTCCCATGTAAGCAGACACAAAGCTGTCTCCACTTCTGCTTGCGAACAGACATAAAGCACAGAATGGAATCAGGACAGAACCTAACTCGATAACTTTGCATTGTTTTGGACATATTTTGGAGAGAAAAACATCAGAGGAAGATCTCAGAGCTGGAGGGAAGCAGAATATTTTGGCCCTTTGGAGCCCTCACCAGCAAGGGAGCTTTGAGGAGCAGCCACGAGGATCAACCTAAATCATAGAATGGTTTAGGTTGGAAGGGACCTTAAAGATCACCTAGTTCCAAACCCCCTTGCCATGGGCAGGGACACCTCCCACTAGACCAGGTTGCTCAAAGCCCCATCCACCCTGGCCTTGAACACCTCCAGGGATGGGGCCTCAACAACCTCCCTGGGCAGACTGTTCCAGTGCCTCACCACCCTCATAGTGAAAAATTTCTTCCTAATATCTAACGTCAGTCTCCCTTCTTCCAGTTTGAAGCCGTTTCCCCTCACCCTATCACTACATGCCCTTGTAAGAAGTCCCTCCCCAGCTTTCCTGTAGGCCCCCTTTGGCTACTGGAAAGCTGCTATAAGGTCTCCCCAGAGTCTTCTCTTCTCCAGACTGAACAGCCCCAACTCCCTCAGCCTGATTCTATGATTCTACGTGAGCTGTGAGGAGCAGCTGTGAGGACCAGCAAGCTGGACCCACCCTGAGCTGGGAAATACAGAGATAGGGTTTGCGGGGGCTGATAATAAATAGAGACAATGGAAGCAGGTAAAAGACGCATCACTGAGATAACATAGAGGTTGGAGAATACTGTGAAATGTGGGGCTCTTCCACAGCCCTGAAGTGTCCCTCCCAGACCAGTGCTCCCCAGTGCTCAGTAAAATGTTGGCACAAATTAAAAAGACTGCTGATATCCCTAAAAGCAAGTAGGGGATATGTAGTAATGAAGTAAGACGAGACTTAATAATGTTAACAGTTTTCTGGATATTTTGATAAGTTTTGGAATAGTTGGTAGGAACAGGGTCCGTTTATCGATTTTAGACCTTTAACCCAAGTTAAGGGAAGAGAAACAAACCAACGATCAGTGACAGCTGTAACCAAGCCCAGGGCACAATACCAGGCTGAATCGGGTAACCACAGGATGAAAAATTTAGACCGAAATTCCCATCTAATCTATCCAAAAGCAGGGTGAGAATTAGTTTCCCTCGTATTAGCATCAACATCGCTACGGGCACTGAACTCCTGTTGATGCTGGGATTCCCACCTGCAGGTGCAATGAGATCCTTGCTTCATTTTTACTTTACTGGAAATCTGTTAGCAATTCTCCATGTCTTACAACTTCCATGTGCTAAGTATCAGCACTACTCAAGCAGTAACCGGGATTTATGTATCGTAACTATTTGGGCTATATAACACCTGCAGAAGAGGAGTTTTAGCTTGTAAAAGGAGGCTGGTCTTTCTCCCGGGCTGCAGCGTACAACCAGAAACATAGAGTTAAGGACACAATGGTGAAACACAAGTGATGAAACCGCCACTGTTCGTACAGCAGGTAAAAATTTATTTTGGAGGGGCTGGCACCATCTGTTACTACCTGTAAAGTGGCAATTCCTACAACTTATCAGCTAAAACAAGGCTGTAAAGGGGGACAGAAGCTGCTACTTTCTCTGTGTGTCATTGCGGGGCGGTGGGAAGTGAAGGGAAATAAAATTGTCCACATTAGTTGATACACAGGCAAAACTGTAATTTTGGAGGGGGGGGGGGTGTTGTTTGCCTTAAAAGCTGTGTAAATCAGCTTGAAACTGAATTAAACAGGTGGCAAACCACCTGTACATAATGATTAACTGTGCTTACACAATAATTTATGTGAAAATGCTGTCAAACCCTGATAACATCACATCTGCTACTACTGTAGTATTGAGCAGTGTATTTGTATGTATTATTTTTTTGAAAAAATAGTTAGGTATTATTGATCTCTCTTCCCTGAGGTAAAGTGTTTGCACTGGAAAGCTTAGTATCCTTCCATTTGTCCGTATTTGGTCATTTGAGCCAAAAATCCTGAAACTTTAAGTACTGCAAAATACCTTAATTATTCTGATAAACAATTATATTTTTAGCATTAAAAATGGTATCAATACACCTTCCTACTTACCGGTATTTAAATTTACTACCCTGCTTATATTTAGAGTCATACTGGAGTTTGCCTTACCTTTGAGAATATTATGAACAGAAAGTTTTGGGCTTTATTTATATTCTATTGTGTGCATGTAGAATCAAAGGCAGATTCTTGCCAGACACTATTTTAAACAAGGAGTAGCTCTAAGTCTGTGAATTTACACTACTATAAACAGAAGCGAATTCAGACTCAGACTCCATAGCATGTGTTCCCGTCCTGTGAAGGCGGTTAAATCTGCACATCAAAGTACAGTGTTAACACAACACTCATGAATTTTGGCTGGCGGGACCACCATACCACCCATCCACCCAACCGCTCAAGTGAAAGACTATGAAAGAGCTCCAAAGTTTATACAGATTTACAAAGGGGAAGCTGAAATTCGGGTCAGTTTATTTTCATACACAGGGCTGACAATAGCAGTGATTTAGGACCTGTTTAATGAGCTTTTCGGTCAGACCTCTTGTGAAAAGGCTCCAGCTTCCCTCAGTTGAGTGTGGTAAGTCCCCGGCTTACTGTTGGCTCAGCCACTCACCAGCAGTGTCCACTTGTATCCAGTCTACACCCCAGTGGGAGAATTCAAGTTTGGTGGCACTCTTAAACAGCCTGCATGGTTGGGAGGTACTACAAGATGCTTGCAAATGGCAAATCAGTCACTGGATTAGAAAAAATAATAACAACTGTACATTTTAATGAGCTGTTACTAACGGCCAATGTTATCCCATTTGCATCACAGCAGCACGTTCGATTGATTGTACATTTGCACAGATGTAAATGACCAGTCGAGGTGTAGGGAACAGTAAAATATTTTAATATTTGAAGTAAGTAACCCAGAATCTTTCAGGTGACTGCTTCTTTAATGAGTTTTTGTAAAGCACCACATCTACGTATGTGTTTTCTTATTAAATAAATTTTAATCATTGTAATGTTCTTTAAAGGCCTAGCAGAAAAACGTATTGCCCTCGTAAATTGGCAACTAAACTTACCAGGATATCTGACCAGGGAAACCAAAACAGAGAAATTTGTGTAACAAGGGAAATCATATTATAAGTCAATGTGTTATTAGGCTGTTTAAATTATTTAAATTCTAAATTAAACTTAAATTAAATTAGGTTATTTAAATTATTAAATAATAAGCCTAAAATTACCTTTCTCATATATTTGCATCTTCTCAGTCATTTTAAAGTAAAACTGTTAGAGAATGAAGATCAAACTAAGAAGTGCCACTGGAATCCCTTTTACAAAACACAAAGAACTTTTTTTTGGTATTCAAATCTGCAGGAAATCTTACTAGTGAACACTGGCGCTAACTATGCATATTTTTTTTTTAAATGTATGTATCATGCATTTGTGAATGCCTGTCTAATAGCAGACCTTTATGTATCTTGTGTTGAATATGCGTAAATAGCATATCTATAGTAGGGAACAGTGCAGTTGCACTACTCACTACGTTGGTTTTGTGCTAATTGCATTTTCCCATAGCTAGTCACCATGGGCAACACAAATCTCAGCCAGGATTATCCCGGCTGTTTCAGCCTGTGGAATAGCTTTGACTGCATGCCATGACATTAGAGCTGAAATGATAGCCCTGCTTCCTGATGTCCACGTAGCTGCCTGCCCTGAGGGAGCCGGGCTCGCCCTCCGACGGGGTTCCTCCCAGGCCCTTGCGCTGGTTTTTCTCCAACGGTTCTTTAAAAGCAGAATTCATCTCTTCCCTTCCAGATCCAAACCACTTTGTTAGTTAAACTGTAATACAGAGAACGGTTTTAAAAATCCTTACGATCAACATCTTTTCAGTATTGCTGCAGTTTTCACAATCACAACAGTACCAATGATTTGGGGAAGGCACAAGAGTAGAAGACGTCATCGTTTATTCCAAGTTTTATTTAGGGGTTGATTTTTCAGCACACAAAAGGGAAGGGTGGGAAACGAGTGAGAATTAGGCCCAGATGTCATGCCTTTAAGAATTGCCATAATAATTTAAATCATGCCTTGGGCAGGAGCAGAAGCATCTCTTGCAAATTTAGCTGCGGCAGCTCAGGATGTTATCTGTGTTGGCTGTCCTCTGCCCCACACGTCTGCCAGAGGTTACCCTGGAGAAGCAGGAAGAGCAAACAGACTGCCTGACCCTTGCTATCCCTGTTCATAGCCTCACAGGTTAACACAAACTCACTTGTGTTACGAGTTTAGGCCAATACACCACACCGAACCGTATGTTTGTGGCTGTTTGAGGCACATGTTGCCTTCTAACATCCCTGCTGCGGGACCATCAGCCTCTAGCTTGTAGGCTGGCTAGAGGGCTGACAAGTAGAGTTTCCACGTGCTGTCAAAATGTGTGCCAGCCTGTCTAACAGAGACATCACATGGAAGTAATTTCATGTATTTGGGGTATTTAGCCAGCCCATAATGAAGTGTCTGGTTTGCTAGTCTCCTTAGGCTCTCTCTGAAGAGGAAGATGGGCACTTAGAGAAAAGATTTATCCTATGCTGTAGCATATATCTAAGACTATCTAAGATGAAGTGCCCTCTGGAGGTGCTTGTCTCTCTCCATTGCCTGCAGTAGGGGCCTAAATAAAAAGGTCAGAGCAGTAACACAATTTTTTGACAATCAAAGCTTGGTGAGATTAATCCCACTGTCAGCAGGTGAATATCTGTGGGATGAGAACCCCTCTAACAGTGCGCCAGCTTAAATCAGGACAAGATCCACCAAAGTCAGAAGATGGTCTCTATTGTGAGCTATACTGAAATCCAGTTTATGTTTTTTCAGAGTGCATTCACGTTGCTGAGGAGTTAATTTAAACAACTTTTGTGATGGTTTAGCTCTGAGAAATTGTACAATTGTATTGCCAAGCTAGCTTAAAGACAAAAAAACTTTTCTTCAGTTGAAATTAAAGTAATTTAGTTTGGGAGCGTTACAAAACACTTTTGTAGATATTTATTTATCTTCATTTATAGATTACTTTCATGCATGTCAAATAAGCATTACAACTTTGAGAACAGCACTGTATTAAGCTCATAACTTGCTGGAGTTTAGCTAAGCCCTTCAAGTTCTTTCTATGCCAGTCCTATTTTGTCATGGGAGAAAAGCTAAGGAAGAAAGCACCCGTTACGATAAAACCATCCTATTATGATACTGAAATAATGTTGTTACAAAGAAAGAAATCAGTGCATGAAACCCTCTGAAAATTAAAATTCTACTTGGAACACCCACAAGATGTCACAGAGGCCCACAGAGGAGTTTTAATAGTTTCTCAGGAAGAAAAAACATGCTTGAAATAAGAAATTCTATTGCAAGGGGCTTTTGGACAGCTTGGAGAGTGTCTGAACAATATCCCAGTTTTACAGCTGACCCAACTGAGGGCAGACAGCTGCTGGGATAGAAGTATCTGGAATTAACATAATTCTTCCCACTTTGATTTTTCTTCCCTGATTTGTAGGCATGAGAAACTCCAGTGCACATAAAATTCCAGTGATTATTTTGCATATAAAACTAAGCTCAATTCACACATTTGTTTGACTTTACTGAAAACAAAAAAGAAAGAAAGAAAAAAAGAAAGAAAGAAAGAAAGAGAGAAAGAAAGAAAAAGTTCTGCAAAGTATTGCAACAAGAAAATAATCCTGTATCAAACTGGATGTTTTATACATTTTCTTGAAATCGTGTTCCATTGCAGAAGGCCCTCAGTCCTACCAAAGCTTTATGTCAAGGACTTACAGCCAGGACTTAGCGCACACCTTTGCAGAAAGCCGAATTTCAGCTTTCATGAGCGTGCAATCAGTAGGTTCTCACTTTTTTCTTGAAGTCATTTCTTTTAATCTTGCAACGGATCTATAAAAAATTATTCCTGTGGAGTCAGAGCTACTTTATTATAAAAATTATTGTTTCCCCGTGGGACAGAACATATACATGTGCCCACTGAAACTTCCAGTACACGGATTAAAGCCTCCCAATATTCCACAAGTCTACAAATGGAGTTAAATGATGAGACTATCTGTTCCTTTCTGTCTGAAGTTCAACCTCAGCCCATCAGTTTTCAAAGTCTTCATTAACTATCTTAAATTCCCACCCTGAAGTTGAGTATGAAACTATGTCATTTGCCTATCTCATTGTAAAAAAATGAAAATCTCCAATAGCAGCCATGATTTTCCTCAAAAATGTGCAAAGAGTGATTAAAGCTCTTCTACTATACCATAAAAAGATTTTATGTCATTTTTCTAAATTAGTCCTGGTCATTAATATTAGAATGCCAACAGACAGATTCTTATCTGCGTGTACCCCTGGAGGCACCTCTCAGAGCGCTCTTAGCAATGACAACAATACAAAGGAGATGTGACGTTTGTGAAAACGCTGCTGCAAACTCTCCGGGTTA
Source organism: Vanellus vanellus (assembly GCF_965231255.1). NCBI lineage: Eukaryota > Metazoa > Chordata > Aves > Charadriiformes > Charadriidae > Vanellus > Vanellus vanellus. The sequence goes on from NC_138906.1 coordinate 35,821,216, forward strand.
TCAGAACGGGGCCAGGAGTCCCCTCAATACCCACATCTGTGAAGGAAGGATGCGTATGTGCCACTGCATCAGAAGGGATACACTTTTCATGTAGTTGCATGCGTGTCGCTGTGCCTGTCCTGTTATCCACAGCTCCTGTTTCTCTGTTGCTGGTTCTCTGCATTCACAAGTAGAACAAACAGCATAACAATCAGTTAGGAGAGCTTCAAATACCAATTGCAGTGGCAACGTTTCCAGTACGATTAAAATTCTAGCCTAACTCACATTTGATTTGGGGAGTCACTACTTCTTAACAGGATAAATGGAAGAATCCATTGAAAAAATACATAACATGTATTTTCTGTCTCCAGCTGAGCCTATATAGTCAGTTGGCCTCTGGACCCTTGGATTTTATATCTATCCCATCACTTTCCAAGCTATAATTCACTCCTTGTCTTTCAGCACTATGCTAACATGAACAGGCTTTTTTTTTTTTTACAATACAAAATCCTCTGACAAATACATTTGATGACTCATAATTGTTCTGCTTTGTTTCCTGCAGGGATGCCAAGAGCATTATGTCCGTTGTACAGGAGTTGACTGAATTTATTAACGCTTATCATTAATATTAAGCATGTCATTTCCTTTTAAAAAAAAATCACCTCCTCCATTGTGAAGTGGGTTGGGTTTGGTTTTTTTTTTTTTTCATAAAAATGTAGAACAGATGTAAATCTAAAATAAGCCACTTAATCAAGCATTCAGAAAAAAAACTAGAGGAAGAGGCCTGCCATCCTCAATAAAACACTGGTTTGGAAGCTATGGTTGCCCCAAAACGATGACTCTGTTCCTTCTCTCTGTGGATGCCTCCGCCTGTTCAGATTTTGGGGCGAAGGTTCCTTGAGGACATGGATTGCAGGTTGGGTCACCTCTGAGTTGATTTATTTCTGCTATGCAAAGGGTATAAAAGGTCCTCCCACCTTGGCATTCCATGGCAGTCTCTAATTTATCCACATTGTGTGAACTTCGCTCTTTTATGCAAGTTAATAGAAGACATTAATGTCTTGATTAATGCTCCTCGCACCCAGCAACTGTGTCACACTCACATCATGTTGTCCCATAAAGATCCTCCTATTCTCTTGAAACTGGTATGGGCTGCATTGCAAAAAGCACAGCAAAAATTTGTGCTGATAGTGTGGCAATTCTTCGTGGTTAGAAAACGTTTCCCTTCACTTAAATCTCCCCATCTCAAGTTCACTGTCCTTTCTTAAGAAAAAATTCTTTTTATTTCCTCTCTTTTCTGTGTTATTATTGTCCCATTGATGTCAGAAGTGGTGCCAATAAGGAATATTGGCAATTCTGCTTTTTTGATAGTGTAGATGTGTCTATTCTTTTTAAAAAAAAAAAAAAGAAAGATGGAATTACAGCTCTTGTTTTGATAAAGTCACAGATAACAAACAGTTTTAGGCCGCAGGATTTTGAAGCGGGCGAGGGCCCAGAACAGAGATGCAGGTTACTCAAGTCCCGTCTCCCAGTGTGAAAAGCTGTCCATGTGTACAATCGTGTGCGTGCTTTGGTGGGGCATTCATCCCACTGTCTTTGTCCTGGCCATGAGAGGGCTTCCTAAATTTGGACCACCATAAATACAATTAGAGTTTAGTTCAGATGTTGGCCAGGGGTCCCTTTTTTAGCAGTTTTGTTGCTCCTGTTTGGGTTTTGATTTTTTTAAACAGTACCTGGGCTCGTCCTCTACCTCCTCTTCTGATGGCCGTAAGTGCTGACACAGAGGAAACACACACAGGCTGATGCGGCTGCTCTCCGCATGATCCCTTTCCTGACCATCTCTGCCGGGCAGGGAGTCTGCATCAAAGCACCCAGTGATTCCTGACAATTTAGTGTGAGAGCCAAAATAGTACGAACGTTTAAAATGCTTTTTGTGCAAGGATGTGCTTCTTGGGTTTTATTACTACGTAGTGGTAATAAATGCACGTGGCAAGGTATTACATGCTGAAAAAAGATGATGTTAACTTCTTGGTGCTTGTGATATCAAGGTTAAAAAAAAAATTTAACCACCACTAATTACACCGAACCGCTTAAAATAAACATCAAAATAGAGATGTTGGTCAAAAGTAACAATCAGGAAATAATGGAATGAACAATGCAAATTGTAGTAGCCAAATTTTGTGATCTGGTTCCTAATTATTTTTTCCAGACGCCACAGCTCCTCGAAGCAGGATGTAGAGTAATAACCTCAGCTGGCACCGGGACAAATATTCATTTTACGAGCTGAGATTCATTTCATCTGACTGTAGATGTCCCATAGGAAGATGCTGAAGTCTACACCAGTTATTCCTGGTTTAATCTAAAGCTAGAGAAGATAAAGAGGAGCAGTGGTCACAGAAAGAATTTATTTCGCACAACTTAGACATTTTTCTTGGACTGGAGTAAACTGCCACTGGAAGTGCCTTTTCCCCCTCCTTGGCTATAAAGAGACCTAAGGATGACAAGGGCAGACTTAGATACCCGGCTTTAGAGATGCCAAAGAGAGGAAAATAAATCCCCAAACTAAACTCCTAGTCCTGAAGAAATATGAACCAAGTATCCCCTGAAGGATGGAAAGCTGGAGGCAAACTGCAAATCAGTCTATCACACTTTTAGCCATCTTCATGATTCTCGGAGGTCTTATGAAGAATTTTTTTGAAAATCTATTAAAATAGAGGTCTGGACTGAAGGCTGGTGTGAACAGCCAGAAGTCCCTGACAACTAGGAGAATTACTCTGCCTTTCACTGGATGTTTACCAGTAATTGCTTATTTTAAATCTGAGTGATTTCTTGATAATACATTTTAACATTTTTTTCTACAATGACCTCTTTAGCTAATGACTTAGATCAGACATTTGTTTGCATTTGCTGCACTCATTGTTTTTCATAGTCGGTGACTAAGTTCCTGCTGTCAGCAGATGAGTTCCCTATCTGTCCTTAATAAAGAGAGATCTGACAACAGATGTAGTTTTGTTCAGATGTTTTCAATTCTGCCTTTAGCATGCAGTGACTCGATACTTAAAAGTAGACACTTTTGAGGCTAAGATATAGCAGCACTTGTTCATATAAAAATTTCAGGACCAACTGTCTCACAAGCCTCTTGAACCAAAGACATTAGTCCTTAAGTTTCCGCATGTGAGCAGCAAGGAACTGTGAAAATATGTCACAATACACCAGTTAGGACAAACACGGAGTCCTTGAATCTCAAGATTGTTTATATTTTGGTCAAGTTCTGCTTTTTTTTTTAATATTTTTTACTTAATTTTTCTGTATCGAATAGGTGTTGGTGTCGCATGGTCAAGCTGACAGACTGGAGAACAACACTGCCATGACACAGGGTTTGTCTGGTAGTCTTTCCAGAGTCACTCAGTTACTCTGCATTTTGTGTCTATTATTTCTAATTTCTCTCCCACCGGCCAAGGCTATGCTGAGGACCAAGAGGACGGTCCTGAGGATCTTTTCCATTACTCTGTACTTCATTTGCAATAAATGGCTATGTGCATGTTGAATACCTACCTTTAGTCACTCAGTTTATCGCCCCACGCCCCTTCGCCATGAATATTAGACTTCAACTAATGCCACTCGAATCTACCAATATTACCACAAAGAGATACCTAAAAAGAAAATGCTTGAGGCAGACATTGTGCCTCTGTTACAACTTGCTTCCTTTGCATCCTCAAAACCACACTATGTGCTACGTGGCCTTTGAAGCAGAAGTTCATCCCACTGTGGGCAAAGAGTGACTGATTTTTGCAACCACATTTCTTGCTCTGAGCAGGAGCACCTCATTTGTGCTTTCCTCCCTCTTTTGTCACTGATATGAGAATAAATTAGCACCATGTTTTACTCACCTATACTTTTTTGGAAGGTACCTTCAACACGGGAATTCAAGCAGTCAGTGATCACTCATGTCTTTTCTATGGGTCAGAGTACTTGTCCAGCCAAATCCTGGCTACAGAGGAGGTTGTCCTGAAGGGGTTAAAGAAATTGTTTTGTGAGAAAATTGGAAATCGCTGCTTTGTGACAGTGCTGCTACAAAACATCTGACCTTATGCATTAGGCATTGGAAAGACTGGGAAATATCTACAGAGGGTGGTCACTAATGTGAGAAAATTTCTAAGAGTTAGAGACATATTTGATGCACACAGGCCATGTGTTTTCTGCTTTGCTGTCTCATACACCTTTGCTTTATGGGAGGTGTAATAGTGTTAGGGTTATCGAGGTAGCATACTTTTAGAAGGCCAATTTTTCAAACATTTCTTAGGAGCCTAGCTTTAGGCTTCCCGTTTTGAACGCCAGGCTCACAAAGCGGTCTCTTTTGTGCTTGTGGGTTACAACGCATTGCTCTGGAGTATCGGGGAAGGTCTGCCCCGCACACGGACGTGTGGTGCACACGTCCCCGTGGGAGCACCGGCCAGGCTACCCTGACACCAGGAGCAGGGCAGCTTGTTGGTGGAAATGTGTGTTTGCAGTCCGTGGGTCCTGCTGCAGGGCAGGTATCAGTAAATCAGCCGATTAAGCACAGACAACTCAAACAGTTTCCTGTGGCATTGAGAGTTCCTCTGTTGCCTACTTTGCTTATGCCAGAGACCAAAAAAAAACCCCAAGTTGGCTGATGCTACTGAGGAAGGCATCAGAGATGTACTCCATCCTTGCAACCTCCCTCACTGCCGCCATGCCTCCATCCCCCCCCAGCAGCCACAGCAAGGCTCCCCTGCAGGTGTCCCCCCAGCTCCCCGTTATCCAGAGCTCTCGCCCTCCCAGGCCAGGAGCAGTCTGGCTCCCAGCCCCTGGGCCGCAGGCTCTGCCTGTGCCCATGAAATGCTCCGAGCCCGTCTCTCCAGAGGGAGTATCTCCGCACAGTGGTCTTACCCTGTGCCACGTACATGGCACACATCTTCCTGGAATGAGCTTTACTGTGCAATGCAGAGACGTGCCCTCAAAGACACAAAGAGTTAACACAGTGTAATTTTCCTAATAAAACTAAAGGCAGTGCATCATTTTTTTTTATAAGACATGGCAGGCTGTGTGACACCATGTAATTTTTGAGGAATTTTATACTTTGCAAGGAAAACAACAATACCCCGTGTCTTTTTAAGACTGTTTTTCTGCTGCCAAAAACATCCATTTGCTTTGTCCTGATTGCAGTAGTAAATATTGCAGTGAAGACATTTAATGATGGCTACAAAGATTCTTTTATTTTACCTTGTGAAGGGACGTTTCAGAAGTTTACTGAGCATATTCATCCACATATCAAGTCAATGAAAAATACTATGGACTGTATATTTGCTGAAGTAGACCTTATAGGAATAAATGCAACAGAAAAGCAGTAGGCAGCATTAATACACGCAAAGTATCCCAAACCCTTCTGTGGCCTATCTGGTAAATAAGTATCTCTGTGTGGCACCGACAGTTAAAGGTAGGAGCTACCTTCACGTCTCTTAGTGCCATCGTGCTACCAACGAGAGACAGTATAAGCAGCTCAGGTCCCCGGCTCTCCCCTGCTGCCTGGCTACACGTGTGGAGAACCACGAGCAGCATCCCCGAGGCTGACACAGGAGAGACACCCCCTTTGCAGACACTCAGGAAGTGATCCCAAGGACAGTCTTCTCTCTGATTGGAAGTATGATTCCCCCTTGGCACCCTCGCTAGGATAACCGTGCCTATGCATCAGTCCTTGCACATGGTCACATGTAAAATTAGGCCTGGTATAATTAAAAAACAACGTCAGGACTAAAATACATGGTGATCATCACAAACCAGTTTCACTTGGGATTATCTCTTGCAAATGTGACGTAACTCAGTCCCTGCTGCTTAGGTCAGGGAAGCTGAAATAGATGACCTTTCTAGTAAGTCAGTCTTGCTCATTTGGTTTAAATAAGAAAACTCTGGTCCCAGCTGCAGGGTTCCCCTTTAGCAGTGAGAGGACTGGGAATAATATAGGGTGTTGATTTACGTGGGAGGAGGAGCTGACCCTTAGTCTGAGCTCAGAATGGGCTGGAGGGCCGTTGCCCTGTGCTCTGTTCTTCTGAGTTTGGAGGCAGAAGTTCGTGGCTGTTGTGCTGGCTGATCCCAGGAAGCTGAAGTGCCCTGGGAATTTCAGACCGCGTTTCCCAGGTGTGAGGAGTCACGGATGCCCGCTGGCACCTCGAGCTTTAGCTCCCTGCCTAACGCAGGACCTCACGAACTTTGTGAGTCATTCGGGGGGCTGGAGACTGACGTTCACCACCAGCAGAGTTCAGGCAGCATGTGGAACAACCTGCAGCTGGCCATCAGTCTCCAGAGCTGGCACAGACCCTGACCCCGGGGGCTACAGCCTGATAATTGCTTTAGACCAAATGCCGCAGCTTATTCTCCAGCCGCAGCTCCGCCGCACGCTAGGAGTGACTTTTTTACAGACTTGCTCCACGGTCACCTCCCTTTTGAAGGACCACCACAGCCCTGCTGTGCTGTAGTCCTCATATCACCTTCCTATGAGGGGAGAATATCTCATTCTTTTTTTTTTTTCAGCCCAACATCTCATCAGCTACTCTGAATTATTCTTCTATCAAACTTATTTATTTTTACTCCTATCCTCTCAGAAGCATAAACCTATTTTCCACCTCTGTGTAACTGATTTAAATGCTTGCTTTTCTGAAGCACTATAAAATTTAATGGAATCCTTGATTACTGCATATGCTAGTTATTGTTACTGCTACATTGTACTTAACTACATTTTTTAAACTATTTTCTTATTGATGGGTATTTCAAGCCATTCTTTCATTGCTATAAAGGACATAGTCAATTGTAATAGAAGTAAGATACATTTCATCTTTTTGAAAAACAAAATAAGTACATTTTAATACATACTCAGATTTTGAAATGATAGAATATAAGAATTGGAGTCGCATGAACCTAGAGATTACTAATGGAAAGGCTTCTTAGTTTTTACTGCCATATTTTTCGAGACTGTTGAAGGGGCAATATGCAGTAGGCATAGCCAGTGCTAGACGCTTGGGAACAATGTATAAGAGTACACAAAGCACTTTTGATGGTTAAACAGAGCTATATGTTGCATGTGATTTTAAAAACCTCCTGATGTGGTGGGAAGAGTAGAAGGACTACCTACAAGTATGTAACTCAATTCCTCTTCTGATCCTATGCAGCTACTAGAGGAGGAGATGCAAGAAATTATTGTAACAGAGGGCAAATTAATTCATTCACTCTTGGAAACAGCATTAACAAAGATAGCCCTTAGGGGCTAAATCCACAACAAGGAGTGTGGGGCCAAGAAGAGTGGCTCAGGGGAGTGGAACAGTTGACGCAGAGGACCTGAAGATCTCATTATATACATTTCAGGGTTTTTTTCAGCTCTGATGTGCTTTAGTATGGTCCTGTGGTCTGCATGCCCACTAGCAGTTACGGCACTAGCTGCTCTATTAATGCAGTCTCCAGTTTACTTTCACTCCAAAAGGAATTTGCTGTGCAGAGATTGCACCTCAAGGCAAGCAAAGGCTCACTGCGGACAAGGGAGACATCGCCTATACACCACACTCCAAATCCCAGCTAAAATGCCAACGTAACACACCCTGATCTTCTGCTCAACTGGGAAAGTTGACCTCAATTCTGAACACTTTTATCACGGGTGGTATTTGAAATACCAGGATTTCACCTGAGTGTTGGCCTCGCATTCCTGGGGAGCTGAAGCTTAAACACTGGCTTTAAACGTAAGAGGCCTCTTCTTACGTGGATAAATGGCACCTTAAATGTTTGGGGTTTGGTTTTTTTTTCTTTTTTTTTTTTTTGTGAGTTTTATTGCAAGTTAAGGCAGATGCAGCTAGGACAGAGGGCATGTGTCCAACAGGAATGACCATCATCTACTACTCTTAGCATGGTATTTCCATGGGTAATTACTGTAGGCTCATAACAAACACTGGCTGACAGCGCCGCTGTGAAGTGTTGCTCGCAACATCCATGCAGGAAGTTTCACGCTCAGCTCTATATGCTAAACTACTACCAGTTGCAGGAGTCAGCAGGACTCATTCAACCCTCCTCCAATGGTGATGGATGGATGACTTTATATTGACAGACCCTGTGAAGATAGGAGTTACAATAGTGTTGAAGTGTAGATGCAAGTGCTTTAGGGAGTCTTAAAGTAACTTTTAAAATAATCTTAGAATTTCCCACTACTATGGGAAAGCAGTTTTTCTAGAAATTGTGGGAAAGTTTAGGAATTGTGCTAGAGTTTAACATCTTTCTGTCACAGATGGGGCCTCTGAGGTAGAAAGTAATTAACGAGTAGCCTGATGTCAAACAGCAGCTGAGGGGACTGGTCATGAAAACCTACTACCCTTGTGCCCAGAACTGCTGTTTTGTCTTCCTGAACAGCCTGCTGGAGCTGACCATGCTCTGAGCAGAAGGTTGGACTAGATGATCTCCAGAGACCTCTTCCAACCTCAACTACTTGCTGATTTTGTCATGGTTCTACCATTTTTCTCTGATCTGTGTTTCACCCATGGGCTTTAAAATCCTGGAAGAAAATGTGATAAAGATCTAATCATTCTCCATTTTTGGGTTTTTAAAAACTAAAAATACCATGCACCACTCCCCAGCAGTGTGCTGAGGCTATAGCCTTAGGCTCTTGAAAGTCACACATATAGAAATATCAAAGAATTTATCTTCATTTGGGTTCTTACATAGCCTAAATTCACCACCTAATAGGAAATCCATGTGCTTATGCATGCAAAGTGGCACCCTTAAATGCTACAAGGTCAAGAAAACCTTTCTGATCTGCCAAGATCTGAGTTCAGAGACCTGCTTCACCTAACACAGATGAGGAGAGCAGATGCTAAGTCAAGCTGGAGCAATGGAGATGTTACTGATATATGTCGCTCAGGTGTCATGTGGTTAAGCCAAGAGGAACTGAGAAAGCCTTATGATGGCTAAAGGCTATCCGTCAGCTTGAGACTGTAGTGCACTTTCAGTCACTATCTTGGTTTCTTCAAAGATTACTTTTTTTTTAAATAGTGTTTTTTTCATTTGATATAGAGAGCAATCTATTTAAGTTGTGTATATGAATCAAGATATGCAAAAGCAATTTTTTTGCCTACATTTTATTATTTCCTGATCTGATTTAAATCTATTATGACTTACTAGTATCTGTTTACATCCTATATGCCATTGGCAATTGGTATAAAAAAAACCCCACTTCTAAGATACTACCTATATGATGTGGTAGTTCATGCTCCGGATAAGCTTAAGCTCTAGTCTGTATTCTGGAATCACAATTTTTTATTATTATCGTTATTTTAATTATGATTACCATAATAAACAACTATGCCTATTTGGAAAAAAATTAGTTCTTTCCACTAGTGAAGAGAAACTAAAATCAGAAATGAAGCAAAAGCATATGACAATGTTGTATTCATGTTCCTTCTATTTAATCTGAAAGAATGCCCCTTTTGTGCTGACACTGAGGTTGTAAGTATTGTAATTAAATGTTGTATTAACATGGGCCTAGCCCACTACGGTAAACACTACCTTAGTAGGAGGTTTTTGCAGGGTTAATCAGTTCTATGTATTAAAGTATTCCCTCTAACTCTATTTATTGCTTTCATACCAACCCTACCTGATTAACATTCTTTCCACTATTTCTATTCTTACAACTTCACAGTTATTGTATGCTTTCTCTTATTAATCTATTCTAGAGTATCAAGAGAAAGTATAGTTTTCTGATTGCAGTGTCTAATTCTGTCTCAATTACAGGTTTCTTTTATCGGCACCAGTACTCTGCCATGTTTTCCAAAAATACATAGTCCAACTAATTCTTGTTGCAGCTTACTTTTCATAAGGAAGGAGCAAAAGGAGAGACACCTAATGCCCCTCTGCTCCTGTTTGCTGTACCACTGGTACACCCGGAGAAGGAGCATCTGGATCGCTCTCAATAGTTAAAGTGTTCCTTTGAATCTTTTTGAGACCAACAAAATATTTCACATTTTTTCGGGCTACAGAACTTTGAGAGAAAGGAAATGGATTTGTTCACCTAAATAATAAGAAAACACCAAATACACCAATATAGAACTTACACCTAGAGTATTTCCAAGGAGGTGACTAGATTCAGCTCCATGTGATGAAGATCCAAACGGCCCTTGGGAAGGTGAAACAGAGCTGAGCTGCATAATTCAGGATCTACTTCTCCTTCCCCATAAGAAACACTACAGAAAATCTAGACTAAACGAAATATGCTGACCCAGTGACACAATCAAATGGGTTTTGAAAGTTCTTGCTCTGGGAGTTATCAGGAGGTGACAATCACTAGACAAGCTAAAAAATATTATTGCAACGGCGAGGCTCTGGAAGCGAATTTGCTTCTTAGGACGTTGTTGCTTAAATAAATTCAGACTACATAATCCAGCAAGATTGTGAGGCACAAATTTTAATGCTTCTAGAAAACAAAGAGTCCAAACTCTGGAAAAGGAAAGCATAGAGCGAAAGGCGTATCTGTTCAGATTAGGGAGCTGAATTCAGGGCTTGACTTGAAAAATTCTGAAGAACTCACTGGTGGCTACGATGGGCACCTAAACACATTTGCCTGCACTCTCCGAAGCAGGACGTCACCCCACAAAGCAGCCAAGGTGACAGATCTTCTATCTGAGAAGTTATAAATGGAATATCGCAAGTTTTTACCGAAAGTGCAATCATATTTCCTCAGTGTTTCCATGTTCAAAAAGAAATTATTTGCCTTTCAGCAAAATTTAAAAAATGCTGTAAGTTCTAAGATACAGTATTGAACTTCACTGTGCTGTATCTAAATGCCTCATATTTGCTGTCTCACTAGTTAATATCACGTAGAATATTGGGATTCCTCTTCCACTTAGTACATAGCACCTGGTATTGCTAATGGGAGTCATAGTTACTTATTAAAGAAGAGCAGACGTCTATTCACGCTGCAGTTTGCAGTGCAGTGGGTTAAAAAATATAGCACAGTCTCAACCTTAAATTTTATAGATGATATGCTGGCCCTGTTGAAGTCAATTAAAATTTTGCCATTGATTTCCAATAGGGAGTGTGTTCCACAATACAGGTTTCTACTGTAAAAGAAATCAATATTATTTTAAGACTTTTACTGGCTGAATTCTGTTTATTTTTAATTCCCTTGGTTCCTTCCTGTAGACCAAGAGAAATTCATCAGAGGATTTCGTGGACTGATAGTTTAATGAATATGATTTAGACATGAGGCAACAGCCTGAATCATATGGCATTCCTTTCAGTTTTCAAACTTCCCTTTTACAACCAAGGTGGTTTTTAGCACAAAAAAAAATATGAAAAATTCACATATACTCCTACACCAACCCAAGACTGTCAAACAAGCTAAACCAAACTTCCCAAATATTTTGTTGCTATGATCTGTTTTTCTATGAACAGACAATATATGGATATACTTTATATATATCTGCCCTCTCCACCATTAGAAAATGAGCAGAAGTGGGCCATTTTGAAAGAATGTTCAAGAAACTGTAGCACAGAAAATCAGTTTGCGGGCTGAGACCCTGCCTGCCCAGTTTTTGCCAAGAATCACTTTCCCCAAGTAATCCCTGAAAATATTACTTTAAGGGATACACTGACATCATGTAGCTGTATATGTACTTCACTAAGTTGCTATGAAATTGAACATGTATTTTTATTTTACAGTATAATAATTTTCTGATTTACAACACGCTTTAAAAAAGCATAACCATTTTATGCCTATTTTCAATTAAAGGAGATTATTTAGTTCACAATGTCATTGCAGCAAGCAGGCTGGTTAAGCTACTACATGGCATACGACTTGACAAGATTACTTCAGCTTCTTCGTATTAATATGTATATGCGGGGCAAGGTTTTAGAAAATTAAAAGGAGATGTTTAAAAAAGAAATTAAAGATTTTTCTTGTATAACTTTGCTTTTAAGCTCTAGAAAGACAGCCTGGCTATCTGCATGTTTTGTAAAACAGGAAGAAATACATTTATCAGTATTAAATGCAGCGCAATATACTTTACATAATGATATACAGAGTAGGCATGTGTGTATTGTGCTTTAGAGGATGTTGTTCTTGCATAATTCATCCAGACAGTATACACAATTCTCCTTAGAGAGCGAATGTATCCAACATATTCACAACACCCATACACTCCAAATATTTGGACCGCTCTGAGATGTTAAGGGAGTTACTTCATGAGACAGATCACACGCTCTCGATTCTCTGAGAAAATTAGCTGGTACCTTAATTAATGCTGAATTGCAGTGGAATTCCATGTGAGTACTTACGACATTCACAGGGCTACAGAACGAGTTAATTATGATCAGTGCTATTGCAGTGAATACCAAATGAATTAATAACGCCGGCACACTTAAAATGAAGTGCTACCCAGAACTGTGGTAGAACACGGAAGGTTAAATATTATGTGATGAAAGGCATTATGCGCTCAGCGGGAAGAAGCCGAACTCGGTCTCTGTAGCTCCACACTTGCAAGCACGGTGTCTGCTCGCATCGCACGCGCTTCGTATTTGAACAAGCCGAACATACATTTTCCCGCAGGAACAAGTGTTGGGCAACGCTAGCCACGGTTTAACTCTCCGGGGGGAGAAAACATACCCTGTAGAGAGGCGATATTTCGTAACCGCACTCGGAAGGTCTCCTTCTCCTCCGGACAGAATTTTTCTGGGTTTGTATAACGTTAAAACAGTTCACTGACAGGACGCTGGAGACAGCAAGAGCTCCTGAATCTCCAACTGCACGCTGCCCCGTGCCATGCTGCCGCTTACCAGACACTGTGGGCTCCAGCTGGAATGAAACTGTGAAATACAACCACCTGACTGTCCCTAATAAATTATTGCTTCTGAACCTTCTGAAGATAACCTGCCTCAAACTCGTCAGGAAATTTTTGTTTAGATATAATATATTGCAACAATTCGTATCTATTATAGGTTTATAAGATGCAAAAGCATAAGTGGATTTAATCAGATGTAATTATTTTTGTGCCTACTACTCAAAAATGCGCAGAAATGAATTTACGACTATTTGGCCGCCAGTGGGGATTGCGTTTATAAATGTTGAAACAGCTGTTGGCAAATGTAGGTGTTAAAGCAAGGAAAACAGCTTGTAACTTTGATCCGTCAGGTTTGCAGTAAAGGAATCCTCATCCCTTGTGAGGGTCAGGCTCTGATCCACGTCCGCTTCCAGCAGCTTCGCTGAAATCCCTCGATTCATTCCGCACTCACAGGCACAGCAAAGAGATAAGAATTTGCCCTCTAAACTTTGACGAGCTCTTCGCTGGCTCTCTTATTGTCTGTAACTACAAACACATATTATACAGGAATTCCCTGGGGGATTAATATAGATGAATGGATAAAACGAGGACTTACTGCACTTTTCTCTGCCTTAACCCTTAGCATCTCACATCTGGCTAGAGATGCCCGTACAGCTTAACGCGTGTGCACCCACCCTTACACGTGGATTGCATGCTTGCAGGTTTTGTTGAAGAGAATTGAGCACATACTTAAAACTGTGTGGGTGCTTAACTCCTGTCTTCTCCAGGGAGAGCACGCAGCATCGCTTTCCCAATTTGAGTTTTAGGGGTTTGGGCAGGATCACTCTACTTTATACAAATACATGCATGCTGCCCTAACATACGATAGTTCTGCATGCAGTACTCCTGCCGAGTTCTCATAGTTTGGCTTCTATTTGAAAATCTCAGTTGGCTTTTAAGTAATTCGTGAATTTTTACGCTATATCAATTTTGTGTTACGTATTAATTAGGTTATTCCACTTTACTTTGGCGCACTCTAGACAAATAGGCTAAAAATACCTAACCTGCTCTACAGAAATTCCCCTTCAAGTCCTAGATTTACATGCAATGATTTTGATCTGAAAATAAGCGAACAACAGAAATCAAAATGGTCAGTAAAATCAATAGCACATTTTAGACTGGTGCCAGGAAACTAACCTATTTATGAACTGGAAGAAAGATCCTGTATGGAACAGCAGTGGTTTCTGACCTGTCTACACTTACGATATTCAAAGTCATCATTTGTGAACAACCAGCAAAGGTAAAACTCACCATTACTGCGTAAGTACATTTTTAACTCAGAGCGTGTTACAACTTTTACACATAATTTACAATTTTGAAGATGTAACTAAGAGCTGACTGCGTACATCACAGGCTTAATCCTAGTATCTGACTTTATCAAATGATGGGGTTCTCTTTCATTCCTGTACTCTATGTTATTGTGGAAATCAGTAGCATTTCCAATAAATTATAGATTGACCAGTACTAAAGACTCTTCGAAAACCATACTCAGTCATCTCCTACTCAACCCTTTCAAGCTTCTATTAGGCTCCTTTGAAAACCATAGAGTGCCCTCTGTTGATCAAAACATATTCCTTTAAATTACGAAAGCTCTCACACAGCAAATGTTACAGTTTCATATTTTCCAATGCTTAAAAAAAAACGCTAATTTTGCAAAAGGGAAGGCATTCATTTAAAGGCTGGTGTCAGAATACAGAAGTATCAAAAAAACCAACCCGCAATCTACTGCATTACGAAATATTTGCACATAAGAGTGATGATTGGAAAGACACATACCTGGCAGTGCTAGTTGAAAGCAATTTCTTTCCCTGCATGTGGATGGGTATGCGCACAGCCCTTCGTTGGTGCCTACCGTCCCAGACATAGTTATACACATTTCCGTTAATATAACGAAAATTAGTATTTCTAAAAACTTGATGCAAACATCGACGCTAAATGCCACGGAATACAGTGAGCAACGAAAACTGTGTAGTAAACGGTGATCACTTAATCCTACCGTGGTCTCCCAAAAAGCAAAACAGCTGAGTGCAGGTTTTAGCTCCCAGGTTGTCTCTGCATGACACAGGAAAATTGATGGCCTGGCTTTCTGGTGACACTTGGAAACTAAGTTCCAGCAAGCCTTGATAAAACAGGAAATTTTATTGCAATTTTTGAGCAGGAATTCATAGCAGGATGAGAATAGCTTTTTTTTTTTTTTCATGCTTTTTCCTTTCTCATCTATTTGTTGGCTGAGTGAAAGCATCGCTATACTTCAGATTGTTTTCATATGTTAATTGATAGAGGATGTCAACACTGAAAGTGATTATTAGCACTAAAAAATCTTATAAAATAACATATCCTCTTATATATTTTATTGAAATGCCAAGAACAGACTCACACTTCATGGTAAATGGTGAGATAAATAACAGTGTATACTTACTATGTTAGTTTATTAAACAGTTCAACTTATCTTCCGTCTGTATCATTGTACAGGTCATGATCCACTTGTAGAAGTAATTGTTCTGTGCTATTTTGTAATAAAGGAAGACCGTTTTCCATTCTTCTGTAGCCATTTGAAGATGTAGTAAAAAAGGAAGAGTTGTGTAGTTTATTTTCTTTTATTGTATCAGGACTTCAGCACCAAGTGTTGAAGAAACAGGTTCTAATGCTGAATGTCTGTGTATTTAGAAATATGGTCGTAACTATAACAGCATACAGATGATTCACCTTCTGAATCAGGATAAATGGCTAGTAAATACAGTAAATTAACATTAATTTCCTAATAAAAACCAGATAGACTCTTAGGCCAGAAGTCTGGAAATTAAAGAGGAAAAATACAGAAACTCTGTTCTTCAATGTTCTTGCTTCTTGCTTGCATTGGATTTATTCTCCAAATATGATTTTTTTCCCAATGCTATAATTAAAACATATATTGTTGAAACTGAGGTTTTATTAAATTTAGAATATGGTAATACACCTTTTTTTAAAGTACATTCATCAATGCCATTTTTGCATATAAATTCTTTTTGTCAGGTGCATAGATTAAACCTGCTTCAGTTGTGAAATTGAGTATCTCAAATACATTTTTGTGGAGAAATAAAAGAAGAAATGTCAAAATAAAAATACAAAAGTGTTTTGGAAAAGTAACAATATAGGTTAGCATTCATACGAATTGTTATTTATTTTCTTTGAAATCTTAATGGTTCTATAGTTTCATACACATTTTTGGTAACTACTACTGAAAAGTAAACTAAAGTTTAAAATTAATATTTAATAACATGCAGAAAAAAGAGTAATCAGATTAATACTCATCACATTTTTTTTAAGGAAAGTCTCACATTCATGAAAAATAATATAGCATTATATTGCCAAACTGGAAGGAAAAAAAAATATTTTGAGAGTGTACATTTAAAATAAGTTTCCTTTAGATTACCAAAATATTTTTTACAAATTCCCCCCAAAATAATGGAACTAATACGTAGAAATCACTTCCAGTATAGAAGACTCTAATTGCAGAATATTCCCATGACAACACAAAATATTTGCTATGTTCCTGCATTTTCTACCTGTCCTAGTAGCCACAAGAGGGCACTCTGCTTTTGTTTGTAACTTGGTTCAACTACCATCTCTAGTTTATGGATATGCTGTTTTACAATTAATATTCAAATTTTTTCCTTTTCCTTCCTATTTCAAAGATCGTATATTTTTCTGCAGTATATAACAAAATGCTGAAGTGATAGGCTCAAAAATCCTTAATGAGTCACTATACTTCTACAACTTGGCTCAGTCAATTGATTGCAATTCCACTACCGGAGCTCTCAAAACACATTTTGTTGTGTTGAGAATATATGTCAGACCCAAATCCACCATTGCCGAGATTTGTTTTATGGTGAGGTTGGACTCCGGGGCAGCAGGAAACAGAAGCAGGACTCGCTCTCCCCAGTCCCATAGGCAGCAGGTGCAGACTTTGTGTAGCACCTGAGAAGAAGGACTACACTGAAGGAAGACGGTGTGGGTGTAATCATACCGCCACAAAATCTCATTTTTGCTGTCAGGCTATGCCTCGACTGCAAAGTATTATACAGCCAACACCTAACTGTAGGTTGTACCCCTTGTAGCTGCCCCTAAAATATCTGTTCTATTAGTCATTTTAAACACGATACATAGTGGCTCAAACATGACATTTTTTTCAATTTATATTTTCTACTGTAATATATACTATTTTCCGCTGTACATAATATGTAAGGAACATTAACAAAAGTTAATAGGTATATCTTCAAGCTAGACACAGAAGGCTGCCGTGTTTTTTTGGCATCCTAGACTATATATAGCTTTAGACCATGCAAGACTAATCTTCTAACTAGATTTCCAAGTAAGCTTTCCAAGAAGCAAGCTGTCTAGGAAAAGCACAGGGCAGACCTTTTTGCGCCCATGTATCGCTCCTTTTCAGAAGCACAGGTTGCTTTTCCCTGAGAGCTGCAACACAGTGAGGGGAGGGATGCTGGTGTCCTCCGCCTTTTCCGCCTTTTGACAGCCTGTCTCCATCTGGAAGGCCTTTCTCTACACTTCATCATTAACAAAACCGCAAGTAAGCTCTGTCCCTTTAGCTGGGCCTTTACCAGGCCCATACTGGTTCCTGGTATATGGTGTCACACAGAAAGATGGAGAACATTCACTCTATATCTGTGGTTTATCTATGGCATATTTTAGATGTTAGCCATCATTCCACCAAACTTCATTCAGTTCAGGTGCTCAAGAAAGTGGATAGGATTTCCCCCGTGGAAACCTTCCCTCAAAACCTTCAAAGACATGCTGTCTGAGAAGCTCAGGCACTGTTTTTTTAAGCTCAGATTGCTTAAGTTTCCATCTCAACTTATGTGCCCGAACGAGGCGGATTCTGCATGCGAGAGTTCCTCGCACAAATTGCTAGAACAGTACCCTACGGAGATCTGGAGGCGTAGGGAAGGATTTTGTAAAACAAAGACAAACAACCAAGAAACATGAATTTTATAACATAACTGGTGTTTTCTGCTTGGCAACATCCCCAGTGTGCTGCTAGAACCATATCGGAGAGCTCAAGTGTTCATAGACTATTAAAACATACGTATGACACTTTCCCAGCTCCCACAAGGGTCGTACTGTTCATTGCATGAATGAAGTAAAAGGTCCGAAGAGGCTTCAGATATCATAGCAATATCATAGCACTATACCTGTGACTAACCCACAAAAGATAAAGAATTAAAAGCATAGTCACTCGAGCTGGAATGTAAAGAGGTATAGCACTGATTTTTCTTTTCTGTCTTAATAACTTCAGTTTCTTGAAGGAGGTGAGACACAATCGAAGCAACGAGATATGCTTAATATAGCTGAGTGCAGAACCACATACGTTTCTCTGTATGGTCTGGGCGGGTACCACTTGACTATCCCCATCCCCTGACCCTACTGCCAGTCTTTGCAGATGTGCATCAGGCCACTATTTTTTTAAAGCATCTCACAGTTAAATGTTGATCACATAAGTGGCAAAATAAACTTTTCCCTCTGGAAGGGGAGGAGAAAATGAATTATGGGTTTGATTTGGTCTGAGGACAATTTAGAGGGGTAAACCTATTTACAAGATCATAGCTGTTAGAAAGTCAAATCATGTCAGTGCTTGCTGGGTGAGACTAGATTCACCCAGGTGTTCCTCTCTATTTTTGTGTAATTACTTGTGGTCACTCTCCACCCAACGCGTCAGCCATGACAGGAGATGACATGAGTCCAACGCCTCCATTGGCAGTAGCTGCAGAGATGGAGACCCTCCACCCCCGCTGCGAGTCAGCAGCTGTGTGTTGGGTCATATTTCACATTGACAGCATTTCTACAATCAGCTGCTGTCCCGGTCTGGTATCTGTGCTCCTCTCGTTTCAAAACTGATCCTTCTCTGAGTTATGAACAAAAAAGAATGGGCAAGATGCTTATGTGTATTTGAATATGAGCAGCTCTGGAAATAAAGACAATCAGTGCTTGGAGAGGGAATAGGGGATGATAAGATCCGTCAAAAGGCCATGTTCAAGCTTGAGTCCCCTTTCCTTCACCCTAATCCCAGAAGATGCAACAACTGGAGGTTTGATTTCATTCATTACAATGCTCATCACCTGCACTGAACAGGGAGGAATTTCCCTTGCTCTGTTACCACTGCATGCTTTTGTATGATTTTGTATTCTTCGATAGCAAAATTACCAGGAAAAGGCAGGATCTCAGCAACAGCCATGGCATTGGTGGCAACCGCTGGAAGCATGCTGAACTACACGGACCAATCCGTTACTCTGGCAGATAAATCTTTTCTCTTGTTTGAAACTAGAAAACACAGAGTTGAAAATTGCTCCTGGCTCTACGTAGTGAAAACACAATATATTCTCTTCATGCTGAATCCATCAAAAGGTAAAAGTGTATTAAGTCTCAAGTCAAAGGACTTCCCAATTAGCCAGCCAAGTTTGTATCCATGAAAAATGCAAATTACAGATGAGTGATGAGATCTTGTATGTGTTACCGTTTTGCAGTCTCAGACTTTTAAGCTAGAATGGGAGTAATAAATAATGCTTCTGAGTGCTCATGCTGTGAAATTGCTTGCTGTTGTGAATACACCTCTTCACTACCTGCAGGTGCAGCGGTGAAAGTACGAGCGCTGTTAGTCACCCCTAAAGCGGTGAAAGAGGAAAGAAGGGAATATCTTTCCTGGCAATGTCTTTCACCTAAACCCAGTGAATCTAGACATGATATTACGTTCAGGAACTCAACAGTGCACCTGATTAGAGGCGGGATGTGTCAGATACTCTTTCCTCGGCTCTAATCCCCTCACTCCCCTCCTGCCTCTTAGAAAAGTCCTTATTTAATACAGGAAAGAATTCTGACCGTTTTTAGACTGAGCAGGCATATATGTTATCACGGAATCACAGAATCCTGGAATTTTCAGAGTTGGAAGGGACCTCTAGAGATCATCTAGTCCAACTCCCCTGCTAAAGCAGGACTGCCCAGAGCACATCACTCAGGACTGCATCCAGGCGGGTCTTGAAAATCTCCAGAGAAGGGGACTCCACAACCTCCCTGGGCAGCCTCTGCCAGTGCTCTGTCACCCTCACCGTAAAGAAGTTTTTCCGTGTATTTGAACAGAACTTCCTATGTGCCAACTTGTGCCTGTTGCCCCGCGTCCTGTCACTGGGAACCACTGAAAAGAGTCTGAAAAGTTGTCATGCAACTACCTGTGACGGGACCAGCCCTGCAAGTTCTAGGCAGTCCTTCCCAGCAGGCAGATGGTGGTGGCGGCCTCTACACAGCTCAGCAATAACTCCTCTCCTCAAGGGGACAGAAATGGCAGCCTTGAAATGTAGGTCTGCCACCGATCCACAAGTATCATTTATCAGGGTGAAAACTTTGCGTTACTTCTTGCACCCACTTGATGCTTTGGTCTCACCACAACACTTGTCCAGAGGTTCAGCTAACGCCAGCAGAGTTTACAGTCAGTAATACATATTCGTGTTCTTCCTAATTCCAGACGCTTCAAGGACGGTCACTGCCCTCACTGTTGCATGCTGAATTGTGAGCCACCGATCGCACAATTGCATTTTAACACTATTCCTAGCAGATATCTTAGAAGTAACCCGCCGACTCCCTGGGGAGCTGCAGGCCCTCTCCGACGATGTCTGCATCTACTGCTATTCTGTTTACTCTCCCCTTCACAGTGAGGGTGTCATACAGAAGTTAGAGTCAGTCTAATTTACGATGCAGGTATTTCTTATGTGACATCAAATATTGAAAATATATCTAACGTGTTACAGGAAACAGTTTTAGATAAATAATTTTTGTCTTTAATCCCTTCAGTTGATAATCTCTGTCTGATTCTCCAGCTAATTCCATGCCATTGTCTAACCTACACTCTCTTATCATGTGCCTGCTCTTAATGTTGTCAAAGTGAATGTTGTACGATGTCAGAATAATGAACGCAAAGACGTTTGACAAAACAAGTCTGACAGTTTTGTAAAGGGACAATACAATTTAGAAAAACATTCACCAGTGGCAGCCTGAATATTTCCATCTACATTTTCCAGTTTTGCAAGAAAAGTTGTGTAGCCTTTGCACAACTCTGTAGACTGCCGTTTATTTTTTTTTATATGGCAACAATCTTCATCTAGATTGCTGCTACCAACTGTATATGGGGCGTGCCGGGTTTCTTCATTCCAGGTTTTGGGGAAGAGTAGATAATCTTTATTCGACAATGCTTCATTGCTTTGTTTTTTAAAGGGAGAGAGAGCTCATTGAAAAACACAGGAGAGTTGGTGAAATGCACAAGGAAGTTGAAACAGATGTTGGTTCTTCTGACTTCCACACGTTCTACTGGGTAGCTCTGTCCCGTAGTCCCCCTAGCTGTAATACGGGAGTGATAATATTATGAGCCTAACACATTGATCTGATGAGTTTTATTTCACTCAGCCTTGCAAAGTGCTTTGAGAACCTTGCTGATGTCGGCGAAATGTGAGAGGCTTTTTTTTTCCTCTCTCTTTTTTGTTATTGTACCTGGAAATTGTAATGTTTAAATAAAAATAATTTAAATTCAGGTTTCCTTTGAAAATAAAGAAAGGAATGGAATATTTTGCAATTAAGATCGCTTTGCATTTGCAAAATTTGCCAGCAATCAATCCTCATGCATAAAAAAAAAGTCGTGTGACAGATCTATGACAATTACACAATGAAAAGTCATTTAATTTCTCTCGCACACGGTTATTCTTCTTCGTTTAAAACACTTCTGTCAGCTGTATGCAACAACATCTCATGTTTTGTGATAAAAGAAAAAACAACCTAGAGTGTCTCCTCTTCTATTACTTCCAGATGTGATTTTTTTCAGCTCTTCCATTAGGCAGAACAGGTCTGGCTTAGCTGCAGGATCAGGTAGCTCCATCAAAACACTTGTTACTGCAGGAGAGGACGTCCTGGCATGCGCTGCATGCTCTTTTCTTTCTCAGTCAATGGTATCTTATTTTTCAAGTTACACCAAGATAGTGCTGCACAGCTTACATGATAGGCCTGGACTCGAGGGACATTGTTTTGGCAAAGCCGCAGAACTGAAATATTAACATTACTTTTGGCCATTCATAAAAATCTAGAGATGGTTTCAAGTGTGATAATACAGGTATAACTGTACTGTGCCGATCTCACCTCTGGTTAGTGAATTCCATTCTGTGCATCTTCACTGCTTACTGGTTTCAACTGACTGTAGCTGCAGTTTTCAACATGTGGCCTGAGGAAACCTATGCACGGACAGACTATTTCTAAGACTTCCAGAAAAGCTAAATAACAAAAGCAAAGTCATTGTCATTGTCATGAAATTAGAATTCATTTCGCAGACATCTAGCTCTTCAGAGGAACTCACGGGAGTACAAACAAAAACAGTTGAAAACCACTGTAATATACTGGATCTAATTTTACTAAGCACTGGATCCAATTTAACCCACAATCTTTACCGAACATCTTTACCGCTTCCAGACGCAAGCAAAGGAATGTGAGAATACCTCAGAATAAAGTCCTGTAGGTCCACCTGATTAAACGACCACCATAATCAACCCATGGCAATCGCACTTCACTAACGTACACGTTTATTTAAGTGGGGATCATGCAAGTCTAGATCAAAGTTTCAAGATTAAGGTGGCGTTTACAGCAAGAGTGTAATCTTCCCATCTAACAATATTAAAATGGGTTTTGGCCTTCATCAGTATATGTTAATCTTACTTATGAAAACTGTATTTTCTATGCTGTTTTCAATGAAGCTTGGTCACACCCCTTGAGAAAAAAGAGAACAAATATTTATATATATTATTTCAAGTGGATTACTTCACCATTTTTCCATTCTCTATAAAATTAGGAAATCTGACATTAAAAATATGAATTCCTAAAATTTCCAAAATACACCAAATACAAGAAGTGTATCAAAATAGAAGTAGGATTGGTGAGAAATGTTTGTAAGGTAGCACAGAGCTGCAAAGAGAGGCTGCTGTTAGTTTCAAAAGCAGAAATTGTAAATCTATCAAAAACGCATGAAATTCAGTTAGTGAAAATTCAGTTTAAAAGAAATCCAAACTTGCTGAATTAGGAAATAGGAGATTGAAGCACCCAAGCGGCTTGGGGGTCTGCTCTACCGTGGCTTTCGGAGGAGGGTTTTCATAGCCTGGAAGATGCCTTCTGCTGCTATTTCTGCCAGATCACATCTATGTTGCTGTGTTAAGGCTACACTTTGTGAAAAACATTGTTTCTTCACAACATCCAGTAATTTTACCTTCAGAAGTGTCTTTTCAGAAAAACTGGGGGTACGTGGCCAGTAACACGCATTAAAACACCAAGTTCCTGAGGAATGCAAAATTGGAAAGATGTTAAAGACTATTTTCTTTTCGAGGTATTTCTTTGGCTACTTTTCAAAACATTTGAGGAAAGTAACAGGTTTTAGTGATTTCTTTCAACAAATGTTTCCACACTTACTATAAAAAGTTTTTTGGAGTGAGAGGAATAGGACAGAAAATCTCCAGATATTGTCAAAATTCTGTTTTAAAGACATTCAAAAGGAATAGTGCTGTCTTCTGTCAAACAAGACATTTTAAAACACTAATTACAGGTTTCACCACCATGAAGAACTTAAGGAGGTGTAGCTGATTACCTACATTTCAAAGGCAGCAAGAGTCCTAGGAGGACACACAAAAGGCAAGGTTTTGCCAGTTTTGTAAGGAAAATGTGGAGGCTGGAAGAGCCGTGTCTTGTGGATGCAACTGTGTTGCCTTTGATACATGAATCAGACAAAGATTTGTCTTTTCTCAGCTTTTTTCAGAATTTCTCTCCTTTGCCTGGGGGTAAGAAAATCTTCATGGAAGAGAGAGCAGAGGAAGGAGGAACACTGGTAGAGGCTGGCAATGATCAGCCAAACTCACTGATTTCTCATAGGCTGTGTGTAGGGCACCTGGGTGCATCACTAGGGGAAAAGGAGAGCCCTACAAAGGGTTGTCCTCAGCGAAAGAGGAAGGAGCCCTTTGTTTACCTTGCCATTACCATGTACGTAGCTGTATGCACAGACGGTGGGGAACAGCTGATGGGTGGTGGCTCCTGAGTCACACCTCCTGCCTCACTATCGCTGCTGAGAACACGAGACCCCCACTCTCCATTTCAACCCATTTTCTTCTTATTATTTTAGTCAGTCTTGCTTTAATCTTGCTTGCAGACCCGTCTGCATGGCAAAGTTAACATGAAACATGCAAGGCTTTCCTTTTCAACCGGAAGATATAGTCTGCTTATAGCAACTCTCACTCGAATTTGATAGTATCTTTTTTTGCAGCATTAAAAGTGCATTTCTTGGAACTAGATCCTGCTAACCTTTAAAAAATCAGTGAGGCTATATCTAAATTTTATCAAACATGATACACAAACCCTCACGGCTCGCTCTTTTAACTGACCAAAAATCAGCTGACTATGCCAAAGTAACACCGACTGAAAAGGAATATGCCCTGTTGCTCAGCTCCAAGCAGTGGTACCTAGTAGGACTTTACATTCAGGCTCTGCATGTTGTGAATGAAGTCACATTGCTTTCGGTTGTCTCAGTAGAGTACCTGCAACGTACACCACACAACAGTTTCCTCTCTATCTTTAGATCACCCATTTCTAAGATAATGCGATTTTGCAGAATCTCTGTTAACTCTTTAAATATATAAAACCATGAAAAAGCATTTAATTTGCAGAAATTGATGATGCAAATACAGGTGTACAGTCAGACCAATGGTGCATTTTCAGATTTTTGTGTTTTAATATTTTAGTCAGTGTGCTAAATAACCAAATGAACTACAGCTCTTAATAGGGAAATTTCATTTCACTACCTGTCAACAGTTTCCGCATGATTTAAACCAGATGTTCAGCAATTTGCATGAAAAGTTAAGTATGATGGATTCTAATGTCCTCTAAGTTCTTGCTTTCTGGAGGGAAGTTGATGCAAATACCTGGAGGTTAGTAACATGCAGGAAGTAAAAAGCTCAGACCAGTCCTCAGTAATCTTGACACTGAGTAAAGTTCGACATCCGGATGCTGAAAAAAAGAGCCTTCTGTTTGCATCCTGAAAATTGAAGGGTTAACCCACTAAATCACTCTTCGGAAATACAAATAAAGGGGTTTGAGTCTTTCACTGTCTGAAGACATCAGTTCATACTTTACTTCCTTAGGTCTAGTCCAAATACGTTTGCCTGAATAAATTCATTCATATCAAAGTCACTTACCACCAGTATTGCTCATGACGTTAGGGCTCAAGAACATGGAAAGCCAACAAAATTTCAATTTGTTTCCTTTAGAGAATGCTTCCTTGGTATACAATAATATCAGATACTCTATGTACACAAAGATTAATTTAAATTATCATATATCTAACATGTTGATTCATATTGCTAATTTTTCTATTTTTAACGCTTTACAGAATAAGGGATGACAATTTTTTTCGCTATAGTTTGGACCAACTAAGCATGAATGAAAATTAGGTTTCATTTAAAAATGACCCCAAATAGAACCTGAGACGGTTAACTCAAGGCATGCATAAACAACATGATGGGAGGAAAAGTTCAGTCCGACACATCATACTGTTCTCCAATTTATCAAATCAAGCATCATGTAATTGAGAAGCCCCCTTTTCAGCACGTCCTTCAGGATTTTAGAATTAGTAAATTCCATCTTTTTTCACTTTCCGTAGGTAGAAAGAGGGTAATGACATTGTTAATGCTTGCTCTGTCAGATTTTCAGCTTTGCATGAACTAGTCATTAAATTGACCCAGTGTAATCCCTCTCTTTCCGTGGGAGAGGCTGCGACCCTCCAAAGCCAGCTTGGTGTCTCAGCAAAGATGTGGCTCCATGTGCTCATCCAGCGCCATTACTGATTCTGCACTTAGGGTGATTTACCCGACAGCACTTGAGAAGGACTCCAGCCAGGCTTCAGACACGAGGTTTCCCAGCTCGTCCACGCCACGGCCGGCACACTGCTCCCCTGCATGGCTCCAGCATGGCACACTGCGGGCTGGCAACTCTGCAGGACCAAGATGCTGCACCACCCGAACCTTCAGCCTTTGGCCATCCAACGGCAGAGCCATCCCAAATTCCTTAACAGGGGAGCCTGGCTGAAGGCATATTCATTGAACGCAATATCGCGAGCACACACATCTGCACACAACTGCTAACAACTGCAACTCAATTAATAAACATATCACCAGAGTGCAGAGGCACCAAGCAGCAGTGGTGTTAGGTCTCAGCAAGTGTATGAGTTTCAGCTCGGCATTGTTCCTGCTGGACCTGAGCTGCCATGAGCAGTCTCATCACCACTACCTGGAATATCTTACACTCAATGTATCTCTTAGAGATTGTAAATCTTTTGAGTTTAATTTAGTATATGTCTATAGATAGTACTAAAAAGACATCATAAATTTGAATCTAAGCAACTACGTAAGTTCTTATTTTCTATATTTTTACATCATCGCTTGCTATAAATACTAGCAAAAGGTTACTCCACCTATTTAGACTTCCACACATTTCTCGTCTTTCTGACTAAAGTGTGCATCACATATTAATCATTAAGATACAGGAAAAAAAGCCTCTGTGAGGGGCTGGTCTCATATAACTCTGGGACCCTACTGTCACCCATGAAATGAACGACTCCCACAGACAAACAGAGTTGTTACATACACAGCTACACTTCCCCAGGAGTAAAGATTTTCTGGTAGCACAAATGTACATTATCTTTAAGGCACTTCAGCAAGACTCCCTGGAAGTGACTCACAGCCAGACATTCCAGTAAATCTGAAAGCGATTCCAAAGATCAGTTTCAGGCTGGGGATATACTAAATACAAAAGATTCCAGGTGACTTAAATGAGATTTTACCATTTTAAAACCTCCCATAGTTGTATTTCTAGAGTCAAAGATTTGACTTGTGATCTGTACAACACATAAAATACTTAATACATGCTCTGTTTTTTTTAAAGGCAGCTCATAAATTTATTGCAGTCTTATGGCATACCATTCAGATTGATTTATGGGGCAGAGCTCACATTTCTTATAGCTGAATTACCAAGCACAAACCAGGTACACCATCCCATTAAAAATGAATTTACTATGGGAACTGCACATTGAAAGTTAAATAATGGCTTGATTTTCAAGCTGAAACTGAAATATTTGCTTTTCTGCCAACTAATCCAAAACAGTCTATGAATAATTGCATTACCTTTGCTTTCAAAATGTTATTTATTTTCACTGAAGGTCATAGTCTTTGGGGAAAAATTACAGAATAATGAGCATTATTTTACATGCTCTGACCTGTAGTGTCACCACTGTCACACCTTTGCACTGAAGGGTGCTATCTTGGCAAAAGAACTCAGTTATGCTGATGGTTTTTTTTTTTTTTTAATATGTTTATTTTGTTTTAAAGGAAATTTTACATATATACATGTGTATACATACACATGAATAGCTGCAATTCATATGAACTGAAAAATCATGAATGAGTTCCAGATCAACAAAATTTAGAACAAAAAAAGTTCTGAATCCCAGAGCATATCATCACAAATTTTGTTTAGCTCACATTTCATAGGAAGTAATATTTTAATAAATGTCCTAAAGAATAAGGAAAAAAAAGTGTGAGGTTCTCTTTTTCATATTCTTTCTCCCAGCAGTTTGACTTACTATCATAAATTCAACTGTACAGACCTTTAAAGGAGAGATAAATGATCATAACTGAATGTAAAATGTTACAAGAATGACCCAGCATAGGTATTTCTCAATGTTTCTATTCTGCAGTCTACAAGGATAAAAGCAAATTCTCTAGAACAGTAAAAATACAGGACCCCAGCCTGACCAGCAGATACAGTCCTCATTTTTATTTCTAAAACTTTCTGAATGTTAACTTTATGATGTGCTTAGGATTGAAGAGAACAGTCACTTTGAAAAGATGTCCTGTATAGAATTTTTCATCACATGGTATGGAAACCTTGCCTAACACACTAGAAGTCGTAAAATCAGAAACCATCAGATTTGGATGTATAGTGGCACCTAAAATTTAAAAAAAAAAAAAAAGAAAAAAAAAGAGAAAAAAAAAGAAAAAAAAAAAGAGGGAGAGTAAAGGTAAATAATTTCCCCTCCTTGCCATTTTCAGTTATTTAGCAATTATTTATTTGGAGGACCATTTGAACCTGTAAACAATTTATGACAATAACTGAGCATTTGAACTGTTGTCCATGTTTCTGGGTGATGTGATCAGTTGACCCAGATCAACTGGGTTAAATCTTGCCCAATGTACTCATCACAAAATCTCTTGTGAACTGAAAAGCAGTCCCCGGACTTAATCCTGAACTTCACTTTGTTCATGGTCTTGAAGCCTTGGAAGACCAGATAAACTCATTACGTCCCTATACTTACTTTAACACACAGGTAATATATACTTTGTTTTGTTTTTCCCCTGTAGACTGCCTCCTCTATTTTGTTTCTTAAGCACAGGGGTTCATTTATCTGCATGCAACCTGAAGTCCCCTACCAGAAACTCCTCCTACACCATTTTCAAGCACACAGTGCCCATTGACAGCTTACAAAGTGGAGCAGGTTCCAACTGAATGCAAAAGAACAAGTTGCCTTCCCAGTTTGGTGCAACAGAGCTGAATTATACTAAAACTTGCACAGCACCCATAACCAGGTGAGTGACATCCTTACATGCTCTCACTGTGGACTGCTGGCCTTTGGAGGAAGTGTTTGCATGTCACAGAAGTACTTGTTTGACTCCACTTTTTCCCTGTCTGGCATACATCCATGCAAGACCTAAGTCAGCTATCCGGTGTTAGGTCATGCTTCCTGTGGAGACAATAATCAGCATGTTATAAGCAGAAAGAACAATTAGTTTCTGTGGGGTTTGTCTCATTTGAAAGAACTGTAATAAAAATATGCAGAATCAGCATTGCTTGATCAAGCCATGACTCTCCTTCAGGCAGGTTTTCCTCACTTTTGGTCTGGAGTGGTCCCATTCAGCTGTGCATTTGGAAAGCATTCTGGACCGCCCCGTGTCTATGGTAAACACTCTGCAGTCCTACTGCCGGGTATGGTATTGCCAGAAAGGAATTTGGTCCAATCTTCCTAATGTGGGGCACGGAATATAATTTGTACCAGGCAACCTGCACATTATGTTGAAAGGAGACCACGGGGCCAAA
The DNA here is from genome assembly GCF_965231255.1 of Vanellus vanellus. NCBI lineage: Eukaryota > Metazoa > Chordata > Aves > Charadriiformes > Charadriidae > Vanellus > Vanellus vanellus. The sequence goes on from NC_138906.1 coordinate 35,850,267, forward strand.
AGCTGAAAAATTTTCTGTGATGAAAGACTAGGACAAAGGGCGCTACTAGCCAATGAACTCCATAAAGAGGCACGTCTGTATTTATCTACAAGTGACAGAGCGTACATAAGAACATTCATAAAAACTGCAAGTGTGAGGTGCATGCAGAGTACGGAGTGCTTCTAACCCATTGATTTATTATACTATTTGACGGTAGTTTCCCAGTAATGGATCATAGCTGCTAATGATGATTTTAAAGTGCAATTGGAATGAAAACAGGACTTCTCTTTAATCTGTTATGGGTGACACACTACGGTAGATGTGTTTTACTACTTGTGTTGTGAAATACCATGATTGGCCTGTGGTACAGAATGTACTATAAAAAGATGGCATAAAGCTAAGTTATTTCCTTCCCTCCTTTCTAGCTTTCCAGCTGTGTTGGCAAGTCTTACTTTTATATGTACATATTCTTTTTAGAGATGCTATTTTCTTTTTTTTGTTGTTTGTTTCATGAGCAATTAATGACATTAAATAAACGTAAAAAACTTTGTGCAACACAGGGTATGTCAGCATTTATAATTGATGACAGTTTAGGCTTTAAAAATTGTTGCCTCACATTCTCCTCTAGTTATAAAACATTTCACATAGGCAGACGCTGTAAATGACTCTTTCACAGTGCTTAACAATAGGCATCTGAATCATCTACTTGGTGAACCTGATGCAGTTCTGGGGGAATTTGGGGCCCTCATAATCAAGTGTACTGAAAAGACTGTCAGTCAGTGGGCTCAAGCAAGTAGTATGACAGACAATCAGTGACAAAGGTCAGGGACCACACCAACTGCCATGCAAAAAAAGCATTAATTCATGCTCTATTTTCTCAACTTCCCTCTCCAAGACTTGCACAAATACTGAGAAGGACATCTCAAAGAAACACTGATGGGAGAGCAAAGAGGAGAATGTCTTTGGGAAAACTGTATTCCAAAGTTACTCGGAATAGCATGTTTTTGTATGTCCAAAGCTAGAAAGGGCTTTCAGGTATTTAATTTTGTCTTTCTACTATTGTTCTCACAAACACTAGCCTGGAAGAAGCTCGAGAACTCACCTTGTATACTCAAAAAAGGTAGTAAACTCATTCCAGAATTATATATATATAAACATTCATCCCAAATCTCAGTTTTACCTTGTATCTTCTATCATGAACCTATAACATTCTTACTTTTTAAATTTTCCTAACCATGAGAACAAAGGTCAACTTAAGCAAAGTTGATAGCAACAGAGATCAGCAAAAGAGGAGACTGGACACAGTATTCTGGACACAGAATTTATAGTCAGAAAATGAAAACAGAGACTGCCTTTGGAGAAGTAACAACCAGGTTGCATAAGACAGTATTTCATCCACTCACTTTCTTTCCTGGTACCATTTTTGTAGCTCTTTTCCTAAATGGGCCTATCTTTTTTTGCAGGTTTCAGCTCATTTTCAGAGCAGCAGCCAATGATTTCTCCAAAACTCAATTTTATATCCACGGCCACCAGTCATGTGAGAAAGGACATTGGGATATGCCAAGTATTGGTTCTTCTAAGTATCTTTTTTTTTTGTTGGGTAAAGAAGAAATACAGTGACAGTCTTCAATAGAGGGTGCAGGGGAGAAAATTAGTACATTACTGCCCAAACCTCTGTTCACTTCCTCAATCAGAGGAAGAGAGTGACCTTGTTTTCTCTGCTAAATTGTCCAATTGCATTTTGAACTCTCATTCCACGCACTTGGAGAGCAGATCCACTGCTTTGTCACTTCATCTGTTCTCATTTGGTACAGCCTCTTTGGCTAGTTTTCCTTATGCGCAATTGCTATGTCAGGAAGCATTTTTATTATTATTATTATTATTATTATTATTATTATTATTATTATTATTATTATTATTATTATTATTATTATTATTATTATTATTATTATTATTATTTGCGGGGACAGAACCTGTTTACAACAGAACCATTGTACAACTGATAAGAAATGAGCCATATGCTCCCCCCAAATTACTAATTCTGTTACTAACGAGGAAAGCAGAAATGATGTTGAAGACCCTTTGCACGAAAGCCTCTTACTTTCTGCTATTGTTTACTTAAAAGCCGAACAATGGTCTTTTCCCATAACCCTGACCCAGTCATGAGCGTAGCAGGTGTTTCTCTCCAGGACCATGGAGAGTGCCTTTATCTGCCCCAGGGGAATCCCTCTGCTCCCAGTACGCAGTGGAACAGACTTCAAGAAAATAAGTATCTTCAGAGGGCAGGGAAAAAAGGGTATGGGTATGGGCATGGGTACCCATCCTGTTAAGCTGGAGACAAGACACATACATATGCTGGTGATTTATGGGTGAAATTGCCCTCAGGAAACCTTTTCTTTTTCTCAGTTCACTATACACTACACACTTCATGCCTGTTAGTCTTTGCCTGCAACGGGAAAATAGTTTGCTCAAGGAGATTTTGAAAGGCAGTCCAGTTTTTATGGATTTTTGAAGTGGTATCCTGAAATAGGACTTTTAAACCTTTCAGTTGCAGAGAAAGGTCTTTGAGTCCTCCTTTCCTTCTGCTGAGAACTGCATGGAGACGCTTTATCTGCCATTTACCATTGTCTTGTTTACATCCCTCAGTCACGCTCACATAACTTTCTTATGGCAACGATAGCAACTGCACACATGGGCAGAGTTTTACAGAAATGATAATGTGTTTTTACCTGGCAGCTACACTGGACAGGCCTGCTCCCTGAGGATTATTAGCAATGTTCTGTAGACCCCAGGGTGAAAACTTTTGTTTTAAGTATTAATGAGCGTAACTGTCTCTGAAGATGGACTCTTGAATCTCTTCCATTTTGGGGGATTCTTTCCACAAACAATTTTCCTGATAGTGGTTTTACAAAAAATGTCAATATTGGAATTACCTGATAGAGTCCTAAAAACAGGACAGTGAGTGTGTGTTAGCATATGTATTCAGCAATGTTCAGTCAGTTTTAAATTGAAAAGTATAATTCAGATCACTTTTCATCTCACAGTTTCATCGTGATGATCAGCTGGAAAAGCTGAAGTGTCTCCTGCTTTTCAATGACTTACAAGAACAAACTATGCAAAACCGAGACTGCACAATGAGATTCCTTTCAACACTTAATCAGAACACAAACCTGCACTATTCCTTATCAGAGGTGTTATTCCTCACCAACACATAGTACCAAAATTGCTTTAGGCATTCTCATAAAAGCAATTGCAGTTATAAAGAGAAACACAAGGTAAGGGGGAAATGTTCAAGAGCTGATGTTTTCTCGTCTTTAACTGGCAGGTTTCTTGAATACTTAGTTGGCTTTTTATCTCATACCTGCCAGGCAACTTATATTTCAGCAGATAAGATTCCTGAAAAAGAAGTCTGAGCAGAATATAACCAGTTTACTAATTAGGTGTCAAATGGCTGACTATTTACACACAAGGAAAATACTGATTCTCAAAAAAGGCCCCTACAAAAAAGTGAGCAGAGAAGTGGCAACTCTGAAAAAAATACATCTTCTTGCACGTGGATAACATAAACAACACATATTATACATATCAATCAGCATGTGGATGGAGGACGGACCAGATGATCGCTTTATATCCTTTCCAACATTCCTCCTCTGTGATTCTCTGTGTGTGAGAGCGCACACATCCATGCATAAAAAAATCCCTGTCAACTAAGGATAGGACACGACAGGCATTTAGTTACAGGTTATTAGTGATTTGAAAGAGAAGGTGTAAAACTGGACTCCAAGGGCAGCTGCAGAAAAGACTTTTTATTTTTGTACAGAAAAAAGAGAACACTTCACAGCACTAGAAAACAACAGATTTGAAAAAGTTCCAAAAGAATACCTGAAATTCCAGATCCTTTTCTAAGGTGTTGAGCAAAAACTTCTTTGTAGTTTCTGGCATTAAAGAAATGCTATACAGCTTGAGCAAACCTAATGCCTCTATTCAAGACTGTCTCAAAGGAATGAAACCAACTAAAAGATTAGATGGAATCTGAGTTTTGGACCAGAAATTCATTCGTAACAGGATTCCCTTTAATAGCAAAAGCTATTTAATATTATTGATGTGGGCGTTACAGTACCCAAAAGCATGTCACCTCCTTGAAGAGCTCTATAATTCCTTTGGTAAGATGACTGTAAAGAAGTCCCCTTCCTCTCTGATAACTGACCCAGAGGGCATTTACTGAGTTCAAAGAGAAGGCACAGATATAATTTTTCCCTTTGTAAAAGCAATCTACATAGAAGAGAGAGCACAAAGAATCTCACTTTATTCCCTCATATAGACACTTGATTTAATAGGGATATTAATTAACATTTCTTTTTCTAAGCTGTTGACTCAGATTTACTCAGGTGCATATTATCATACCTAATTCTGAGCAAGTGATGGCATAACCTTGTATGTTACATAGACTTATCCCAAAAAACATTCTTTTTTGATGCAGCTGCCCCAGAAAGCAAAAATAATTATGTATTAAAGCTGCAGAATATGTTGGTGCTGACTCGAAGGGGTAAACATAAATGTACAAGTCAACATGACAATGCACTGGACTCAGTATAGCCATTTAGCTCACAGAGAAACACAGGACTAAGTCCTTCAAAAATCAAAATGAATCTGCAAATCTTTTTTTTCTTATTCTTGATTTCTGAATATTGGTTAAGTCTGGGACATGTTCAGACTGTTGGGAAAATATCTGTTCTGGGACAGGTGAAACATGACAGGAAGATATGCACCTCGTTTGCTTGGTGGTATCGCAATATTTTGTATATGGTGAACAGGTGCATATTTCTATCTATCTTTGTAGTTATTCTGCTCTTGTGACACTGTCTCTGCTTCTGGAACCACTGGCTTCCTAATAAGTAACATATTTAACTCCTTTTTCCCCTCTATTATTTTTTAAATACAGAATCTCCTGTTAATTCCTGTTGGCTTTTACTCTGATATATCTACAAAATCAATCTGACGCTTCTTTGACACACTAAGACCTATGTTTACAATATAGCCATTCTTCTAAGCCATTGTTAGTTTTCTCTCTAAGCACTTCTTTGTACTTCCATTTCTTTCTGAACAAACAGTATTTGCAAGTTGTTGATGCTGCCTACAGTACCTCCCACTATTTTCTTCTTCTTTTTTTTTTTTTTTTTTTTTTAAATATTTTGGTATTGTAGCTACACATCTGAGAAAAATAACACCTGTTGCCAAAATACAGTCCAGGCCAGGTTTACAGCTTTCAGCATTCGCACGTGCACACATAAACTTGGGCAGGTACAATTTATATCTGTGCTTTCCAAATAAAACCACAGGAAAGACTTCCCATTCTGAGCATCTGGTTATCCACAAGTACTGTCCCTCTGGCCTGTGAAACACAGACAGAGCAACAGACTTTGGAGAATCCTTTCAATTGCTTCAAAATGTCACTTTCTCCTCAGTCTGTAAGAGAAAAATAAAAAAAATATAATTTATCTTTACCTTTGAACAAGGTACAACACAAGCATGAAGACTAGTCTTTGCCAGAAAACTTCTAAAATTGGTTTGCTTTTCTTCTGCATTTTGGTGTCATTCTTCTCCAGCACTCTCCCTGTAAATATCTTTTTACTCTGAAACTATGCAGTACAGTAATTTCTTCCTATATGTTCTCTTATAGCAGGGTGCAATTGCGGTAATCCTCTTGTCACTGATTTAAAGTTCCTCGGTGGGGAACCTTGGTGGGTTACTAAACCAGGCGACATGTTATCAACATCCATTTGTCAACATTTCCACCTAGATACCAGCTTGTTGACATGGCAACTTGAACTTCATCCTTCGGCTTTATATACAGTTATTTTCTACCATCTACTAGGCTGACGCTGGAGTTTCACCCTTTCATGGGTATAAAACATAGACCGCAGCCTCCAGTGGAAATAGTTTTGTTTTATCAAATGTCATAACAAGAAGGAAAGCTTGTTCTGCACTAATGCACTGTACTGGCTACCAAAGACAATTAAAGCGTTATTCCTGCATTTTATTCTCTCCATATACATACAACCCATTAGTCAGTTGCCTCACATGTTGATGTATAATTGCCACCTGTTACTGTAGGGACTTTCATCACAGATTTTTAATCCTATGGATTCCTAATGTAGATCAGAGAATAAGCACTACCTTTATTTATCCCCAGCATTTCAAAAATACTGCCAATGTCATCGTATGTTGAACTGTATGTTGAGGGGAATTAGATCATTCTTTCCCCTCTATGCTTAAAATAACAACATTTAAATGTGTAGGTGGCATTATGTTAGTCTCTTAAGTTCTAAACTTTTATGAAGCTCTTTCAGCCTGAATAGTGCGGAGGTTACGTCAGTTTGAAAATGCAGCCTAAATAAAAAGGGGCACGTTTGACTCTTTCTCCATTCCTGGTATGTGCTAATTCACCATTCTCATGCATTTCCATCCTGCTCACTACTGTTTTGATGCTCTGTCCCCACTCCTGTCTCGTGATATTCCCAGACTGACCATAGCCTGCCAATGTCCTTGTCCTCCCTTTTTCTTTAAATCCACTTGCTCAATTTCCTTCCAGCTTGTACAGTGACTTACTTCCCAGATGCCCTTTGAGAAGCTCCTCCTCCAAAAGCAGCAACAAGAAACACCCCTGGCATTTATAGATAAAATCCTTTCTTTGGTCAACTCTCTTTGACCGACCAGCGGCCCTGAAACAGCTCATACAAACAGCTGCACAGTAGAAGTTTGTCTCCTCAGGTGTTGAGACAGGTAAGAATACCCTGGAACTCCCTTCTAGCCCTATTTTATTATCTTTCTATATTTAATAATTATGGTGTTGATGAAAAATATCTACCAAGTAGTAGCTCTTCACGCTACCATAGGCTAATAGTTGCATGCATTCTTCTCCACCACAGGACAATACTTGCTAGGAAGGGTCAGATAGAGATCAGGAACATGAGATTGCTGGTACCTCCCTCAGACTAATTGGTGAGCTTGTGGTTTTCAGCTGTCAGCTTGCCAGGCATGAAGCTTGAATTATATGAAATAGCAATCAAAAATTACTCCCATACCAAACTTTAGAAAACAAAACTTAAGCAGATTTTCTCAGTACAGACCTATCTACAACATGTTGTAAAATAAGTTTTTGTCTACAGAAAAAGAAAATGAAAGCCAGCCAAGAACAAGTTTTCAGCCAGCCCGCACAGTTTCAAATGTAATAGTGTTAAAAATGGCAAGACATAAACTAAATAAAAACCCAAAGACTATAAAAATGCATCTAGGGGAAATTCAGATTAAGTTAATATAGGCTTTTAGAGATAAAAAGGCATTTATGACCAATTCTGAGCCAATTTCTGAAGACAGGCATATCTAAAAAGTTTGATTAGGTTTTGGGTATCAGTGAAGGCTGATTTAGGTTTTGTAAAGTGAATTTCTTTGGTAGCATGGCCAGCCCAAAGGCTGCACCCTGCATACGGCCCAAGTTCATCTCTCTGGGACTTAATTCATGAGATTGTAAATTAGCAAAGGTGCAGAGGCCACTCTTTCTCCATGGGTGTTTTTTTCCTAAAAATACTTTCTCAGGCCTCTTCTACATACCTTTTCATTCTGATTTCATTCTTTGACCCTTCCATTGGAGTGAAGTTATGAACAACCTGCCAAAGGGAGTCTGAAGGCTTCACTTAACTCTTCCTAATCAATATCAATAACTGCCAAGAAAATAAGTTTCAGGAAATATTGAGAGTCTCAGGGTGCCGTCTGAGGAAACCTGAGGACTGTGTTATTCAGCATCATCACAATGGTCACCTCTGTCCAAGATAATATGCAAGACAATAGAAGACAAGCCCCCCTTTACCAATGCTTCTTTCAAAACAGCACCACACTGGAACAAATACATTGAGTGCCTGAAACCCAGGTGCTTCTAAATAGGCATTTATCACAGCAACATTGTAATAAAAGAGAGAAGCATCTTTTCCTCCCTCTTCATGCTGTGAAGAAAGGCTGGGTCTGGCAAACCGACATCCTGCCTTGGATGCCAAAATACCCTTCTATAGCACTGCCCCTGGCCCTGTATCTATTAATCGGTTGGTTGTGTCTGTTTCTATAGGTTTATTTTAATGGAAATAACAGCATATGGAACAAAAATCACCTGTTGTTTCAGCACTGAAAAAAAAATTCACGTAGTAACATTTTAAAGTATCAATATAGGCTGTAATGTGGTTCCTGGGCTCTTAGGGTTTTTAAATCACCGAAATATGGACAAATGGTTTGAGACACGCTTCTTGCTTCTCACAACTGCGTTCAGTATCCAGTGCTTTCATTTTTCAGAAACTGAGTAACAAAAGATAGCCAAGGATGGAAATGAATTAGATATGCTTTAAAGTCGAGATTCCTTTTTTGTTTTTTGCCAGTACTTAAAAAAAAGTCAAAAGTTACATAGTGTGATGACTTCTTTTTAAAGGAAAAGCCAAACTTGAGCCCTTATTTAGAATCCCTCTGTATTGAACTGTTTACAGCAAGACTAACATTGCTTACCAAGATCTGCAGTACCTGTTAATCCATTTATTTTTTCTTAATACTGTCCTGCAGCACATTCATCATATATGTATGCAGAATTTGAATGAAATTAATTATATTTAAAGATACAAAATTTCTACCTACAACTTAATAGTAGTACACAATTTCAAGTTATTAATCTTGTATTTCATGTTTCCATGTTGAAATTTCTATGGATCTCATTCCAAATTTATGCCAGAGAGTAACGGCAAAAAGACAGCATAAGTAATTTTCATTTACATATTAACATATCTCAGTTCTTAATCTCATCATAAATACTATATTCAACATATGTGACTCATGAAGATACATAGCTAGTAAATTTTCCTGTGGCAAAGTGCATTAAAACTCTCTGTATACCTTTCTTTTACAGGCTTATTAATAAGACTTTTTACTACTACTAGATTGTCAAATACTGACTGTAGGACTACAGCCATTTCAGGAAATAAGGCATTAATATTACTTCAAAAGGCCATATTTGCAGTTTTACTAAGTATTAAAGATTTTATGAACATTATGTTACAACTTACTGTTTATCTACTTTAAGGAGGAAATTCTCAATTGAGTGGTCTCAACTGCTATTGTGGTTGTACTGGATTTAATGGGAACTGGTGGTGCTCATCACTGTGCTGGGATGAGACTGAAGGGAAGAAAACACCGCATTTCACTGTAAGCTCTGTAACCTGGCTGGGGTTTGGATCAGATCCCATGTACTTTAAGGTAGAAAATCTCTCAATTGCCTTTAGAAAAGCGGTTTCTAAAAAAAACAAGCATGCAGAACAAAAAGCCTTGTTTCACAGCAGTCTCGATTGCTGAAAGGCGTCTCAAGCCCAGTTCCTGCTCTGTTCTTAAACACCTCCTGAAATGGATCAGGATGCTCCTAGTTCTACAGAATTTCCTGGGGTACCATAACCACCCTATAGAGCTGTCAGATTCGTCTGTACAAGTCTATAGCTGTATCTTGCCTAGTGCATACAGAGATACCAAGTAACAGAGTGTTGAAGACCAGACAGCTATACAGTCACCATAAGTACTTTTTACCTGTCTATCCATAGGTGGAGACATAGATCTTCCAGGGATCTGTATGACTTTTGTGCTGCAACGTGGTTTTTGGAAAGCAGAGGTAACACGTGCTTTCGGTAAACCTCATCTCCTCCCCTGCTGCTCCTTCCCCTGTAGGAATGACAGATAAGTTAAAATGGGTAGCACTGACGAACTCCTTGTTTCTTCCCAGAATTCACCCCATGGGCTGCTAAGGAAGGTGCCAGTACTCGGACATGTCTACCACTGTCCTGGTCCTTTTTCCCATCCACCTTCTGCATTTTCGGGCAAAGGTAAAGTGACAGATTTTTATCATATGCATTTCATATCTTCTTCTTCATCTTTGCAGGGCCTTTTTATGGTTTTCCCAGCCTTAATTCATTCTCCTACCCCTTTTCTGATGCCCTGCACAGTCAGAGGTTCACAGGTCACCTGGACATCAGCTGACTTTTTCAGCAAGATGATGATATTTACATTGATATGGGAGGCAAATGCTTTAATGACACTAAATTAGACATTTACAGTAAAGTATAAGACGCACACTAAAGACCCAGAATAATTCAGATGACTCAACTGAAGCTAATACATATGGGCTGTTAATCAGTAACGTGACCTCTCAGACTATGAGGGACGGTTGCTGGAAAGAGCTGTCATTCTCTCCTGCTACAGCCTGAAAGACACCGGCTTCTTCATTTGCCTTCAGAGCTTGATAGTGACTGGTGGGCTGCAGAAAAAAGGAAAGAGTATGAGATTCAATGAAGAAACCAACAACTTTCATTTGCTTCCTACAACCTGGAGTGCTGAATTCAATACCCGTGTGCTAACATCCCACTAGTACCAGTCCTTCTGCACATGCAGTTGAACTGCTTCGTGATCTCACTACGCTAATTCTAACCCAGAACTGGTTAGCTTGCTTAACGCAGCTTCTGAAAAGGCCAATCACCAAAATTTGAGAAAATAAATGGTTAAAAAGTATCCACGTCCTCACCACAGATACAGCATAGTTACTGCACATCCTTGTAGCTCTCTCAGTAGAACATACATAGAGACCCACAGAGAATGTAAATGCTTTTAACAGGCAATTGGGGGGGGTTGTCCAAGATGGGTATGACATATCCTTCTTGGTATTTGCCCTGGAATGGTGATGTGCTGTGCCTGTCTTCAGTGGGTGGGATGACTGCTGGTGGGTACGTCTTAGAGCAAGTACAATCTATTTCTAGAGCCAAGGTTAGGAGAAAAGTTCAGAAGACATAAGTGATGGTTACTGCTCATTCTCTTCCACTGAGTCACTGCCGCAGTTGCACTAGAAAATGATTTCTAGGGACTACAATGTCATCTTTTTGCAGAATTGCCTTCCTTTCTCCCTAAATTTCCCTCTCCAGACTGACTCACTCTCTGCACTTAGTGTCTGTACACAGAAGTTATTTTCACCCCAGCTTTAGGCTGGTCTCCATTTTTGCAATTTTTTGCCAAGAGCTATTTTCACCAGAAGTCACATGTATGTGGGATTCTGCCACAAAACTAACCTTTTAAAAACCACCAGTACCAATAATAAACTCTAAAATTAAAATGGGGAGGAGGACTGAATCTAAAAGTGTGGTCTATTTTAGGTAATGGATCGATGTTTCTATTTTGAAGTAAATTATCTTCCAAATGTGATTCTGTTTGTCAGCAAAAGAGCATAATAGCAAATTGAGTAGATTATTTTGCAGCAAAGGAAAGGATATGCACATGAGTTTTGGTGGCTGCGTGTCCCAAAGTTACAGTCAGATGATCCATGGCTTGATCCAGGCTACTAGAAGATTGTAACTCTTTGAAGAAGACATTAAAATTTATAAAGTATCTCACAGATTTGATCTCAAACAACAGACCACATTTACGTAGCAAAAAATCTTTCATTTCCTTACAAACATCCTATTGAAATTAACCCCATATTGCTACTAAATTTTTTAAAGTACGTTTGAACAGTTCTTGTAAGGTAAATCAATCAATCAGTCACAGCGTATAGTCAACCTCTTTGTGTATCAATCTTTTCACATGCTAGTCAGGATGTTATCCCAAATATTTATCACATAGCAAATACTACCAATAAAAGGCCCAAGTATCAAAACCTATTGGCTTTATATACGGTTGTGCTGTGTAAAGACAGGTACAGACCCAAGGCCAACAGAAAACATAATCTTTATATTTTTTATTAGCCAAGTTTGCTCTACTTGTATGAAAACAGCGATGGCAACTGTTCCAGGGGTGGACACATAAAAAGACACATAATGACTGAATATATGGAAAATTTATTTTACATAGAGGGGTAAAAATAGCAAAAATTGAGATAAAAGCTAGTGAAGTTTATGCAGAGGTACCTGTGGTGGACAGCACACCAAATGAGATGCTTAATAACAATAATTCTAATAATTTTAGAACAATACTCTTGCAATGTTTATGCTGCTGACACACATGAAAAATATAGAAAATTACAAGATGGCTTCTGCAGAGACAATAAATGTTTGCAGTAGTGTTATCTTTCATATATACATCATCTATTTGTGACATAGTTTTCCAGGGTGCACTCATGCTAAAATTATATATTTATGTAGACCAAACAATTCCAGTCTTGCCATCAGCTTATTAGCTCCTTTTTCAGCTGAGACAGTGTTATTTCAAAATTTGATTGTAAAGGACTTACTTTCATCTGTGGCCACATGGTGCCTGTGACCATGGACATTCCAAATAGTTTCTGATATTTCTATACTACCACATGGTTAAAGGAGAATAATCCATTGTTTTATCTGTCTTCCACCTCTTTTCCTCATATGCCTGGATGTTCCTGTAGGAGATGTTTGTTTTCACTCTGAAACATGGAAATGTTAGAGCGCATCCTCCTAGGGGGGTGTCTGTCCTGCTTCCCCTTAAAGAGGTTGGTTGAGGTTTCCTTTCCTTACAGTGGTAACAAATACAGAGCTGTGGCTAAGGAAAGGCTGGATAGACCACCTTGTTGAGGGAAAGCTGGAGACCCCAAGGGCGGAATGTGGTTACTAAGAGTCCTCTGGTGAGTTTGCACCAGTGAGAGTTTCCCAGGGGCGCGTCACCACAGCCCTTCTGCGCCTCATTCTCTCCTGATCACCTCCTGGTCCTTCAGCTTCTGCCAACTCCATCTCCCCACTCAAGCCTACTGTTACTCCAAATGACTATGCCTTCTGATGCTGCTTTGGATTTGGCCTGACTGGTACAGACAGGTTACAAGAGGAAGCCACAAAAAGGTGTACACTCCTACTGACTCTGCACAGATTTTCACTTATGTGGCAAACCAGAGCCTATCCCAATAGCTGGGCCACCATCAGAACCTGGGACTAGTCTAAGCCTAGGCTACTTTGGAGAGTATGTCCTAGCTTAAGTAAAGCAGAGAAGCACTAACAAAATTACAACATTAAGAATTACTTTAAATTACTGGAACCTATCTTTTCAATGCTGAAAAGCCATTGGCTTTTTTTTTTTTTAATTTAAAAAGCCACACTTGTTATTCTTCCCCTTCAAGCCTAATCACACATATTTAAGATGCATGATAGCCACACGTGATATTGCTTACAGTCTCTTGAAACTTGCACTTCTTGATAGGTTTACTATCCTTTTAAATAACCGCTACTTGTAACTTTCTTTTAAAAGACAAAAATGCCCATTTCTTTAAGAGTACTTCATTAGTGCAAAATTAATCTTTTTTGGATCTGAAAGAACTGTCTATTTATAAATCTAGCTCTTGTACCTCCTCTGAAGCCAGCAGAGGAGCTAGCTGGAAGGGGCCAGCGGGCTGACCCAAGCAGGTCCCCTTTACACAGCCCCTTGTGCAAGAGTGTCCCCAGTCAGCCTGACACACCTCGGATGATCAGCCGCTCTAACTAATGCTTTGTTTTATTTATTTCCTGTTTCTTTGTTCAGTTGGAAGGAACCTACAATGATCATCTAGTCCAACTGCCTGAGCACTTCGGGGCGGACCAAAAGTTAAAGCATGTTATTAAGGGCATTGCCCAAATGCCTGGTGAACACTGACAGGCATGGGGCATCGACCACCTCTCTAGGAAAAGCCTTTGGCTCAGCTTTAGCTTGTTTTCATGACTTTACTGACCTATGCCTGACCCTTATCCATAGCCATACAGGTCTTCACCCTTAGCCATACCCTTAGCCATACAGGTCTTCACCCTGAGTGGCGATGAGAGGCTGAGGAGATGGAGGAACTGCAGTTTCTAGCATGCTTGGTGGAAGGAACAAGTCACATCATCCCATGTGGAACAGAAGCTAGAGAAACTGAAAAATAGTTCTGCTTTCTTGTAATTTCACTTTCCCGGTTGCTCTGAACACCAGCTATGTCATATGCAGAGACTAGGGATACAGCCTGGTAGGTGCTCACCGTGCTTTGAACCGTACCCTCAGTAGGTAGTGAGACTGCTGGGAGAAGACTGACTTAGTCCTCAAAACTTTGTCAGGCTGCTGTGAAGAGCTGGCACTGGTAGTGTGTACATTGACACAATCACAGAGAACTAATCCCACAAGCAGCTCCCCTCCCTCACCCTAACTGACTTAGCCAAAAAAGCCCATTTTTCTCTAAACCTACTTGGAGGGTGAAGTTACATTAAACAGGGTGAGCTGATGTAACCACTCCTCTCCACAGAAAAAGGAAAATGCTTTCTCGTCCTCCCCCTCTTCTGCGATCCCCAGCACTGTGTCCCACCACGTAGGTAGCACCAGAGACCTCTCTGTGACCCTGTGCAGATCAGTAACCCAGCACACGAGCCCAGGAAAAAAAAGGAGCATATTCTGCATTAGTTGGCTTGGGGAGGAGACTGACGAGTATTAGAGCAAGAAGAGAAGGAGAAAGGACTGTGTGGTCACCAGCAGTGATTATAGAAGAGAGACTTGCAAGGAGGCCCTCTGAGCACAGGAGGAGCAAGACTGCCCCTTCTTAGGGGGCAGTGAGATGTTAGAAAAGCCCAGAGGCTTATGGAAACACACCCTGGAAAAATTCATCCTCTGTTTTTTTCAAATGTGTCAGTGTTTACTTGTGTGAGTATTGCCAGGAATAATACCGATAAGAAGGAAGAAAGAGGAAATACAGTGAAAACGGATTGTCTTTGTAAAATCGCTGGAACGATATTAACCTGGACAAGTATAAGAACAAAAAAAACCTCACTGCATATGTTCAGCACATGTTTTTCTCTTTTTTAATATATTGCTGCTTTCTGACAAGTTTCATGTATTTAATATTTTTTGTTGTTTCAAGGCTACCTAATACTATCTGTCTTAAATTCTGGCATTTAAACCTAGTTGTCACTTATTAAATCAAATACTCTGAATGTCCTGAAAAGAATCATTTATTATTATAGCACCAAATAAAACAAAAATATTTTGAATAGAAAATGCATTACTTATAGGACTGGTAAAATAACAACAGTTAAATACTGATTTTCTATACACTCTGGATTTCTTAAACCCAGTTTTATTATTAAAATTTGATTATGAAAATATGAATAGATTCATCGAGCTAAAACTATATTCTGTAAAGTAAGACTAGTGTGTTGTCTATTTTGTCCAGCTTTAATAAAGCATTCTGTATGACATCCTGGTCTCTAAACTGAAGATACATGGATTTGATGGATGGAGCACTCAGTGAATAAGGAACTGGCTGGACGGTCGCACTCAAAGAGTTGCAGTCAACAGCTCCATGCCCAAGTGGTGGGCAGTGACAAATGGTGTTCCTCAGGGGTTGGTACTGTGTTAAATAGTGCTGTTTAACATCTTTGTTGGTGACATGGATGTTGGAATGGAGTGCACCCTCAGCAAGTTTGCCAACGACACCAAGCTGTGTGGAGCGGTTGACAAGCTAGAGGGGAGGGATGTCATCCAGAAGGACTTGGGCAGGCTTGAGGGCCTGTGCAAATCTCATGTTCAACAAGGCCAAGTGCAAGGTCCTGCACATGGGCTGGGGCAATCCCATGCACAAATACAAGCTGGGCAGAGAATGGATTGAGAGCAGCCCTGAAGAGAAGGACTTGGGCGTGTTTGTTGACGAGAAACTCAACATGAGGTGGTAATGTGTGCTCGCAGCCCAGAAGACCAGCTGTATCCTGGGCTGCATCAAAAGGACCGTGGCCCGCAGGTCAAGGGAGGTGGTTCTGCCCCTCTACTCCACTCTCGTGAGACCCCACCTGGAGTACCGTGTCCAGCTCAGGAGCCCCCAACATAAGAAGGACATGGACCTGTTGGAGTGGGTCCAGAAGAGGGACACAAAGATGATCAGAGGGATGGAGCACCTCTCCTATGAAGACAGGCTGAGAGAGTTGGGGTTGTTCAGCCTGGAGAAGGCTCCAGGGAGACCTCATAGCAGCTTTCCAGTATCTGAAGGGGGACTACAGGAAAGCTGGGGAAGGACTTTTTACTAGGGCATGCAGTGATAGGATGAGGGGTAATGGCTTCACACTGGAAGAGGGTAGATTTAGAAGAGATATCAGTAAAAAATTTTCATTATGAGGGTGGTGAGGCACTGGAACAAATTGCCCAGGGAGTTTGTGGAGGCTCGATCACTGGAAATGTTCAAGGCCAGGCTGGATGGGGCTTTGAGTAACCTGGTCTAGTGAAAGGTGTCCCTGCCTATGGCTTGGGTGTTGGAACTAGATGATCTTTAAGGTCCTTCCAACCTAAATCATTCTATGATTCTATGATTAGATAAAAATAGTAAAAATAATTACAGGATTTTGAAGATCTACAGGACAACCACCTATATATCAATCTGAAAGTTGGTGTTCTTCACCCGTTTCTACCTTGCTGTGTATGAAGGTGGTTCACACAAAGCCTGACAACTTCTCTGGGCTACCAATGGACAGCACTTCCGAGCATCCCAAGAATGGACCCTGAGGTCAACCTTAGGATCATTCTCAAGACATGATGTGTGTACCTTCACACCACAGACGGGCCTGGGGAAGATCATGCACAACTCTAAAGTCCTATTCTGTTACCAGTGATATTTAAAATGCCCAGAACAAGGCAGAATAAAGCATATTCTATCTACTACATTTTTGTAGGTCAATGTTAGGAATTCAACTTTTTTGCTCCTTTAGGCTGCTATTCTACAGCCAGCATAGGAAATTAGATGTCCCATCAAGAATTCCTTTCACGTCAGGGAAAATTCCTTTAGAAAATACATAAAGCTCCATGCTTTATGTACTTCCATTTTAAATTTCCTTTCTTAGCAGTAAAGAATGCATGCAAACCCCCTCTAAATATCTCCACCAAATTGATTTCATATAAAATAAAGCAACAAAATTTAGAGCCATGATTATATTAATAAATGATTTGAAACACTGAGAAGTATTTTAACATTAATATAGCAAAGCAAGCCCATAACACAAAGATAACAGCATCCTATTTTTTAACAGTTTAGACTTAACCTTAAAAAAGATTCTTTCTTTTTTTTCATGCAATACATTCCATATAGATGTACAGGCTGTCGCCGCGCTGGCTTTCTGAGTAACAGCAGCAACAACAACAACTTGTTCTAAAGCAAGGCTAAATAAATCTATGGAGTCTCTCTATTTTTTCATTTGTTTCCAGGGGAATGCCTTCACTCTCCTTACTCCAGTCCCTCAAGGCTCCATCATAACACAGTATTCCTTAATTTAAGCTGGGTTTTGATGTCATGGATATTATTTCCCTTCAAAACTTTACAGCTTTCATTTTCCTTTGTCATGAAAGGCATAGTATGCATCAGCAATTTTATATCCTTTCTGCCCTCCCGTGACCTATATCCAAAACTCCTCCTTACATGAAAATCTCTTTACACACTGCACAAAGTACTCTAAACCCAGCTTTAAATGAACTCCTTGTCGCAATCTTAATGAGACAACAAAGTCCACCAGTAAGGAAGATCCTCTTGGACTTGGCAGGTTTAAGTTCAGCGCCAGTTCCAAAAAGGCTTTTCTTACCACCTTAGGCAAGTCAGCTAGTGGGATCCATGCACTTAAATATCTGTTTTGAGTACGGACTTTAACATCTCTGTGCTTTCATTCCCCAGCTGTACTGGGGCTAATAAAACTCCTCGATTTTACCAGGGTGTTGTGAGCATAAGAATATCAAAAATTAGAGGTGTCTCACACATCCTGGAACAAGCATTTAAGGGTAAGATCCCCTTTATGAGTCTTGCGGGGCTCTGATAGATTACAATGTGTAGAGTGTCTAATAATTGTTCAGAATGTATGTATGTATGTGTTTTTTATGAACAACAGAAAGATCTTGATTAAACTCTGATGCAAAATGGGAATTATGCAAAGGTGTTATACAAAAAAAGCTATTGCATTATTAATTAAGAAATAGAACTAATAATTAGATAGGATAATGAATACTACAATCAGTGTACTTTTTACTATTAACTTAATTAATAAATACTAGAAATAGCTTAAGCTTTCCTCAGTGCTCCAATTATGTTTCAGCTGCACATTACTCTATTATCAGTGCTACATCCACAGCGAATGAAGACCTGAATAACGTTACCTTCCAGTTTTTGCCTACATCAGTAATTGTAGCAACGTTGTTAACCACAGTTTATAGAACCTTACTGATAGGTGTTTTCACTGCCTTCGCTTGCCAGACAGACTGTTCGGCTTCCAGGGGTGGTTTCACAGCTCTGGGAAGCTGAATTAACACCCCACCGTGGCTGATGCCACGCTGCTCCCTGCCCTTCCCACCCTTCCTTTCTGCCCCAGAGCCGACCACTCACTCCTGCTGTTCCCAGCATGCCAGATCCGGAATTAATAAAGTACTTCTGGGAGCCAGTTTCAGTCACTAAGACGGCGGAAATCAAACCCAGCAACCCAGCAGCAAGTTAGAGCAACTTAGGGCAAAGCCTGCCTGCTGTCAGAGCTGGAACAAGGAAGGACGGGGGCTTGAGGGGACAGGAACAGACAGATGAGGAAGAGCGGGAGCAAGGGGCTAAGGAGTAAAGCTTTCTTGGCCACTGAGATCACTTTCATTCACTGCTGACTCTTGACTTTAGTGTGTTCCTTCACTAATAGTAAATATAGGCTAAAACATCAGAAGGCAGGGCAGGTTTCGGTGGTTCTTTCCTAGAGTGTGTGCAGTATCTGCTGATGAGTCACATCCCAGACACATTCGTCAGATTTTGGGGTCTCCTTCTGGGGAGCTAGAAGACCAGACATTTGGGTTAACAGCAAACTTGACGGGTTCTCCCCAAACTGCAGGCACAGCTAATGGCACAAGCATCCTCTCCCCAGAAGCCAAACATCAGGATGTGGCAATGATGGTCCTTAACTTGTGTGTGTGGCTGGGAGGTACTGGGCTGATCAAGAACTGTTTTTTCTTGAAAACAAATAATAAAGTGTCTGTAATAAAAAAAAAAAAGGGGGGGGGGGGGGGGGGGGAAGCTAACAGACTTTAGACAGACTTTCTTAAACAATATGAAATGTCCAGCCAAGGAAATTCTCCAAATTACAGAATAACTTGAGACTTGTAAAAACAGTGTAACAGCAGTGCCTGATCACTCAGTTCAGCTTCTGGAATAAGAGAAATGGCTGGGAGCAAGGCCAAAGAGCGTACTGGACCTAAAGAGCTATTCTCACACGCCAGCAGCTGTCCAGGGAATGTTACTGTGTTGTATTAGTTAAAGCAGCATTATCCTCTCCTTGTAAGTATCTGTGTCAGCAACATGGTAGACAGAGGATCAACTTTCAGAAATGTTTTGAGAAGTAATAGTAATTGTTTCAGCCCTATTACTTATTTGTAGGTTCAACCACATATTGTATGAAATCCAAATTATACCCTCTCAAATCCATCACATCTCCTGATGCTGCTGGTATAACACGTCTCATGCATGAGGTGTCCCTCACTCTGGGCTTAATTCTTTGTTACATATAATTTAAGCTAATTCTGCCCCATGTGGCCTATGAAGGTCAGACTAATTTCTCTGGTCCACACTTCCTAGTTGAGTTTCCCCTCCTAGCACATCAGTCAACTTGCCCTTTTATACAAGTTGAAGTGAAAACCACTGTGGATAAAGGTGGAGTTTGGGCTTGAAACCTGAGCTGAAGTAACAGCCGTAAGGTACTCGCGTGGCTCATGCTGCCGGCAAAGGCAGCTGATGGGTCCAAACACAACATCCATCTCTTCTCAGCTGTGCTGCAAGTACAGCCTCACAGCATGGATGAGCCTATTGAAGGAGGAAGACAAGAAAAGACCTCACGATAGCAAGGGAAATTGGTGCAGAGGTATTCTACCAACCCCACAGCGAAGGAGTGGTTTCACATCTCTTGTAGCTGATTTTCACTGCAGTTGAAAGGCGCAATTCTAGTCTCTGCCTGGCCACATCTTCTCACCTTCCCTTTGTGTTGGGGCTGTGCTGCTTCGTCAGCACAGGCAGCTGAAACAGCTTGCTGACCTAGCTGACAACATACCTTTTTTGTGGTTGTTTTTTCCAGTTGGGCTAAGTGAGCTTCTCTGAGTCACTGCACGGCCACGCAAACACCAGTGCTACCACACGGGACTCAGTGGTGATGCACACTGGGGTGAGAAGGAGAATCATTCTTTTTGAAAGAGCATCTTCTCCAATTGGCTAAAGATAGTTGTGAAACCACACAGCTGAATATGAAACTGGCACAGGTAAGTATATGGCTGTGAATCAGCACATAAAACCAAATGCCAAACCCAGATGACTTTAATTAGACTATTGTTAATGTAGCACTGCAGTTGCTAATGACTAGTGCTGCAATGACCAGTGAGATCGGTATGGACCACTGTGATTTGCAATATCATGGCTTTTCTGACTATGAGGAGTATTGTCAAGAACAAGGAAACTGAGAGAAAGCATAAGTGTTAAATGTTTGTGAAGTCTTCCTGTTACTAACAATGGGAGATTATAAACTCTAGCAAAACTAGGATAATTTTTAAATAAGAGTTCAAACTAAGGAATCCCAAATACGTCCTCTGATACAGGACAGCAGAAGGGATCAAACTGGCATTAAGCTCCCCTGTGCTGTTTTTCTGCTTCTAGAGATGCTTGCTGCTTTGCCGTGCGTGAGGCTGGCCATCTCGGCTTTACAGAGAGAGTCTGCAGGAACTCTGCGCAAAGCATATGCTGGTCACATGAAACAGAAGGTGTCAGGTTTGGCTTCGGTTACCCCTGTCATTCCCCTTCTCGCTCTCTGTTTGAAGCAGGAAAAATAGGTAGTGTCAGCATAGGCACGGGGACCAGGGAATTCTAGCTATGGTATAATTCGTTGTCAAACTGACAAAATAGTTTAGCCGCTCAGAGCCAGATCTTCCATCTGCTCCACGGTGTGACGACAGCAGCCACTGCCCAGCTGTTTTCTGCGCTCACCTCTCCCTAGTGATTAAATGCATGCATTCCCACAGAGGGAGACTTAATGGCACCCAAAGCGTTGGGCTCTCCGTGCATGCTCTTTAGTCATCTCAGCTAGGCAGCAGAGCAGGGCTTACTCCAGAGCTGTGAGGTGCACTTGTGAAGTTTGGGGGCAGACTTTGCTCCAATGAGAATGTCTTCCATTTTTTAATATGTAAAATATATACACTAAACCAGAAAGCTTATATCACTTTCTCTTAATTATCTTTTAATTATTATTTTTCAAATAGGTAAAGAGAGAAACAATTTCCACATTATATTTCAAGCTGAGCTTTGTTACTCATTTGGCAAGTTTAATGTCTCATGGTAAAAAAAAAAAATACCAAAATACGAAAGATATCTTTCACTATCTAGTAACTGAATTTTGCAGTGCTCATACATTTGTCACTGCAAATATGTATTTCAGCAGGAAACCACATGAGATGAATTAGATTTCCTGTTCAGTTTAGAGAGCAGCAGAAGGTTATTGATGCATCTAGCTACTTCAGAGCTGTTATCTACCATTACAAGAGATACAACTCTGACATTAAAACTCTTTAGTTTTTCTTCATCTGAAGACTAACATGAATGGGCTACGTGGTGTCAAATTGATTCTGTCCACTTCTGTGAGCTGCTTGTTGCAACATGCAGCTACTGAGACAGCAAAGTACAATAAATTTGCAGCCTCGGAAAGATGCCTTTGATGTCAGGCAACTGTTCCTGTGCTCTAAAATAAAAATTTAAACATGCAACTATAAATTAAGGTGCTCTTCTAAGTCAGACGGAGAGCTGTTCATGGTCACATATTTTTGCCAAGCAAAAAAGGTTGAACTCTCCTATTTCTTAGCAACAGCATCATATAGCATCACATAATTCCAAGGAGCATCCAAAAGCAATTTCCTTTTTTCTCTCACATAATAACTAAAACTTGATGAAAACAGAAGACTTTTGTTATGATTTAGAATGTGAGTTTTAACACTTTGGAGGTGAATCTTAGCAATCTGCGTGAAGCTCTTTATAAAACAGAAAGCACTTTTCACATTTCCATCAAAATTCCACTCAAAACCAAGTTAAAAAATACTGAAACAAAATGATGAAATGTGTCATTCACTTCTCTGGTTTGTCGACAATTTTTCTTTAAAACAGAAAAAGGAACATATTCAAGTAATCAGTGGACCTTCCACAACCCATAACATCAAATGGAGATAGCTTTGCTTACAAGGCCAACAGTAAATGGGTGCTTTCCAAGAGATTTAAATTTTACTAACAAAAATCAGCTACATTTGAAAGGTTCCGACTATATTTTTTATGTTTTTAGTACCTGGAGTCCCATCTGTAGCAGAAGAGCTATTCTGTATTCGGTTGTGTGATAAAGCTCACCTGCACACCCACAAAGATGCTCAGAAAGACAGTGGCAGGAGCAGGAACCCAAATAATACCCTTCCAGGCTACCCTCAGGCCCATCACAGGGGCCATCAGCCCACTGAAGGCCCACCTCCACAAGCCCAGGGGAGCACAGGGACACAGAGTGGCAGGTGGGAACCCGAACCAAGGACCACTGGGCAACAGACACCTTGCCCAGGCCCCACCTGGGCCAGCAGAGCCTCAGCCCCAGTGTCGAGGTGAAAAACCCATCATGATGAGGCACCATGACTGAGCAGCTCTCTGGATCACCTTTTGGACAAAGGTGGGATGGCTGCCCAGGGATGCAGGAGAAAAGCGATGTGGGACCATACAGGACTTACTACAGGATTTTTAGGGGAGGAACCAAAGGCGGGAAAAGGGAGGCTTAGGTGGTTTGGAAAGGAACAAGACGGGGAAAATAGAGGGATAAGGGGTAAAAAGGGCCAGTTGTATGCAAATAGTGTGTATTTCTGTATTTCTGTATCTCACTACCTGTATCCTAATATTTTGTTCACCTTTTTAACTCCTTTTGCCCATTGAACTGTTGCCAGTCAACTTCCAAGTAAGCAATGTGGCAACCAGCACTTTATAATAATGTAGTTTTGGTAAAGAAAATTAATCAGTATTTAAATAGCTTCTTATAATAACCTTTGGCAATACTTAGAAGGAAAAGTCTGTTAAAGTTACAAAGAATACTAATACACTATTGACACAATTTTTCTTCTGGTAAGTTATTCTACTTTATTCTTTTCTGTCTTGTAAATTTTGTATTTAACAATGTTTACCTAATTTACCTCTTCTAACACCAAGACACAGATATTCATTTTAAGTACAGAGTCATCATCATCTTGTTATCTAAATATTTACCTCAGAAATTTTCTGCGGAGTTATTATTAAAATTATTAAAACATTCATAACACCTCATTGTCATCACTGTCTTCAAGAATCCATGGAAGACGGGTGAATCTGAATAGAGGAGAATATAATATTATCTTCAGAAAGAAAGGAGGAATTGGCAGTGAACATGATTTCAGTATCAAGAACAATACTCTAATAAACTATTAACTAGCCACATTAAAAGTACCTGGAGGGTCAGTGAGAAAGAAACAGCCAGCAAAGATTTGTTGCAAACAAAAGTTTGGTAAACTGCTGTATTTTCCTTCTTTAACAGAGTATCTGGGCTGCAGTGAAAGAGGCAGTAGGTGTGATGTGTATTAACTCTAGGGAATCTTTGGGTACTGTCTTACATGACATTCTCATAGACGGTGTACAGGAATATTTTGTTCTGGGCTAAATTGCTACACAGTAGGTGCACGATTGCTTGCAGGAAATACTCCAAGACTTATCAATATTGTGTTTTCAAACAAAAAAGATATATAATATAGAATTCCACTGGGGTCTAGCCAAGATCTGATACAACGCAACATTTTCATTCATGACTTGGTTGATGGAACGGAGAGCACACTTACAAAATTTGCAGATGATGCCAAAGCAGAAGGGGTTGCAAGGGAGCTGAAGGATTAGAATTCAAAATTACTTTGATAAAAGGGAGAGGTGGTCTGTAATCAATTAGATGAAACTCAATAAACACAAGTACCAAGTACTATATTGAAGCAAGAAAAAATCAAATGCATAAATACAAAATGGAGAATAGCAGCAGCACTGTAGAAAGAGGCCTGGGTGTTACAGTAAACCACATATTGAATATGAGTCAACAATATGATGCTGATGCAAAAATAGAAAAACTCATCCTGGGACATTTTAATAGATGTGTCATACGCAAGACATAGTAATTGTTTTTCTTAACTCGCCTCTTAGAAATTTTAGTTTGGTGCAGTTTAACAGGACAGTACAAAAAGAAGTTAAAAAAAAAGAGGTTTAAAAGGTGGAAAATAACTGAAAAAGAGAAAGGATATATTTGCTCTAAAAAATAAAGGCTGATGGCAGGTGTGGATGTGATATAACAACACCCTTCCAATAAGTAGAAGGTTCTCATAAACAGGGATCACATTGACTGCTCTTCATGACACTGAAGACATACCAAAACCTAACAAGCTTCAATTGCAGCTGGAAATATTTAGGCTAAGACAGGAGAAACTTCTAACTCTAAGGATAGCTGTGGACAGAAACAGGTCACCTAAAGGTGTGGTATAATCTCCACCATTCAGCTTTCTAAGAAGAGGTTAGAAAAATACCCATCAGAGATTCTCCATTCCTTAGAGCAAGAGGCAAATATCATGAGCTCCTGCAGGTTTTTTTTTCATTCTAGCTACTGTTGTTAGCGTATCAAAGAAACAGAAACTTGTGACTGAAATTAGCTTTTTAATTTTAATACTAAATATGTTCATGCCAGTTTCTGACAATGACTTGCCTTCCTTATCTGCAAAAAGAAATTCATGCCCTGGTGGTCTGCTCCTTGTGAGGAGTAACATCTGCAGAGAGGTTAGGTCTGCTGGTGACTTTGATCCATTCTCTCAAGACAGCTTAATGCATCTCTTGATGCCTGCAGGTCTTTGATTCCAAATATTTATCTTGTTTCCAATTTATTTCTGGCCACTTGAATTTTACCTTTCCCCACAGAGCCCCTCTGATACACACATCAGCTACAGAATTCAGCTGCCACTGTTCATGACGCTCCCTCCTGGCATCACTGGGGCTCCTGTTAATTCTTGGTAGGCTTATTTATTACTTGAATGTATGTTTGCTGTTTTTACCAATCTACTGTGGTGTGCTTAGTTACCCAGTTCATTTAAGGATTTTATTTTCTTAAATATTTTGCCTTTGCTTTCATGGCTTTCAGCCTTTGGACACTCTTTCCGCAGTTAAGATCACTACACTAACCTTCACTATCTTGCAGCTACTGTGACAGAGGGAGTCAGCTGTAATTACTTCTTAAATCAGATCTCATTTGTTACTTAGGACTAAATCTCTTGTGCACCCACAAAGCTACCTACTGCTTAAAGCATCATTTGTAGTAACATGAATTTGCTACTCTTAGCTATATCCTTCAGTGGTATTTGAGCCACTAATCCCACATACTTGAAAAGATCTATTACTACTGGTTTACCTCCATTTGGACCCTTCTTTCTGCAATCCTGTTACAATGGTCATTCTCCTATCTCAAAATGCACTGAGACTCGGCTCTAATTAAAAATGGAATCTATGGCTCATGTTGTCAGTTCTCTCACCTCAGAAACTTCATTAAAGTAAAACTGGATTATATTGAAGAGTTGAGATTAGAAAATATATTTGAGACTATGGAATGTGCTTCATCAGTTTTCTATTTGAGTTCGGGGGTAAAAATTCTACGTCACATTCCCCCATACACCTGCTGTACTTGTAGACTTGAATTTCCAGGTATAGTAATTGACTTTGGCATGTCTCTCATGCAACATTTTTTTACATTTATTAATACAAGATTTATGCAGAACTGGATCACCGGTAGCACGTACAAAATCGGGATCACAAATTGCAAATTATGCAGAGCATAGGATATCCTGCCTATGCGTATGTGTATTTTAGGCATGTTAACTAGTATCCTAGTTTGTACTGCATCCCATATTCCATTCTCTGGTACCCTGTAAACTGTCAGCCCTGTTTCACTGCAGGGAAAAGGGTAGAGGGATCATGCTTCTGTCTCTGAAGCACACAACAGCTTAAAAAAAGCTCATATAGAATACGACAGAACTGTCACCGCACTCACCATTCAGAGCCTCTCCATTTTTGCAATACAAACTGAGCAAGAAGCCCGTATCTGGGCACGGCAGCAGTGCTTTCAGTGGCAGCACAAATGCATACAGACTTCCTGAGCCAAAGCGTTGTTTCCTGCACACAATGGGCCACACAAAATGAGACTGCCAAGTTGGGAGTTACATCAGGCACAACTTTGATGACAAAGACAGGATCCCTTTGACTGTCGTGCGTGGCTCTGGGAGAAGCGTTCTGCAAATGCAGGTGGAGTGGCTCAGCAGCAAAATGAGATTTCTAGAATGGGAAGTACAATATTAATGGTAGATTGTGATAAGTTCAGCCCTTATTTGGTGAGGTAATGACTCATATACACGTGTTGTTGAACAAGTAGAGGAGGATAACTAGTTATGCAGAGATCCAAAGAATTCTTCCACTATATTAGTGCTCTGGCAGTGTGTTGGAACTGGAAAACCAACAGCAAGAGAGGTTATTTAGGAAATGAAAACAACAATTTCAATAAGAAGTGGCAGCAGACTTTTCTTAGATACTTTCTCAGCTGCAACAGGGTCAATGAAGGGGAAAAAATAGCCTCTGCATATTCAGGTCTCCATGCTTTAGAAGGAAGGAGCAATTGTGTTGTAAGCTGTTGTAGATAAATAACCATGGAAGACAAAGCCAGTGTCAGGTGACTTACCAAGGTGCACGATGTCTGGGTGTCCCACAGAGCTCTCCTAGACATGCTGACAGAAGCAGGCTATGATCCCCCAAGTTCCCAGCAAGCTGAGCTCAACAGACTGACCCATCAAGAACTACAGGTGACTGTGCCTGCACCCCGACATCCAAACTCTTGAGCTCATACATTGGCAATATCCACTGAGACCTTTTCAATTACTGCTTAAGTTGCTGTCAAATGGTAGCTAGATGTGTGTGCTTGTCCAGCTCAAAGAAAAACCATTCATCTTCCGTCAGACTCGATTCTAATCACTGCCTTCCTACAATTTTGTTATCTATTTAACAGTATCTTTCTCCTAATTGTGAGGATGTGCATCCCAAGGTTTTTCCTTCCCTGCTTCATTTAGCACTGATGATGATAGGTTATGTCACATAGTTGGCAATGGGGGCTCTCTAGCTTGGGAGAAAGGAGAAAGCAAGGTGTCTTCAGAGACTTAGATCTGTCAGAAGTTAGGGACAGGAGAAGAGAAGCCAAAAACACTCAATAATGACAAGTAGAGTCAAGTAGCCCCTTGAGTTCAAACAGACTTTGGGCAAGACTTTATTTTAGTTTTCAAATTTGAAACAGGTCACGCATTGCAAATTGTACAGAAAAGAATGATCGCTCCCTTAAGGTATCACTTTGCACATCGCTTTCATGGTGGGTGATGGGATTCTGAGTGGTGAAAAAGGACATCTTTGACTAAGCCAGGAGAAGCTCATCAATGAATGTCCTGAAACTGATATGCATACTGTCTCCTTAGACATGCTGGATCAAAGCTGTGTCAAGGAATGAAGTCCAACATCTTGAGTAATGTCAGGTGGATTCCACTTTCCTATCCTAAGCTAAAAGCTCACTTTTACAATGTCTGACACAATGTCACCCAGTGCTCAGAGTCGATATGGTAAAGGGGTGGGGAGTGCATGGGCCCTGCCTAGACTCACATTATTGCATAAATTCTGTTGAGAATAAATAAATGCTTGATTCAGTGTCTGAGACATACCTGTTTTCTCATAATTACAACCTCATAGTTATGACGTGAGAAAATCCTAGGAGAACATCAGGTGAGTGAGAATCAGGTGCAATGGGCATAGACGCGGTAGAAGGGAAGGGGAGCTTTGTCATTCAGGCTTAGACGAGTTAGGGCCATGGGAGGCAGAACTGGAGCATTCACTTTTACCATTGGGCCTTTCTGGAGGCAGAATTCTTAACCCAGTCCCCCAGGCTGATGCATTTGCAAAGAAATGACACTACAGAAGAATTCATTCCTTGAGTTCCCATGGTGTTTTTGATAGATGTTTTCCACAGAATCCAATCAGGTCAAATACCTCTGACTTGGTCCACTTGGGATCATGTGGAACAATGCCTAGGGAGTGTGCTTGCCAAGTACACGATTTCCACTGTGGCTCTGGTCCAGGATCTGTCTGATCAGTAACGCTATGCCGTCACCAAATTCTTCGAAGCTGTTCTTATTAGAGCCAAGACAGTTTACAACAAAACACCAGATTCCAGCAAGAACCCAAATAAAAGAAGAAAAATATGCACCCAAACCTGCATATACACAAGGAAAGCAATTCCTTGGAAACCCTTGGGTACCATGACAAAGCAGCATCAAGAGCAGAAAGAGAGCACGAAAGAATTGGCAAAAGAGCCTTTGGGCTGGCAAAGAAGGTTCATTGAGAAATGTCGATATCTGATACCTGATCTTGCATAACCCTGCCAGACAAAAATTATTCCTTCATTTGTTTATTTATATATTCTCACCTCCACCCCCACCTTCAGTCAAACGGAGTGGTCTTATAGTAGTTCAGCATCTTGTGTCTGAGGGCTGCAGCATTTTTAATCATGTACTAGCTACCCTACAACCAGATTTACAGTTTTGTGAAGCCACTGTCTCATTACTGACTCTGCTGTTTACAGCTGCTGGCCCCTTGGAGCTCTCTGTCCAAACGCAACCTATGTAAGTGCTGGCAGATAGTAGAGAGTATAACCAATGAAACTGGAGCACGCAGCCAGCTGTCTCTCCCTCCCCCTTCACACCCCCCTCTTTTTTTTTTTTTCTTTGTAAAGATATTTAGGTGTTGCTCTGTTCAGCATTACAAGCCTCACTGTGCTTTGTAGAGCAATGCCTAAATATGTTGAAAAATCTCAGTCAGTGTGTTAGTTGAAAAATCAATGAATGCTAAGGATAGCTTGGAGAGCAAGCCAGAATTGACATAAAAGAAGATACAAGACAGTTTGGGAGCTTAAAAAAAAAAAAATAAAATGCAAAACACAGCTGGGGAATTTGGGTAGAAGAGTATTTTTGAGGTGGGGAAAAAAGTGGGTATTAGAACTAGGAAAGAAAGTTGCAAAAAATAATGGGAAAAGCAAGATCCAGGGATGTAACTTCACAGGGGAAAAAGTTGGAGAAAATAAAGAAAATAAAATCATGGTACTAAGGAACGTCATCAAAAGATTAGAAAACCAGAAACAAAACATAGAACTGATAAACAAAGAGAGACAGAAAACTGCACTTATGAGTAGAGAGGAAGGATAATTACAATAGTAAAAACAAGGAGCTAAACGCCTTGTAATGAAACAAAACATACACTATGAGATGCCAAGCAGTAGACTCACAATCAAGTGGATTTTCTTAGTTTGGGCTGTTGTGCAAACCAGCCACCCTCATGTGATACTACGCCTGAGCTACATCTTGCCAGGAACCTTGCGTTTTAGTGGGTCTCTGCTCACCCACGCATTTCCATGCTGTGCACTCTTCCTTGGTGTCAACACACTTTTTAAGTTCTGAGCCTGAAAGACAGTGGTGATGAAAACTTTTTGCTTCATTTTTCCCCATTTCTGCTGTTTTTCATCCACTCCAATAGCAGTTGGCATTCCTGTGTCAACAAATATACATCCTCAGAGCTAATCCTACTCTCATGTAACCTTCAATAGGTGACTTCTGCTGACTTTTATGAGAGCCCGCAGAGAGCAACCAGTATCACGGTGTGCATAGTAGGTACTGGTTCATGTGGGAATAATGCTGAAAGAGACAGGCTCAGAAAGCTTAAGCTGGCAGAAAGAATTTGAACAAGACTGACATTTGGAATTTGGGAAAGAGTAGGTGGTATAGGAGTAACTGTGGATTGTAAAAATACATAAAAGTCATGATGCCCCTACTGAAGCCACCTACACCACCACCATCTTTTATGTGTTGCTTCAATCACTCCCTGAGTTGAGACAGGGCTTTTACTCTTTGCACTCTAGAGCCAGATTTTCAAAAGCACTGTACCTACAGCTGCAGATCCAGTGGAATCCAGTTAAAGTTTAAAAGCTACCTCTCACTAAAAAAAAAAAAGGCCTCACTAAGACATTTGCCTATTTTTCATGCAATCTCTTATTCAGGAAGCGCTTTGTACCCTGTCTCTCAGAGCCCTGAGTGAAGGGGCAGGTCACAGTGGCCTGACCGCCCTCGCCTAGGACCCCCACCTGCTGCCCTGGGGCTGGAGCTCCACCAGAGCTCAGACCTGGCCCCAGACCCAGCCTTGTGGTGGACATGGCCCCGTCTCTTGCTCATCTGATGACTACTGGACCATCGGCAGGTCCTGTCTCCAGCCTGGCCCTGCTCGGACATGGGGTACGGCTCCCTGACTGCAAGGGTGTTGCCACACCAGGCTGGGGTCACCTCAGCAGCCACTTCCCTCCCAGGGCAGCCTCACTCTTCCCATTCCCCAGCACTGCCTAGGAAAAGGCACTGAGATTTTTCTGAGCTGTAAACTGTGAGATATTACCATTTGCTTATTTGAATGGAATTTATTCAGCATTTGTAAGGTCATTTTCTGATGCACCCACTTGCGACTCGTGTGTTCTGAGTGTACACCTGGTAACAGCCTGCACCATGTTTATTTCTGGTCATTTTCTTTCTCTGTGATGGACAAGCTTGACATTTCCACATTTCCTGTCTTCCAGAGGGTATGCTGGAGGCCTGGGATAGAGATTGAGGGCATCCTCATCCCTTTGAAGGATTAAACTGTTCAACAGCTGATAAATAAATTCTTTGGCATTTTTGTCAGACTTGTGGTTAGTAGGTGCTCTGTATTACTTGACAAATAATTTGGGCATGTAGCATAAAAAATTTGAAACTGACAGATCAGCACCTGTGTACCACTACAACCAAATTTCTTCCGAATTCAAATGGTGTTAACAGGCTTTGCCATGCTGCCAGTTTTTACACATCCACCATTTCTTGAACCACACCGCTGCCACAACCAGTTTTGGCTTACCCAGCTGTCTTCCCGAACCAGTCAGGCTGAGTGGGCAACACCGCCGGCCCACTCGCACGCCCACCGGGGCCTGCTCCCACAGCGAACGGGCAGCACGAGAGCCGCAGGAAACCCACAGCACAAACATAACTCTTCTGTTTTTAACGCAACGACGACCAGCCTGGCCTAGCACGGGGCTGACTCCCGCTCTGTGAATCTGCGGCGAGGCTACACAAAACGCTGACCCGACCGGGCCTGAGGCCTCTCTCCCCCAGCCCGGCCTGCAGGGCCCCGCCAGCCCGCACCTGCCGCGCAGAGGGCCCCCCCGGCCTTTACCGTCTCTGCGCATGCGCCACTCCGCGCCCGCCCCAGAACTACATATCCCGGCGTGCCGTGCGCGCACCCCCGCCGCAACTAAGCCAATGGGGAGGTAAGAAGCCAGTTCCCGCGTCCCCCGCCCCCGGCTGCGGGAAATATCCCCAGCAGGTGTGGAAGAAATCCCTGGGCCGCCCTTCCCCCCGCCTCCCGCCGAGCAGGCAGAGGGCTGGCTCGGAAGGCTGTCACAAAGGAGTAACGGGGGGGGGGGGGGAGGGTAGGCCCTGCCTTCCATATGGAAACCATAGGGGTCTCTCCTCCTCCCTCTCCGGCCGGGGAGGGGGGCAGGACGGGGGGCGTATGCGCCGAGGGAGGGGGCCGCGCCTCAGGGGGGGAAGCAGCGGCGCGGCTTCCCGCGCGCTGTCAATTACGAGCGCGCGAGACGGGCAGGCGCCAACCCGGTTGGCCAGCGCCGGGCGTGGGCCCCGCCCTCCCTTCGCCGGATTCGCGCCCGCCCGCCGTCAATTAGCGCCCCCGAGCCGCGGGCGGGGGCCGACGGGCAGCCCAGGGGCGAGGGCTCCGGCTGGGCCCCGCCTTCCCCCTCGCGCTGTCAAGAGCGGCGCGAGCGCGGGAACCGCGGCCGCCCCCGCCCCGAAGCGCGCGCGCCTCGCTGGCCACGCCCCCTCTCGCCCGGCCAGAAGACGAGGAGGAGGAGGAAGACGAGGGCCCTGGGCCTGCCCCGCTGCCTGCCGGGGCCGGGCTCGCTGGGCGCCGCGTCCCGCCCCCGCCCCGCCTCCCTCCTCCTCCTCCGCCGCCACCGCCTCCGGCGTGGGGAGCCGGGCTGAGGCGGAGCGGGGCGGCCGAGAGGCTGGCGGCTGGGCTCGGTTTCCTGCTCGGTGGGCGTCAGCCGGGCCCCGGAGGGCCCCGCCCCCGCCGCCGCTCGCCCTGCTGCCCGCCTCCCTGCCCGCCCGGCCCGGCCCCGCAGCTGTCAGTCAAGGCGGCGGGCTGAGGCCGGCGGCGGCGGCGGGCGGAGAGAGAGGCAGCTACGCCACAGCCCAGCGGCGGCCATTCGTGGAAAAATAGGCCGTCCCGCTCCTCCCAGCTCCGGCTGCGACCGGCCTTCTCCCCGCTACCCCCACCCCACCCTCCGCCTCCTCCTCCTCCTTCTCCTCCCCCCTAGAGCGGCGCCTCAGCGGGGCATTAATGCGGGATGAGCGGTATGTAACCCCCTCCCTCTCTCCCTCCTGTGCACACCCCTCCCTCCCTCCGCTCCTCCCTCCACCCTTCATCCCCCCCTCTATCCCGCCCTCCCGGGTTCCCCCTTTTTCTCCCCCGCTTCTCCCCCCCCCCCCCCCCCCCTTCTTACCCCGCGCTTCTCTTTGCTGCCCCTCCGCCCATCCGCGCTGCTTTCCTCTCATGCCCCCTTTCTTCTCTTCCTCCCCTGCCTGCCCCTCCGACTTGCCTCCTCCGTGCCTCCCTCCTCCATTCCCCCTTTCTTCGCTAACCCTCCCTCCTGTGCACATCCCTCCCTCCTTCATTCCTCTTTTTCCTCCCTCTTTCCCTCCCATGCACAACCCTCCTCCTGCCCCCTAAAGCATCGACGGCCACTCAGTGGCCGTCGATGCTTTAGGGGGCAGGAGGAGGAGGAGGGTTGTGGGTGGTTTTTTTCCTGCCGTCTCCGGGAGAGGAAACCAAACCTCCCCTTTCTGGGTGTTAACTCTCCAGCCCCCATGGGTTGGGTTTCAAACCACGTTTCTTAGGACTCGTTCTTTTGTAATAATGATTTGCGCTGTTGTTTTTATGAAGAGGTAAAAGCGACGGGCTGGGAACCGAAAAGGATACATGCTCGTAGGTTTTGTTATTGTATAAATGAAGGTGAATAATTAACCTGTTACACTTGATATTTTTTTTGCAGATCAAAAGAAGGAGGAAACTATGCCCACAGAGGGAGAGAAGTCTCCCGAGGCAGAAAATAACAACAATAATAATAAAAAAGGGAAAACTGGAGGCTCACAGGTAAAGCACACACACCCGAATAGGGGAGTGCCCAAACTATTAGCATTTAAAATGAAATGTTCAGCTAACAGCATTTCTTGCTAAGGGCATCTTTCTTTGGGTTGGATGAAACGTAGTTGGTTGGGTGCAATATTTTTACTGTCTGGACATGTGTTTTTTTGGTTTTTTGGTTTTTTTTTTTTATTATTTATTGCATTTTGCAGTGATCAGCTGCAATAGAAGCATTTTTATTTTTATTTTCTTTATTTTAGGGGGGAAAGATTGGATTGAGGATACAGTTGAGGTCCCAGCTGTCACGTATTCATTGATAATTGAGGGTCTTATTTTTACAGATTATTTACAGAAATAGATACTTCCTTTTTCAGAGCTGTATCACTAGTCTCTATGCAGAAGCACTGTTTGGTTTTGTTTTTTTTTTTTTCTGCTTCCTGTGTGAACCTTCATGCTTACTTCTGATGGTTCACACTCATGCTTTTCTCCTGAATCTGTTCTGTTTTCTCTCTCTCCGGATAGGATTCTCAGCCTTCTCCTCTGGCTTTGCTAGCAGCCACTTGCAGCAAAATAGGAACTCCTGGTGAGAATCAAGGAACTGGACAGCAGCAGATTATTATAGATCCAAATCAAGGTTTGGTGCAGCTTCAGAATCAGCCACAGCAGTTAGAATTGGTAACAACTCAGCTTGCTGGAAATGCTTGGCAGCTTGTTGCCGCTGCTCCTTCTGCTTCAAAAGAAAATAATGTTGCTCAACAAGGATCTTCTGTTGCCTCAAGTGCAGCAAGTCCCTCCAGCAGTAACAATGGAAGTACATCTCCTTCAAAAACCAAGTCTGGCAGTTCTTCTGCAACAACCCCTGGACAATTCCAAGTCATTCAAGTACAAAATCCAAGCGGTAGTGTCCAATACCAAGTGATCCCACAGATCCAGACAACAGAAGGTCAACAACTTCAAATCAATCCCTCTAATGCTACTGGTCTTCAAGACCTACAGGGTCAAATTCAGCTTATTCCTGCGGGGAATAATCAAGCTATTCTCACAGCTGCAAATAGGACAGCTTCGGGGAATGTTATTGCTCAGAACCTAGCAAATCAGACAGTTCCAGTCCAAATTAGGCCTGGTGTTTCCATACCACTGCAACTGCAGACTATTCCTGGTACTCAGGCACAAGTTGTAACGACGTTACCTATAAACATTGGTGGGGTAACCCTGGCATTGCCTGTGATAAACAGCGTGGCAGCTGGAGGAGGTTCGGGTCAAGTTGGCCAGTCTACTGAGAGTGGAGTTTCCAACGGAAATCAGCTAGCATCTACGCCTGTCACTTCTGCCTCTGTTAGTACAATGCCAGAGTCTCCTTCATCATCTTCCACCGCTACGACCACCGCCTCAACATCTCTAACGAGCAGTGACACCCTAGTAAGCTCTGCAGAAACAGGCCAGTACACAAGCACAGCAGGCAGCAGTTCAGAGCAGACAACTGAAGAACCCCAAACCGCTACAGACTCTGAAGCCCAGAGCTCTAGTCAGCTTCAGTCCAATGGACTACAGAATGTCCAGGATCAGTCGGGTTCCCTTCAGCAGGTCCAAATCGTAGGTCAGCCTATTCTGCAGCAGATACAGATCCAGCAGCCTCAGCAGCAGATTATTCAGGCCATTCCTCCACAGTCGTTTCAGCTCCAGTCAGGGCAGACTATACAGACCATCCAGCAGCAGCCTTTGCAGAACGTTCAGCTGCAGGCAGTGAGTCCAACTCAGGTGCTCATCAGGGCTCCAACTTTAACGCCATCAGGTCAGATCAGCTGGCAAACTGTACAGGTCCAGAATCTGCAAAGCCTTTCAAATCTTCAAGTTCAAAATGCTGGGTTACCCCAACAGCTAACCATTACCCCTGTGTCTTCAAGTGGTGGCACAACCATTGCCCAGATTGCACCAGTGGCTGTTGCTGGTACCCCCATCACTCTGAATGCTGCCCAGCTTGCGTCAGTACCTAATCTTCAAACAGTTAGTGTTGCCAACCTGGGTGCTGCAGGTGTTCAAGTTCAAGGAGTTCCTGTTACCATTACCAGTGTTGCGGGTGAGTGGTCTGACAAAGTTTTGGGTTTGTTTTGTTTTGGTGGGGTTTTTGTTGTTTGGGTTTTTTTATTTATTATGGTAAGAGTACCAGACAGTTTAAAATTAGTACTCTTTCAGGGTTTTCTGTAATAAACATTAGACCCTTAACTGTGAGGAAATACCTTATTGCTAAAATCCAGGTTTTAAAATAGCTGACACTTCTAAACATTGAGCTAGTATCACCAGTTGCGTCAATTGAAATGGAACTGTTTCTATTTGATAAACTATCCTCAAATGATCTTGTTCTCCATCTTATTAAAGACTTGTAGGCTTCAGGAGTGAACTTGAGACTTTACTGTTGGAGCTCTCCTATGTTTAAAAAACAACAACAAAAAGCTTTTTCTAACCAAGCAGTACTCCTAATCTCTGCATGGAGGATGTAGGATGAGAAAAGTGACAGTATGTGAACTGGGATATCTTGTGCCATGGCATGTGTTTGTATGGAACTCTTTGTTGCATTCTGCACTAGCTCCTAAAGTTGTTTCCTTAAAAGTTTGAGTTCTGCAAAGAGATTGAGTGGAATAAGGTATGTTTGTGCACAGTATAGTTCCTGTGACTTGTCCTTTAAAAAAAAAAACAAACAAAAAACAAACAAACAACTGGTAACTGTACCTCAGTACTTGCTGATGAACTTTTGATATGTATTATGAAATGCCTGTTTGGTTATGCTGGTCTAATAGTTGGGAAAGGAACTCTTGAAAGGCTCGGCTCTAGGCTGGATAACAGAGCTTAGTTCTAAAGTAAATTCTGTGCAAGGTCTATGCAGTGCCTTAGAAGGGCAACTCTATGTGTAAAACTTGCAAACTTTTAACATGTCAGGTAAAACTTGATTTAGGGGTTCTCTCTGCTAGTTTGATAACTGCTTACATGAGCTTGGTTTTTTATTTTGTACAAATAAAAGTCTTCTGTTGTGGTAGTTACAATAAACTCTTGTCTTAAGAGCAACCTAACTATAGAGACAGTTTTTAGTATAAGAAGGAAAGGTATACAGTAAGAAAAAAACTCACGTTTGACTGCTGTCCAGTCTGCATAAACAAATGTTAGTTTGATATTGACTCTTAATCTGTCTTTTTTTTTTTTTTTTTTTTATAGTTGTGTGCTAAGATGAGAAATGTTTAACTGGGCAAAGGATTGTTCCCTTTAGTTGAAACATTTTTGAGGAGGCTAAACATAGTTGATAATAAGAAATTTGTCATTGGGAGAATTTAATCTGCTGTGGTACTCTTGAGCACTCAATGGCAGGTTGAAATACTAAGAGCTGGGTTGGATGCACTAAACCTGGCTTACTTAAGGAGTGTTACAGAAATGTTAATCTGAGTAATCAGAATTAAAATCTTGACCTTGTGTTTAGCTGTAATGGTTCAAAAAGAAGTTTCAGTTAGCTGGAGCTGACCAGCCGCTACAGTATCTTGTGGTCCAATTTGCCTTGGAATTTTTTTTTTTTCTTGATGGGAAGGTGGTAGTTGACTACTGTCGTTAGACAGAATTTCCTACTTTAGTAGGGAATTCTGCTTGGCAACAGCCTATGAAGGCTTCCAAGATTTGGACGTGCAGGAAGAACCTTTCTGCATGCAGTTTTTTCTCTGCTTGCTGATGGTGTACAACTGTTTAGTACACACTAATAGGTATTAGAATAAGAGATTCTGAATATCATCTTGCTCAGTTATCTTGACTGCACCTCTGCTTGCATGTGATGTCTGGAAAATAAAGGGATTGAGATTTGTAACAGGATGAAAGAAAGGGAATGAGTCATAAGTATGATCCTGGAGAAGCCCAGCCTTTGTCATACAGGGTTCATACATTAATTGAACTTAAGCTTTGTGACCATTGAATTCCCCTCCACATTTTTTTTCTTTCTTTTTTTTTTAAATCCAGGTAGGCCTTATGTCTGTTTCTGTAGCACTTAAAATTTTATGCTAGCAGCAGTGAATCCTCTGACCTCTTCTCCATTCCTTTGTATATAAGGTACTATTTCTGTTTCCTAAAGCTTGAGGTTCTGGAGAAAGAATAAACTTTGAGAATGTGAGTTATTAGTTATAATGTCTTTCTCTTATTTATCTCTACTTCTCTCCTGTGAAACTTCCTGATGCTACACTTTGGGAATGGGAGATGTGGTAGCATGGAAAGGAAGGTGAAGAGCATGATGTGCAGTCCTTAGTGCTACATTAAGTATTCAAGGAAAGAATGGTTATGAAATAGAAAATTACAAACATGCTAAAATCTAAACTTTGCTTGGCACTTATAAGGGATAAGCTGTCTTGATGAGAGCTATTAACTTCCTCAGAATTACTGTTTTTTATTTGAAATGGGTTTTTTGCTATTATTGTTACAGGAAACCTAAAAAAAAAAAGTAAACTGCTCAGTTACCTCAACATCTGCAGACTGGTATTTCCATTGTTTTTCTACAGTACCTAAGCTTGTCAGTGTGAAGTCTCTTGTACATTAATCAAACTCTTCAGAAGTGGATAATTTACTACAAATGACCAGTAGAAGTAGGTGTTAGAAGTCAGCCGTATGGAAGATGTCCAGAAAGTGTCAGGGAAAAGACCAAGTGAAGGACTTATCCCATGCATTGATTTGGGTGCTCTAACTTTGTTAGGAAAATAAAGTTACTTTGTCCTTCAAGCAAACCCAACTGATCAAGCCAGCTGAGTTTCAGGGGGAAAAAAAACCACAACACAATAAGTGTTTGTCTGAAATAACTGTTTATTTGTGTTGTATTTCTGTTCCATAAACATTGATTTTCCTAGTTATTTCTACAATGGGGTAATTTAGGTAACTTTTCTTAGTTTTTCAATAATAAATGAAATAATAAAGCAACACAACTCTAAATAATTAACTGCAAATAACAAAAATTCTTAGCTTAATTTTTTTATGGAAATGTTAAGCTATAGAACTATTTTGGGAAAGTCTCTTTTTTTGGTCAGATAGATTCTAAATTCCAAAAGAGACAAATTTCACATTGGGAAGAAAAATATATTAACATCTTCAAGTAAACATTAATTTTGGTCTGCTTTTTATAACCTTTGTTACTCAAAGTCTCTGGTCCCAAGGTGTGTAGGCTCTACTGTAAACCAAGCAAGAAGAATAAGTCTGTCTGGTTTGGGTTGGTTTGTTTGTTTGTTTATTTGTTTTTTGTTGTCGTTGTGTTTTTCAGTTAAAAGTTCAAACCTTGCTCTTGGTAAGTATCACACTTTGGGTTGTGTGTGGTCAAAAAGCAGGGTAAAGCACAGAAGTTCTCAGAGTGTTTTACTTTCTGGCCTGAGGAAGAACTCATTCAATATCAATGATGTAGAGAAAAATTACTTTTTTACTGTGAGAGTGACTGAGCACTGGTGCAGGTTGCTTGGGGAGAATGTGGGCTCTCCATCTTTGGAGATATTGAGAAACTGTCTGGACACGGTCCTGGACAACCTGGACAACTAGGTGGCCCTGGTTGAGCAGAGTGGTTGGACCAGATGACCTCCAGAGGTCCCTTCCAATCTACACCACCTTGATTCTGTGAAATTTTGCTGAAACGATGTATGAAGTGTCAGTCAAAGGAGTAATTATATGGACAGAAGAAAGCTGAATAAGAAGATAGAAACTAAGTATCTGAGCCTTAAAGACAGATCTTCAAACAATTACTTTAAGAGCTAATCAAACAACAGACTATATAAAAGCAACCGAGTTTACTTGAACGTGCAGGGATCTGCAAATACCTGCCCTGCTTTGAGATCGGTACCTGTCATGGCCTTTAAGCAGGACAGCAAGCTAATTCTGTGCAAAGTAAACTGCATTTCTTCTGTGCTGTGTGAATTGTTGTTTTATACATGATTCTCTGTGGAATGGGATAGCCTTAATGTTAATAGGTGGTGACTTCCTGAACATAGCCCCTGTGAGCCTGGGGACAAACAGGTACGGCACAGTTCCCTTACCTTTTTTTCAAGGCTTCTGCTGTGATAGTTGTAGATGCAAATTGAAAAGAATCTGGTCCAGTCCTGTCCCGTCCCCACATCCCCTTCTTAAAACAAGGTATCCTTTGCCTTTTTAAAGCTTATTTTCAGGCCCTTTTATTTGTCCAGATGTGTTAATTGAAAACTTAAATGACTCTGTGGAAGAAATTTGTTTTAGTACTAGATGGTTCTAAGAAAAATATATAGTTCATAAAGCCATTTCTTTTTGGTGGGCTGTTTTTTTTTTTTCCCTCAACACATTTGGCTTGGAGTATACTTGTTTTAGGAATAACACAGAATGTGAACATTTGTGGATGCTTAAAGAATATGGGGTGAGGTAAAACAGACCAGTTAATCTGTAATAAATGCTGAGTATTAATGGCTTCCCTGTAAAAGTTTTGTGTTCTGCTGGTAGGATTTCTTTCACTGGAGCCCTCAGAAGAGGTCACAAACTTTTTTCTGAACTTGTTCATTGTTTTTGCTGACAGTGGGAATCTAGTGGTGGTGATGGATATTATGTCTTTTCAGAATAATTCCACGTTTCTTATGCGAAAATAATAGGTCAGACTTGTACCTACCTTAATTATACACCTTGAAGTAATTTTGTTACATCACGTTGAAAGTGTTTGTCCCATACGAAAGTGTATGAGAGACTTCTGTTTTAAAAATAGCGAAAAATATTACTTGCATATTATGTGTACTTAGTCCAAGCTTTATTAGTTGCTTTACACAAAAGTCACCAGATTCCATCGCCTTGCAACTCAAGTTCAAGCCATTTTGTTAAAGACGAGTGGTGACATGGCCTGAATTATGGAGAACTTGGAGTTAATCCACCAAAATAACCTGGAGAAATGACTTTTGTTCAGTGGAACAGTCTGTTGCCTGGCAATACTGGAACTTGAGAGTTTTAAGCCTTTTGCAGGGATGTGCTGTGGACTCTAAAACATTTATTAATGACAATGAGGACTAATACCAAGAATTCTTATTGGGGCACTCTAAAAACATAATGAACCTTACCCTTCTGTTTCATACTCTATAGTAATACGAGTTACTAAGGCATTTGTGTCTTTGACTAGCTACTTTCATTGCACTGGTATTGGTAGCTATGCAATTTGTCAGTATGTCCAGGTCTCCTCCTGCTTTCTTGTGCTTTTCCTCATTTGACTGCATCCAACTTCATTCTGTCTTCAAAGCTTTCTCTTCCCTTTCCTTCTTTAGTAACTCTTATTGTATAGCAGTCATCCATTTTATGACTTGCTGTTCAAAGACTGAAGTCGTTATTTAGATATTACTGTCATTCTGGTTCAAACTTTGCAGAGGAGTACTCAGGAATAGCGACTGGAAAAAGGGGACATCACACCCATTTCTAAAAAGGGTAAAAAGGAAGAACCTGGGCACTACCAACCAGTCAGCCCCACCTCTGTGCCTGGTAAGATCATGGAACAAATCCTCCTAGAAGCTGTGTTAAGGCATATGGGTGACAAAGAGGTGATTAGAGACAGCCAACATGGCTTCACAAAGGGCAAATTGTGCCTGACTGCTGCGGCGGACTTCTACTATGGAGTGACTGTGGTGGTAGGTAAGGAAAGAGCAGCTGATATAATCTACCATGACTTTGACACAGTCCCATTCAATAAATAGCCTTGGAGAGATACAGGTTTTATGGATGGACTATTAGATGGATAAGGAATTGACTGGATGGCTGCATTCAAAGAGTTGTTGTAAATTGCTTAGTCTCCGAATGGAGGTCAGTAATCAGTGGTGTCCCTTAGGGGTCTATATTGTGACCTGTACTGTTCAATATCTTTATTAATGACAGAGTGGGAATGAGCACACCCTCAGCAAGTTTGCAGATGACACCAAGCTGAATGGTGCAGTTGACATGCCTGAGGGACAGGTTGCTATGCAGAGGGACATGGACAGGCTTGAGAAGTGGGCACACATGAACCTCATGAGGTTCAACAAGTGCAAGGTCCTGCACCTGTGTTGGGGCAGTCCCCAATATCAATACAGACTGGGTGATGAATGGATTGAGAGCAGCCCTGTAGAGAAAGACTTGGGGGTACTGGTGGATGAAAAGCTGGATATGAGCTGGCAACTGCGCATGTAGCCCAAAAAACTGACTGTATCCTGGGCTGCATGAAAAGCTGCAAAAAAAGGAGTGAGGCCAGCAGGTCAAGGCAGGTGATCTTCTCTTTCTCTGCTCTTGTGAGACCCCACATGGAGTACTAGGTCCGGTTCTGGGGTCCACAGTAGAAGACAGACGTGGACCTGTTGGAGTGGGTCTAGAGGAGGGCCGTTAAAATGATCAGAGGTCTGGAACATGTCTCCTAGGAAGAAAGGCTGAGAGAATTGGGGTTGTTCAGACAGGTGAAGAGAAGACTCTGGGGGCACCTTATTGCAACCCTTCAATATACAAAGGGAGCTTATAAGAAAGAATGAGAGATTTTTTAGCAAGGCTTGCCTGTAGTCACAGGGCAAAAGGCAGCAGTTTTAAATTGAAGAAGGGTAGGGTTAGATTGGATATAAGGAAGAAATTCTTTACTGTGAGGGTGGTGAGACACTGGAATTATCCAGAGAAGTTATGGATGCCACATCCCTGGAAGTGTTCAAGGCCAGGTTGGACAGGGCCGTAAGCAACCTGTTCTAGTGGAAGGTGTCCCTGCCCAGAGCAGGGGGTTGGAACTAGGTGGTCTTTAAGGTCCCTTCCAACTCTAATCGTTCTGTGAATATAAGAGTCAAAAGTGTTTCTGACCCTGTCTGATGCTGACTGCAGGTGATACGTACAAGAATAATCTGCTCAGATGCTCTTCCCACCATTCAGTGATCTGGAGCTCAGATCTTCCTAATCCAGAAGTGTTTTTTTTTTTTTTTTTAATATTTAATAATTTTTGATGGATTTCTTTGCTTCAGTGAATTTGTCTTTTTTTGAGTCTGTAATTTTTTTACATGTTCAATTCTTGTCTGCAATAGATTGTCTTAATTGTTCTGTAAGACACATTTAATGTTCTCAAATTCCTGTTTTGTGAAAAATTAAATTATTTGATTCACCTTTATACCACTCACAGTCTTCTATTATATCTTATCACATATGCTAGTTATTGAGGGAGGGGAAGATGTTCAATCTGAAGTCACAGAGTATTACACTTGTGTTGTTGAATGAAAAAAAAATTCATTTTTATGATAACATGTAACCTGTGGGTCTTTCTGCTCATGTTAATGTAATAGTGAACACGTGCAAAACAGAACTCGGTGAGTTCTGTAACTAAGCAAGGAAGGGTGCCTGTAGGTTGTAACAAGGTGAAAAGGGGTTAAAATAGTATATACAAGTAAACTGGCAAATATAAATACCAAGGGTGGAAGTCAAAGGAGCTGAAGGATGGTGGTTGCGTGATTTTTTTTTTTTTTTTTTTTTTTTTTTTTTTTTTTAAGAACATCCAGTGTTTCCCTGGATGTTCATTGGCAAACAAGCTGCAGTGAATACCTTGAAAGAAACAAGCTGCAAGCTATGGAATCTGCAGTAAAAAGATAAGTACAAAGAACTGAGCTATTTCCACAAAAATACAAAAAAAACCACGGCAGTTCTTAGTTTTTTACTTCATAGTGTGTTACTTAGCATTCTGAGGGTGTAGTTGGGAGGAGTATAGAAATTTAGCATACTTTTTCCAAAGTCATGAAAGGTCACTTGCAACTGTTCTCAGGTTGCCTTGAGCTGAGAATTGTTGCCGAACCACAGTGTTCTAAATATTAAAGCTCTGGCATCCTTTTCAAATGCTTCAGGGTAATTATAGGAGAAGCATTTAGCTTTCTAATGACAGAATTGCATTGACTGTGGGATTTTCTTAAACTGAAATTCAAAATGTGGCAGAAACAGCTTAAGAACTGCTGTTGAAAACAAATGTTTGCCTTGAGGATGGTAGCTTAAAAATAAAGTATCAATAAACTGTTCCTGAACTTCATGCACAAGGAATGCGCAATCTACCTGTTCAGCTTAAATTGCCTATGGAGAATAACCTGGTTAAAAATGCCTCAGTAAACCAAGCTTTTTCTGCCTGGCCTGTGAGGAGCAAGGTGTGACTTCGTCATTACTTCGAGATAAAGTGGGAAGGGGAAGCTTTTCAAATACCACCTCTGCTCATAATTGTGAGGTGAAACAGGTTTCTAATGAGCCATTTCTAGTCTATTAACTGCAAGAATTAAACGTAAGTTCTTAAGTCTTCAAAGAAGAATGTTAGTAAAACTATATTTCCCTATTAGAGTATGTGGTCTTAAAAATGTTTCATCAGTACAGGTGTACTCTGAGAATATCAGGTTTTGCCAACCCCTTTCTTGTTCCTGTTGTCAGAAATCAGAGCATATAGAGCAGGAAATGAACTGGCTGAACTTTCTTGGCCAGAAACTGGCAAGCAAGCAAACTGAGTGATACTACACATCTTCATCAGCCTGTTGGTATTTTTTTAAGAGTGCTTAGATCTGCACAAAGCCAACCTTCTTGTTCTTCCATTACAACCTGGGGTGGTGGTGTGGTGAGAAGCATATTCAAAAATCTGATTTCAGTAACTTCCTCAGTGTAACT
This sequence comes from Vanellus vanellus, assembly GCF_965231255.1. NCBI lineage: Eukaryota > Metazoa > Chordata > Aves > Charadriiformes > Charadriidae > Vanellus > Vanellus vanellus. The sequence continues at coordinate 35,894,245 of NC_138906.1, forward strand.
TAAATTATGGAGTACTTAGCTTCATATGATTTTGGTACTGGTGGACAAGATTAACAGTAAGAATTGATTTATGTATTAAAAATGTTTAATGGCAATGGTGATTATTGAAAAATCTAACTATATGTGGAATGGGATGTTGTATTCTAAGGGGAATGTTAATTTCAAGTGTAAATATCATTGAAAAACAGCTACATTTTTTAATGGACGGTGACTTTTAATGGCTAATTTAGTTAATAAAAGTTGTGTTATTCATATGCTGTAGTAGAGTAGCTTTGGAAGTAGTCAGGACTGCATAATGAAATGTAATTTTTACAATGAATATGTTCCTCTTGTCATGATGCTTTCGCCAAGACAATAGCTCTGGACATCTGTAATCTCTTGAGAAATGCAGCATCTCAGCACACGCTTAGGTTCTTTTGGGCTATGGTTATATGGATTTCCATATGCGTCTGTTCTTAAGAATGGAGTTTCGAGTGATGTTTTATACTACTGACAGTGTCTAACAGTCATCTACCTTAATCAGCTGGTTATTGGTAAACCATGTTGTCCCAACATGCGTAATTATTCTTAATAGACTAGCAGTCTAGTATCATTTTGTTGTAAAGAGAAAATGATCAGTTAATATCCTCCTGCCAAAACGAACTTGGGATACGCGTTAGGTACAAGTCTGACTTTTCTTAATTACAGAGTAGTTTCAAGTGATGATGTGACCGCTTTTTCTTTGAGCAAAATACTCAAGTCTAAGAAATATGGGCCTTGGTTATCTTATTTCTTTGGTCATTAGGAAGTAACTCTGACTAAAACATCATGCTCTTCAGTTTATTCTGAGCCAAAAAGGGAGATTAAGCTTACTATTTTATGGGGATAACAGTGTTGCAGAAGGAGCTGGCAGAACTTCCAAGGGTTTGGATCCTGGAGATTTACTTGCCCCTTCTTCTGTGATTATATAATAGGTAGATCTGTTGGTCCTTGCCTGATGAAGGCTGTAATAAAGTTACAGTTTTTACATATTTAATAAATTAGTTTTTGTATTGGTTAACCTATGCACCCATAGGCTGTTAAAAACCAAGGCTTGTGTCTTGTGTTTAGCCTTACTGTAAAAGGTCTTTACAAATGTTTTATGAATCTTATTTTTCCCTGATAACTTTTAATCACCTTGCCAGTGTTTTTTTTTATTATGAATAAATTATCAACTGCTATACAACTTAACCTAGTTTTAAAGTTAGCTATCTTTTCTGTTGAGAACATTTTCAATGTGTACCTGTTAACTAATCCCTCCTGTGCACAGAGTTGTATTTATTTTTATCTTGATCAATATAAAGATAACATTTCATATTTCCAAAAAGTTTACTTCAAGGACGCTTGTGAACCTTCTAGCCAAGCGTAAAATATGTAAGCTAGCTAAACTGTAGTAGAAAAACCCCACAAAACCCAACCGAAAAAAGCCCCACTCCTCCCCCCCAAAAAAAGCAAACAGGGTACTGGAAACTTAGCTCGCATTTTTTAATGTCAGCCTCATTCTGTCCTTTCAAGATTAGGCTATTATTATTTCCATGATAATATACAGAAGTTGAACTGAGATGCTGAAAAACAGGCTTTCTGAGACCACTATTTTGTTTTCCATATGGCAGAAGTGTATAAGGTAGGTATTTAATATTTTTTTTTAATTGTTACAGTTTGTCAGATACTGAGCTTCTCTAATCAGACTGTAGACACCAGCAGTCAACAAGTCTCTTTCTAGTCCTGTCCCCATTTCAGAGTTAAGGGGAAGAGCTGAAAAAAAGAACTGGGCCGAGTTCTGTTCTGGCTATAAGCTGTAGAATAACCTGAGAGCTGGAGTGGGGTGATGGGGTAGATGGAGATGTTCACTAAAAGTAAACTTAAAAACCTACATTTCTTAGATCTACTGCTAGTTTCCATGCAGTGCATCTGACATTCTGTAGCACAGTTGGTGCTTGAGTTTTCAGTTATCTATTTGCTCTAAGCTTTGGTACTCGGGGAACTGCTTGTGTTTATCTGGAGAGAAGTGTTCTTGAGCACTCTTCCCAAATATACTTTTCTTTTTCACTGTTCTTTCAATGACGATGAAAATCAGGGTTTTTTGTTATACTACTGCCTTAGCAGTAGTATAGCAAGTTATTTTTCCTGATTCCAACTCCTTTAGAATACATAATAAATTGACCATATTATATTTCCTTTTGAAGCCACAGCATCCAGAACAACCAGAGGCATTGCCTTGTTTTGACTGAAACCTCTACTTGGTTGTGCAAGACTAAATTTTTATGAAACTGTATCTCTGGTTGATTTTCGTAGGATCACAGATTGGTTAGAGTTGGAAGGGATGTTAAAGATCATCTAGTTCCATCATCCCTGCTATCACCTCCCTCAGCCTGCTCCCTGCCATGGGTAGGGGCTCCTGCCACTAGATCAGGTTACTCAAAGCCCCATCCAACATGGCCTTGAACGCTTCCAGGAATGGGGCACCCACAACTTCTCTGGGCAACCTGTTCCAGTGTCTCGCTACCCTCAGAGTAAAGAATTTCTTCTTAATATCTAATCTAAATCTACCCTCTGTCAGTTTAAAACAGTTACCCCCTGTCCTATCACTACACTCCCTGATAAAGATTTCCTCTCTGCCTTTCCTGTGGGCCCTCTTTAAGTACTGAAAGGCTGTTCTAAGGTCTCCCTGGAGCCTTCTCCAGGCTGAACAACCACAACTCTCTCAGCGTGTCTTCACAGGAGCGGTGCCTCAGCCCTCTGATCATCTTTGTGTCCCTCCTCTGGACTCGCTCCAACAGGTCCATGTCCTTCTTGTGTTGGGGGCCCCGAAGCTGGATGCAGTACTCCAGGTGGGGTCGCATGAGAGTGGAGTACAGTGGGAGAACCACCTCCCTTGACCTACTGGCCTTTTAATACAGCCCAGGATGCAGTTGGCTTTCTGGAGTGCGAGCACACATTGTTTTTTTTATGTTGTTCCTGTATAGGTCTTTCTGTGTTGTATTTGTGATGGCTCTTTCCTATGTGCAATAAAATAAAACTGGCTTTTGGTTTAATGGAAGATACTACCAGCTGAGAAAACTTATTTTCTGTCTCAAAGTACTGAAGTGACTTCAGGTTGTCCTAAAGCACCTGGGTAAACCTTATGTTTTTGAAAAGTCATTAAAGTGCCTTCATGAAATTTCTTGGGCATCGTTTTGTCTTTGTGTTGCCAGCCAGTAAGATTCTTGCACAAAGGAAAAAGACTTCAGTATTTTTAAGGGTTTTAAACACCTTAACTTACTTTTTACTGCCTTAAATCTTGTGCTTTTAAGTGGTGGTTTTCACAGAAGTTAAGCTTAATTAAGATGCTGCTCAGTAATTTTTGAACACACTGAGCCATTTTACATAAGAGGCTTTTGGAGGAGAGGCTAAAATGTTCTTACAAATCTTGTAAAAGTTGGCAACAGGCAAAAGATAGAAACTTGTTGTAATGTCCCTGTAGGAGGTAGAAAAGGCAGATGTCTAGTTGATGCTGCAGTTTGCACTGGAAACTTTCTGCTTGTAGGGGTATCTAGACACAATGCTGTGCTGTGATAACCCAAATTTCTTTTAGTAGTTGGGTGGATCCAGTTCCCCACTCTACTCCAAACTTCTTCTCTACAGAATGTATGGGTCCTTTGCATGATCCCTTGTACAGTTTCTGTTCTGGGTAATTTTCCTCGTCATGTATTGTTTCTTCATAAATCTTTATCAACCACTGCTTCAGGGAATTATCTGTGTACCAGTTAAGTAGCACCAAATCACATCATCTTTGTGTAAATCCTGAAACTCAGTGTTGTCTTCACATATGTTTAATTTCAAGACATGATTTTCATTTCATTTTTCAGCATGAAACCTCCTTTCTAGTAGATTCTGTTTGGAAAAAAAAAAAATCTCTGACTAAACTATTGCCTTTTTAAAAAAAATAAATTAAATCTTGGCTAATGTTTATCACAGAATCACACAAAGTAAATTATCTGTCATTGTGGAGAAAGAATGTTAGAGTGAAGAATGTTTGCAAGGTGACCGCAATTGGGATATGCAGAGGAATGGGAGATGAGAACCCTCTTTTCCCACGTTGCTTTGCATCAGTATGTTGTTGAACGGGTGAGCTGCTGCATCAGCTCCAATGTTTGTAAAGCTTTGGAACTCTACAGGTTGTCATTAACTTTACGTAGCCATCCTGTAGTAATATACATTGAATTATGGATGTCAGTTGCAACCTTCTCTTTCATTTTTACTATAATCAGTTGGACAAACTTTCTGGTTTGCAACATTAGCCGCTCTGGCTATAGGTATGTTTTGCAAAGCGTTCCTCGGATTTTGTAGTAAGCTGCGTGTCACTGAGAGATACCTCTATGTGATTAACACTGTCATCTTTTTGACTGCTGAATGCTGGTTGCACAACAGCAACAGGAAATCTATACAAATTGTTCTGGGGAACTAAGTACCAGAAACTAGAAGTGTCCTTGTCCTAGTCTTAAATTTCTCTTCCTTCCCAGATCCGTTTTCTAAAGCTTGGCTCCCGTGATTTCTGTGGATCATTAAAGTGAAGTCCTTTTCTTTACTTTCTGCCCTATTTATCTCAAAGAGTAGTTTTTCATGCTTTCTACTTCAGGTGAACACGAACAGTGTGATAGGAACGCAGGTGCAATGTGTAGTAAAAGGAAACTTGTTCTGACTTGTGATGGATGGCCAAGCCTAGTAATCATGATCTTCAGTCGTCAACCACTCTGTAGGAAAGTACTTCCTAGGTACCATGCATTAGCTTTCTTTAATCATCTAGGTGGTGTTATGGGAATTATTATTTTGCAAATTAGCTTTGAGGCCTAAAATTGATTGAGAGAGATATATATTATTTGGCTTCATAGTGATTAAGGTTGTTGAGTTTTCTTGCATGAATGTGTTACAGACTCATGTATAAGTGTATATGAGTTGTAACTGCTAAGATGCAGTTTTACTGCAAAATTCAAAAGCTAAGTGGTGCTGAGCAACAAAGGATGTGGAATCCTTTATCTTGATAATCCTGTATCTTATGATAATAAGTAATACATTTACTTAACTGCTTAAGTAGGATAGATCAGTGACTAAAATCATGCAGGTTCCTCTATTTGAGGAGCTTTAAAAATTTCTATAATGTTCTTCTTAATTAAATTCAGTCATAATCATATATGCAATATTGCAGTGGACGAGAGTCTTATTGCACTTGATTTGCAAAATAAATACCATATCAGGTTGCCTTATTGTTTGCATGTTGTCCTGTGGTCAAATAAACAGTTACTATCCAAAAGAAAGAGAGAACTTAGGCCTGAGAGAAAATGAAATGCAATGGAGTAGTTGGTGTCAGTGTTATTTTATACACTAACATTTTGTTGTAACTAAACATTGTAACCTGGCAGCATGTACAATAAAGTTAAGTCATGCACAAGTTCAGTGGTGATTTTGTTAAGAATGTTTCACAGTTTCAGGAAATCACTATTAAAGAAATCATGGGAACTTAACAAAAACTTGTTGTCTTCTAAGAGCTGGTGTAAATGTGTGGTCACTGCTTTGACAACTCGTATATAATAACATAGATGAACTGAAGTGTGACTTTGTTCCCTTATGTAATGTTTAGACCTCTGTCTAACATCTGTGTTGAAATATGAGAGCTCTTGTTACTGAAAGGTTTGTTTATGAATGATGAAGTATAGTGCTATCAGGTCTTGTGGTTTGGAGTATGTCAGGAAGAAGTAATGTCAAGTGATCTCATGATTGTAGCAGAATTTTTGGGAGGCTTTAAATGGCATTTTTATGTCACTAGTAAGAAGTCATATGGATTATGTTTAATAGGTCCTTCTTTTTTTTCCTCCATCTAGAAAGTGTTAGGAGATAATTCTGTTCCTGTATGGATAACATTATCTCAGCCAGGTGTTTTCAAAATAAGCAGGGTTTGTTTCAAACGAAAAGCTAATTTGTGTCTAGATCCTCTCTATTGAAAAATCCTAATTTTTATAAACTTCTAGAAGTTGCCCCAATTTATTTTTGTAGGCTGCTGACAAACTCATATCCAGTTAAGTTTTCTCAGTATCTTTTCTTCAGTAAACTTGACTTAAGAAATAATGAAATTCCTTTATCTTCCCTTAATAAGTATAAATGATGTAAAAGTTAAAGCCCTTAGTGATCCATAGTGGATTCCAGTATATAGTTTAAAAAAATCAAAATCCCATACAACTCAAGGCTATTGCAGGCTCACTTTGAGATTTAGACGATGGCATCTTCTGTCAGTTGTTTTGTGGAAATTTTCTGATTTTTCTTCAAGATAAAAGAATTTTCAACTGGTCTAAAATACATTCATTTTACTCTCAAAGAACAAGAATGATGAATTTTATGTTTAACAACTTCAAAATGAGAATAGGTGCATTTCTTAGTCCTGTATGCTACTAGTGTGCTAGCTTGTTGGAATGCTCTTTCAGGAGTTCAAAACAGAAATTAAATCCAGGAATTACTTTATTGAACTTCCCAGTGTTTTCTGATAACAGTAAATCTCTGGCAAATAATATTTATCATATATGTGTGCTTCCTTCAGTTACTCTTCTACCTCAAAAAGTAGAGATTTGCTTATTGAATGTTGTGGCCTGAATCTTTAAATAAGGCTGTTTGTCTGATATTTTGAGAGTTTCGGAACCTTCTGTTCTGAATTTAGTAAGTGGAATACAAGGGAAGGGAGTTTAAAATAACAACTCTGTGAGATTAGTTTAAAGAAGAAAATCAACATTCACATTAGAAAATGTAATAACTTTGTTAACGCTATCTAAACAGCAGTCATTTAATTACTGTTTGACTGAAACCATATGGTAACGTAATTGTCTGCTTGAGACCTTACTTTTGGCATTTTCTCTTTTGTATTTTTATTGTGACCTTTATGGTTATTGTGAAGAATTTCTACTCGGATGTATCGCTGTATTATGCTCAATAAATAGATTAAGGTTGTAGCTCAGTAGTGTGTATCCTATACTCCAAGGTACACATGGTCCTCACATGGGGGAGGGAGAGTTCGGAGCAGAAGTATTTGTCAACAGTGGTACTCAATATTCTGAAGAAGTATTAGAAAGTCCTTGTGTGGTTGGCAGTCTCATGACTTAAGAGACTGAAAGTTGGTTCATATTGAAGCAGCACAGTATATCAGATTTTTAGAAATGCTGAACAGTCTTCCCCATAAATGTGTATTGGTCAGATCCAGCAAGAGTTATGTGCTGGACATTTATCACTCTAGCACTAATCATGGAGTGAAAAATTGAGTCTTCCTCCTCAGGGTTCAAGTGCCTCAGTTTACATCTTACTTGGAAAGCCGTGGTCTGGCAGCCTTGGGGAAAATTGCATTGAAACTAATATCAACTCAAGAAAATCAGAGAGAAAGGGAAAATTGAGAGAAAATTATGCTCTTCAGCTGTGTTCTGACCACAGACTTGTTAGGTGCCAGGACTTTATTTCTCAAATAGGACTTTCTGACATGGATGGAGTCATCCCTCTACCAGACTGTAGCAACAAAGGATAATTCTTACTAATGTACTTGAAAATGTGACCGCCAGTGAAAATAGCATAAGAGGCTGCAGTAGGTGTGGCCGTTATGGCTGTTACATCTTTAACTTTTGCAGTAACCATTTGTAGACTCATCATTTATAGTGCTGCTCTGTGAATTAAAGGAGTTTGCACCTTGGGTATGTTTAACAGACAGAAGAGCAGTTTGTGTTCTGCAAAAGACTACAAGCTGAGCAAGTTCTTCCTGTTAATTTACCTTTGGCTAACCAAAATCTGCAGCTGGTTTTCCACACAAGCAATCACATTATCATGTTTAGGTGAGCCTTAGATATGACAAAAATGATCAGCCACCTTTGACTCTGGCTACTTGTAGCACTCTGTCAGCACTTCAGCAGCTTAGCAGCCTGACAAGGACTTGCCCCTGGACTAGCACTTCCTTTGGAAGCTCTTGTATCCACTTCTGCCACTGTTAGACCCAAGTAGATATTACTATTTACATTTACACCACAGTGTTCTCCTCACCCTATCATACTCTCCCTCAAGGATTTTAATCAGTGCTTTTCTTACCCATTAGAATATGGGAAATAAATTTATTTTCAGTATAGAGCTATTCTGAAAAGAAAGACTTTGTTCTGTCCTAGACGTATGGAGGCTCTGCACTCAAGATTAAGCCAGTGATTCTTTTTCTATGGTTCCTCTGCTGCAAATACCAGACTCTTTTTAGAACTTTTTTGTTTGTTGTTGTTTTAGTATCTGTCTGTCCAACAGCAAGTGGGATTCAAACATTCTCTCTTCTGGGTTTGTCCTTGTTCTTTTCAGAGAACTGAAAGTACTTAGCATCTGTCAATATTTGTGGCCTGCTTAAGAAAACAAGGAATTTGTGTTTATTCATATCTAGGCAGATCAGGTGCAAGTTCCAGACAGAAACCAAGAGAGATAACTGGGAAAATTTGGTCAGTGCTTCTGGTGAAAATAACCTGGTACTGATACAGGCACAAGACAGACTTATTCTATTTCCTGTAGCCAACAGTGGCCTGTTAGAGGACAATCAAGTCACTTTGGGCAGTTCTCTGCATATCCTTTAGTCCTAACCTATCTGTGTGTATGTGGTGGTTTTACGTGATGAGTGTTAAGTTTCATCTATGGCTGTTCTCGTACAAGAAAACATATATTGCTCCTTAGCAATCATGTGAATGAAGTAGTCGTTATCCCTTTCTGTATTGTATATGAACTCACTTGGTATATAGGCAGTTTAGACTTCAGAGAGAGTGTTCTCAGTCTTATCCCTATTGATGGTGTCTGTTATGGATGCTTGAGAAGTAAGTTGGAGTACCCATTTGAATCTGAATTGTATTACCCCCAAGGGATTTCTAAGTTTTGAATTAATGCTTCAATACTGAGGACTTTCAAGTCTTAAAATATTATAGTCTATTCTAAGGAATTCTGGTTGGTCATTACACTCTCTCAATGAGTAGGTAGTATACCCTCTTAATTCCCACGTGTATGAAGGCATTGAATTTTTGAAAATGGCAGCATCTAATGATATTTTGTCCCATTCCTGTTACTGGCAGGACTGGCGTTCAGTGTTGTCAGATTGCAGCTGGAAGTAATGTCTCTGTCAGATTTAGTTTGTCACGTTACTTTCTTAGACAGTGTAGTACTAACTTTTAAAGCAAACATAACATTACCCTGCTGCTCAAGAAACTACACTTCTTACCTGTATTGGAATAGTCTTTATTTTGCTTTAATTTCAAGACAGTAATACTGATTTCTTTTGATCAAGAAAGCAAATGAGATCAATGAACTTATGCAATGAAACTAAATTCTTAATTCATTAGTTCAATCTTAGAATTCCATTTCATTCAGTCAGTCTGCTTTTCCAGTCTTAGTGAAAACATACTCCCTTCTGCAAAACAGAATTACAGAATATCTCAAGTTGGAACGGACCCATAAAGATCATCGACTCCAACTCCCTGCTTCTCGCAGGTCTACCTAAAACTAAACCATATGACTAAGAGCGTCATCCAGATGCTCCTTGAACTCTGACAGGCTTGGTGCCATGTCCACTTTCTTGGGGACCCTATTCCAGTGACCAACCACCATGTCAGTGAAGAATCTTTAGCTAATGTCCAACCTGAACTTCCCTTGGCACAGCTTCATACCATTTCCATGTGTCCTATGGCTGGTAGAGATCAGCACCTTCCCCTGTGCTGCCCCTCTTGAGGAAGCTGTAGACTGCAATGTGGTCATCCCTCAGACTTCTCTTCTCCAAGGTGAACAAGCCAAGTGACCTCAGCTGCTCCCTGTAAGTCTTGCCCTCAAGACCTTTCACCATCTTGGTCACTCTCCTTTGGACACATTCTAATAGTCTGATGTCCCTCTTATATTGAGGAGCCCAAAACTGCACACAATACTCAAGGTAGGGCCGCACCAGTGCAGTGTAGAGTGGGACAGTCACCTCCCTCGACCAGCTGGCTATGCTGTGTTTGATGCACCCCAGGACATGGTTGGCCCTTTTGGCTGCCAGGGCACACTGGTGACTCTCATTCAACTTGACATCAACCCAGACCCCCCAGATCTCTTTCTGTGGGGCTGCTCTCCAGCCTCTCGCCCCCCAGTTTGTATGTATAACTAGGATTACCCTGTCCCAGGTGGAGAATCCTGAAAAAAAACAAACCCACAACCTAACAACAAAGCTCTAGCATGCTAGCTTCTTCAAGTCTAGTCCTACAACATTTCTTTTTCTTTGTGAAAGTTCCTTTGTGCCTCAGTGTTGATTCAGGACAGATTGTAGGAGAAGTGACAATTCAGTATGTGCCATAAATCAGCTTTTAAAATTAGCTAATTGTAGTTTTCTGAATGTAGGTATGTTTTCAAGGGTTATTAGAGAGACATTAATTGGCAATAGATTTAAAAATCTATTTGTGTAAGATTTTGTTTAATGTTTTCTCATTTGTCTCAGCTTTTGAGAAAAAGAAAACATTTCTTAAATTAGTTCACGTTTCATAGTCAGTAATTTGTAGTCTTGTACTGTTCTAATAACAAATTACATTAAACAGGGCTATCTAAGCTAGCAGGTAAGTCCTCTGATATTGCTTCAGGAAAATGGCTGGATTTAATAGTTGTTTTGTAGCTTCCCTTAACTTCAGGTGGATTTTTGTTCTATAAAACATATAAAGTTTGTGTGTTTCACTTATTGAAATGACTAATAAAATGTTAAAACACTTTCTTATTTTACAGGTCAACAGCAAGGACAGGATGGAGTAAAAGTACAGCAAGCCACAATAGCTCCTGTTACTGTAGCAGTAGGTGGCATTGCTAATGCAGCAATTGGTGCTGTTAGTCCTGATCAGATAACACAAGTGCAGCTGCAACAGGCTCAACAAGCTTCTGACCAGGAAGTGCAACCTGGCAAGAGATTGAGAAGAGTTGCCTGCTCGTGTCCTAATTGCAGAGAGGGAGAAGGAAGGTAAATGTAAATTTTATCAGTACATATTTAGGCTCCTTATCAGTTTGCCTCATTTGGGCATGAGATTTTCTTATCTGCCTATGTTTTTTAGTGCTTTCTATTAGAAAGTATGTTCATATATTTATTTTTAGGCAGACAATTGTAATTGTATTAGCATGAAATATTTTTCCTAATAGTTGGTAATATTTAGAATATAATTACCTACCTGTTTAAATTTGATCTTTTCAGAGGCAGCAATGAGCCAGGAAAAAAGAAACAACATATCTGCCATATTGAAGGATGTGGAAAAGTTTATGGCAAGACATCTCATCTTCGAGCCCATCTGCGCTGGCATACTGGTGAAAGACCATTTGTATGCAACTGGATTTTTTGTGGCAAGCGATTTACAAGGAGCGATGAGTTACAAAGACATAGAAGAACCCACACAGGTTGGTCAGCCCTCTTTGTATGCATAGTAAAGCCAGTCTGAATCATAGTGGCCATGGTTAAACAGTGATATTAAAGATCTCACTTATTAGGTCCTCTGAAAACTACTTTTAAATGTAAATAAAGTAGCTTTAAAACAGAGTAAGAGGTAGATTTCAGTGTTCGTCAGTGTGAGCTGATTGTGATATCAAATAAATAAAATGAGATCTGTTCAAACTGTTCTTCTGTACCTGTGCTAGAAAAAAGAGACTGTTTCATAACAGATAGCTGATGTGCATTAGCTAATGAATGCCTGATCTAAATTTCACAAATTTTCTTGAGCATGTAGATGAGGGTAGGTTTAGATTAGATATTAGGAAGAAATTCTTTAGTCTGAGCATGGTGAGACACTGGAACAGGTTGCCCAGGGAAGTTGTGGGTGGCCCATCCCTGGAAGTGTTCAGGGCCAGGTTGGATGGGGCTTTGAATAACCTGATCTAGTGGGAGGTGTCCGTGCCCATGGCAGGGGGGTTGGAACTAGATGATCTTTAAGGTCCCTTCCAACCCAAACCATTCTGTGATAGGATTCTGTGTAGGATTGGCCATGGACCAAGATTGTAATTTCCTCAATGGACTAGTTCGGTCCTTAAGAAACTTATTAACCTAGTCCATACATCAAATTTCATCTTCTTGGGAAGCTTCTTGGAGTTTCAAGTGAGAACTAATAAAGCAAGTTCTCCTTACAGTTCAAACTGGAAAGGTGGACCTTTTAGAAATTGAAAATTTTATCAGCCTTCATATTTCTAGCCCCAAGAAGGTTCCCCTCCCCACCAACTTCTAGCATCAGAAGATAGCACTCAATAAGTCTAAGCGCTAATTACATTTGAATAGTGACAGGACTTTTTAGTATAGTGAATTAGGACTGACTGGGGATGTGAAGACTGGGGGCAGCCTTGGCTGCAGTGACCACGATATGATGGAGTTCAGGATCCTGCATGGAAGAAGCAGAGCAATAAGTAGAATTACAACCCTGAACTTCAGGAGAGCTAACTTTGGCCTTTTCAAAGACCTACTTGGAGGAATCCCATGGGTTAGGTCTGTGGAAGGCAGAGAGATCCAAGAGAGCTGGTTAGTATTCAAGCACCACTTCCTCCAAGCTCAAGAACGGTGCATTCCTCTGAGTAAGAAACAAAGCAAAGGAGGCAGGAGACCTGCATGGATGAGCAAGGAGCTTCTGGAAAAACTCAAATGGAAGAAGGAAGTTTACAGAAAGTAGAAAGGAACTGGCCACTTGGGAGGAATATAGGAACATTGTCAGAGTATGCAGAGATGCAATGAGGAAGGCTAAGGCCCACTTGGAATTAAATCTGACAAGGAGTGCTTCTTCGAGTACATCAGTAGCAAAAGGAAGACTAGGGAAAATGTCCCGCTGCCGAATGAGGTGAGTGCCCTAGTGATGGAGGGTGCAGAGAAGGCAGAGTTACTGAATGCTTTATTTGCTTCGGTCTTTACTGCTAAGGCCAGCCCCCAGGAATCCCAAACCCGGGAGGTAAAAGAAAAAGTCTAGAGAAAGGAAGACTTTCCCTTGGTTGAGGAGGACCATGTTAGAGATCATTTAAGCAAACTCGACACCCACAAATCCATGGGCCCTGATGGGATGCACCCACGACTGCTGAGGGGGGCTGGCAGATGTTATTGCTAAGCCGCTGTCCATCATCTTTGAAAGGTCATGGAGAACAGGAGAGCTGCCTGAGGGCTGGAGAAAAGCCAATGTCATTCCAGCCTTCAAAAAGGGCAAGAAGGAAGACCCAGGAAACTACAGGCCAGTCAGCCTCACCTCCATCCCTGGAAAGGTGATGGAATAGCTCATTCTGGATGTCATCTTTAAGCATGTGGAGGAAAAGGTTATTGGGAGTGGTCAATATAGATTCACCAAGGGGAAATTGTGCTTGACCAATCTGATAGCCTTCTATGATGGCATGACTGGCAGGGTAGATGAGGTAGGAGAGCAGTGGATGTTGTCTGCATTAACTTTAGCAACGCTTTTGACACTGTCTCCCATAACATCTTCATAGGTAAGCTTAGGAAGTGTGGGTTAGATGAGTGCTCAGTGAGGTAGACTGAGAACTGGCTGAATGGCAGAGCTCAGAGGGTTGTGATCAGCGGCGCGGAGTCTAGTTGGAGGTCTGTAACTAGTGGTGTTCCCCAGGGGTCAATACTGGCTCCAGTCTTACTCAACATACCCATCAATGACCTGGATGAGGGGACAGAGTGTGCCCTCAGCAAGTTTGCTGATGATACGAAACTGGGAGGAGTGGCTGGCACACCAGAAGGCTGTGCTGCCATTCAGCAAGACCTGGACATGCTAGAGAGTTGGGTGGAGAGGAGCCTGATGAAGTTCAACAAAGGCAAGAGTAGGGTCCTGTTCCTAGTGGGGAATAACCCCATGCACCAGTACACGTTAGGGTTTGACCTGCTGGAAAGCAGCTCTGTGAAGAAGAACCTGGGAGTCCTGGTGGACAAGTTGACCATGAGCCAGCAATGTGCCCTTATGGCCAAGAGGGACAAGGGTCTCCTGGTATGCATTAAAAAGAGCATGGCCAGCAGGTCGAGGGAGGCTATCCTCCCTCTGTACTCTGTCCTAGTGGGGCCACATCTGGAGTATTGTGTCCAGTTCTGGGCTCCTCAGTTCAAGAAAGACAGGGGCCTACTGGAGAGAGTCAAGCAGAGAGCTATGAAGATGATCTGGGGATTGGAGCGTCTCTCTTATGAGGAAAGGCTGAGCGATCACTGTCTGTTTAGCCTGGAGAAGAGAAGACTGAGAGAGGATCTCATCAATGCTTATAAATATCTAAAGGGAGGGTGTCAAGAGGATCACAGAACTGTAGAATCATAGAATGGTTTAGGTTGGAAAGGACCTTGAAGATCATAGAGTTCCAACCCCCCTTGCCATAGACAGGGACACCTCCCACTAGACCAGGTTGCCCAAGGCCATGTCCAGCCTGGCCTTGAACACCTCCAGGGATGGGGCCTCAACAACTTCTCTGGGCAACCTGTTCCAGTGCCTTACCACCCTCAAAGTGAAAAACTTCTTCCTAATGTTTAATCTGAACCTGCCCTCTTCCAGTTTAAAGCCATTCCCCCTCGTCCTATCACTACATGCCCTAGTAAAGAAGTCCTTCCCCAGCTCTCCTGTAGGCCCCCTTTAGGTACTGGAAGGACGCAATAAGATCTCAGAACCCACGTAGACATGATCCTGTGCAACCTGCTGTAGGTGAACCTGCTTTATTAGGGAGGGTAGACTAGATGATCTCTAGAGATCGCTTCCAACCCCTACCATTCTGTGAATCTGTGAATTTATCTCTCTTCACGTAGATTTCATACATCCTTATGGAGCTTTGGGATTTGTGTTTCCAAATTCCCTTCTCATAACTAATCTAAATAACAAAAAAGTTGTCTTAAAAAATTCTATCAAGTAGTTCTTTCAGTGTGTTTACTGCTCCTACTCTGTAAGCTTTATAGAAGTTTATGAAAGTTCTCTGGTGACCTGAAAGTCAAGCTTCTCACCAGATAATCGCAGCATAGCAAGTATTTGTTGAGAACATTTTAGTAGTGGAGTGTGGATTGCCAAAAGCCTGTGACCTGGAAAACAGACAGGTAGAGAAGAAAACATTGTATATCCTTTCAACGACAGTTCAAATGTTGAATAAAAAAGGGTCAGATTCAAATGATCAAGCAGAAAGTGTTCAGTGCTCTCTTTCAGTAACATTTTGGTTTTGTTCTTCTTTTAAAAAAGGTGAAAAGAGATTTGAGTGCCCAGAATGTTCTAAAAGGTTTATGCGAAGTGACCATCTCTCAAAACATGTCAAAACTCATCAGAACAAGAAGGGTGGTGGAACGGCCCTTGCTATCGTTACCTCAGGAGAACTGGACTCTTCAGTTACTGAGGTTCTTGGTTCTCCAAGAATTGTCACTGTTGCTGCCATTTCTCAAGATTCAAACCCAGCAACCCCTAATGTTTCAACAAACATGGAAGAATTCTGAAAGGATCATTTATATGGACGCCTAGTGCTGCACTTAAGTTTACATACCTTTCAGGATATGGAAGTGGGCTGGTAAAGTGGATTACAGAGCAGGAAATCATGTTTTCAGTCATGACTTCTGTAAGTGTTCCAGGTTGGAGGGTCAGCATGGGAAGTGTACACCGGTGCAACAAGACAAAAATTTCAAAAATACAAACAGCGCAAATTGATGTACTGGATAAACAGATGGGGGAATATTATTTCCATACTGTACTTTTTTAGTTATATGTCTGTATGTCATGTAATGATTTTAAATGAACTTTCCCCCCCTATTTTAGCATTGTATGTTAATGTGTTTATAAAATCAGATAATATCAATGTAAAACAGGGTGGACCTTGACTAGGATTAATACCATTTGATGAAGGTACTTTGTTTTTAAAATAAATTTGTAATATTTTCATGAGAACATCGTTTTCCCATAAGGCATAGCAAAGCCGATTTAACAATAGCGGAAATATTTTATGGTTTTCCTTAGTCCATAGAACACGTCAGTTGATTTTGGCCGTCTTTTCTCAAGTTTTGGAATTACTCTAATAGCAGCTGGATGATGCATGCTGCGAAATGGTTCTGAGGTGGACCTCAGATTAACTTTGACCACTACATTGTAGTAGTGTGTATAAATGACAATCAGTGAGTTCTAATTCCTCTCTTTGTTTGGAGAGCTAAGGTTATGTAGAATTAGTGTATACAGTAGGAAAGCTAAACCGATAGAAAGATATTAAAGTAAGATTTTACAAAAGTAATGGTATCTTTATGTAGGATGAAAAGTGAATATGGCAGCTTTTGTGTCAATTTTCGGTATTTCATTTCATTATATTTTAAAACATCTGTGGTCCATTTCTAACTCATAGGTAACATGAATCATAAAAACTCAATCTTAAGTGTTTAAGTGTTTTAGTTTTGTTCTAATTCATGGAAATTAATCAGACAGAGTGTTGTAGCTCATTCTCCAGTATCTTCTCTCTGTAAATACTAGTTATTATATTGTGGTTAATGTGCTGAGTTCTTTATGCTTTGACTTAACAGCCAAAGAAAAGAATTAATTAACACATTTTAACCAAAAAAAGGTGTTGACAGTAAACATTTTATCTCTTTTTCCCTAAATATTACTGTCTTTATTCAAGGATAATATGTGGGCTGGTAATAAATATCTGTTACATATTAAGTCTTACATTGAGCCTCCAACCACAAAACAAACTGGGGAAAGAGGAATATAGTTATCTTTTTACTACACGACTTTTGATTTCAAAGGTTTGCTTACACTTTCAGATGTGCCAGTTTAATAGGAATATAGAGGAAATGAAAAACAATGACAACAAAAAGAAACTGCATTTTGTATGTGAAAACTCCAGTACGTACAAGGAGGAAAGATGGCCAAATATTTCATACTCAGGATTTTTAATTACTTCCCATAGGTATAAATGTAACCTTTTACACATACAGTCATTTGGTAATAATTCTCATGATCATTTAAAAAACCTTTATACACCAAAATATTTTTGATGTAACTAAAGGAAGTACAGTGCAAGACAGATAAGTTGTTTTTTTCCCTGCAAATCACAAAAGGAAGAATGTGTTCGGTAGCTGTTGGTTTGAGAGACATTAACAGATACCTTGTGCATTCCCTCGCAAAACACATACTTCTCATCTGAATACTTTATCAATCTTGTGGTGTTTTCTGTATTTTTGAAGCAAGAGAAATACCAATCATTGTTTACACTGTGTACACTTTAGGCCAGCCCTTTGTAGCAAAATACTAAGCTGAAGGTATTTTATACTTTCAGTTTACACAAAAAGCTTTGAGATTAAAGAAAAACAATTTTACACTGTGGTTATAAATTTCGAGTTTCTTAAAGCTTTTGTAGACTTGTAAGAGAGTCTTTAAATTTTAGTTGGGTTTTGTACATTATTTTGTATATTTTATTTAAAGTACTCTTAACTGATGTATCTGGATTTAAAACATCAGTATCAATTAGATGTTACATTTAATACAGATGAACATTAGGTAGTATTAACTGTTAATTTTATTATATAGGAAATGAAACGTCAAATATATATTTTATCATTAAGCTTCACAATCAGTGCTATAAATTTCTTTATGCAAAGAAAAAACTTTCCTAATGTTAATACCATGTTTCCTAGAAGTTAACAATTTTTGTAAACTGAAGTTATGAGCATTCTGCACAACCATTTCATATATAATTTTTTCATGCATACTTATGTATGCAGATAGGAAACTCAAGTAATTTTTAATCTGCAATGAATCCCTATTATAGACGTATCCAAATCTAAATCTGGTTGGCTTCATAGCATCTCAAGTACATTAACTTGTGTTAGCAGGTGCACATTTTACCGCTGGAATTAGAAACATTTTGACAGTCTGTTCTGCATACCATTCGGAATCCACTTTTCTGTCTTAAAAGGATCGTAAATTTCAATGTCCTTTATTTGACTCAGTGGGATATAGCTGTTGTAAGTAATAGGGCACAGATGTGCAGTAGTATCTTGTTTAATGGCATTTCACTGTTCATTCCCTTTGCCACTGTTAAAAATTTTGCTTTATTGTAATTATCAGTGCAAAGTGTATTTACCATGGTAGAACTCCAGTGTTAGAATAGTTTTTTTCTTACAATATACTTTCTTTGGTTAGGTTCGTGTATGTGTTGCCGATTACATTAGAAATTGGTGTTAAGTCATTATTTATCACATTCTTTCACGAGAGCAGTAATAAAAGTGTGTAATCTAGGAGAAAAAGTTAATTTGTCAAAGTTAGGTAAGCATGATGTTTAGGTCCTATTTTTCAATTTTATAACTGTTTTATTGCAACAATATTTGTATTTAAGTCTTCATTTTAATGCCTTGTGGTGTTTTTTTATGCATGTCACTGAATTGTCATCCCGCAAGAATTGATGTGCAGCATAGGGTATTAAATCTACATAATGATTTTGAAACAGAAAAATAGTTGATGGTAAAAATGTAAATGTTTTGCAAAAATTCCTTATAAAAAAGTTTTGTAGTAATATTTCACTTGTAAATTTTTCTAAAAAAAAATGGAAAAGGAAAAAAATGAGAGTACCATTTCCCCACATCTAGAATTTAGAAATTCATTCTGCCAGCAAAGCCTGTAAGGCATTAATTTGACACTTTTACAATGCTGATTTGTATAATTTTTTGGTGGGTTTGGAACTAAAATCGTGTACAAGTTGTTGCCTGCAATAACATTTTGCAAGTAACCTATTAAAATTCCCTTGAGTTTAACAGGTTTCTTCATTTAATTACTTACAATATAAAGCAGCAATAATTTATGTTTGAGTGATAATCTGTTCAGCCAGAAGAACACTAGAGAGCAAATGCTTCTCAATGGGGAAAGGTTGGCAGCAGCTTCTGGGTTTGTGTAATTAAGACCTGTACTTGCTGGTCAGCGTTTCCCAACTGGCAGACTCCCAGCAGGGAATTAAACCAGCAGATTCTAGCTCAGCATGAATTCTGTGGGATTTGTTCAGCTCTTGGGAATGGAAGTTAGGGTTATTCCTGAACATACCAAAGGAATAAGCAAAGGAAAAGCTGTTCTAAGGTAAGGAGTGTGAACACGCACAGGCGCACACAAATAAATGATTAAAAGGGGAAAAAAAAAATAAATTCAATTTGAGAGAGATAAATAATAGAAGTGTCATGATTGTATTGCGGACAGGGAATGAATGGAACAAGTAAATGGAAACCTGAGAGTACTGACTTCAAGTTCTAGAAATATATTGAGCTTTTCTTAGTGAAATGTAAACAGGCTCCTGTGGTGTGATATAACATCAAAGTTATTTTAGTATAAGAAATTGCTAATTATAGTGGTATACTAAATTCTTTTTTTAATACTAAAAAATGTTTTATGGTAAGCCTTGCCATACTTTTGCAGTCAACAAGTAGTAGTATTTCACAAAGGAAGAAACAAATACAGAATCGTAGAAGCGTTTAGGTTGGAAAAGAGTCCAACAGTAAACCGAACACTGCCAGGTCCACCGCTAAATCATGACCCGAAGCGCCACATCTACGTGTAACAAGACCACTTGCTTGTTCTATCTTCCAAAAGAAGATGGAATTTTAAATTTGTGGCTTCTAGCCTTGTACTGCAAGACAGAATCATCTTTTCTCTTCCCTAACTGAGACCTAAAATCAATTCTCTTTATTGTATGTTTGCTGAAATACCTGTTTAATTTTGTCTCGTTAACCTCTATTTGAATGCAATGATTCTAACGTCAGACAAACTTATTAACTGAAGTCAAACTATGACATAATTCAAAGTAACTGCATCTGACCAACTAATATGTCTTTTTTTTGGCCAATTCTTTAGTATTGTGGCACTGGCATTTTTATTGTTACTAAATACATGGGGTTTCTAAGTAATTTCCAGATTATCCGTAAGAGAGTAGTCCTCCACTTACGCAGCCACCATTGTACAATATCAGAAAATGTAACAAAATCTAACGTATGGACATTAAGGATGAATATGCCTGTTGCATTTTACCCTTTTAGTCCTTTAAATGTGATCATTGTACTCTGTAAAATATAACATATAGTACCGAATTAAGTAATTTCTTCTGCAACTTTAGATTCGGTACCATTGCTATAATTTCCTGGAATTACATTTTATACGTTAATTCCATTAGCTTACGTTTATGTCCAGGTAGGTAGCAAGTATCAGGGTGGTTTTTTCTATATGTAATATTCATATTCATACTTAATTCATATTGAACTTTCTGCTGTCGCCTTCACTTCCTTATGCTTTCCACATCCCTGCTTCCTGTTCCTTTTCCTTTCCTCAAAGGTACTTGCATCATTTCTGCCCCTCTACTCTGCTATTGTGAGACCCCACCTGGAATACTGCGTCCAGCTGTGGAGCCCTCAACGTAAGAAGGACATGGACCTGTTGGAGCAGGTCCAGAAGAGGGACACGAAGATGATCAGAGGGCTGGAGCACCTCTCCTATGAAGACTGGCTGAGAGAGTTGGGGTTGTTCAGCCTGGAGAAGAGAAGGCGGCTCTGGGGAGACCTTATAGCAGCCTTCCAGTATCTGAAGGGGGCCTACAGGAAAGCTGGAAAGGGGCTTTTTGCAAGGGCATGTAGTGATAGGGTGAGGGGAAATGGCTTCAAACTGGAAGAGGGGAGGTTTAGAATAGATATCAGGAAAAAAAAAAAATCACAGTGAGGGTGTTGAGACAATGGAACAGGTTGCCCAGAGAAGTTGTGCATGCCCCATCCCTGGGGGTGTTCAAGGCCAGGCTGGACATGGCCTTGGGCAACCTGGTCTGGTGGGAGGTGTCCCTACCCATGGCAGGGGGGTTGGAACTTGATGATCTTCAAGGTCCCTTCCAACCCAAACCACTCTTATGATTCTATAAAATGGTGAAAGGTCCCTCATTTTGCCATGGAATTGCCTGTCTCTTCTCCAGAAGCATTTGGGATAGAAGATGTATAGCTTGCAAAGGATTTCTAACAGGCTCTGATATTTGGGAATTGATCAAGTGTAAAGTTTCTTCAAATCACTCCACTAGCATTGCTGAGGTATTTTTCTGTCTAGTGTTATTTTAGTTTGTTGGGTGGTTTTTTTCTTTAGTAAGGATCGAAAGTTACCTATTTCTAAATTGCCAGATAAGGAACATATGCATTTCTTTGACTTACATGAGCAACGGTGTGCAATGTAAGATTCATAATATGTAGATTCCAAGGTTTGCCTATCATTTATACTTTTATGTATGGAAAATGCCTAGTCTTGAACTATTTAATAATTTCTTATAATAATGGTTTTTTTGCACAACTTTTTTATTTAAAAAAACCCCAAACAAACAAAACCAACAAAAATCATGTCGAACTTTAGAGTTTCCTGTAGGAAGAAACCCTTTCTGTTCTAAAATGAAGTGTATTGGAGACTGTAAATATTCAGAGGTTTCTTTACCAGCAATACATTTTACAGCATTTCTCGAATTTTTCGCTTTCTCTCTTGCATATCTGTCCCCTATGCTGTATCTTAGCCTAGGCTTCGATTAAGACCTCTCTTACTGCATTCTCAAATGCTATAGCTTTTTATCTTAACAATCTCCTGCTTCTCGCTAAAACGATTGCAGAAACACATAGACTGGACAAAAGGAGTACTCTGTCTCAAATATTTATATTGGAAAACTCTTTTGGAAAGTTGAATGAGGTCTCTGTTCCATCCCCACAGATTATGGAAGCATAGTCCAGGGCAGAGTTTAAAATGGAGTATAAATTTGCAAGGCGGGGGGTGTTTCTCACAAAATGCTTGTACTGCTGGTCTGAAATTCTGTTGTGTTACTTTTTAAGCTGTTTTAAGTTCAATGCATAGCTTTGTGTCACTGGTGTGTATTTTAAAAGGGAAGTCTTGGGACAAATTTCCAGCAAGCACCCAATCTCCAAGCTGGCTGACCTTTTGGTGTTGACAAAGTTTTGGAAGATTTTTAAAGCAACTAAAACCAAGCATTAAGAGAAGCATGCTGTCTGTAGACCTAGACACGTTCCAATTTTTAAAAGAATTAATTGAACTAATGAGGTACTGATTTACTTTCATAGCTTAATATACTAACTTAAACTACTGCTGATAGGTAAGGTATGTGCCTGCTAAGTGATGCATATGCATCTTTTAGGAGTTGCCTGAAAGATTTTTGGGTTTGTCCATCAACAAGTATATAAAACACTATCCTCAGCATTTCTAACTTAGATTAAAAGATCGGTTCTACTTCGGTCTTCCGAATACACATCCTCTGCTCACAGTTTTAAAAATCTAAGGAACTAATACATGAAATTGCACGGGTAGGCGGAACAAAGCCAAGAAAGTGAAAGCCAAACCAAGTGAATTAATGTTTTCTAGGCGCGTATTTTACTTTTATCCTGTTATAATTTTTCCTTAGGCATGCCAGATTTTCGTCACCTTCTTTTGTCAGTTCCTAACAGGAAAATTCCATAACTAGATGTGGAAGAAGTGTTTATTTAAAGGAAAAAAGGTAGCTAAAGCACAAACGGGATTCTGGTTGGTGTACTTTTCCCCCCTAAAATCTTAGGTTTTTTTATTGACGTTGAAGCTTACTGCTGCTGGTAAAGGGAAAAGAAGTCAAAATAATTAAAGGAGGCAAGAACTACTTGGGAGTGGGATGAGAGGAATGATAAAATATTGAATTAGCAGGAAAAAAAGGTGATGTAAAAGGGTACATTACAAAACAGGAGACTGAAGAACAGGAACAAACCAGAATGGGATCTAAAATGATAATAGAGGAGTAAGAGAAGTAGCAGTTCCCATTTGAAGCTAGAAGGAGGTGGAGAATAGGTAGGATTGTCCCTTTGCAAATACACTTTTTTTTATGCTTTTGACTTTTGAAGCAACACTGGTCACGCATGTGATGCAGGCAGCTTCTTTCTGTCTTGATGAGCAGCAGAAGTCACCGAGTACTCAGTGGACTCACTACTAGAAGTTCTTTGAAAGTGGAAATCCTTGTTAGTGTTTATTTTTCTGAACCGCTGCATTTGCAGACACAGTGGAATACATTAAAAGTAGAGTCCCCTGGGAGCTGTGCATGGACATAATAAACATCAGTCATCCTGGATCTGTTAACATCTGTTTACATTAAGACGAGCAATCAATTTTTACAGGCTGTCATAAAACAGAAAGATTTTTCTACTTACGTAGAAAAAAAATTCAATTTCCCTCAGCTTTTTTCCCCTCCTCTTTTATAGCAGAGTGAAACTATACAGAAATCGAGTCGGTAACCTCGATGGAATAAAAATACTGCAGCTTAAATGCTAAGAGTTTAGGACATGAGATAGCAATACATTTAAGCTCCTGCTCTTAAATAGGGACAGAACTGATTTCACTGTCTTTCAACATCAACTTACTGAAAATGTTTAAATTATGTAATTCAGATGTATTACGGTCAATATGGCTCTCGCATTAAACACAAGCCACGCTTCTACAGTAACATTTATAAATTTCACTTCTGTTGAACTAAATGCCTGAAGCCTCCTCTGAAACGAATATTGAAACCTTTGGGTAGCCGCCTCTTTTTGCCCTGTAAGCTTTCGAAACTAGTTTGCCTAGAAACCACTCTGCTACTTATTATTGCTACTTACCCAGTAATAACGAGCGATTGTACCTTTGTTATTCCTTTAGTTATGACTGTTCCATGGCCTCTATCTTCTGTTTGTTTTAGCACAGTAGTCTGTTACCACACTGTTAAAATAAAATTTCTTAGTCTTTTAAGAACTCCAGTCTGTATTAGATTGTTATCTAATTAATGGGACTGATCACCCAGTAGCACACATGTGACGAGTAGAGAGCTGCAGAGCAATGGAGTATGTAACAAGCCAATATGTAAAAAAGCATTACCTGCAAAAATGCTAAATTTAATCCTGTGCCTATTTGATCTCTTCCATTCTTTCAAGTCCCGCATGGGCCGGCAGAAAAAACGTTCATTATCCTTGCTCTGGCGATGTCGTCTAGCCAATACAGAGGAACACAGGCAGGAAAAAAGTTGGCTGAGACAAACATTTATTGCAACCAACCCCTGCCAGTTAGACAGCAATGATATGTTGAGGAAGATCAAAAGCGAAATTTATTGGGGAAAATGGTAGCAGATGTCAAAGGTGTCACAGGTTCAGAGAAGGAATTTTGGGGGATTACCTTTTTGTCATATTGAAGAAATGAAAATTCACGATTCACAATAATCTGTAGGAATCCCTTCATTTCAATTACTTCACAGAACGTCCCACATAATCCTTCAGCTGAACTAGCTTAGGCAAAGCTTCCCACAAAGATCCTACAAACAGGAGTTTATAATAAGGATCAGAAAATGACTTTTTGAAGGTGCCAACCCTTTTCATTTCAGAGAAAAAAAGCTTCTATTCAACTACCTCGCGGAGATCTTAGGGACTGGTATCTATGCCATGTCTAGCTAGTCAGCTCTCGCCTTACGTTCCTCAAGATTTAAGACTATGATTTCAAATTACCGTTGATTTTTTCTGTTAATAATCTGTTAATTGTCCTTCTGACTGGCCAACTGAGAGATTCAAATATCCACCCTACATATCTTGTTGAATGTGCCTATTCATTGTGCTACAGCTGCAACAGCTGACTACAGAATTTATGTTGAAGCTTTCAACCAAACTCTTGCTGAATTGCACTGCTAGAAGACCTTCTGCTTTGCTGAATATCTGAAGATTTAAAGAGACCAAAGGATTATCAGCAAAGAATAAAGCAAATAAAACTTCAGGACAATTTGTGTCAGTCACTGAGGTCACAGAAGAAGTCCGTAAGATGCTTAGGGTCAATCTTTAGGGTTTTTAGCCCTCGTTTAATGGTAGAATTATTTTATTTTCTGTAAAGAATATTGTACTTGGTTTCCCCCCAAGGACAGGGATGGGGAAATTCCTTGGCTTCAGTAGATAGAGAAATGAGACTTTTTCACCAGTGCTCATTTAAGATTGTAGACGGCTCTGGATGTGACCCAAGAGGCAGGCTGGTTTGTCTGCAAGGAAGCCTTGAAAAAACCCCCGCGCTTATACCAGGACAGCTATTTTCTGTGCTGCTCTGTGATCCCAGAAAAAAGAAGCAAATCAAGCCTGGCAGCGAGGAGCTATATCGCACAGATTGATGGCTCCAAAGAGGCAGAAGTTGAAAGAAAAGAGTTCTCTCGCTGTTTCCTTGAGAAAGGTGGAAAGCGCTCTAAAAGTTGGTTACGTGCTAAATGTCGACCTAATGAAGCATGAAAAGCGAAGGGATGGCACTGGTGAGAGAGCCAAACTCCAAGCCCTAGCAACAGCCCAGCTGAACTCCGGCTGGCCCCGGCAGAGGGGGAAGTAATCCCATTTTCAAAGAATATAAGGACAAAGGTGCTCACAGAAAAGAAACCAGGGGGAAAAATGTAGCGTCCCCTGTGCTGCAGAAGAATGAGAGGAAAACTCATCAAGGAGCACTACAGTTTCGTGCAGAAAGTGAGAAGGCAAGCCAGCTCCAAAGGCCTGTCGGGCAGCAGCCTGGCACATGGTGGATTGCTGTCATTAGGCGTTATGTCCCTATTTGTGCTCAGCTTTTGAGAGAGCTTAACGTGGGGCAGAGCGGCGCTCTGTGCAGTCAGAGCTTTGCCCACCTACAGGTACTGGTTTCTAGGGTACGCTGGGAGGAGAGCTCAACTCACAGTCACCGTTTTGTTTTTCCTAGATGCAACCTGTTTATCTTGAAAAAAATTTCCATGGTCACAGAGGCCTTCTAGATGCCCATGCCAGGAGCACGCACATATTTTATAAGGGTGTTGTTCCATCAGTCACATGGGGGTAAACAACTTTTTCTAAGATGAGCGGCCATCTACAGAGGTGCTCGACAGTTTGACTGACCAGCAAGTTGGCTGACCACCATGGGCTGACAGAGGAATGTGCCCCCTGTAAATGCCCACCTGAAGAAACCTCAGAGAGAAACCCATCACACCCCAAATAAAACTGGCTTTCTTTGCAGCTGACATAATAGACATTTTTTCTCAAACATCTACAGTTTTTTTGCTTTCACTGGGTTGAAAACACACATCCTGCATATATCTGCATTTTGTTTGTGCTTAATCAGATACAATTAGGCAGCTCTAGCAGCTGTGAAGGTGGGGAGGCAAACACTACTGACCTGTTTCTTCTTCCTTCTGCAAAAAAAAGCCAACCAAGGAGCCAGTTTTATATTGCAATAGAAATATTTATCACCCAGTGAGTGCAACTACTGAAAGCAGCTGTCCTCACACCACATGACCTGAAGTCTAGGTAAGAGCTGCCCAAATAAAGTCATGATAGCCACGATGCTTCCTTCCAAGCCCCTGTCCCTGTGTCCCTTGTGCGGGAGGACGTGTCCTGAGGGATGCGGGGTGGCGCTGGGCCCTGAGTGGGAACGGGACATTTGGGGTCTCTTTTATTTCCAACTGCTTCCACCTGACGGGCTGTCCTGGCATCTCCAGGTCACGCTGGGGAGCAAGTATGGGCTGACAGCAATTCATAATTTAATTTATGGCAGTTTCGTAAACATTTGCGAGGGGGGATGCAGAGAGAGGGACCCGTATTTCATATATTCCAGGCGGGGGTGGCCGCGGGGGTGTGCGTGTGATGTATAAGCGTTGCTCCATAAGGCCCCGACGCTGTAAACGACCACGAATTCCTTCAAATCCGCCTGTGCCCTCCTCCCCCCGTTCCCCGCCTCCCGCGGGGGCTCCGCCGCCCGCTCCCGGGGCTGCCGCAGGCGGCGGGCGGGACGGGGGCCGCCCCCGGCGCAGGGAACGGAGCGCAGCGGCACCGCAGCGGCGGCGCAGGTGGCGGCAGCGGGCGGGGTGGGCCGGGGACCGGGGACCGCCATCCCCAAAGAGAGACCGGGATGCGGTAAGTACGGGGCGCGGAATAAATCTCCGCGGCGGAGGAAGCGGAGCGGCGGCCGCCACAGGTGAGCGGGGCCGGGAGCGGGCGGCGGAGCCCTCTCCCCCCCCCGCCCCCTCCCGCCTCCGGCGCCGCCGTCCCACGGGAGACAGCGGCCGCCGCCGCCGCGGGTGCCTCCTGCCGGCCCGCGGGGGATCGCGGCGGGATCGCGGATGAGCTTTTTCCAGGGCGCTTAGAAGGTTTTTGTTGTCGTGTCCGTGTCGTCGCGTCCCCCCACCCCGGGGTGAACAGTGGGAGAAATCAGCGGGTTTGTGTTTCTTTTTTTTTTTTTTTCAATTCCGAGAGTTGATGTTATTTTGGAACTCTGAACTCTGAAGAGCGTCGTGACCAGCAGCGAAGGCAGTGAGAATGTCCTCTCTCGATAAAATTTAGTTTCAGCCTGAAACAAAAAGTTGTTCTTTCTGTTTTTTGTTTGGTTTGGTTGTTTTTTGGGTTTTTTTTTGTTCGGTGTTGTGTTTTTTGTTGGGTTTTTTTTGTGTGTGTGTGTGTGTTTTTTAGGGTCTGGGGGATGGACAAAACCTCAAGCTGATTCCAAATTCTTGATTTGGCCAAGCAGGCTCAGAAATTAACGGTTTGTGTAACTCTTCTTTGCGTCCCGGTGAGGCTGCGCTTGTGTGTCTTCTCAAATAAGCTGAATGCATTTTAAGAATAGTTTTAACTTTGTGATACTAACCAAGGAGTGGAAATGCTTTACTGCGGCAGTCTTCCTCCCATCCTCGCCTTCCTTCTCCTCCCTTGAATGTATGTGGTTTTGAAGGTTTTGAAGATCTTCTGTGCCATTTACTTTGGCAGAGGTCATTGAAGCCTCCTCTGCTGTACCGGCTGTGGCATCTGTGCTGAGAACTAAAAATATGAGAACTATGTAAAGCTTGCTCCCGGTTAAAACGCTTTGTGGCAAATGAGTTGTTTTCATGAACGTAGTGTCCGACTGGAAAATCTGGGAAAACTTTAGTTGTGCATAGCATAGCTCCCCTTCTCCCCCCTCTCCTACTGATGGAGTTATGCTTGTGCTGCGGCCAGGACTCTTGCTGTTTCTTACCTCTGGTTGCCGATTTATGCCAGGAGCACGCTGACCTTCTCTGAGGGGCATTATTCCTCTGGTGAGAGCTGCCTCAGTCACTTGTAGCTCTCTGCCTGATACCATTCAGTGAGCTACAACCTAACCATAAGCCTCACTTAATGCTGTATGCGCGTGTCGGCGTGACGGAGTGAACTGATCTCGTGTCGGCGTGGTCCCAGGCTGCACCCAGTTCAGCCTCTACTCAGTTACGGCTTTTAACTTTTTCAGGTAGGTTAAAACTATTTTGCTTCAATGATAATCGAGATTCTGTATTTCTGAACAAGCAGAGAAATTCACAGCTGCCAAGTCGTGGAATACGGAGCCCTGGCAAACAAGATTTTGAAGAGTTAGTTTATTTTTGGACATGAATACATAATTCACAGTGAGATTATGCTGTCGGAAATATTCTTTTGGTTCCCACTAACTTAAGAAGGAGTTGTGTATAGAGTGGAACGGAGTTAGGTCTGTGGGAGTCTCGTCTTGTGTCCTAAAATGCAGCCTTGCTGGTATCTGGAAGTGTGACCCTGATTCTGTGTCTGTTAGCTGCAAAGCAGCCTCTCTGGAAGATGAGAATATACAGCTTTTTGGCAGAGCAGAGTATAGATGACAAAATGCAATTATGCATGTTAAAACACAGCACCAGTGAAAGGTGGTGTGGAGTATCTAGGGATGGTTTTCAAAAGATGATTTGTGTGGTCATATTTCCAAGCCCAGAGGCTTGGAAAAGGTCAATGCACGTCCATAGGGAAGCTGGAAAAGCAAATTTAGGAGGAAGACCAAGGCGTCTGTGTATGTTCATGTAGTACAGGTGTTCTGAAAACATTCTTTGGATTTGCAACTTGCTTGTTGACATATCACGCTTTCTCCACTCAGTCCCAACAGAACACACTGAGATTTTGACTTTTATGGTGCATCAGTTGTTGGAGAGCTCTGATATGTAGCTGAGGCTTTCCTCATCCTGTTTATTCTGTCTAAGCAGTAGCGCAACAGTGAGACTGTCAAACCAGTAACCTGCATCTTACTTGCTTCAGGTGCCACGTGAGGTGGTGCAGAAAGCAGTCTGTGCTGTGAGGAAGACCGCAGCATGCCTTGGAACGGAGGACAACCGAAAGGACCTTCAGCTTGGGGAGCTGTCTCAAATGCCGCTCCAGCATACAGCAGCTTTCATAGAAGATGTATTTATAGCTGTAATAAAGCAGCAAAACCAAGGATGAGATTTTAACTGGCACTGGAGACAACTGATGCAAAATAACTCTTATGAAAGGGAAAAACGTGCCTCTTTAAAAATAACTCCTCCGCTCTCTATGTAATCATCAGAGGTGGCTTGTTGCTGGAGGCTCGGCTCTGCGTAGCATGTCGCTCTTGCTTTCTTTTTGTTGCTTTTTTGTATAATGGATGTGACTGCTGTCCTCTGACTTGTTTACGGCATTATATGTATTCTGTCCTGTGCTCAGGTCTCTAGAGCCATCCTCAATGCAGTGGTAGGTGGTGTACTTCTTGTCCAGTATATGTCATTGTGGAAGACAAGGGATGAGTCACTTCCCTTGTGGGCAGTGCTGACTAACCCCCTCTCCTTCGGAGCGATGACATGGTGAAGCCACCACACCAGCAGTTAAGCACCCAGGGAATCATCCCCGCAAATCAGCTCTCTGCCGACGTTGTGTGATGTAAAAACAATTTATTAAGTCACATGATTAAAGGCTTTTACAGCTCACAGAGGAGGAAAGCTCATAAGAAGGTAGTATGAAACAGAAAAGTATTTCTTTTTCTACCAGTTTTTCCAAAATTGTGCTGCTTCTGAAATGTAAATAAGAGATTCATATACAGGATTGCAAAACTTCTTTTATAAGCATTCTTAGGATTCCGCTATAAAAACAAGTACTTACATGAGTTACCCTTAAAGAATAATGCATAAGTAATTAATACTGGTGCCTTATTAGATATGATTATATGATTCATATATGGGCAATTTCTTTTAGTGAATGTGTCTTAAAGTTTCATAGAAACCTCTTGCTTTATTAACAACACTGTGTAGTAGACAGAATTAGTGTCAAATTAGATACAAAGTGGTTTTTTCTGTCTTGTAAAACTCCTGGGAATAACATGAAATATTTCATTTTGAAGTGTAGCTGAGTCTACGTGAATATCTTAAAGAAAAAGTACAGACAGACTGTAATCCAAGTCAGACTCCTACCTTTGCAATAAAAATTGCCTTAAAATTGCATTTGAAGCTCTGCTTTAAACCGATGGTGGATCTACACTTGGTACAAAAGGGAACATCACGGACGTAAAAGTGTACTGCTCTTTCCAGGTCCTGAGTCATGTCTGTGGTCCTGACCCTGATTATTTGGGGCTCTTCCCCAAAATTTTGAAAAGTGTTGGCTCGTCAAAATAACACTTTTTTTTTTTAAATAGAAATAACTCTAGTTCTGAGTAAATTTTTTGTAATTACGGATCCAGGATCAAATTTTGGGTTGAGGAAGAGACCGATGTAGTGGTTCGTGTCTGTACTTGGCATTCAGGAAACCCAAATTGAAGACCAGGACAGCTAAACAGGTTTCACAGAACAGTTTTAGTCATTCCTCCTGCATTTCTACGAAAAATGGCTGTTTCAAGAAGGGAAGAAATGTGTGCCGTTTATGCCACGGTATTACAGATACTGTGTATAAATACTTATGGCGATGGCAAAAAGAATAGTTTTCATCTCCCTGTCCTTTAGTACTTTGTTGGCAGCATTGAGATTTCAGGCTGGTCATTATCTCGGCGGTTTGATCTTGAGAGACAGCGGTTATGAATAGGGGCAGGGATGGAACCGCAACTCTCCTGCCGAGAAGGAAATCTCTTCCTGATTGAAGCCCATGACAAAACTCCCATCGACTTCAAAGGGGAAGGATTTCAAGTGCAGGGACCTGAATGCATCTGAAATCCACTGCTGGGCAGTCTGGAAAGGTCAAGGTTTTTTTTCCAAGATTATTAAGGAAGAGAAAAAGACTGAGAGCGAATTGTGACTACCATAAAGAAAAGAGGAAGTTGACAACTAAGTTCACAGTGCGTTGCTAAATCTGTGTTTATTAAGGAAGCTGATTTTTTGTGAAGGCTAATGCAGGCGTTCAGCTGACTTAGGTATTTCTGCTTAAAACGAGAATGGCATTATTTCTCCTTTTGTTCGGTGTTATGGAAACAAATATCTAAGATTTAGTTGTCACAAATGGTATCTGTAAGCACTATTATGGCTGTTTACTTAAATAGCTTATTCTGCAGCGAGAAGCCAAAATTTCCCAGCAGTAGCACCCACTGAAGTTTTTAACTTAAATATCTCATAACTTCCAGTCTCTGTGTGTTGCTCATCTGTCTTATAAAAAAAAAAGTCTTCAGCAAAAAGTGTTTAAAAATGTATTCCAAAATGAAAATATTTTAAAACCTTTTGCAAAGGAGAGACTACGTGAGAAATGAAAGTTTAGAAATTTTGACGTGAATTTAGTGCTTGCTCAGTATATACATAAGGAGTTTCATTTATAGCCTTGATATTTAAATCTAGTCTCTGAACTCATACCTTGACTTCGGTGTCCGACAATGTAAAAATAACCCCCAAAATGTCAGTTTTGCTCCTCTTCTCTGTACTGGAGCAAACCTAAACCCTATCAGATTTATGAAGTTTGGTAGGTAATAGACTGCCCAGGGAGGTGGTTGAGTCACCATCCCTGGATGTGTTTAAGAGACGTTTGGATGTGGTGTTGGGGGATATGGTGTAGGGGAGAACTTTGTAGAGTAGGGTAGATGGTTGGACTCCATGATCCCAAGGGTCTCTTCCAACCTAGACAATTCTATGATTCTATGATTCGAAGTTTAGGGGGTTTATTATGTTTTTTTATGAGGGGTTTTTTATGAGGGCTACCAAGATGATTAGGGGACTGGAACACCTCTCTTATGAAGAAAGACTGAGGGAATTGGGTCTCTTTAGTCTGGAAAAAAGATGGTTGAGGGGGGACCTGATCCATGCTTATAAATACTTAAAGGGTGGGTGCCAGGATGATGGGGCCAGGCTCTTTTTGGTGGTGCCCAGTGACAGGACAAGAGGTAACGGGCACAAACTTGAGTATAGGAAGTTCCACCTAAACATGAGGAGGAACTTCTTTACCTTGAGGGTGGTAGAGCACTGGAACAGGCTGCCCAGGGAGGTGGTGGAGTCTCCATCTCTGGAGACATTCAAAACCCGCCTGGACGCGTTCCTGTGCAACCTGCTCTAAGGTGTCCCTGCTCTGTCAGGGGGGTTGGACTAGATGATCTCCAGAGGTCCCTTCCAACCCTATGATTCTATGTTTCTATGTTAAGGGAGCACAACTTCCTTCATGAAGCCGCAAATGAACTTGTTAAATGAATGTCTGTCGTACCGGTCTCTGGGGAGCATACAGGTAGTGTCAGGCATGCCCTCCTCACGGAGGATGGAGGAACTGGCCTCCCGGAGGGAGGGATCTCGGGAAGGCTCTTAGGAGGGGAGGAAAGGCTGCCCGGGGAGCGGGGCTCCGCTGCTCCGCAGCAGCTGGTGGTGCTCAGGTGCAGGCTTGGATGGAGGAGGGCGAGCTTCAAAGTGCTGAGGAAATTGTTCGTTACTGTAGCAGGGCCTGATAAATTAGGTCTCGGGAGAGGGATGGTGGTTAAAACGGCTAAACAGAAGCACTGTGCCGCTCATCCGAGCTTCTCTGGCTCGTATCTTGCTTACACATCACAGTTGATTAATAATTGCAAAGCAACAGGTATGCTGGGGCTGCTCTGGTACCGTTCACATCTGCTCTGTCAAAACAAGCGAAACTGAACCCTCAAAGTGAGACTTGAGTTCGTAACTACTTGTGCAAGACCAGACCGGCGTCGCTGTTTTCCTTACTGCTTCCCTTTCTGTTATTTTTCAGTTTCTTGTTTGTAAGTCGCTCTGGCACAGAGAGAAGTAAATGGGACGCGCCATGGATGTAGCAGCACATCTTTGACTGCATTAGGCCCTAAAACTGAGTTCATGGCAAGGAATCCGTCTCCCTGAATTCTGTGACTCAGAGGTTATTCACCAATTTTGATGTTTGGCAATAAAATACTTTGAGCCTTATGAGGGCCTGAAGAGACTGAAGTCCCCGCACTGATGAAGACATTCCTCCAAGGAGCTCACTTGGGATGCCAGTGGGAAGTTTTAATTAATCTGTCTATGCCTTGGACCTGATTCGGCGAAGTAGTTTAATTTGAGCGTGTGCTTAACTTTAAGCATCGTGACAAATAGTGACATACTTTAGGTACCTACATGCTCTCCTGAGCACAGCTCTGTACTGACGTGGTTTAAGAAACCATGTGGAGAGAAGTCATGAAATGTTTCTGTAGTGAAAGAAGATGCAGGATTTAAAATAAATGTGCGAACTGGAACAAAATTCATGATCAGCATCATGCATTTGCATCACAGAAAAAATCTTTCCGAAGGATATGACAGGTGCCTATTTCTAGGAAATAACTTAAAATATGAGCTTATAGCCTACAAGTAAACTGGCTTAAAATAGTATATATTAGTGGCTGTTAAACTGTGGAAAGGAGGGTTTGTGCTACTGGTAGGATTTGTTTCTCCTCTTAGGAAAATACTTGGTATAGGTGATACAGAACTATGCCTGTTCCCCTTTCCCCCTACTTGCAATCTACTTCTATTTTTCTGAGGGAAGGAGGGGAAGAGAGATAATAAACTCTCTGGTGTAAACTTCATCTGTGTTTCTGAAGCTACTCAGTATTCATTTTCAGCTGACTGAGAAGTAATACTGTCCCAAAACATAATTTCCATCTACAGTACAATTTGACTGAGATCCAAGTATGCGTTAATGTTGGTAGAAAAAGAAGATATGAAGCTGATTTTGATTCAAATAGTCACGAGTTTGGGAAGTGTGACTTGGGTTAAGTTGTTCATCTTGTTAAAGAAGTAGTTTGCAGGATGTCACCAATAGCCACGTTACTGCTATTACTGATTTGTAATGTTACTTCTCCCGCTTCGCCTCCAGGTGTTAGTGCCTGTGCTAAACAATAAGGAAAACCATACGTCCTGGCCAGGTTGTGTTTTCCAAGATATGGAGCACTGTGTGGAAATCATGAAAAATAAAATGCAGATTATGAAAGGACTGATGTCAGGAAGAACTCATCTTGTCATTCCCACATTGCAGCAAAGACTGACTTATATCAAATATATGCTAAAAATAAGTAAGGAATGACTATTGTGTGACCTATGCAACTGGGGGGGTGGGGGGGTGGGAGGGGAATTAAATAGTGTTCCAAACATAATGTTTTTATTACTCTATTTTTCTAAATATGAAAATGTATTTTCTGCGCAATTCATATGTTTTAAACACTGTAATCGCTCTGTCGTATGAAAACGTGAATTTCCAGGAATTTATATTTTGGATTTATTAATTTCAAAGGCAAGACTTAAGCTGTCTGTAGACTCACCAGAATTTGGAATCACCTGAAGCTATGCTTCCAGAGTACAAAATAGGGGTATTCTGTCAAATTACCTTTTCAGTGTGTTTCCAATAGATTACACTTCTCCTTTGCCTTGAATGTTTAATGTGAACTAAACTCTGTTCATAAAAGGCATCTCATTGTTTCCAATTAGATTAGTGCTAGTCTTAAAGGATGGCATCAAAAAGGAGTGTGGCTCTGATCGTTGGATGGAAACACCAATAATATGAGCTGTATCCCAGAGAACTCACAGTCTAAGTAAACCAAAGGTTTGTTTTCAGTTTGGGACTGACTGTGTACAGAGGTGATTGATGACCAGTTGTTGGGTAAGTGAAGATTTATAATCCTACCAACAGTAAATGATTTTGAAGGCCCTGGTCAGGGTCAGCTCCTGGCCGTGTGTCATGGCAGCGAAGCAGGTGTGCCAGGCAGAAGAGTGTAAGTAAGTATGGAGCTAAAACTGAGGCAGAACAGATGAGTTAGCTTAAACAAAAGGACCGAAAGGGGGGAAAAAAAGAGAGCGTGAAAGGGAGAATGTAAACTTCAGTGTTCCGTTAATATTTTATTAAAATGCTTTGCTGTGTATTGTTAGTTTTTCTTTTGGTAAACACTGGAAAAGTGTAACAAAAACATATTAAATAAAATCTATTTAATATTTGTGTTAACTATCAGCATTCATTCAAACACCAAATTACCATGTAACTTACTTATTAGAAAATTAAACAGTAAAATGCAGATTTTCCACATCTGGAATAATTGCAAGGAACCATTCAAAGGGTCTGCTGCCAATAATTTCCGAGAGGGTGTTCGGCCATGGTTTTGATTAGTAAGTACATCTGGAAGTGTGATCTGTGTCTTCATAAACAGCTCTATCTTCAGGGTTTTTTCTTATGATTTTCCCTCTGATCAGAACTAAATACCCAAGTTCAGTGTTGTTCATCAATGTGAAGGGGAGTTGGGGGAGAAGATCTGCGTTCTATCACAGTACAGTACTTGCTTTGAAATTCAGGGGCTTTTTTTCGTATTTTGCAGACAAGATCCTAATTCCAGGGCAGTATTACATACTATCGAATCAACGGTTATTAGGTGGTCACATCAGATTCGTGACACTGTGAGTAAGGATTTTGCCAAACCTCTTCTGCATGGCCTTCATTCAGACCCCCAAACTGAGCTGAAAGTCTGGAAAGCAAGAAAAGACAATCCCTTATATATAAATAAGCAAGTAAGTGTTTTCAGATATTATTGTAGACATCAAGGAGAACTTTCTTTTGCTTTGTCTTTCCCAGTGCTCACTGAAAAATGAGACACCAAAATGATTTTTTGTTGTTTTATTTTTGCAAATAGCTTAGAGTGGTTTCCCAAAGTAATAAGACTTTGCATAAGTTGCCAAAGACAGAGTTAAACATTAGAGGACAGCGGAAGTTAGTGATGAAGGGCTACGTAGCTGTAAGGAATTATGTTCTTGTCTGTCTTTTCTAAATTTCTTTCCCTGCCATTTCTCAAACTCTGGAGAAAATGAGATTGAGAACAAAGTTTATATTCAGGGAATTCTTGCCAAATTTGGCTCTGAAACTGATACTATTGCTGAATGATAATAATCATAGCCTGAGAGAAACAGCTCTTTTTTAATTGAAAAAGATGTGTGAGGTTATTTACTTCCCAAATATGAAATGTTGTTGGAATCTGTGTTTAATCCTCTGCGGCTTCCCTGCTTGTTACTAGCGATGTCGCGATGTCAGGTAAGCGAACATCATGAAGAGCCCAATTCATTCCCCACTGAAAGCTTTTGGGGCCTGTCCATGGATTTCGGCTGCCGTGGATCAGCCTTTATCTGCTAGTAGGCTTGAGATATATTTGTTCATTAATTCTCTGAGTGCAATTGGAACTTGCTTGGATTTCTGCCTTCTATTCTTTCCACTCCTTTGACAGGTGACCATGATCTTGAATTGCTTTTTTTCTTCTTTGTTAAATTCTAGCTTCAGTATCCTGTTAAAAAAATTATTAAGATCTTAAAAGGCTAAGAAAGCAGCTATCATCCTCCTTCTAAGGACGTTTTCAAGGAAATAGAAGATGGCAAGGGTAGAGTGAATGAGATGTATATTTTTTCTGTATTTGTATGTGTGTGTTACAGAATAATCTATACTTTCTCTTGACGTAACAGTGTAAGTCACGATGGTGAGGTGTATCGGGGCTGTAGGGGCATACACATGTTAAATCATGCTCCTTTGTGTGCTAGGCTCACTCATTATTTGTTTGGGTTATTTTTTAAACTTTATGTGGGTGCTTTTCCTGTCATAAAAATAGATGGGAGATATAGAAGTAGCAAAATCAATTAGTATGTGCATTTTTTTTCAATGTTGTTTTTGATTCTTTAGGTGCAGTAAACCTGTTGATAGAGAAATTCTATTGCTAAAAGGTATTAAACAAGGCAGTTAGCAATAAAGAAATATTTGGATAATATACTGCTTGGTATATAAAATTAAATTTTAATGGAATATAATAAAATGCCAGCTTCTTCTATAATGTTACTCAGTTTAGGAGATACTAGCTCTGCAAACAGCTTACACTGACAGGTATTGTCTTGCCTATTTTATTCATGGTTAAAAATCACTGTTTACGTTTTGAAATAAAAGTTTAAAGTACTCACATGTTTGCATTTCTTACCTTTTTTATTTGATTTTATTTTAATCCCAGTGTTAAAATTTTGGTTTCCTGATGGAGTTGATAATTTTGTGTTATCGTAGAATCATAGAGTAGTTTGGGTTGGAAGGGACCTTGAAGATCATCTAGTTCCAACCCCCCTGCCATGGGCAGGGACACCTCCCACTAGACCAGGTTGCTCAAAGCCCCATCCAGCCTGGCCTTGAACGCTTCCAGGGATGGAGCATCCACAACTTCCCCGGGCAACCTGTTCCAGCGTCTCACCACCTTCATAGTGAAAAATTTCTTCCTGATGTCTAATCTAAGTCTCCCCTCTTCCAGTTTGAAGCCATTAGCCCTCATTCTGTCACTATATGCCCTTGTAAAAAGTCCCTCTCCTAAAAGCATTAGTGGATTGAAATATATTTAAGCTGTCTTTCTGTTAATGTATGACTAGAAGAAAAGATCGAAACTTCCATAGTTCATCAGGTGCCTTTAGTTACCAAACAGTCTACAGTGCAAAAATTTTCAGGTCTCTTCTGAGCTTTTGTGGCCAGAGGTGTGTGGAATACCTACCAGGCAATGGAAAGACATTATTCACCAGGATCTTGCCACCTGTAGAGGCTGGCATTGCTCTACAACCTCCATTTTAATCAAACTTTTGAGCAGTAAAAGAACAGACTTTATCTACATTGACCAGAGCCCAAACCTAACTGCTGGTATGAGTCTGAATCCTTCCCACGTCACCCCATGCCAGCGGCAGCCCAGAGCACGCCTGTTGTGCCTTCTGCTGAAGGGAAAAATAGCACAAGCTTCTGCAGCCTATGAAAAGAAATAAGTTTTGGGTGTTTGCTAAACATGCAGCTTGAAGCTTGATGAAAAATGCCAAGCCATTGAGTGTAACACTGGAAAAGGCACTGGAGCTCACAGCCCTTTCCAGAATGTCAAGATGCACTTTCCTCTTGGTGCCAGATTGGTCAGGAACGTTTACTGATTATCATTTGACCTCTTGTGGTCAGACCTGGCCCGTCTCTTTAAAATGATTGCAGGCTTCAGACTTTTTATTTGCTTTCATTCCAAGGTAGAATTTCACGTTTACATGACCTGCGTATCTGCAATGATTCCTGCATCTCCTCAGTCTGGTTGCCAGCAGTGGGAGGAACAACAGACTGATTATAGAAAGTTAAGTGTCTGCAGCTACCAGAAGTGGAATGGGAACCATCCTATCCACTTGCAGAGCCTCTGCGCAGTTTCATAAGCAATCTTTGGCTGCAACATGCCACTAAACCCTATCTTTGTCTTTTAAATAAGTACAGGGTACCTTTGCATTCTTCATTGAGGATAGGTTAATTTGGAAATGATCATCTCTTAAGCTGTCGCGTTTTTCCCTTTTCTGTCTTTACAGCACTTTTAGAAGCCCAAGGTACTGGTCTGTATCCGAGACCACTGGAAAAATACATTCAGCTCTTTCGGGAGATGGAATTCCCAAAGATCCGTAATTTAATCCCACCTTTATTTCACGCCATCTGCCAGATATGGACGCGCTCCAAGTTCTCGAGCACGCCTGCGTGAATAGTAGTTCTGCGGCAGGAATTTTGCAATATGCTTATTGACTAGGTAGCTTCAAGTAAGGGTAGTAAACCACAGAAGTACCTAATAAATAAATGTTAGGTGCTATGCAGTGCACCAATAACAAAGACAGGGTTTTAATCTGTCTGTTAGTTGTCTAGTGAACACCCTAATTTCATTATAGACACTTTCAACCAATATGAGATTATTAAATTTGAAGTTGAGCTGAATAATTAGTTATCAGCTGCACTGTTCAATACTGTGTATTTAAGAATGAAATGTGTTTCTTGTCTAGTGAAAGAAAACTATTCTTCAGAGGCCATATAACCTTTTCAGGTTGGGTTGTTCCTCCTTACTCCCCTCCTTTTGGTGTAAGTTTGCTGCCTCTTTTCTTACCATGTTTCTTGGTAGGTATTTCCTTTTGTGGACTGCAAAATGCTGATAAGAGCTGCGCAAATCAAGAAAATAGGAGGTTTGCAACCGAACTGTGAATGAGCTGCTTCGATGCATTTTCAGTCCTCCTGTCATCAGTTAGCTTTCCCCATGCTTCCTCCGAAACCCACCGTTTTGGTGGGAGTACGAAAACTTCTGCATGTTGGCAAGCGAAGCCATTCTGTAGGATTCTCTGTTCTGGAGGCACTTCCGTTGGTCAAGAAACAAGAGAATTCCCTCCAAAGCCAGTCTGTTGTACTTTCTAAATGGTCACCACAATCTTCCTGTAGGAAGAGCAGGCAGGCAGCCCCCCGGACATCCCCTGCCTGAGGGGACACGCGTGCAGCTCCCAGGGTGACCTGTGACCAGGGAGTGAGAGAAGAGACCGGATTCTCTTCTCTTCTGCAAGGAACAATTCCCGGGTCGTGCTTACAGATGCAGGAGGAGACTTGGCAGAGCTGTCACTAAACAGGATCCCTCTGAGAGCACCTGGCGGAGTAAATCCCCTTTCTCTGTTGCAGGCTTACAGCAGTGTTGAAGTGGTGAGTGGGTAACAGGGTACTTCACTCTTTTTCAGGGGAGAGAACTATGGTGTGAGCATCTGTGCACTGTGGTGTGAGCATCTGTGCACTGGAAGAATCCTCCCTCTGGCAGGATGGGAGCTGAATGCTTAGATTTGAGCTCAGATTTTCTTAGATTTGCTTGGGAAGGAGCCTTGATCTGAAGAGATCATTGTGTTTCCCATGTCACACAGCACTATGCCGTCAGGTCTGGTTTTTTTTTTACTTAGTCAAACATCTGTTATGTATGGCAAGGCCCTGTTTGCTACTCTTTTGCCTTTGCACCGTCTCCTTCCTCACGTGTTTAAGCTGGGCATTAATGGGCTAACATAAAAATTTCATGGCAATTAATCTGGATGCCTGGGAAATTATTGCTGTTTGCTAGAAGGCAAGCAGTGATGAAGGACAGAGCCCATGCATTCTGATCTTAGCCCAAAATAGCAGGTTTTTAAGTGGTGCCAAGAGGTTTGGATGGAGGGATATGTAATTCATAGTTTGCAAGGCTGAGAGAAAGAGCGCAAGAAGTACCTAGGAGGAGTGGTGATATGAAGCTGAAGAATATTGTTTGGGGGGGGGGGAATAGAATAAGAACTATGACCAGGAAAAGGCACTGGAACAAATCGCCCAGAGAAGCTGTGGATGCCCCGTCCCTGGAAGTGTCCAAGGCCAGGTTGGACGGGGCTTTGAGCAACCTGGTCTAGTGGGAGGTGTCTCTGCCCACAGCAGAGGGTTGGAACTAGATGAGCTTTCGTTGCTGTTGGGACGGCCAGACTTCCCTCCCATGTCCCCAGTGGCTCACCTACTACAGGTGTCTTCTTAAATATGATCCGGATCCGTCAACAGCTCTGCCCACTGTCTTAAGCTTCACTGGGCTCCTTCCCCACGACTATTTCCAGTCGTCTTCTTCCTTAGCATCACGTCGGGGTCACCGTTTGTGGTGACTGAAATGCACGGACTCCGATATGCAGGATCGAAATCAGCTTTGTTAAGCAAGTGTGCTCTTTATATACTTCTCTACCAAGGCCAGTAATTTTCTACTTTACTTGTTTACACCATCGCGTACTCTAAAAGATCTCGTTCCCACCGAGAAGGGAATCTCTCTTCCCTGTGAGCAGCACCTCCTTATCTAGGGAGTAGCTTCACACAACTTCATCATCTGCCAGAACAGTGCTGCAGCTGCTTATTCCTCCCTATTAGTTCTACCACACTTAACCCTTTTTTTGCCTCAGTCCCCACAATCTTTAAGGTCCCTTCCAACCCAAACCATTCCCCCACCCCTCCCCTGCCAACCCTACCTGCAGTGCATTAATTAAAGAAATTAACATAATGCGTTTGATGTCAATCTGTAATAAATGTAAGTTATACCAGTTTTGGATAAACAGATGAAAAGCAAAAACCAACCTGTAGTGCTGTTCCCATCCCTGCCCCCCCCCCCAAACTTTACATGCAGACAGTGTTATCCATGGATCCTGGTTCTCTCTTTCAGGTTATTCATGTTACTGTCCAGAATTATCCATTAGGTACTCATGTGTCCTAGGTTTGATTCTGGGTTTGGGGGAAGCCCTCTTCTGCTGATTTACTAACTGAAAAAAAGCTAGAAGGATTTGCGTTGGCACTTCCGTATGTGCTGGCACAACATATGCTACATAGGAATCAGTGCCCAAAGGCTATGAAGGTGTTATGGCAAATGGGTGAATGTATTTCCAATATCGCTTTTATTGGGGGGGGGGGGGAAGTCCCTTTACTCTGTTTTTTGCTGGATGTTCACTGTACAAAAGTTCAAAAGTTGATACAAGAGGGTCAGTCTGGCTGGAGGGATTTGTAACAGGTTGAACATACTTTGGGAGCATCTCAAAAGTGAGAATTGTATTATGAGACAACTGACAAACTAGAATAGTTAGAGATAACAATTTTAAAAGATAATACATATTAATTTTGGGTTCATATAGAAAGTAGAAAATAACTTTATGACTGATGTCATGACTGCATTTTTAAAAGTTACTTTTAAATTATTTTTTTTCTTCTGCTATTCATTTTTTTACATTCTAGTCTAGGCTGTGTCTTTCACCAGAAAATCTTTTCAAAGCAGGAACTGAAGAAACGTTGGAGCATGTGAAAATAGCTAAAACGACCTTAAAAAGCTTTAGGGATTCATTCTTTAGTCACAGAAAAAGATTGGAGAGTTACTTTGCCTGTGGCAAGAAATTTAAACCATGGGATTTCAGATCTGAGATGTTGTTTTCCAGGTTTGAAATGTTACTCAACTGCGTACTGAAGATTGAGGTGTTACTTATAGCCTTTATCGCTGGAAAGATACAGTATCTGAGAAATATGGGCTATTCTCAGCTATACAGATGGCAAGACCCAAGTTTCTAATATCCAGAATGCAAAGTTACAGTGCTTACGAAGAGTTGGGAGTGTTGAATAGGATGCAAACATTGCGTGCTGTGCAAGGTGCAAACTTAGCAGTAAGAAAAATGACAAACGTGTTCCCTAAATCCACCCTTTCCCAGGATTTTGAAAGTTTCTTGAGTTAAGTGCTACTTTTCATATGCAGCTCATGGCTGGGGCTTTCTCCTGAGCATGGCACCTGCATCTGTTTGTCCTTTCTAAAAGAACTGAGGAGGAGTCATCTATACCTAGAAAAAATGTGGTGTTTTAAGCTAGTTCTTGGATGAGACAGAATACTCTTCACATCTATTATTAAATCTCTGCCAACAATCAAGAAAAGGTGAAAAATCTGAGGTCAGAAAAGGAGTGTAGAATATATTTTCTAATATTGTGCTCAGGGTAGTTGTGAAGGATGAGAGCTGTCATACATTCTGGTTCCTGCTCCTGGGGCGTTTTTTATGCTTTTGCGAGCCTGGAAGTGGTTGCAGTAGGAGTCTAGACTGGCTGCTGATTCGGGTGCCCATCTGGGAAGTGGGAGATTCACTTTTGGGATCTGAGCCGGGAAATGATGGACTTCAGCTCTGCAATTATTTAGCTCGTGTGCCTCTCCATCCCACCCCTTTAAAATACTATCACAGAGTAAGAAATCCAGTCTTACAGTGTCTGACAGTGCCTACCAGAGTGATCTCTGGAATGGCTTTGAGGTGAATGCGTTGGCTCTTGGCTGTCCGTCGGCAGACAGACAGGTCGTGGTGCTCAGGCTGGGGGGTTGTTGTAGATACGTGCACCCATCATGTACACATGCAAGTGTTGCTTGCACCCATCATTTACAGCCCCAACACATGAACGGGTCTTGGTTCTTGACGATCAGATGGTCCCACAGCGAGCCCAGCCCTGTGCGAGCAGGTCCCTCACCAGGGTGAGGTGGCAGCGAAGACTTTGTAGATCATAGTGCTGAGCCTTAGGGGTCTGAAGCCCACCAGGTGGCTGCTTGGGGAACCCACGACTGGTTTGGTTTGCTCCTGAAGAGAATGTGTGTTGCGCGTTTCTAAACACGCAGGGAGCCATTTAGTTTCGTCCCTTTGGGGCATAAAACAATTACTTCATTCAAGTGAAATCAGAGACCATAGAAATTCATTTGGTGCATGTTACAAAGGAGGTTAAAGCAGGTTCAATTTGACTCCTCTGAGAAAGTTTCGTGTTTAATGTTCATAGCAACGTTTTGTGTTACGATAATAAGTCGTGTGTTTATACGTGAAACCGTGTTAGTAGTGCTTGCTCTTTTTTGTTTAGGCCTTTTTAAACTTAATCTGATAAAAGTAAAACGGAGTTATATTTGTGCGTTATATGGGACAATTACCTTTCTCTCGTATTTTAATTCTATAAGTGGCTCAACCAGGATGAAGCCTTGCTGGAATTACCTCTTGCTCCTCCACTTTTTTTCATATTAATTGTTTAAGATGGCACACGTTTTAACCTCTCATTCTGCCAAACTGGAAGAGAGAAGGTCAAATGAGGCAAAAACCATCTCAAACATCAGAGGCATACTGTTTTTTTGTAGAGGCACACCGTTAATTCTATTAATTTGATCTAGGAAATTGTTATTAACATGTTGGAATTTCAAAAGCTGGGAAAGCTGGAGTTTGGTGGAATCAAGGGGAAAATTTTAAGTCAGCAGGTCTGCAGAATGAACAAAGAGTTTCTGGAAAGCTGTGAAGTTTTCAGAAAGGGAACAAACCAGAACTTCATTTTCTTAAGGAAAGACTTCTGGATGCTTTCTCCTGATCAGATGACTGAATTATTGAGAAGTGCCACATGTGCAAAAGCATTCAGATGGCTCTCACCAAAGAAATTTGAGTGAATAAAATAAATTTGGTTAAAGTGAAACAAAATCCCCCCCCCAACATTGCCCAAAATTACAAAAGAAAAAAAAGGTTATGTAATTATTGACATGCAACATACAGGACTG
Source organism: Vanellus vanellus (assembly GCF_965231255.1). Taxonomy (NCBI): domain Eukaryota; kingdom Metazoa; phylum Chordata; class Aves; order Charadriiformes; family Charadriidae; genus Vanellus; species Vanellus vanellus. The sequence continues at coordinate 35,938,290 of NC_138906.1, forward strand.
ACAGTCAGTTCTGTAGGCTTTTTTCCTGAGTGGTAGGATGTAATTTATATCTGGTTCTGGTGTGAATAATAAATCAGTTGATTCTACTTGAAAAAAATAGAGAAGGTTTTTAAAATGTTGGTATATAGTGATCTCTTGCAATCATAGCTAATCTAATTCCTAACACTGTACTCACTAACAGCCATGGTACATATGTCTGATAAGATATAAGATGAAGGAATGTTTATTACTGTTCTTTTCACAGAGTATTTTTTTTTTTTTTGGTCGTTTTCAACATTTTGGTGTTAATTCATAGCTGTCAGTATTTGTAAGCTTGGAAAATGGTGTTTTCAGAAGGATTTAATCCCCCTTTAACATAGATTCAAATAAAAAAGTACCCTATCGTGTAATACAGTTGGCATTGCCTGCTGGCTGGAGAGCTCGGCTGCCTTCAGAGCGGTCCCCGGCCCCAGGGCAGAGGATGCTCTCGGGGTTTTGGGTGGGCAGCCCCGCATGGGGAGGAGGACGGAGCCAGCCGGTGAGTGTCCCAGCCAGGGGGCTGCTCCTCCACCCAGCGCGGCTGGTAGAGCGGCAGCCACATTCACTCTCCTCCCCTTCCTTACGACCCTGCCGCTTTGGGGAGGTATGGATTAAATTCCTCCTGGGGTGCAGAGGCTGGTGAACCCGGGTCTGCCCCCTCGCAGGTGCGTGTCCCAGCCGGGGGGGTAAGGCGGCAGCAGCAGCAGGGGGAGGGTGAAGCAGCCCCAGCCCCAGGTGCAGATTTAATGAGTGCCCCGTTAATGGGTGCTCTCTTCTTTGCTGTCCTGATCCAAAAAGTTGCCATCACAAGTGGGTTTCAATCACCCCAAATAATCTACATTAAAACCATACTTTTTCTAATCTGTTTGCTGACTGAACTTCATTTAAATGAAATTCTTCTTCTCTATCGGATGACCAATTTTTAATTTTTTTTACACTTACACCCACCCATTCCCCACCCCATCACCCCCCCCCCCCCCAAATATTCCTCCAGCCAGCTGATTCTCCTAGCTGTGTCCCTGCCATTTCCCTGTGCTCCTGACACCTGTGTACCTACAGCCATACTGGGTTTGCAGAGATGCAGGCAATGAGGAGGTGGGCTCAGCCTCCCAGTGCATGTAAGCTTTGGTGGTGTTCAGGAATTCAGACCTTCTGCATGGTAATACGTTTTTGGGTGAGGTTATTTTAGCAGGCAAATGTTCTGAAAAAGACCCAAATCTTAAAGTTGTTATTATTAAAATAATATATATTAATACTAAAGTAATTATTAGCAGAATGTAGACATTTGCTCTTCTGTTAGATGTGGTAGGAAATATACGCTGTGCGTATGCGCACTGATTTTTTTCTTGCAATATGTGGCTTAATCTAAGTAATTAAAAACCCGGAGGAATGGTTGCAAACCAGACTTGAACTAAATGAATGGCGCAGCTTTAATTCATGCGGAAGCTTTGCAAGGTTGTTAATGTCTTTGGGGTAAAATCCTGGTACTGCTTTAAAATCCATAGCAAAACTTCCCATGTCTTAAGGTCAGGGCTCACTGTACTGTACTTCTAAATTTCATTGCTCCCGATAAAATCCCTTACGATTTGCACTAAATTCCTGCTAATCCCTGGACAAAGCTACAAAGCTGCCTCAGAAAGGAGAAATGAGTGGCAGCAGAGACCTGCTGCTTTTTCGGTTTTGTTCTTTTTTTGGCTTTCTGAGGCAGCAGGATGCTCTGCAGCATCCTCGTCCGTGGGAGATGTGTTTTCAAGACACCCCTTCTCGGGTCTGTATGTAGTTTGCTTGGTTTTGTTTTTACCTCTGTGGAGGATTCCCTGCATATAAATGCCTGTTTTCCCTGTATGTAAATGTTGGTGAGACACTTGAATAACAGTTTTAAGCTGCTAGGTAAAGTACAGCTATTATTATTATTTTTTTTTATTATTATTATTATTATTATGCCAGACGTAGATTGTGAGATGGTTTGAGCTGATCCGTTTTTGAGGCAGCGAGTCCTTCCTTAGTGACTTGACTGACTCAGGACAAAAGCAACCTTAATAGCACGCTTCTGAACCATCACTCTGCATTGTAAGTGTGTTGACTTTCCAGCTTATTGCCAAGTAAAGCATAGTCAATGCGTATTAGGTTTCAAGTTTGAGTCACTCTTACTCATGTATGCGGGCTTAGTGTTGACAGAAGTACAAGTGGAATACCAAGCACCAATTACCGTGCTGTTTTTACTGTCATCACTAAAATATTTCTTTTTCCAGCTTCTTCAGAAACTATTTGCCTTCGAGTTTGACAGTACTAATCAGGAGCTTTATCAAACAATAGCTGTCATCTTACAGCTAATTTGTTTGTCAGAAGCTTCAAGGCACATGCTATTTGGCGTATGATACGTGAATAGTGTCCACGTATTTCCAAGAACGAGTTTTACATGCTTCTGAACAGGCAATGTACAGTATGTGTCTGGTTAATATGTGGATGCACTTGGCCCAAATCCAGGACAGAGCAATGGTCTGGTTTGTGCTGTGACTGAGGCTCTGGCCCCGAAGAGGACCAAAGGATGCTTAGCTCTCAGGGCACAGATATGGGCTTCTCAGACTGATTTTTCTTAAGTGGATTTTTGATGTGTAAAATATAGGTATTCCAAAAACTTACCACACCCAGTCACAGAACTAAATCTGTATTTCTTTACTGGCTGTGAAGAAGTTCGTGTAGTTCATCTGTCATGTGTTTTGGGTACATATGCGTGGGTTTGTCCAGTGTGTTTCAAAAACAAACAAACAAAACCCACGCTAGCTGGGGAGGAGGGGGTTAGAAAGGAAGAAGATTCTTAAATAAACAAGTTAATTTGATATGCTTTTCCAAAGAGGCTGGATTTTATTTAAATATCCAGCTTGGCTGCTGGTACTTCTATTTTATTTTTTCTGGGTGGCTTGCAGAGAGATTTAGCCAAGTTGTAAAGAAGAATATTTTCTCAGAGATGGTCAGTGTTTAACGCATTTAACAAAGAAACAAAGGTAGCTTTACTTGTACCTGATACTGTTTGTGTTGCTAACAAGACAAAGGAGAAGGTCCTGCAGCTCTCCCTTTAAAGCCAGAATGAGCTTGCATTAATGTGCACCTGTATTTTCTGCTCTGGTACTGTTTTTCCAAAAGTCCTCCTCTGTGAACATGGTTAATTGCCTTGAGTGTTAAGAAAGTACAGCTGTGCTATAGCAAATGACTGTTGTTGTGTTGCCTGATGCATGTGGTAGCTGTGGATCCTTCAGATAATCTAATTAAATGTAACAATGAGTTAGAGTCAAAAGATGTTGTTTTCTTAGTGAGTTGACTTTGAGTCTTTGGGCAGCTGAAGTTTGATGCTCCTAATATCCTACTTAATATGCAGAGAGAATTTAGGCTTGTAAAAACTTGCTGAGAAGCTCTTTGTTTAACGAGAGAGTTAACAGGGTGAAACAGCATAAAAGTAAGGAGTAATATTGCCTGGTGTAGGTGGCTGTCCCTCTTACCAAGATTCCTAAAGAAAAGTGTCGCTAGTACACACATCTATTGATCTTGCACTGGTACACACGTGTATAGATCTTATGCTGTTATTTAAAAATAATTTGTATTGCTGAGCAAGTGCTTGAGTTGTTAACTCAGTTTCTGTAAAAAAAAAAACAAACAAGCAAACCAAAAGGATTACTGTTAGGTAGCATTTATCGTTGCTCGTCAGTTAAAATAGTGCTGCAAAGCCTGAAGTATAAAAATCTGAGAAGTTTGTTCAGTGACAGAGTCGAGCTGTGTGTTTAGCACAACCACACGCTGCCCACTAGCTTTTCTTCCCATTGGAAAGACATGCATTTTAAACATTTTTTTTTTTTTAACATTACAGGAGTTTGAAGACGATTATACAGAATTTAAAGGAAAACCCCTGGATCCTGACTGTCATCTTGCCTCTGTTCTTTGTGTAGGATTTTGTGACTGTTCAGGTTTAGAATCCACATTCAAGGTTGGTACCCATACAAGTGAAACAGTTTTGTGCATTGCTTAAATTATACTTTATATCCAGGTAAGCTATTTGTGAATTGAATGCTTCGGAATACAGACTGATGCGTATTTCAGCTGCAGAATCGAACTGAGTTCTTTGATTCTATTATCATTTTAATGATGTTCCAAATACAGGTTCTTTCCAGAAGTTAACCCATAGCTAAGGCTGGATCTAAAATGTAATTTGAAGAAACAGAGAGATTCCCCGCTCATTGACATTCTGTATTTGCCCTTGACTGCACAAGGCATGGAGAATCTCAGGGATGGCAGATGTGTCCAGGCTTCCCATCCAGTGTAGCGTATAGTTAGCCTGGGTGGTTGGAGCGTATCTCTGTAGGAGTATTTATTGTTCTGAAGCAGGAATAGTTAAAATGTAAGATAGGGAACAACTGTTTAGAACCAGTTCTTCAAAATATGATTTAGGAGTTGTAGAACCTGAGTAAGTGATGTCATGGTTTTAAGAAAGAGGCGAGTATGTAAGATGTTCGAACAGGTGATTGTCCTGAAAGGCACAAGGAGAAATCTCGCATTTTAATCACCCTTGATAAGGCCTCGAGTGGAGTATTGTCCCCAGGTGTAAGCATTACACTTCAGAGAAGATCATCTGTTGACGGTTATTGAGGCTGAAAAAGAAAAGACAGAGCACAGACATAAAATCTTCAAATACATTAAAGACTTCTGCATACAGGAATGAAATAACCTGTTCTCTACATCCAGAACATAATGAACTTAATTTATAGTGCAGAAGGTTCAAGTCCGATGACTGGGAAAACCACTTCATGCCAAGCGTAATGAATTGCTAGAATAGATTGCTAGGGGAGGTGACGGGCTCCTCGTTATTGAAAAATCTTTCAGGGAGAGCTAGAAAAAAGTCTCTTGGAAATGGCTTAGGTATAGCAGACCTCGTCTTGGGGCAGGAATACAGGGTCATTACTCCTGAAGTCCCTTGTAGACATACATTTCTGTGACATTGCATACATCACACTCAAACTGCTTCAAAGTGTCGCAAAGTAGTTGTAGTAAGTATAAGGCAGTAATAATTAATCCTAGTTACAAATTTTGAGTAAATGAATTTTCCTTAGGTTGTCACTTTTGGTATTGTTAGCAGTTAAATGAGTAGCTTGCATTTAATGCTTGTGTTTACCACCCTGTTTCTTTCCAAACTTTTCGCACTGAATTCAGGTAATAGCTACAGTATTGAATCTACTCTTTCAAAAGGCAGAAAACTTGTCTTGACTTGGAACGTAGCAAGGAGAATGGAAGATCACTTATCCTTAGAGAGGTCACCCCTGCATTGCCTCTTCTTTGGTAATTTTTTACAGCAGTAGGCTTCATTTCCCCAGAAAACATTAACATGCAATTAAGACTTTGAATTTGTGTGAGACCCTGGAGGAAGAGGCTGGTGGCTTATGAGAGAGGATGTATCTGGAAAAAGGGGAGAAAACACGCAGGTTAGAAAAGTGCAGGGTAGGATTAGGAAGCAGAGTGTGGGGTGTGTGCCTGGATCTGGAAATCTCGATTCCATACTTTCTAGCATCTAAGCTAACCTGTCATTCTTTAGCGTTCTAGAATTCATCTGTTTAGCACAATTTAAGAGCATATTTGGAAAGATGTGGTCTGTTTATCAGCCCATGGCATATACCGACAGCATAGCTTGGTACAGTTCCAATCCTTGTACTTGAAGCCTTTTGGATGAGATTTCAAGTTGACAGAAAGTGAATGCTCTAATGCTTACTTTACTGTTCATTCTCTTTGTTTTCCTTCTTTATTTTCTTTTTAAGCTTTTAACCATCTTTGGAAGCTTTCTAAAAAAAACCTGTCATCATGGAGGTGTTTAGTCCAAATTACAATATTTTATTAGCAATGTTTGATGAACTGGATAACTGCAGATGTATATGTGATGAACACATTAGAAAGGTATGCTACAATGCAAAAATAAAAGATTATTTTCCTGTTAGTTCATAATGGCTTCATTTCTGTTCTAATAAAGAAGGGAATGAAATAATAAGTAAAAATATCCCACTTACTTCAGGAAAAAAACTTAAATGGTCTAAAGAACTAAAGGAACGAATACAGACATTTTGGTCGTACTTCCTGTCTCTACCTCACCCGTAAGTGTTTGTAGTCACTGATTTATTGGGAAGTTAATAGCCTTTAAATAAGGCATTGCTAATTGTTGAACAAGTGTGAACTGCATAATATGGTCTCTTACTCAAGTAAATTTAACATCCATGTTATGCACGTGTACAGTTCAAATATTCTGGTATATTCTGGAAAGTTCCTGTTTCTGCATTGAAAGGCACTCGGTAGTGCTCTCAGAATTGCTTTTTTTTGATAACTGTAAGAGATTTGCTTGATGATTGTTTGGATGAGTCAATAACTAGCAAACCCAGGAATTTCTCTGCTTCAGGACAGCAATAACATATCCCACATAAACAGTATTATTGTACTGTGCTGACGAGACTTTCAAAGGTACTTATGGGGGACCTAGGCATCCAAGTTATTTGAAAATCCGGCCTCATCTCTCCCTCTTTCCTGATCCTTCAGCAAACATGCTTTCAGGTGGCAGCACGAGGGATGGAAAGCTCCTGTAGGAGCATTAGACACACCTGAATTAAATTATTGAGTAATAACAATTCCACCTGTTGACCACTGACACAGCTAGTAACATGCAAGGGGGGAGGTATCCTCCCTTCCCCCCCCCCTCGCAGAGTTTTAATTGCTCCCAGTGTTCTCACATCTTGCTTTATGCATCTTTTCCTCTCTAGTTCAATTTAGTAAAGCTATGGATAACTTAAAAACGGCCGGTATACACAGGACTTCATCTAAAAATGAATAGTGTGGGAAACTAAAGCTTTTTACCAGAACTTGTTTGTGAACTGCTATCATTAAAAGAAGAAAAGAGATCAGGTGTAGTTTTTTCCTTGCAGAGTTTTGGAAAGTCCAGAAGCTGCTTTTATGTCTCAGAAATATGCGGAGATGTTGAAATGCCTGGACCAATATGAAGATCAGACTTACTGTGAATGGAAAGTTCAGGTGGATTAAATTTGTCAGTTTAATTTAGACCAACCTCTAGTTAAGCATAATCCCAAAGATGGCCTCCTGAGCGTGAATTTTCATCCTAAGGTATGTATGTATAATTGTAACTAAATCTGTATCTTACATTTCTCTTTGACTTCATGAAATAACAGCAATATTCTAGGGTATGAGTAACTCTTAAAATCTTAAATCTTACTTATTTTGTTGTCTTTGTTTTCCAGGTGGGAAATCTAGTTGCCTTATACCTGCTTAGGGGAAAGTTCTTACTTTAAACAGTAAAGAAAGTTATTATAGTAGTAGATGTCTCCCCAGAGACACATGGAGGAATATAATGATGACAGTTAGCTCTTACCCTGTAAAATGCAGTGGTTTTTTAAGTTACCAAACTTCAAAAAGCCCTTAAATCCCTACCCTTAAATTGCTGAATACTAATTAAAAGATGTCTCTTGTATACTTTCTTGTACTCCAGTCATCAAAAAGGTATTCTAATGCCTTTGTATCTGAGATTAAATGCAAAATAAACAAAAAGTCATTGTGTTGATGCTTCTGAAAGGATAAATATAAGATAAAACTGTTTCTTTCCTGCTTCTAGGTACTGGCTTTATTGAGAGAGGTGAAATATCTCTTGGTGCTGAACCAAAACAGCATTCCAGATTCTGCTTTAGCTATATATGAGAAGGAACAATTTTGCAAAGGTTGGTGGCGATGGGATATGTTAGCAAAGCGCGTTTCGGTTTTTCTTCTTTCTTCCCCCCAGTCCCTTGCAACTTGTATGCGTGTGTGTGAGCATGTACCTGGCTCTAACTCTCCTGTTGTTGAAAGGAAATATCGCATCTTTGTCGATCAGAATCCCCCCTGCAGCTTACGCTTCAGCTTGCAATGCTGGCCTCAGCTGAGCATTAGATACCTGGCGGCACTGCCAGTCTGGACCTTCCAGACTGTGGATCCAGTTGCCTTCCCGAAGCTTGCCTTCTACCCGTCAGTCTGGTCTGTTTTGGGATGTTCAAGGTCTACGTGGTTTCCCTTTCATAGTCTGTAGACCTCCCTCAAATAGCTGTTCTGCCCAGCAGAACTCATGTGGGACGTTAGGGGGTTTTCATCCTGTGCGTGTCTTTCCCATGACCTTGAACTTGTCACTGAGCTGTACGACAGGCTCATGGAGACTGCTCTGCAGGTGGAATATCCTCTGATTGAAAAAAGAGCTGAGAATTATTGATGGCCTGCTAAAAGAAGCAGAAGAAATATGCACGTGGCAGGTGACGACCTGCTGGGACTGCATCAAACAAGTGAAAATGGCAGTGCGTGATTTGGAGCAGAGAGTTCAGCAAAGGACAACGTTAGATCAATCCAGGGAATTATGAACGCTTGGGTGGAATATGCCCTCTTTCTCAGGAAAGGTAAAAGAGAAGCTCTATTATATCTGCATGACAAAGGAGAAAGACTAGCTAAAATATACAAAATGCTGTAAGAAGATAGCTACCAGATCCGTCATCTTGTTGAGGTGATGGCCAAGTGAGCTGTATTTTGATGTGGTGATATGGGTGTTAAAGATTTGAATATTAATATGTGGTCACCTGTATGTTTTTGTATTTATTTGTGTAATTGCACAAACTACGTAAAAGTTCATTAAGACTGACGTTTGAAGACAAATAGGGAGAAGAGAGAACAATTTTGGCAACAATTGAAAAGAACATTAGCGGTTTTAAAAGTTGGTAGGTTGGGAATGACTGGCAGGCTGCAGTCGTGAGAGTGCTGCTGTCTCGTTTATGTTACCCTGAGCTATGTCGTTCCTGTGATCCCCACGGGTAAAGTGATTTCTGCAGCTGGAGAAATTGTCCTGAAACACTTTTTTGCACTAGAGATACTGTGAAATAATTCTGATTTGAAATGTGACTATTGTTTCGTTATATGTGTAATTAAAAATATACAGCAGATAATTCACCAGTTTACTTATGAATGCTAAAACCATTTATAATACCCTTAAATATGAACTGCTGTGTTACATGACTACAAGTGACAGAGTTGAAAGAATTTGAATAAGACGTGAATGCAGAAGCAGGGTTTTTTTGTCTCTTTGCCCCATTTTTGTTAATTTTGAGGGACCTGCCTCTGTGTCTACTGCAACAAATTTTTTGTCCGTTATCAACGTTCATCTTAGTGTTACCATCTGAAGACTACCTCTTAGTTCACTTTCACACCTAATTTTATTTGTATTATTGTCTGTACTATAGATATTTATTTTAAAACATCAAAATAAAGTTTTTTTTTTTAATGTTTGGTTAACTATAACAAGGGTTGATACTGCAATGCAGAACAAAGATGCAGAAGTATTCTTACAAAATATGGATATTCCATCAAAATTACTGTGTTGTATGATAGTTTTCTGCCAACCTGTAGTCTTTTCAATGTGGGGATACCTTCACCCCTGCACTGAGTTTTGCTAGTGTAAATGCAATTCCAAGGAGGTTCAGGACTCTTCTACGCTGACCAAAGTACGGTCCAGGAGCGTACAAGAAATATTAGAGCGTTGTTTTGCGATATACATCAATTATATAAAATATATAAAATAATACTGAAACAAGGAGGTGTATTGAGTGAAGACAGACATTGACACAACCATTTATTAAAGTACTTTTCGGTTGTTTTTTTCTTTGCTTGCTTATTTAGGGCAATTAAAAGCTCTTCAAAGCAGATTCCTCCTCAGCCTCCTGGAAGATTTATATAGAGTATATTGATGACATCATGGTCGTTGGTTTATATAGCACCATAATGTGTTCTTTAGGCTTAGTTTTTGAGAACACAGAAGAAAGTTTGAAGCCGGCTCCACTTTTTTCAAGCCCAAATGATGACAGAGATTGAATTTAAACCTTCTCTAGAGAAAGAGGCTGGTGATGGCTTTTACAATCTAGTAGGTGAACTCCTGGGTGGTGTTTTCCGAACGTCTGCCCAGGTGGAAAGGGTAGCAGCACACCTGGGATCAGAACATTACCAGGTACAGCTTCTTCTCTTGTGTTGGTGTGGGAAAATAACGGAAGATTGGCGAGGAGGACTGTAAACATGCTCAAGTGACTCACACCTGGGGTGCTGGACAACACATCTATCACAGTAATTGTTATTCAGCCTTGTGTGCTCGCAAGTAGAACATCCGCACTTAGATAACGTAAGCCTGGGATGGACTCAGGGACACCTTATCTAGCACACAAGATCACTGCCTTGTTGTTGAAGAAGATCAAAGCAGAGTGGAAAACTACGCCTGCTCGAACCCTTGAAAAGCAGGCGAGAACAGCAAGTCGGAGCTCACGCGCTCCTGCTAACAAGGACTTTCTCCTGCTCTGCGGTGCCTGCGTGCCCTGCTCACCTCCCTCTGCCCGGGTGTTGCTTCGGAGATTCCCCGATTTGCGAGGTGTTGAGATTGAATTTGTTCTTTGTTTTTCATCCATGGTTTTGTGGTCGTTCCCGCGTCCTGCCTGAGTCGGCTCACACAGTTGGGAAATAATGAATCCAATTAATTGTAAGCTGCAAGAAGTTTATTTTTAGTTGCAAACTCATTTAATAGCATCAGTCTTCAAATCCTGAGCCTCATCTCTTCTCAGTTGTGCAGTTTCTAGAGGCATAGTCCCATTAATTTCTGAAGGCTTACTGGTGCTTTCACCCACTTCTGCATCCATGAGCAGCAGAGTGAAGTTGTCCATTTTACTCAAAGCTAATTTAGGTTAGCTGAATATTTATTTCTCTGTCCTTATGCTGTGAGCTTCCACCTTGGGTGCCGTGGTGAAGTCTGTAAATCTGCACATAGTGGAAACTTAATCTCTTAGGCAAGTAAAGGAGTATCCGCTAAACCGGTGATCAGAATTATATATAGTCCATGAAAAGTTCGGCTTTGAATAACTTGCAAAGGATATGTATTCAGTTTGGTTTTATATGTTCATGTAATGAAATGTAAACCCAAAATAGGAACAGCTGAGTGAGTTGTAATTTTTCTTGTTAATAGATCTCTGGGGAAAAGGGGTGGAATTCCAATCTTTCATCTGCATGTAAATTAACCAGTTGGTGTTACTCTCCCACTTACTGAAATAACAAAACTTTTCTTTTGATGCCTAGGATGATATGGACATGTTTGATCTGTCTGAAATCAGGCAGGAGATTATGGAGAGAGTGGTGAATGTTACCAACAAAGCCCTGGAGGACAGGAGATCTCTTGGTGGCTATGCGTCTCTCTGGCTGGAGAACAGGTCTGAGTTCACAATGCAATTCCTTCTCTGTGGTCATGGTTTGGCATCCACAGAGATGCCTCCTACTGATGAAGTCTCTCAACAGCTTCCCACTATTAAACTGTTTAAAGAGCAGGTGAGAAAGCCACTAGTCTTAGTAATTGCAGTAATTGGCTGGGGGGGGGAACTGGAGGAGCATATGCATTTATTTCTTTGCCTTCAAACTTGATTGATTTAATTTATTTCTCTCTCTTCTGCTCTAGATTGACATCTGTGAAAATCTTTATGTTCAGATAAGCAACTTTGAAGACTCAAAAATTTTTGAAAGGTGGTTCAAAATGCAAACTCACCAGTACCAGTGAATTTTCCAGTCAATAGTAGAATTTCTGTTTCTGTGTCTGTCTGGTCCAAACTGGAATAAGGGGTTGGCTGGGAAAATAAATGTAAGATTTTTGATGTATACCTTAAACTAGTCTTCTAGTTACTTCCAATTGACTTGGCTTCAGGCTTCTCTTTCTTGTACTTTCTTTTGACACAGGCCAAAAAAAAAATCTGTCAAGGTATTTTTTTGTCATCATGATGGAATGGGTTTTTCCGAATGGTTTACTGACTGTTTTTTCCAGAGATCTCTGGGAGATTTGTGGAATGAGAAAGCTATTTCCAGTTCAGCTTTATATACTTGAAAAAACTTTAAGTATTAAGGCAGCAGGAGTGGGGCTCTCTATTTTACTGTGTGGAAGATTCCCCAGTATTTTTGAAACAAGTTTTACGTGATCATACACAAAATAACTGAGTTCATTAACTTCAAGTAGTTTATGATTACCGATGATCCATAAAAGTAATTATTTTACAGTTGACAAGAATCCTGCTAAAAGCTGTGACACAGAGTATAATTTGTGGTTAAATAAATCCGCCACTATAATTTCTTATTTATAGGCAGGTGTTGGGGTATCCTCACTGTTAATATACAAATTTTATTGACGTACTTCTGCTGTGTGTGATATTTTTCCTCCAAGGTATTTTTTACTCTGTTAAATCGGAATTGGCTGGAAAATGGAATGCTGTTAAGAAGAGAGCTGTGTCAGTAAAGCACAAAGTAAGTCCTCTTCGGGCATCTAAGGTTGCAGTTATCAGAAGGAAATGCACTTCATTTGATGTACGTTGAATTCTGTGATCAATCTTTTTTTTATCTGTGTTTTTTCTCTTATGAGAACATGATCAGTGACAGGTTTCATTACCTGTGTTTTGTCAGGGGAAGCAGATGGAATTCAGAGAAAAATTTAAAATGGAAGCTCCCTTTCAGTTTGATGCTGAAAATTCATATTCTCGTCTCGATAAGGTAATGGGGAATCTCAGAAAAACATATTTGCTTCTTATCTTTCAGTACTAAATGTAGTGATATTTTGATGTACATATTAAAATATTTGTGATTTGTGGGTTGGGGTGGGTTTGGGTTTTTTTGTTTGTTTGTTTTTAAGAAGCTGTTATAGTTCTAGCAGTTAAATATCAAGGGCTAAATTTTAAAAATAACCACCAAATCTAAGTTTCCCTTGTTTCTCTTCCAATGGCGCATATGCTTACTGATAAAATAAAAAAAAAAATCACAATTCTTGCACATGTTCTTTATTCATGTTCTTTTAAAAAGTCAGCACAATGTGCTCTTGAAAAGAGTAGTCTGTAGTGGAATATTTAGTGGATCTTTTTAAAACATAGTGAAGGGACTTTGTTAGCATTTATACAACTTTAAAGTAAGGAGAAGTGATTTAATAAGTCAAGAGAATTAACTGCAGTTTTTCTTTTATGTAGAGTGCTTGGTATGCCTTTTGGGTGCTTTCATAGACAATGCAAATGTAGCTTTTTAACTTCTTTGCAGTAACGGCTCTCAGCTTTTCTTATATTGAGTCACACATACAGGTTGTATAGATTTCGCTGCCAGGTTTAGATAAGCCCAATATACCCTATAACTGTACTTTATTGAATGCTTTTTTCCACTTTAAGGCAAATCAAGAGCTTGAGGTGGTGGAAAAGGAAATATTACTAATGCAGGAATCTGCAAAACTATTTGAAGTAGCTATTCCAGACTACAAGCAAAGGAAACAATGTCGAAAAGAAGTGCAGTTGCTCAAGAAAGTTTGGGATATTAGTGTTTATATTAATATAAAGATGATCTTTTTATAAAAGGTATTATAAAGTTAGAATATATTCTGTGTTATACTCTTAATTTGATCCTAGAACTGCTTATAGTTTTGATTTAAAAAAAAAAATACTGAAGATTTTCATATTCCTTTTTGTCTTTGAAATTATAGTTGCTATGTTTTAGGATACCCAGAGTAAAAGAATCTCTGTTCTCAAGTTAACCAATTTCAAGATTATCCCAAAGCGAAACCAGATAGGTAGTTTCCTTTTGAGCTTTTTCAATACCAGTAAGTTCCTTGAATGATTAAAATAATTGAGTAAAAATTTAGAAAGCCAGAAAATTCCACTTCAGAACTGAGGATTGTACATTAGAAAGCTGTAGAAGGCTGGAAGCAAGGGTCCGGGAAAGTCAGTGTGTACAGACCTGTATGGGAAATCAGCCTTATAAAGTTCTGTTTACTTCAAGAAGTTGTTTTTCATAGACAAGGTTGAAAATATATGTGCTAGATTTTCTTTCCGTTACTGTTTGCCTGGCATTTGTTTTGCCAGGAGGGTGTGGAGGGCAGTTTCCCCCGCATCTCCCAGGTGCATCTTTATATTATCAGTGGATATAGGCATGTGTTTAATAGCACAAGAACGGTATGTATGTATACCTCTCAGAAGCTGAAGTATTGAAACTGTTTAAGTGCTTGACTTTTGGGTTGAATTTTGAGAGGACGGATTATTTTGTGTGCTTTCCAGGTAGTGGTGGTGGAGGGTTGGAAAAAATAAGGTCCAGGCGGTGTGATGGGCTTTCCCCTGCATCCATTTATCTGTTATATAGCAGAAGCTTGTCTTTACCAAATGTTGTTGACACTTTTATCTGTACGTTCTGTTTCAGAGCAGCGTTGATGATTGGGCTGAAACCCAGTGGAGACAGATTAATGTGGAACAGATGGGATGTGGAGCTCAGAAGGTTTGCCAAGGCAGGTTCCATAGCTGTCTCTTTCTGCAATTTATCTGTCTCGGTGCCACCCCTTCCTCGCTCTTCCCACCCACTATGACGTTCCAGTGGATTTGTTACGCAGGTGCAAACTGAATGTACTGGAACGTGGTTTGTTTTGGGGGCTTTTCTTTAAAACTTCATTCTCCTGGGTAAGTTTCCAGTCCCTGTAGAGGTACGTGGTCAAACCGTGCTGTCACTTCTCTGAATTGAGGCAGTATGTGAAAGAATAAAGAAGGTGGGGTTTTATGACAGAAGAAAGTAATTATTTTTAGAGACAGGTGGAATTTGCAGAGATTTATCTGCTCTGCTCTTAGACATAGCTCGAGAGCGTTGGCAGTTGCAGCAAAGATGCTCATTTTTAAAGGGAGGGCACTTTCTTTGCTTGAAGTATGCGCAATGTTTTCTTGATGGTAGCCCTGCAGAAGACAGTTCCAATGGGACAAGGGAAGTATGAAGCAAAAGTAGTAACAAAGGCCCCCAGACTATATGCAGTCTCCCTCACCCCTCTGAACGGTGGCTTTGAACGTATTAAATTTATGGATACTTTTATCTGCAGTGAAATAATTAATAATAAAACTAGACTTAAATCGTCAGGGCTGTGGTAAAGTAAATGGCTCAGGTCCAACTGTAATCGTAAAATCACTGCGTAAATGCAGTGTTAATACACTTCCATTACCTAAAGTGCCACACTGGAAAGTACATTTCCAGAGCCTTTGCTTTATCTGCCACATAAACCAACGACCCTAATAAAATCTTTCCTAGACTTGTGCCAAATACAACTCTCCCACACATCCACATGTGAAACAGGAAAGTAGAGTTTTCTGACAAACCTCCTAAATGTTTCCTAAAGTTATCAACAAGGTGGCTGGTAATGGCAAGTAATTGTTACAATTATTTTAATCCTGTTTCTTAGGAAATGCAGTCTTTGGATAAAAAAAGTTCGTTCCTGGGATGTATATAGGGGCTTGGAGTTAAAGATGAAGAATCTGATGTCATTGCAGGATTTGGCAACTCCAATATTGTTCTCAGCAATCAGAGAGACACTGGTACCAGGTCATGAAGGTGACAAGAGTAAGTATTCAGCCAAAGAAACCCCAGTGATGGTCTTTCATGCTCTACCCATAGATGCAGCAGTACCATCAGGCATGTTGTAGAGCCACTGCTGCCGACTGTTCAGCGTGTAAGTGGAGCAGAGGTTTAGGTTTCAGACAAAGGTATCTTGTGGGTTGAGAAGTAAATTTGTGGTCTCTGCTCAGACAAAAGGACCCAAATGTCTGAAGGTAGGCCTGGCTTGCTAAATTACAGGGTTCTTCCATACCTGGCTGTCTCTCTGCTGAGCCTGAAAATAGCACTAAGCTTGAAAGGTTCTCCGTCTTGTCTGGGACGGGAGAATACGTCCCAGTAATAATTTCTATTAAACATTTATAAGAAAACCAAGCAATATGGCTAGATATTTTCCTGGATAGCAAAAGCGAACGTTTCTTAACAGTGAACACAGGACATGATGGGCAGAGGGAAATGGAAGGTAAGGAAAGAAAGGCCACCTGAAATATCAGCCTACTAGTCATTTTTTTAAGAATTATTGCAGAGGGAGACTGTTGACCTGACAGTAGTTTAAAAAAAAATAAATAAAAATTGTGGTGTCAGAAGGGGGAGAGATGTGTACGTTTTACCCAACTGTTGATCATATAGCTGGAAAACCAAAGAAGGTCATATGAAAAGAAAAAAAAAATATTTTAATTTCTCAAAGAAAATCCCTGTGGTTTGGTTCCTAGGGTATAACATGGACCAGTTGTTAGTTTTCAAAATTTGAATAAAATTTTTTTTTTAACTATTTTGGAAAAAAAATGTTGAAGTTCAATTTTCAGTCATTTTTAAAATGAAGAAATCTGTAAAGCTGAAAGAAAAATACAGGAGAGAGTGAGCATAATAGAATGTTTCTATTCCAATATACCAGGCATTTTTCACAGACAGTTTTAATAAAAGCACATTTTAAATTATTTTTAATGCAGAAAGCTCCTAGACAGACCTAGCACAAAACTTTTGTAATTTTTTTAACAAAAAATAAAAAAATTATCAACTGTTGTCTTTTCAAAACCAAGCCTTGATTAAAATTTTAATTTTTTTTTTTTTAACTGATGTCTTACAAAGCTGTAACAAAATATGGTAAATACCCCCGCCACTCCCCAAGATTTCTAGTGTGCAAATACTGTTTCTGTAGCTTACGGTAACTTCAATGGCAGCTGCGCAAATAAACATGCCTTTTAGTGTTATGATACGCAATATGTCACAGTACAAGACAGAACAACAAAAACCAGTAACAGCATCAAGAAATATTTCATCTAGGCAGATCAAGTTTACGGTTCTGGTGCAAACCAGAAAGTATATCCGGTATTTAGAGTTCATACAACTTCATTGTTTTTTACGTGGATTCCATTTGAACAGTTGGCTATATGCTTATGTCTGATTTTTCTTGTTCATTTACTTATTTTGCTGTCTCTTTGCTTTATAGGTCAGGCTTTTACTAGCAGAAGATACCACCTTGACAGACCCTCTGGGACTCCAGCTTCATAAAGTAGAAGATGAAGGCCAAAGTATAGTTGACAATGCTGTGAAAGAGTTGGATACTGAAAAGGTGAGGGGTGCCTGTTTTTTCCTTCTGTTTTTGCAAAATAGTATGTAACAAGCGGTTTGTTTGATGAAGTTTTGTTTCAAGAAATTAACGATAGAAGTGAATATTTTCCTGTGACTTACCTAGGGAGCAAAATTCACAGCCTAGTGAAACTCACTTCTTGTCTGTGGTGTAGTTTACCATCACTGTGAATTAAATTTAATTAAATTACAAGTTCTCAATTCAAAATATGAAACGTGATAGGTATAGAAAGATGTTATTACTACTCTTATTGTTCCCAGATTTTGGCAGAAATCAGCCAAATATGGGGTGCCATGGAATTTTCTTACAAAGAGCATCACAGGAATGGACCTCCTTTTAATAAAGTCAGGTGAACAGCAGCTTGAAACTTTAGATAACAATTAAGTAAGGATTTAATTAATAGAAATACTATTAGTACATCAATATCGTTCACTCCCTTAGTACATTTGGGTAGTTAAACCATTTTTTCTGAATCTTTATTGCGAGTTATGTTTTCTCCAGATGTTAGTCCTGGAAAATTATATGTATGATATGTAACTATACATACTCCAAAAATATTCCTGTCTCCATGTAGGAGTTTACAAAATTACAGCTTTCTAATCTTATACTTTCTTAGATTTTTTTAAAATCATTTAATAATATGCTGTCCATTTGCAGTGTTTAAAGATGTCTTCTGTTATGATATGCGATAATAACAAGTTACAGGAGAATTTGTTAAACTCTTATTAGCTCTAGTTCCTCTGTTTGATAAATTATTTTGATTACTGAAGTTTTTCCATTTCTCATTTTTCTAGGTTCAGCTGCAAATGATTCTGAAAAATAACTATGTGGCACATTTCATTGAAGGAGTGAAAGGTTGGCAAAATAAATTAAACATGGCATATTCTGTCATTTCTATTTGGATGGAAGTTCAATGCACATGGTCTCATCTAGAAAGTGTTTTTCCTGGCTCTGAACCTATCAGAAGCCAGCTACCTGAAGATGCAAACAGATTTGATGAAATCGGTAGAAAATTCAAAGCTAGTAGAGTTAGTGTTTTATGTCCGTTTGTATCTTGCATTTGAATTATTTAGGGTGAGTAATTAAATATATTTTTTAAATAATACCATATTGACAGTTTAGTCTGAGTATTTCTTTGATAATCTTGTTTCTAACCCACTGGATTAACGTCATTACAAGAATCTTGGTCTTGCTTGGGAGAATATCAGAGGTGGATTTTGCATACTTTATAATTAAAATCTAATTAATTACTTGCCTTGTTTTCCTTTTGTGTGGACTGGCAGCTGCTGGTTGATGCATTGCCACAAAACATGATTTCTTACAAAGTTCTGCAGGTCATGACTTTAATATCTTCTTTCGTTTGCACTTAGCTTTTTAACCTCCTGGAGTCACATAGAGGTACAATACTTCTGAGTTACAGCAATCTTGCCATATCATTTAGGACAGTGATAGCTAAAATACAAGTTTATGGTCCCTTATTTATTATTGGCCAAGGTTAATTACAGCAATCAATGTAAACGTTTGAACTTGCACAAAATATCGTGTCTTAATTGTTCATTCTGACCAAAAAAGTCACTGAACCTTTGCTTAGTAAAGAGGACGACTTGTGTGTGATCAATATATTTATAATTCAATCCACGTATGCCAGGGAAAGTTCTCATTGTGCCAAGTTCTGAAAAGCTAAGGCATGATAATGTTCTATAGGGAGGTTCTGCGTTTAAAATTTCTAATGAATTTCTAATTGGTTTAAGTCTGCAATTTAAACAATGTGGGCAGCAGCATGTCTAACTATATGCCCAAAAAAATAATATCTATGTTCACACCATTGTATGAGTTGAGAACCCTGTTAAGAACAATGAAATTATTCATGACGTTTAACATGCATGAGTTTCTTCATGGTGCATGTTGAGAAGGGATCGGGCTTGCACACATGAGCAGAATTATTGTACAAGTTTATGCTTCTCTTACAATTTGTCATTTTTATCTTCTTAGAAGAGATCTAATAGTATAATCAGTGATATTTTCTTTCCTCCAGTGCAGCTCTCTCTGTTCATTTTACATTTCCTTCATGTTCAGTCTAAACCCTGTCAAAATAGGTGTTTGCGGATTTTTTTTGTCTGTTTGCTGTTTAAGAAATAGAACCTAAAACGAGCTGATGAGGTGCTTTCGTCCAGCTCTCTTCTCCAGTGCTTTCCTTGTCCCAGTATAACAAACAGTATGAAACAGAAGAAAAAAATCTGAGGGGAATTCCATATGTTGCAGTAACTTCCTTGCACTTCTGTACAGTGGTTGGTGAGTGACATAGCAAATATAAAAAATGTGACGGAAAGCGCATGAAAAATCTGAAGCTTTGCAGCACAGGTAAAATTTCCAGTATGATTATTAATTGTTCTAGAGTGTAATTCTGGAACACTCAGGAAATGAGAGCTGAAAAGTCACATTTGCTTTTTGTATAGGCGTGAGATGATCTGATGATAATATTTTTGTCATTTGTTTCTATTGGACATATTGGACTTTCAGTGCTTTTTATATGGTCGGTTACGTTTGAGGCGCTGGTTCATTATTAATGGATTGCACGATGTAAAAATTGTCAAAGGTCTTAAAAAATATATTCAGTTTGGATCAAATTCATTTCCTCCCCATCCACGACGTGGGAGCTGGGTGTCTTCCATTCAGGCTTGGAGCAGGAGAAAGGGGATTGTGTACAGCAAAGGTACCTCCTTCAACACACTTAAAGGTCCTCCTTGAAAAGGTCCCACTGACGCTCGCCCTTACTGCCTGTAGGGGCAGGGATGTTTGGAGTCACAGCCTGTTTCTCCTTGCAGAAAAAGGTTATATAGGAAGTTTAAAAAAAAAAAAAAACAAAACAACAAAAACCCACACAAACCTGTTTTTTTATATGTAACTTTTGTTATCAGAGATACCAAGCTAATAGCTGAAGTGCATGTCACATATAAATAATTGTGTTGGTTTTTTCCTCTCCAGATAGGCATGTAATTGAGTATTTTGACAATTAATACTTTTTTGTGTCAATAACAGAGATGAAAACACATGAAGGTGTCCTTCATACCTAAAAGAAAACGTGTGCATCCTAAGAAATGTGGTTACTTTTCTCCCCCATTAGATGGATTCTTAGCTTTTGGGTGGGTTTTTTTGTTGTTTTTTTTGTTTGTTTGTTTGTTTTGTTTTTAAATTCTTTTACCTGCAAATAACTGCCCTGTCAAGTAAGAAATTTTTGTTCTTGTCCCCTACTTTCTAAGGCTGGACTCTGGAAGGTTGAAGGGGAGTTTCTGCTTAGACAAACGTATCTTTTCAGGGACTTTTCTGGTACAATTCTGTTCTCTTGGGTACCTTGGTCTGAATGAGTAAAAAGAGCATGTTCTTCGGTTTCTAGGAAGGAAATGTGTAAGGTTTTCCACTTTCTCTGTTCCTTACAGCTGTATTCATTGTTATCATTTTAAATTAAAAGTGGATTGTGTTGTTCTGTTTTACTGTTTGGTCTGATTTCTTCTCTAACTGGGAGGTAATTTTTGGTGTTAGGGTGATTAAATGTGTGTGCTGTTAAAATCCGTCTTCTTCTCAGACTTTCTCTTTGTGAAAAAGCTGTGGCTGAATATTTAGAAACCACGCGCATTGCTTTTCCTCGCTTCTGTTTTGTTTCTTCGGCAGACTTGGTAGACATCCTTTAAACTGGAACACAGCCAAAACAGGTGAACCTCCTTATGTGTTATTGTACTTCATTTTGTCTTCAGAAAAGCAAGTTTTCCAGCTAACCATGTGATGAGATAGTATCGTAGAACTGCACCTTTGTTTCTGAGTGTTAATTTACTTTACAAATAGGAACACTTTGTGTAAGGAACATGGTAAACATTTTTCCCCCAGCTAGGAGAAGTACGAGGTGTTCAGCAAGGAGAGATGAAACCGTCATTCTGAGAAGTGTTACAAATCCTGTGCTGTCTCTTGCTGGAAAGATAGCCATGTGCAATTTGCATTTATTTGGATTTTGGGATTGTAGGTTTGCAGGAATTAGAAAGGGAAAAGGTCAATGAGATCATCAGACGTATTCTCCTTCTGGCACAGTCTGATCGCATTTCAGGCAGGCTATGCGTGGTGATGATAAGGAAGACTGAAAGATCTATGGTCTCTGTTAGGCTGTTCCTGACTGAGCTGCTGACCATTGTACAAGGAATGTTTTTGTAGCTATCCTTCTGTTTTCCTCCTTTGAACAATAATCTGCTAGGTTTTGTGACACTTTGAGACCGATTTGTATAAAAACACAGGCACTTTGATGTATTTCAGAAGCTTTATACTGTTATCTACATGCCAGATGATACTCCTGGCCTCAGTGACTATCCAGCCACGGCCATTAATTCCCTGAGTGCTAGAATAATTGGTGTGTCTCAGGCGAAGCCACCTTAGATGTGATGTGACGTGAAGCAAAAGAACTGATACTTTCCAAGAGGATGAAGGGCTTGTGAGGCTTGAGCACTGTGCCTTTTCACACATGATGACAGAGTCTCGTAGCTTCTTCACATAACTAATTCTCAATGACTTGTTTCATCCATGCATTGCTCTATGCCGCATGTAAGAAGAGCAACCGAACAATTCTTCCCTTCTAGTTGTCGGGCGTAGAGCATGCTGAAGACGATGATCTTCAACCCCTATGGTCTTTGGAGAGGTGTGCAGTTACACAAGTCATTTAGGCCTGAATCGACAGTTTGTGAAATAAGCACTAGCCATAATTAATAACAATTTCAAGACTTCTCCATTTTCTATTGAGCCATCTTTGTCCTTCAGACTCTTCTTCTAACTGACAATAGGGTGATTAACTCTATTCACTACTTTATCTGTGACCATTTTTCCCCAGCTTTTAGCATAAAAACCTCCTGTGTAGTGATCATGCGGCAGTCAGATAGCATCGCCCTGTCAGTCTGCACCACCAAGGAAATCAGAAGTACTCTTATTATTTGTTCAGTTGGCATAAGTGTTCTAATACGGTGGAAAAAAATGGGTTTTAATTTTTTTGTTGTCTTTAAAACTTAAGAATGAAATGTTGATTAATCACCTGGTGATTCAGTGCATCTTACCTGCTAAGATCAACGGAAGACTGTGTGCTGAAAGCATTAGAATAAGAAACACAGTAGTAAGATTAGTGCGAGGTCTTCATGTTACCCAGTTAGTTGCTGTGTTGAATTTTGCTGAACCACAAAATCTTATTGTGTATAACAAATGGTAGTCATCCACTTTAATAGAAACATGCCTTAAAATAGCGTGATTGACACAAATCGAAAGTAAATGGTTTCCTTATATGTCTGGTATTTTTGGGTGCAGGTGGCCCATCACATCTTATCAAACTTTTTGACAACATTGCTGATGTCAATTTTCAAGACAATATAAGGGAATCTGTGAATACTTCCCTCAGGATGTACAGCAGAGGAGAGGAGCATGTTGCCTTCTACGAAGGGTGTGGATGCAGTGGTCAGGTATGCTGAGTTATGTGACATTTCCTTCACAGATTTTGCCCTGTTTGGGATGTAGTTTAAATAGACACTTTCAATGGCGTGAAATATTGCTTTTAAATTTAGAAATAATAATAATAATAATAAAACCTTTAGAACTATTTTTCCAAATTTCAAGACATTTTGTGGCCCCAAACTGTGTAATAAACTAAAACTTCAATAAATTTTCTAGCTGCCCCTTGTATGTAGGTTGGTTTTTTTTTAAAGTCTAACGAGTTAAGTGTTAAAGAGCAATGAAAAAGAAAAAAAATGTACTAAAACCCGCAGAACTGATGAAGCCTGTGGTTGAATGTTGCATTTCTCATACTTCCTCTCTTCTTCTGCCCTTCTATTTCATCTTCCGTTATACTTTCAGATGCCTTCCTCTCTTATCCTTTAGCACACGCCTCTCCAGACCTCCAGCTCTCTCCCATGTCCCCTATCAGCCGAACAGGGTTTTAGCTGGTTTTGAACCTCGTATTTGCTAATTGGCCGGCCAGCGTGCGTACTAACTGGGTAGTGGTAGGTCAGAAAGAACACATCAGCAGCTTCTGAGACAATAACTTATTGTTCTCAGAACAGCGCTGAATGGATAAGCATTCACATTGCATAAAATCAATGTTGCATGTGGTTCTAATGATTGATTGTCTCAGCAGGGAGGCCCCAGACTGAATGGGCAAATATATGCAGCTTGCCTCGTGGAGATAGTTTCTCCAAGATACGGCTGCGTTTGAGTGCATAGAGACATAAGAAAGACTGTTTGTTGTCTGTGTTTTCTGTTCTGCGGACACATGGTAAAACTTCAGACTTCCGTATTTGGAGCTCCAAGGCAGTATGTCTGCGTGTTTAGGTCAAATGGATAGGTAAACCAAACCAATGTCTGGTATCTCAGTAATTGGGAAGGGCTCCTCTGAACCAAATCCTACTGAAGAGGCAGTAGGAGAGAGAAAATGGAAGGAAACAAACCCCACTCTCAGTTCAAGTTTGTAAATCTTTGTAACGATTAATGAGATGAGCTTCCTATATTGGTACCATTTATGTTACATGCATAAACTTATGCATGTTTGGGGTTTTTTTGCTCCAAAAGGTAGAGTCTTGGTTGCAACACCCTGAGGAAACTGTACACTAAACGGCGCGCCTCCGCGTCATGAAGGCGATAGCGGCCTGTGAAGAGCGGCGGAGAGAACAGCGGGGTTTTGACTACGCAGCCCAGGTTGCACTTAATGGTTCACAAATCTGGTGGGTTTCAGACGTTGCAATGGCATTCGGCAGGCCGGAAGGGGGCTTGGCATCAGCCCTGAAGGACTGCCACACGAAGCAGGTATGGATATCTTCTTTTTGTTTAATTCAGTGAAAATAAGTACAGAGTGAGAATGGTCTCATAAAAAGACACGAGTGGCATATCTAGTAATTTTAGTCCTGTAGTAAATTAACTGCTATTGGCATCTAATGAAAAAAAAAAAATACACCTTTTGCTTCCATTTCTGTTTTGGGCATTGTTATCACATCTTAATTACTGGGGTTTCTGTAGGATTATTCTGAACTGGGATGAAAGGTAAAAGCAAAGATACTACCAAACATCAACCATGATGGTATGACAAGAACAGAGTATGTAACCAGTACGTATAAAAATTCGAAATGTGTGTATTTCTGTAAGGAAGCCAAAACTGTTGGTTTTACTTGTGTCAAACCAAAAAGTTTACTTCTAGTATTATTCGTTTTAGTCCCGCTTCAGAAGGGTACCTTCTGTAGTTTGATTTTTTTTTTTTTCTTCGCCCTTGTTTACCTCCAGCTTCTTTTGAATGTTTTTGTTCTGATGTGAGTATTGTTGCTCTTTGTGAAAACTTTAAGTAGTTTTGGTTTGCTTTTCCAACCTAGAAAATCTGCCGAAGGGAAATATGAAATAGGACAGAGACTTCTAAGGGGGGCGGGGGGGGGGGAATCTGATACGGCTGGATAAAGATTAATCTTTGTTTGCCGTTTCTCATAATACAAGACCTTTAATAGGCACTACCTGAAGCTATTCAGTAGCAGACTTTAAACCAAAGAAGTACTTTCACACAGTGTACAGTTTAAAATATGGAACTTTTGGCTACAGAATGATGGAAGTATAAAAAAAAAAAAAAGTCAAATGAAGGGTTAGCCAAATATCAGTTCAGTTCATGACTATTAAATATAATGATAAAATAGGCGGCGTGGTTTTGAGGGTTTAGTTTTGTTGGGTGGTTGGATTTTTTTATTCTTTTTTTGCTTAGTAAATTCTGGCTGATGTGTCTGTGACAAATTGTGCCATACGTTCCCAAGATATCCATCTCCTGGACTCATTTTTTTATGTGCCTTTTGTTGGGTTTGTGTTTGGTTTTGGTTTGCTTGTGGTTTTTTTTTTTGTTGTTTTGTTTTAAAAAAAAACAATCTCTGCTAGCTTCTGTGAAAGGCAGAGACTGGATCCATGACGAAGCTCCATGTGACCCAGGCAGGCTATGTTTCCGTGGTCACTTTGCAAGTAGAGCAGAGCACTGTCTCATGCTGTTGCTGCTTCCTGATGGCGTGACCTGTAGCAGGGACTTTGGGCAGGTTCTGCTGTAGAAAGGATGGACTAGGAAAGATCATCTGGACCTCTCTGCAGATAGCAGCTCGCTGCCATAAAGAAGGGGAGCTTTGGGTGTGTTTAAAGGAAGGTGCCAGAAATATTTCAGTTCAATTCCATTCAAAATGTTGCTATTGATGATATGATACAAAAAAAATAAGAAGCCTGGTGAAATGACATGCTGATTATATTTTTGTTGTAATAATTCTCAAAATCTATTAGGGTATAGACAGTGATTCTCAAATAACATGTTTGCATGGAGTATTACATTTTAGGGCTTTAACTCTGACTCAGTAAAAACAGCACCAGTAGTTGTTTTTGTACATTATATAAAAGTACTACAGAAAGTGTAGTGTTTGAGGTCTTACTAATTCACTGCCCATTTTTAAGCCGGAGCTTTAAAACATGTACAAGCGTAGTTCGGTCTCACACTAGCTAACCAATAAAATATATTTCTATTAGTTATACTTGCCTCCTTAAAATTACATGCAGTAGATGTGTACATTTTTCTTTCCTATTAATATGAAACCTGAAAAATTCCATAGGGTCTTTCTACTATGTAACACTGTATAATAAATTCATATCATATTTTGTAATCTTCCCTTCATTACTTTGCCTGTTTTGAAAATGTCATCTTTCCTAAGGTGCATTTTCAAACAGTTTGGCATTAAATGTTCTCAAGCAATTAGCGCCACAAGTTTTGTGGACTCTGTTGCATAGCTCTATGGAGATAGTAACCACAAAATTTACATTTCAACTTCATGTAAATCTTTTCCTCCTTCCATTCTTCCTGCCCTGCCTTGGCCATGTTCAGTAGTTGTGGATTGTCATTGTCTTGGAGGCAATTGAAATGTCTGTTTAAACCAGGATTTATTCTGGCACCTGAGGTTTAATACCAGTAAATTTGTACATACAAGCTAGATTTTGTGGTCATTTAATTCATAGCGTGGGCAGATGTAACTTCAAATAGCAATTACAGTAGATGGTACTGGGTTCCATCTGGTCTTAGACAGTTACCTAAATCTTTTCAGGTCACAGCTAAATGCTCTCATTACTGTGCTGCTTGGAGAACTTTCCTTGGGTGACTGAGGGAAAATCATGACCATTTGCACCAAAGATGTTCGCATTAGAAATGTAGTAGCAAGCCTTGAGGCTCAGATGGTATGTGTTTGGATCAACTATATTTTACATTTGAAGTTTTAGTGGATTTGAAAAGAATTAATAGTACCTAAGCCGAGTTGGGTCTGGATCTGCATGTGGGCACAAGGGAGCAGAAGGTGTAGTAGTTATGAAGACATCCTGATTCAGAGCTGTGTGCCATGTCTACGTTCTTGTCAGCTATTGCCTTGTGAATTTAAAATTTTCCTGAAGAAAAGTCAGGTGTCAACTTTTACCCTGCTTCTGGAAACCGTTTAATCTTGTAGTAGGTTTTCCGTGAGCAGCAAGATATTTCCTTTAAATTTCAGATTACAAAACCGAGCGCAGACAATCCTTGGTCAACCGGAGCGGTTTTTCCAAATGTCTTCAGTTATTCTGCTTTTAATTATTCCGTCTTTAAACGTTCACGGTGCGTTTTGTTCTCCTTTTAGACTCATACTTGTGCATCTCTAGAGCAGTTAACTCCTCTCTTGTGGTGACTCTTTATAAGTGCATAGAATTACAGTTTTGAGTGTTTATTTAAACCGAAGTGCTCTCTCTATGTATGACTTTGTTCAGGTAAAACTAAGCTGGCTGGCACGTGTTGCTGGTTTCAACGCACGAAACTTTTCACTGGATGGGGAGCGAAATGGGAAAGGATTCTCATTTTCCTTCTGACCTCCTCGGCCTCAGAAATAAAATGCGTTTCTAAGATGGCATTAAGACAAGAAGAAACAAGGCTTGAGGAGTAAAATGAAACTCATTCTGGTCAAAGTAATGTCTGCTCCCAGGCCAAGACAGCATTGTTTGTAAGGAGAGGTCTTGGCTTAATAAGTGGCAATGTGTTCTGCTGTAATAGCTCTATTAAAAACATGTCATACTCCATTGCATCTGTATAAAAGCACAAATGCCTCGAGGTGTGCCTAATCCTTTATAATTGGTTGTAGTAGTTATTATTCGTAAGTGGCTAGGAATGAGGTGTGAAAACTAGTGATGACAGCTGTAGCTTTGTGATTGGGTCACATTTCTATCAGCCGAATAGCTCCCACCTGGCAGAACGGCTCTGCAATGGCTTTTTAGGTCACCAGTTCCCGAGCTTTTGCTTGGCTGTCACAGCCACCCCACAGGCGGGATGACGCCCAGGAACACTGTTTTGCCAACACTTGCGATGCTCAGTTTCAACACTTTTATGAGTCCTTGGGAAATACCCCTTGGCTCGTTATTACACCTTTGACTGACAGGTAATGACTGTTACTAATACCAGTGTCTGCTTTATTTGTTTCAGTGAATAAAAAGTTAAAAGTCTTAGAAGTTCAGTGTTCTTTCATGCCTTATATGAATTTTATAAGGTTATTACGACAACATCTTTGAGCCTGTGTGTATGTAGGTGCATACTGAAATCATGGTATGATCGTAATGTCCATTACTTTTAAAACAACTGAAATATTTCTTGCATAACTTGATGTGTGCATTCAGTGTCTAGTCTGAAGAAGAATATGAGTGGATCTATACCACGGTTAATCAGGAGTTTTCAGCAAAATAATATTTTCCTTTTCACGTGTGAAAGTCCAAACCAGTACTTTTTTTTCACACCACATACAATTAAGCTTTTTTCTGGAAATGTTTTCACTGCAGAATGGAATTTCTTGTCAAAATCGGTGATGCAGAATGATGCACAAGCAATCCTGTCTGGCTTAATGCTTATGACCCTCAGTTGAGGGGGACAATTCTGGAGCTCAAGTCATTGAAACAGGGAAAGCGACAGCTACAGCCTCCTGTTTCTTGTCCTGTGTGACCACTGATAGGATATTCCTTATTGCTAAAAAATGTCTATGTGATTAGTTTTCATATCAAAAATAAGCATTTTCCAAGTAGTGCCACACCATGATTTTACATGCACATGAAACATTAAATTATAGTGAGAAAGTGGACTCAGAATAAATTTCCCATGAAGCATAAGGTTTGAAAAAACCCTGAACAAACTCCTGACATCGTAGATGTTGTTCCTGGCAATGGTAACAATCACTTTTTTTGTGTTCATGTGTTACATTACTCACACTTAGTCTCTCCACCTAACAATGAGCGGTGCTCCTGCAGGACCAGCTGGCACAGATAAAACAGAGACCCACCAAAGATGTAGGCCGTGCTTTTGGTATGATGGTGTATGTCTTCAGCTGTTCTGAGCAGATGGATTAGAAGGTGAGAAGTTCTGCTAAGCAGTACGGAAATTGTTGTTTAGTTTCTTTTTCATATGAATACATTGGATATCGTTGCTTTCAAGAAAAAGATCTTAAATCTTTCACTTTTTAGTTTAGTCTACAGGGAATATCTATAAAGGTTTGGTCCAGACAGAAGCTTGGGGATGCTTTGATGAATTCAATCACATCTCGGTAGAAGTTCTGTCAGTGGTGACAGTATAAGGAAAAACTATCCATGATGCAATAAAGAACAAGAAAAAGAAGTGAGTATTTTAGCAGTCCTTCTTTACTGTGCTTTTCAGTCTATAAATACTGAACCATAAAATCTTCTTCCAGAGTTCCTCTGAAATCCTTTGTAAATGCAGTGAAGGGAGTAGACAGTAACATTAAATCACCTGTGTAATATACTAACTTAAAATAACTTTCTCTTCAAAATGTAGCAATAAATGTGAGTGAACTCCTGGCCCTACAGGAATCTAGTTAAAGCTCTGCTGTTGAAACTCTGGTCCTGTTCAAGTCACATCATGTGAAATCACTGCATCGTATGGGTGAGAAGTTTGGGGTTCAACCTTGCAAGATGTCTCGGGGATTGCAGTGTTTTTGAGACAGGCCTTGTGTTCCCACTGTACCGTGTTCTCCTTCCTTTACTCGATGCTGCCTCCTGGCCTTTTCAAACCCACCACATCCCTATCAGTCTCACTTTTTCTACAGGCTTTAAAAATTAATTCCTCCTATGGACATGCTTTGGCCATATGCACTCTTTCTTGCTCTAACAGTCCAGTCTTTTCCTTCCAAATTCAGTGCTGGCCAGAGGAGCCACAGATTACTAAAACCTGGCACCTACCAGGGAAATGCCTCTGTTTGTTCAGCTCTTATAAACTTTTTTTACTCGCTCTAGGTGACCCTGCTCTGGCGGGGGGGTTGGACTAGATGATCTCCAGAGGTCCCTTCCAACCCGACCATTCTGTGATTCCTAAGCATTTGCTTTTGGCCATTGTGTGAGACTGGATCCAGGCCCAGAGGCACTTTTGTCTTCTGACCCACGATGGCTGGTTTTGTATGATGCAGTTTACATCTAATCCAACTGTAAAATTGTCATGTTATCTTTCTTATAACAGATTTTTATTCCTTGGTGAAAAAATTACATTAAAGTCATTAGTTGCAATATTTATTACCACAAACCCAGGATACGTGGGTCAGACAGAATTACCTGAAAACCTCACAGCTCTGTTCTGGCATGTATGCTATAGTGTATTTTTATATTATACAAGTATATCAAGTCTACATTTGGAGTACATGTGTCGCCAAATGTTACTAGTTTTAATTTGCAATGAAATGCAATTTGTGTTTGCTTTGGAATTTCTGTGGAAAAAAATCAGTATTCAAGTTGTGTGTGCCTGTACACCACAATCACAAGGGAAATTAAATGTACATCTTGGTTTTTGGTTTGTTTGTTGGTTTTTTTTTTTTTAAATCTACATATAATTTTAAAGGTACCTGTGAACACATGGAATGTACCTAAATATGTGAAAGAATATTCACTGTTTTCTGGTAAATAGGAATCCTCATAGCTGGCTTAGCCTAGTAAAAAACCCATCTGTATAAGTGTCTAGCTATCACATTCTTCCATGGGTGTAGACATGCATGCGTTCATAGATGTTTCATAACTGCCCGTTGCAAATGATGTCATATACTCTTACCTAGGAAGCTACTGGATGCGTGATTGAGGAGCAGTGAAAAGTATAGCACACGGGGGGAAAAAAAAAAAAAAAAAAAAAGCGTATGCTTTTGGACACTGTAGGACAGCCCATTATCTTTTTCTTAAAGTATGTAGTTACGCGTTGTATCTTAACACTAATGTTTCAAAGAAGAAAGTTTTGAATTTGAAAGATCTGACTGTATTTTATTTTGCATGTTGTGCTCAGTGAGTTTGTATGAAAATGGTGTTTCTGAAAGTGAATTAATTTCACAAGTAGTTGCTCTGCCATGATGGGCAGTAAAATGATGCCAGTTTATTCCAACAAAGTTTTGGAGCCGTGCTTCGAACAGTGTGGTTATGGTCTTTGACTTAAATGGTGCAGGGCTTGCTTAAAAAAGAGTTGTCACTTGAAATCCTTGCTTTTGCATTAACACTTTTCACTGATTTAATCAAGACTTGAGAAAAAAAAATGATTCTGTGATTTAATTTCTCAACATATCGGGGGTCGTGGTAGACAGTAAATTATCCATGGCCCAGCAATGTGCCCTTGTTGCCAAAAAGGCCAATGGAATCCTGGGCTGCATAGGGAAGAGTGTGGCCAGTAGGTCGAGCGAGGTCATTCTCCCCCTCTACTCTGCACTGGTGAGGCCACAACTGGAATACTGTGTCCAGTTTTGGGCTCCCCAGTTCAAGAGGGACAGGGAACTGCTGGATCGAGTCCAGCAAAGGGCAACTAAGATGATTAAGGGCTTGGAGCATCTGCCTTATGAGGAAAGGCTGAGAGAGCTGGGACTCTTTAGCCTGGAGAAGAGAAGGCTGAGGGGAGACCTTATTATGGCATACAAGTATCTAAAGGGTGGCTTGAAGGAGGATGGAGCCAGGCTCTTTTCAATGGTTCCAAGTGACAGGACGAGGGGTAATGGGCACAAGTTAGAACACAGGAAGTTCCGTTCAAATACACGGAAACACTTCTTTACGGTGAGGGTGACAGAGCACTGGCAGAGGCTGCCCAGGGAGGTTGTGGAGTCCCCTTCTCTGGAGATTTCCAAGACCCGCCTGGCTGCAGTCCTGAGTAATGTGCTCTGGGCAGTCCTGCTTTAGCAGGGGAGTTGGACTAGATGATCTCTAGAGGTCCCTTCCAACTCTGAAAATTCCGTGATTCCGTGATATTGAAGTTCGGTGGGGCAAGTTACAAGGCATGGCCAGGCTGTCTAGGGAGGCACAAGTATAGACATGCTATCTGGGATCTGCTTCTCTGATCAGTAAATCCCTTTGATTTTTAAAGATAGAAACTTAGGGCAGAACTGGGCATCACCGTTGCTTCTGGGAGCAAGTAGAAACATAGGTACTACTTTCTTCTGTAATAAAAGGTACATCAAGATTTTTGGCGTATTTTATTATTTCTGCTTTAGCCATGGAATTCCTGACATCATACCCCTTTGTGCTTTCACTGCAGAAAGACACAAAGTCTGCTAAAGTTAGAAAGCTGTTTGCTCAGGTACATCTCATCCTCTTGCCAACCAAACATCCTGCCTCAGGTGGCGGGACCGGGCGGCAGCTTGCTTGTTCTTTGAGCCTAAATTGCGATCATTTGTAACAAATAGTAAGTAAACATCTGTTTACAAGGAGGAGGTTAGGATTTGAATTAACGTGCCTCTGCAAATGTGAAATATTTTTGAAAATATATAACTTACCTGTTGGTTTACCAAGCCTTTTTGTGAATTACCACCTAAGATCTCTTCAAGGCAAGGCAGGGTTGGTGGGCACCAAGGGAACGATGTTGGGCAGCCCCTCGGTTCAGGATGTCACACAAGGGAGGAGAGGGTGATGGGGAACCTGTCCACCTGTGTCCGTGCAGTGTGGCTGCCATCCTTCCTGCATTTGGACGGAGTCAGCTGCCTTGGTGGCCAGGTCTTTTGCAGTCAGGTAGGTGTGGTATTTGACAAGAGAGTGGGAGGGATCACTCCCTATTGCTACCAGGTGTTTCATCTCTCAGTGGACAACCAGAGGATGGAACAGGCATGCAATTATTTTTGTTGTTGTTGTTGTGGGTTTTTTTTCCATTTGGGAAGAAAAGAGTAAGGAATATGAGTTAATATTAATTAATAACGTTTCTACTGAAATCTAAAGTCAAATTATGGCTTTCTTTGCTGTGCTTTTCATTATGGTTTTCTTTGCTTTTGATCTTTTTTTTTTTTTTAATTTTTCAACTATACTTGCTACATAGAGCTGAATTCTTACCTTTACTTGGTTGTCACATAAAATAGAAAGCCTTCGGAATTAAATTATGAACTGCTGCCTTTGGGACTCAGAAATTTAGTGCTGTGGCTGATGTCTGTAACAGCTGTTATCCATTGTACGATGCACAGGAAAAGCGGGAGGTAACTGGTAAAATATTAACTCCTCATATTTGCCATCTAATAAAAATATCACGAGGGAGGGAAGATACATTAAATACGACTAGCTTGATATTTCTTGTTCAAGCAGTTATTCTGTTTGCAAGAAGGGTATTGGTTATGGTAGGTAGAAAAGCGTATGATTTTTTATAATTGACTGCAACGCATATAGCTGCCCTTGTTTGGGCTTATGAAGAAATGCTTCTTAGGGAATAGTTTCCTTAAAAATTGTTTGAAAGAGGGATGCTTGCTCTTTTTCTAGAGTGTGTCATTCATTTCTGTCAGAAATATAGTGCTGGACTAAACCACTGGTCTTAATTTTGTCATATTTAAATATGAATGGGGAACAAAAGAAATCTTTGTATTTGTCAGTAGTAAGAAAAGTGCTCTGAGGGACAAATTTGCTGGTTTGTAGCTGACCTGAACACAAAATTCAAGCTGTCTTCCCTGCTACTATGTAACTTAAGTGGTGATTTTTAATGAGGTAGTTGTTTAGCCTTTGCATTATTGCTTTGAGTTGCTTTTTTTAATTGGAGATTTTTCTCATTTATATCATTAAAGTGGCAGTGGTGGTTTTTTTTTGAAAAGTTTGAACTAAAGGTTATATTTTAAAAAAGAAACAAACAGTAAAAGCTCTGAAGGAAACCTTAACTTCATATAAAAGCGTTCAAGCCCTCCAAAAATCAAAATCCTTTAAAAAACGGGGGCCTTTTTAGCAATGGCAGGGTGTTACACTTGACTTCGGGACCCCGTAGAGCTGCTGGCAGTCTCCTCCAGTCGTTGGTGGCCAGGGACTCCGCTGCAGCCTGTGCCTGCTTTGAGTTTCCGTAGTACCTGTCTCGCAAGCCCCGCGTTTCTCAGCTGCCTCCTTTGTGTACAGCAACGTTGCTGAATACTAACAATCAACAGTGCCTAATTAGCTCCTTTTACTTTGAAGTAAGGTCCTTGTTAGCTTTGACTGACACTCTTAATTGTGACTCTCGAGCTCTGTTTTTAAAAATGTTTGCACACATTTGATTTAAGTGACTTATTCTTACCATGTTTAAATACTAATCTGTGTATTTGGATTATGGGGTTTGTTTTCTTCCTCAGACGCTGTGCCATGGTTGTCCCTGACATTGAACTGATCTCTGAAATTATGTTGGTTGCTGAAGGGTTTATTGATGCACGCTCGTTAGCCGGGAGATTTATTACCTTGTGCACTCTCTGCAGGGAACTGCTTTCTAAACAGGTGAGGGTCTCTCTGGGCTTCAGGGTTTGGTATGTGTTAATTAACACATACTCACTTGGAAACACTGCATCTGGACATTGTAGAATAATAGTGTTTTTTTCAATGCATATAGTCTTATCTTTTATTTTGAAGACCCTTTAAATCACATGTCCATCCATATTAAATGGTTAGATATGAATTTAGAAGAAAATTTCCTTTCCTCTGATCTTGGGACATTTGTAATGCGTTAGTTTTGCGTTCAATAATTGTATATCACTGCTTCATACCTGGGGTGGCTGGACCACATCATGCTGTCGTGTAGTATCTATATTAGAAATATAACTATTTGTTGGAGAAGAGAAAAACCTTAAAGGAGAGTAGGAGTTATTATGAATATCAAATAATATATTATATTTGGATGAATATTTAAACTTTCCCGCATAAATACAGTGGAGTATTGTTTGAAAAATGCAAATAAAGCATTGCTAAAAAAAATAATTATTATACTAGGAAGAATTCATATTCGGAATAGTTAACTTAAAAATCTACAAGTGATAAGGCTTGGAAGGTTTATGATTTTCTTCCCTGTATGCAGGCTCTTTACTCATTCCCAACTGTATAATTTTTCACAAGGTATTCTTAATATTCAGTTTTATTAGTGGAATAAGAACTTGGAGAACCCTTCAGCCTTAAGCCATAAACTCGAGCTAGCAGAGCCATTATGAAAGCAAAAGCAACTTTATTTTCATGCCTACATAATTTTGAAATTATCTCTAAATATCCTGAAGTTTTCCTGACACAGCTTTGCAATGTTTCTAGAGATAATGAATTTGAACGTTGTATATCCTAAGATAGCAATATTGTCTGCTTTACTAGACCAGAGGTTCCTCAACTCTAATGATTACATTCTGATGGAGTCATTTTCTGAATTCAGAAAAATCACTTGTACAATTGTTTGCCATTTTAATATAAATAATAGTACTAGTAATATTAATGCTTGAAGCAAAAACTAGAATGCCCTTATTCATTATTTTTGTCTTGTTTTACTTTTAATGGAAAGGAGAGAAATCAAATCCTTTTGACTAAAATTCTGGGCTGCTGCAGAAAATATACAGCAGTTCGGAGGGCTCTGAAAATGCTGTTCCAGTGTTGGGGCTTTTAGGGCTCTCAGTATACCTTTGGGGCACTAGGATCCTAGCCTATGAAAACTGCTTCAGAACAAGTTTGTCAGGGATTTCAGTGCATATACTGTGAAGGAAGGGACTTCTGGTCTTGTCGTGCCATGGTAAATAGCCTGGATGTCGTAAAGTTCTTGTACACTGGACAATCCATACAGCAGGCTGCTGTAAAGATGCATAGCTTGCTCTTTAACAACCCATCAAACAGCAAACCATCAAAAAATTTGGAAAGAAACCCCCCAATATTACCTACATCTAAGCAAAAGCTCATTAACCCCAATACATTCCTAAAATTTTGTTTTCCTAACCATCTCCATGTTTAACTTCCATACCTAGGTGTAACATTTATAAAATATGGAGACTCTTTTTCCTTGTGGATGCTCGCCATCTTTAGTACCTCAGAAAAAAAACGGCAGTTTTTCTTACTGATTACAAAGTGTTCTGAAATTGAAAATTGCTTTTTATTTGTTCTTCTTTGTGATGTATTTTGTGCATTTGATTCACAGTGATGGAGTGCCACTGTCACAGAAAGTGACAGTGGCATCTTTTAAAAATTGTGTTGGTTTTGTCTCACCTTTTTTTTTAAAGTTAAATCCAGTTGCCGGATGGTCGCAAGTGCTGTTCCCTAGGGCTCAGTATTGGGGCCAGTTCTGTTTAATATCTTTATCGCTGATCTGGATGGGGGATCAAGTGCACCCTCAGAGAGATTGCAGACAACTCCAAGTTGGGCGGGAGTGTTGATCTGCTTGAGGGTAGGATGGGTCAACAGAGGCATCTGGACAGGCTGGATCGATGGCGTGAGGCCAATGATATGAGATTCAAGAAGCTCAAGTGCTGGGTCCTGCACTTGGGTCACAACAACCCCATGCAACGCTACAGGCTTGGGGCGGAGTGGCTGGAAAGCTGCCCAGCGGAAAAGGACCTGGGGGTGTTGGTCGGCAGCCAGCTGAATATGAGCCAGCGGTGTGCCCAGGTGGCCAAGAAGGCTAAGAGCATCCTGGCTTGTATCAAAAATAGTGTGGCCAGCAGGACTAGGGAAGTGATTGTTCCCTGTACTCAGCACTGGTGAGGCCCCACCTCGAGTACTGTGTTCAGTTTTGGGCCCCTCACTGCAGGAGGGGCATTAAGGTGTTGGAGCATGTCCAGAGAAAGGCAATGAAGCTGGTGAGAGGTCTGGAGCACAAGTCCTGTGAGGAGCCACTGAGGGAACTGTGATTGTTTAGCCTGGAGAAAAGGAGGCTGAGGGGAGACCTTCCTGTGCTCTACAGCTGTCTGAAAGGAGATTGTAGGGAGGTGGGAGTCGATCTCTTCTCCCAAGTAACAAGTGATAGGACAAGAAGAAACAGCCTTGAGTTATGCTAGCGGACGTTTAGGATGGATATTAGGAAAAATTTCTTCACTGAAAAGATTGTCAAGCATTGGAACAGACTGCCCGGGGAAGTTTGGGAGTTGCCATCCCTGGAGGTATTTAAAATACAGGTAGATGTGGTGCTTAGGGACATGGTTTAGTGGTAGCCTGGCAGTACTAGGTTAACAGTTGGACTTGATCTTGAAGGTCTTTTCCAATCTAAACGATTCTATGATTCTAAGCTGTTGTTCAAATTGTTTAAATCTCCAAAATGTTTCAAACTCCTCCTCTTTCTACTTCTATGCTACCTAGAAGGGAAAGGGGAAGAGGTGGTTGTTACACAGCCCTGGAAAAAGAGGGATTGAAGAGCCTCTGTGTGATTAAGAAGTTTTGCCTTCTGCATTGGGTATCTGTCTTCACACTGTGAGGGCTTAGGGGAAGATACAGGCTTCTTCTCTGCCCTTCGGTTCCCAAATGATTCTGGGCTTTTCCTCTAGGCTGCATATTTAACTGTTTCTCTTTTCCTTTAATGTTGGTGTTGGAGTTGGTTGCAAAATATGCTGATAATCTGTCCAGTCTTCTCTTTTGGAAATAAAAAAGTATTGCTAGCATCGGGTCAAATTAGTAGAAGTTTGGCAGCAATTTTTTCCTTGCCTTGTTTCATCATGGAGGTATAGTCGCAATTAATATAATAATATTTGATGGTGCAAATTTGGCTGGTTAAAAATAGGGAACAAAGTGGTAGAATACTAAAGATTAGATAGATATGCACATTTCACACTTTTTTGCTTTTTCTTTGCTAGACTTCCAACACTGGCCTAAAACCACTGCAAAACTACAAGGGAATAAAAAGGTGTCATTTTACTCTGTGTGTAATAACAGGTTGTTTTCTTCTTAAACGTTAACATTTAGGTTTATTCCCTGTGCTAACACGACTAGTTAAAATGTTTTCACAGGGCCATTATGACTGGGGACTTTGTGCTATCGAGTCCGTCTTGGTAGTTGCTGGCTCACTGGAAGAAGGAGGCAAGAGCAGGCCTGAGGATCAGGTAAAATCTTCACTTAAAAGGCATCTAAGAGTAGGGCCTGTTTCTGGTGTTTTGCCTTTGAATAAAACCAGAATCCTAAAAAGGGAAAGAGTTGATGCTTGCGATATTTGGTTTACTGTCCTTTTCCAGGCGCTTATGCGAGCCTTAAGAGACTTCAATTTGCCTAAAATAGTGACAGATGATATCCCAATTTTCGCAGGCCTGATCAGTGACCTGTTTCCAGCTCTGGATGTTCCGAGGAAGAGGAACCTGCAATTTGAACAGATGGTTAAACAGTCTACCCTGGAGCTTCCCTTGCAGCCTGAAGAGAGCTTTATTCTCAAAGTAAAATAATTCATTGCCTTTAATTACTCCCCTTAAGAGTTTCAATCAAAATAATTGCAAATGGGTTGTATTAGACATGAAGGTTATTTTTGGTTATGTTACTGTATTGATAAGGTGTCCTCAATGTCTTGGTATTTCAAAGACATTTTGTCATGGCAGTAATGAACCTCAGGATGATCAATGGGTCTATAAGGAAACACGTATCCTGTTCCAAAAAAGCCGTCTACACTGACAAACTTGTATGTTTGTGTACTCTGTGAAGCATTTGTACTTGGTAGCAAATTAATTGTTATTTTGCATAGGGAGGAAAGAAGAGTAAGGGAGCAAAAACGTACAAATAAGAAGGCGTGGATTTGGAATGTGCATGGCTACGTGTGATTTTTGTGTGTTCTGCTATTTCTGTGTAAAATAATGTACATTCTGCTATACACATATTAAAACATGTATGTATGCATGTATACTCATATGAATGAGTTGTCCATAAGCTAAATTTGAACACTAGTTTTAGTTTGAATTACAGACAGGGTGAAAAGGTGAAATTTAGAAATGCTGGTTAGTATGCGGACAAAAGAAAAAGTGTGCTTATTTGGACTACTAAGGAAGTATATTCCCACCCTCCTTCAAGTAACATCCACATCCATTGTATGTGATAGCACACCCCTTTCCTTCATTAGGATTTATGGGAAGCTGAAATAACCAAGATGGTTAAATGTGACTGATCTCAGGATTTATAAAGGATTTTCTGCTGTAGTCTACCTTGTCCCATTATCCTCATGGAAGGTTGAAAGACAATAAGCTATGCCTTGGGGTATTATGAACTTTGCAATCAGCCTTCTATAGAGTATTTTGGTTCCTGCTAACTGGGTGAATCAGAAGATGAGCACTGAAGAACACGGACTCGTTCCTATTGAACTTTAGAAAATCAGTGTGGGTGCTCTTTGCTAAGACAGAAATCCATAAGCATCTAAGCTGTTTTCATTCTGCAGCTCACAGAACTCTTTCTTGGGAAGAAATGTATTACTTTAGTGGACTGATTTTGTATTTTACCAAATTATAGCTGCACAACTGTTCTGAGTGTGGAATTCACTCTGCTAAATTCATGGAAAAATTGTGATAACTGTTCCATATCAGAATCCTACTGGACTGTATGGATGTAAAGCAGAATAAGATTTGTTGAGGTAGCTGCATTCATTAATTTGAGCCAGTTCTCTTCTGCTTTTCTGGGAGATAAATGACATTGCTTGATGCAGCGTCGGCTCAGCTGAGGCAAGTCTGCTGAGAAGGCTTGTCTGTTTTTCCTGTTAAAGGGAACAGGAACATGGAGGGGGAGATGGTTGTTGTTTTTTTTTTTTTAATAATTGTGTGTCTACAGTAAGAGGACCACAGGAGAGGAAAGGCGTTCAGTGTGTATCTCTTCTGTGCAGTAGGTTGTTCAGCTGGAGGATCTACTGGCAGTGTGTCACTCTGTGTTTGTTGTTGGAAATCTGGGGACTGGAAAGAGTAAGGTCCCCGCCTACCCGCACAGCGTGGTTTTGACCTTACATTGTAAAGAAATTGCCATGGTTCTTGCAAAAAACATTCTGCATGTTGCCTTTGCCTCAGGATCCGGTAGAATAACACATTATTCAGGCCATCCAGTCATTCACGTGATGTGCAATGGCAAAGCTTGAATGTTGCAAGCAATTTCTACATTTTGTGTTGCTTGCATGTCCCAAAGGAAAATTAATCATGTCACCAAGTAATGAGCATTCTATTTGACACATAGACCAAGTAATACTTTGTTCTGGAAGGAGAGGCAGGATGATTTAATTAGGCTTCTAGACAGAAATAGTGGAAAATATTGCCAAAACACAAGATAAATACTTCTAATAGATAATGCTTGCCCATTTCTGCTACTAAATGTTGGCACCTGCATGGATTTTCTTCCCCATTCAATACTTTCTGTTAGAGAAGATCAGTTGCAGAGTACAGCCACTTTAGAATGGGATTCTCCTTTCCTACCCTTAGGCTTGACGGAAATTTGGGGCTAACGCAGCACAGAGCCAGGAGTAAGTCAAGGTCAACGGTTGACTGAGTGCAGGGATTTGCAGTCAGAGACCCAGTTCAGGAGGGAAGTCAAAGATTCCTATTGTATCAAAATCGTGTCACTAACATGCAGCCTGTGCCTCCTCTTCAGGTGCTAGAAGTTCTGCATCACATGTATGTGAACATGAAACAAAAGCCTGTTTGGAATGACCTTAACCCAAAAGCTCTGACAGCTGATGAGCTCTTCGGTTTTCTGCACCATGGAACCTGAGAATGGATAGATGGGAAGTAGGACACGTGTTCTTACTAGGACCTGTTCCTGGAGGCATTGTTCTCCATCAGAACTGGACAATGCCTGAATTCAGAGAAGGTGGTGGAGACCAAATTCTTGCAGTTTTCTGTGTTTTGATGCAATGAGATGTGTGTGGAGAGCACTGGTGGTTATGGAAAGCCTGGAGGCAGGGGAAGATGCTAGTAGACAGAAAAGTACTAGTGTGAACGATGCCGATTCTGCTGCTTTAAAAGGCAAGTTATTTTCTCCCCAGACTCATGAAACCTCCCATGTCTCACCCATATCATTAAGACTAATGACATACTCTCCAGTAATCAAAACAGAAATAGGTCATTATTACATAAAATGCAGTCATTTTGCTGTATCAGGTGTTCACTGAAAGTATTTTTGATTTTTACTTTGAATAACCACCTAATAAGCAAGCAAAGGAAAAAAAGCATGGTTTTGATGCTACAAAAGCTTCTTGTTTCAGTGATGCATTAAGTCTTCTGAAGTTTTAATTGCTGTGCAGTGTTGTTACTGAAGCACTACAGTGATGGGATTCTATTGAAATATAATTTGCAGATCTCCTGTCATCTCTTCTGAGACACCAAGCTAATATTACCCAGGAGGGGCCAAAACAGTTAGTTTTAGATGGGGATATAGATCCTATGTGGATTAAGTTGCTCAACACTGTTACAGTTGACAACAAGGTGAGCAATTGAGAAGCAGGTACAGTGGCTTCCCCTTTACCTGTTTTCACATTTCCCTCTTCCTTTATTTTTCTGGAGGTAGTTTTTCAGTGTGTGTTCCTTTTTTCTTCCATTCTTATAATTTCGTTGGTTTTCACTATTGCCAAGTAATATTTTATCATCTGAATTATGCATAAAGTCTTGCCTATGTTGTACAACAAAAAACCTCAATGTAGCCTATGTATACTGTAAGGGTGATTGTGCCTCCTAGTGTATGGGTTGATGTAATTCAAGGTGTCAATCATAAGATTATTGAAACTGGCATTTGGAAAGCCTCTCAGTAAAAGAGATTTAAGATTCCATGAGTGAAGTCCTCGCATCACTGTAGTAAGGAAGGCTAGTGTTAGGAAATGTAAATAAGTCAGTTTAAGAATTAGCAGTAGTACCCAGCCTTCTTATTCCCTTCTTACTAATTATGCAGCTAAACCAATTTCGTCGACTGTTGGAAATGCTGCAACGTAACGAAATCCCAATCTAAAATCTGAAGGTAACCTTAGGAAGGTGATTGTAGTTTGGCGCATTCTGTTAAGCTTTCCTTTTTGAAGAGCTTAAACCTATCTAGTGACACGGTCTCTGATTGCTCAGCAAGGTGGCTCTCTGGGGCTATCCATATAGCCTAACTTCAGACAGTGAACAGAAAGTGGCTTTTCCAAGGGGTGTTTCAGAGCATCTGAGTTTGGGCTCCTGCTCTGAATCCTTTTCTGTTTATTTCTGTTGACATTTGAGAGAGACTTCCCCTCCCCTGCTTTTAATAGCTTTCAGAGCTCACATTGGTGAAGCAGGCTAGTCGTCTTTTGAATTAATTAAACTGTGAAAAAAAACTGTGAAAAAAGGTCAAGTAAAAACTTCAGAATTCATCCTCCTCTGTGTTTCTGAAGAAAAAAAACTGTAGCCATGTTCAGATAAAGTTTGTTTAGGTCTGTTCAAGAAATAGCATATATGCATGATGTTGCAGATAATCCTTGCTCCCTTGTGGGGCTATAATAAACACATGCCTGCCCTGATCGTGTTCTTGACAGACAGTGTATATTAGCTTGCTTTCACTGAAAAATTTACTGACGATTTCTAGGTTCAGACCCTTACAAGCAATAAACATGTGCCTCTGACCCCATCGATGTGGCTGCTGTTTGAGGTACAACATTTAAAAGCTGCTACTCCAGGTACAGTATCGAGAGCTGGTATTCTCTGTCTGAACATCCAAGACCTGGGGTGGAATCAGTGAGTATCTCATGACATTAGTTAGCATTTTTAAGATACATCTGGAAGGTTAATGGGAATAGACTCCATTATTTATGTTAATTCTTCTTTCTAGTTTTTATTCTGATAATAGTGGGATGATGTAGTTGGCGGCCCTGTATATTCTCAAATATGCAGTTTGGAAAATTTCACCATCAGTTTAGTGTTTTATTTTGCCTCTTATGTGTACTGCTTAATCAAGGCAGTAGTGTGGTGGGTTGACCCTGGCTGGATGCCAGGTGCCCACCAGGCTGCTCTATTGCTCCCCCTCCTGAACTCAACAGGGGGAGAAAAATATGACAACAGGTTCGTGGGTCGAGATGAGGACAGGGAGATCACTCAGTGATTACCCTCAGGGCAAACCAGACTTGACTCGGGGAAATTAATTTGATTTATTACCAATCGGGAATAGTAGGGTAATGAGAAATAAACCCAAATCTTGAAACACCTTCCTCCCATACCTTCCTTCTTCCTGGGCTCAACTTCACTCCTGAATTCTCTTCATCCTCCCCGCAAGTGGTGCAGGGAGACAGGGAATGGGGGTGGTTCATCACATGTTGTCTCTGCTACTCCTTCCTCCTCAAGGGGAGGACTTCTTGTACACTTCCCCTGCTCCAGCGTGGGGTCCCTCCCCATGGGAGGCAGTCCTCCATTGAACTCCAACATGAGTCCTTCCCATGGGCTGCAGTTCTTCATGAACTGCTCCAGCGTGGGTCCCTTCTACAGGGTGCAGTCCTTCAGGAACAGACTGCTCCAGGGACCCCCACAGGGTCCCAAGTCCTGCCAGCAAACCTGCTCCAGCATGGGCTCTCTCCATGGGTCCACGGGTCCTGCCATGATCCTGCTGCAGTATGGACTGTCCACGGGGTCACAGCCTCCTTTGGGCATCCACCTGCTCCCATGTGGGGTCTTCCATGGGCTGCAGGTGGATATCTGCTCCACCTCAGACCTCCATGGGCTGCAGGGGGATAGTGTGCCTCACCGTCGTCTTCACCACAGGCTGCAGGAGAATCTCTTGCTCTGGCATCTGGAACACCTCCTCCCCCTTCTTCTTGACTGACCTTGATGTCTGCAGAGTTGTTCCTCTCACATATTCTCACTCCTCTCCTCCAGCTGCTATTATGCAGCAGGATTTTCCCCTTCTTAAATATGTTCTCACAGAGGCGCTACCACCATCACTGATGGCCTCAGGGTCCATCTTGGAGCCAGCTGGCATTGGCTCTATCGGACACAGGGGAAGCTTCTAGCAGCATCTCACAGACGCCACCCCTGTAACCCCCCCACTACCAAAACTTTGCTACAGGAACCCAATACAAGTAGTGAACTGTCTGCTTTCTGTAATGCAAATTTGGCAGTAGCAAGAAGTGAATAGTTTGGCTACTGTTCTCTGACAGCTTTTTAATAACTGTCACCATCTTTGATACTGTTAAGGACACGGGTTTACATCAGCTTGACTTTTTGTTTCTCTTGCTCCTTTGGATCACAGAACTGCTCTTTTAAATTTATATCTATGCTTCGTGCAAATTAATTATGCAAAATATGTTTTCTAAAGAATATGGGTTTCCATGTATAAAAAGCAATTTAGTTGGCACAAGACACAATGCATTAACTTGAAGTGCAATCTTTTCCTTTTGCAGTTGTTGAGCTAATCCAAAACAGTTCTTACAAATTTCAGTAAGAAGTGAATCTTTTTAACATTTGTCAGTTGGTGTTTTTATTTTCAAGCAGCATTACTGCTGCTTCATGTCAAAATTCAATTTTTCAGCATTCCAGTGTCATCAACATTTCAGTCAGTTCTAACTGTCTGTGTTAGAGTTGTATGCCATTGGGACAAGAAGCCTTCAGTGCGCTTATTCCCCAGAGAAATCTTGTCAGTACGAGAATTTAATTAAACAGAATGAATCTGTACAAGCTGCCCACCTAGGGTGATGAGGATCAAAGGACTGGTGAGGACATAGAGAGGCAGTAAGACCTTTCACAGCAGACAGAGTATGGAGGTGGAAACAGGAGGCAACAAATTGCCCAAATAGAATAGCTGCGAATGAGTAAATAATTGGTTTAGACTGCATTTGACTAATACTGTGTGAACACGAGCAGGGGATAGAATTGCCAAATTCTTTGGAATATAAACAGGTGGGCATGTAGCTGCTAACCTGAAGCATGTGCTGTAGTTAGGATAATGATAAGGAATTTTAGACTTGGTTGTGATAGCGAATAGCAGATGAGAAGGGTTGCTTTTTTGTCTTCAATTACGTATAGCCAAACTTTTCAGCCAGACCGCGTTATATATACTACTGTAGAAATCTGCGGTGCAAGGTATGTTGAACTTGGGTGTCCCATAATCCTCAGTCTTGTGTACAGCTTACGCACTGGTATTTTAAATAGTCTGTTCTCAAACAACACAAAACAAATACAGGATTCTTGCTCCCACCCGCTTTTTGGTGGTGCAGCCCTCTGAAAGCAAGCGCAAACTATCGTCTAGGTCCTTTCTCCTTGCCCTTCCTGGAATAAAAGATGCAGTCAAGGAAAATGTGTATAGTCATATGCCAGTGTGCTCAGC
This sequence comes from Vanellus vanellus, assembly GCF_965231255.1. Lineage (NCBI taxonomy): Eukaryota > Metazoa > Chordata > Aves > Charadriiformes > Charadriidae > Vanellus > Vanellus vanellus. The sequence goes on from NC_138906.1 coordinate 35,982,817, forward strand.
TGTCATAATAGCTCTTAGAAATACCACAGCGTGATGACCTTTCTATGAACAAGTAAGTGTAGTAAGGCTGGCAGCACTTATGGCTGACTTAGAGCCAGCGCAGTAGTATTTGTGTATTGCACTAAAGGCAGTCATGAACAGTCCTCAGAAGTCAACAAAAGTTCACATTTCAAAGCTAGAGAGAGGAAATTTTGTGGTGTTTTAACTTCTCTCCGATAAAAAAATCGGTTGCTTTCCAGTTTGTTTTGCAGGTATGCTGCCAGCTGGATAGAAACAAGGAGATACCAATCCAAAAAAGCTAACTTGACCGCTCTCTTTGATAAATATGTACCTCCTTACTTAGAACAACTCAGAACAACCTTTGAAATTATTACTTCTATTCCTGAGAACAGTATGGTTCAGGTAGGTGTTAGGATTAAAACTATCTAAATTTTAAGAAACCGTATTTCTGAAACATCCACTGAGCATGCGGTCCTATGCAGGAGTAAAAATGCTTAAAATTACTACGTATCTAAAACATATGCGAGATGAAATTGAGAGGCTCTTATATGTCAAACCCGGACCCTTATTTTGGAGACCTACAGGGTTTCAGAGGTTTCATATTGCAGTGGTCCACTGTAACAAGAAGAAATGTAGCATGTTTATGGCACTGCACGTAATTCCCTGACTTCTCAGTTCTTGTGTTGCTTCTGTTAGTAATGCCTTAGGTAGCTTAGGGCTAGCCATTTCATCTCTCTGTACAAGCATTCTCTCTCTCTCTAATTAAACGCTTGCTAAATTCATTAGCGTTAGTTACTCTCATGCTCTGATAACGAGGCCCTATGTTATTAAACATTATTAAAGAATGGAGCTGAGCTCTGTTTCATGTATAAACGATCTGATAGTGCACATCCTTATGTTGACATTTTAAATTTACTTAATATGCCTTGTCATTCTAAACTCTTGTGAGCATTTGCCTGCTTCTAAATAAGTCAGTCTGAGGGGAGAAAACTGAGTATGAGTGTTAAGAATCTGCCATAACATCCACGCCTGAACTGTATTATCTTCTTCATATACCTTGCTTTACACAGTGTAGAATGAAGGTGCTTTCATACATTTTATCAGAAGATCTCTTTCTGCCTTTGACCTCAGAAATTTGCTCCTAGACAATAAGGACACACAGCAAGGAGTCGCGGTCTCATTACTTAAATAGCTTCTTGAGGTCACTGTCGCTTTCCTATGGAGTAAGTCTCACGGGTCACTCTTTTCACATACTTATTTATTGCAGAAACTCTCTTCTGCGCTGGATTGTTTGCTGACCCCTGAAAAGGTGCCAGTGGATTGCCCTGGAGAGCTCGAGGAGATGTATTTCATCTTTGCTTGTATTTGGGCATTTGGTGGGGCGCTCTCTCAAGATCAGGTAAGTAAATGAAAAGGACCACAGTATCTTACTGTGCTTCAGAAACAGACTTAATATATATACACACCTACCTTCCTATTTAAGCAGATATAAATACATATGTGCATGTGTGTCTATATGTATGTGCAGGTTTTAACCCACTAATGCTGCTCGGGGGTGCAGAGCAATGGCCTATGCATCTCATTGGTTGGCCTGTAGTACTGTATACTTCAGCTCTCAGGGCTCACCTGTAAATGAGCTAGTTTGATCAGAGGGAGCTGACTGTCCCTGGTGTCTAGAAAACTGTCCCCCAAAGTCCCTGGTGACAGGAAAAGGGGAAACATTGCACCCATTATTAAAAAGGGTAGAAAGGAGGATGCTGGGAACTACCAACCTGTCAGCCTCACCTCTGTGTCTGCAAAGATCATGGAACAGATCCTCCTTGAAGCTACGCTAAGGCACATGAAGGACAGGGAGGTGATTCGAGACAGCCGGAATGGCTTCACTAAGGGCAAGTCCTGTCTGACCAGCCTAGTGGTCTTCTATGATGGAGTGACTACATCAGCAGACAAGGGAAGAACTACAGGTGTCATTTATCTGGACTTCTGTAAAGCCTTTGGCATGGTCACCCCCCCCAAAATCCTGCTCTCTAAATTGGAGAGGTATGGATTTGATGGGTGGACTGTTTGGTGGATGAGGAATTGGTTGGATGTTCACATCCAGAGGGTACTGGTCAACAGCTCAATGTCCAGATGGAGATCAGTGACGAGTGGCATCCCTCAGGGGTCCGTACTGGGACCAGTACTGTTTAATATCTTCATCAATGACATAGACGGTGGGACCGAGTGCACCCTCAGCAAATTTGTGGATGACACCAAGCTGAGTGGTGTGGTTGACACACCAGAGGGACAGGACGCCATCCAGAGGGACCTGGACAGGCTCGAGAAGTGGGCCCACGTGAACCTCATGAGGTTCAACAAGGCCAAGTGCAGGGTCCTGCACCTGGGTTGGGGCAACACCCAGTATCAATACAGGCTGAGGGATGAAGGGATTGAGGAGGACCCCTGCCAAGAAGGAGTTGGGGGTACTGGTGGACGAAAAGCTGGACATGAGCAAGCAATGTACACTTGCAGCCCAGAAAGCCAACTGTATTCTGGGCTGCATCAAAAGAAGCGCGGCCAGCGGCTCAAGGGAGGTGATTCTGCCCCTCTGCTCCGCTCTGGTGAGACCCCACCTGAAGTATTGCGTCCAGCTCTGGAGCCCCCAGCACAGGAAGGACATGGATCTGTTGGAGCGGGTCCAGAGGTAGGCCACGCAGATGATCTGGGGCTGGAGCACCTCTCTTCTGAGGACAGGCTGAGAGAGTTGGGGTTGTTCAGTCTGGAGATGAGAAGGCTCCAGAGACACCTTATGTCAACCTTTTGGTACTACAGGAAAGGCGTCCTACAGGAAAGATCGGGGTTTTAACTTTTTAGCAGGCCCTGTTGCAACAGGAGAAGGGGTAATGGCTTTACGATGAGGGTGGTGAGATGCTGGAACTGGTTGTGCAGAGCGGTGGTAGATGCCCCATCCCTGGAAACATTCAAGATCAGGTTAGACGGGGCTCTGAGCAACCTGGTTGAGCTGAAGATCTCCCTGCTCGTTGGAGGGGGGTTGGACTAGATGGCCTTTGAAGAACCTTTCCAGTCCAAACTATTCGATGATTCTATGACTGTCTGCAGTGCAAGACTGTGTGCAGAGTCATTCACCGTGCATAAAGAAGTTGTGTTTGCTACAAGTGTTATCAGTTGTACTTTTTGATCTATACTAAGGCCCCTGGCAAGCAACAAAAAGTACCATGAGGGTCATGCCTACCAGAATTAAAGCACCTAATAAATGGCTGGACAGATGTATGTTTAATCTCACCTGTTGGATTTGTACTGAGAAATGTAGATATTAGCAAGGTATTATAATACCTTTAGTGAGGTTTTTTTGTTGTGATGCTACAAAAGGTTTGAAGAAGAAAGTTCTAAAACTCCACATTTACTTGTCAGTGTTTTGCTTAGATAGACCTTGATTTCTTGAGGAATATCTAGTCATACTTGCCTATTAAAGACTAAAAAAATACAGTTGGCTTTACTGCTGTGTAAATGAGATGAAGCTCTTGTGAAGGAACAAATTTATAAGTGTTTCATCCATGGGTAAAGGAGCATCTTGCATAAGTTGAAGAATCAGAAGCAATGCATTATCACATCACCACAGACTGGGAAGGTCTTTTTTGGGCATATTAACATCTGTTTTCCTATCCTTCAAAAAGCCTTGCTCTTCTGTGGACATACAAAGCAAGAAGATCTTGTCTGCAGCAAGTCAGCTCTGATGTCTCACAGCTATATAGATTTGAACTGAATTTAGAAGTTTTAGGAAATAAAATATTTGGGCTGTATGTGGTGGGTTAGCCCACCTAGCTGCTCGCTCACTCCCCCTCCTCAGCAGGGTAGGGTGAGAAAATAGGCTGAAAAATCTTGTGGGTCAAGACTGAAGGTAGGGAGATTGGTAAGCAGTTACTCTCATGGGTAGAACAGAATTGATTTGGGAAAAATTAATTTTATTTGTTGCCAATTAAAATGGATTTGGGTAGCAAGAAACAAAGGCAAACATTAAAACAAAACCTTTCCTCCATTCCCACTCCCCAAGCTCAGCCTCACTCCTTCATCTTCTACCCCTCCATTCCAAGTGGTGTAGGTGGGTGGGGGAATATGGTCAGTATAATGTCACTCCTTCCTTCTCAAACTTTACCCTTACTCCATGTGGGCTCTACATGGGCTGTAGTCCTTCAGGACTTATTCACCTGCTCCAGTGTGGGGTCCTCAGCTGGCTGCAGTGTGGGTGTCTGCTCCAGCAACGTGGCGCTTCCCCTCCTCCTCCTCTTCCTTCTCTGACCCTGGTGTTCTGCTGTTTCTCAGTCTTTCTGCCCTTCCTTGAATACACTTTCCCAGAGGCATCCCATACATAGCTGAGGGGCTCAGCTGTGCCCTGTGAGTGGGTCTGTTGGAGCTGGCTGGAACCAGACATATTCAGCATGGGGCAACCCCAGCTTCACCTTGCAGGGACTACCCTGCAGTCCTCCAGTGTCAACATCTTGACACGAGCACTCAATCCAAGATGTTATCAGAAGGCCTGACTTTAGCCCCTTAAGCAGCAGCAATACTGAGATATTGCTGTGATCTTCTTGGTTATTTCATCACAGTCTATATGTGTATGTCTGGTTTTTGTATGTGCTTCATATGAATGTCTTTATGGAAATAGTACTGTTAACAATTAATGCACCCTTTTATAGCTTTCGAATTACCAAGCTGAATTCAGCTGCTGGTGGCTTAAGAAGATGAAGGCAGTGAAGTTTCCATCCCAGGGTACGGTGTTGGGTTATTACCTTGATCCAGAGATGAGGAAGCTCCTGCCCTGGGTGAATAAGGTCCTAAGTTCTGATGTGGCTCCAGATGCACCTCTGCAGGTACAGTGCACACCAGTGATCGCACAGCTGAGCGCTGCTATGTGCAGGAATGTTTTGAGGTCTTGTCATGATTTCTGATGTCTTCTTAGATGTCCTGGAAGTAACGCTCTCTAGATGTGTTTGGATAAATCCCTGCTATCTGGGCCACGTGCCTTTATTGAGCATTGAGAATTAACAATGAAGTAATGCTTTTATTGATTTTTGTACTATTAAATCAATCCTGAAGACATACCATATTCAATGTGTTAGTGGTTTATACCCTTTTTCCACAGTTAGGAGAAAGTCCGGCTCCAAGTCCATTTAATCATTGAAAATAATGCCCACAGCAACTGTACGTCACAAATTGAAGCCTTAACATTTTTCTATTGCCAGTTTTATGCACAGGTATTCTTTTGCCAGCTAAATTCCCTTCATACTAACAGAAGCGTATGAGGTGTAGGGGAAGAAAATCATTTTACCACCTTTCCACTATGCTCTTGATCAACTTCCAAAGTTAAAGTTATATTTATGTAATAAAAATTGTACATGTTGTTATAGTACGATATATAGCTGTCAGTGGAGAAAAAGAAAGCATGAGCTACTAACTCTAATTGCCTCAGTTTGGGGGTTTGGTTGTTTTTGCCTTTTTTTTTTTTTTTTTTTTACTGTGATTTGCGTAGAATATTCTCACGTGCTTCATGGTGTTTTGATTGCATTAACTTCTAGATCTTTTTCTTTTTAAATGCTTAGGTGAGTAGGAATTTTCCTGGGTTGATTAGAAGTTTGTGGGCATAGAAACGTGGAGCTGGTGCTCAAAAGACATTATCTATTATCATCTATCCTGGAACAAGTTCTCTTTGAGGGATAATACTCAATAGGAAAATACAGAACTTGGAAAAGAAAGCTTTATCAGGCAATGAAGGTTTTAGGTGCTCACAGTAACTAAAGCTAATCTATTGCCAACTATTTGCCCAAACAGTTTTATGTCTGCTGAAAGCCAGGCCAAAAAATAAATGGAAGTACTAATTGAAAAATTAAACCAACTACCTGTTGCACCAGCCTTTGTTTCTCTACCAGTTTTTGGGAGACTAGCATTCTGTAAAAGTTGAGATGGAACCAATGCATTTCAGCTACAACCTGATTTCAAAATCTTCCTACTAGGAGAAACGGAATACAAATTTTCAAGGAGAAATGCTGTGTAAAAGGAATCCAGTAAAACATTTTGTTCTAGTAATTATGTTTGACAACAAGAGAACGGTGTATCCCGTTTCATTGCTTTTTAAAATTCAGTCCTAGCCAGAAGAGAAAGAGACCGAAATTACTGTTTGCTTTTAAAATGAAACTGTGTTGTGCAAGTGTTTGATGGGTTTTTCCTTTTCCATTTTGGGCAATCTTTGTTCACACATCTGAGACTGCACATCTCTGATATTTTATTGATTTACTCTTCACAAAAACCAAACCAGTCATGCTTGTTGGAAATGCCAGAGTAGGAAAAACAGTATTTGTAGGCGACAAGCTCTCTCTGAAGACAACCTCCTGGCTAACATCCCTTTCAACTACTACACAACATCAGCAGCGCTCCAGAGTAAGTAACATACAGATGCGAGAAACCTCTCTTCCCTCAACAGCAAAGCTGAAAAATACTATGTGGTTATGACAGTCTCATATAAGTGTTGGCTACTGTCATTGCCTGGGTCTTGGCAAGCTCATTGCTTCGCAAAGTGGCAAATTTAACGAATCTGGGGCGGGCAAGAGGAAAAGAGGAGGGTGAAACTGTTCGGGGCGAATTGGCACTGACACTGTCCTCCCACAGGTTGCTCTGTGCTTGCGGACAAGAGAAAATTCGTCTTTGCCTATGTTAACAAGAAGCCTCGAGTCAGTTTTGGCTAGCTTGGGTGCTTCTGCGTTGTGCCTGGAGATGTACCAAAAAAGGACAGTCAGGAGTTGGGTTTGCTTTCTCTATGCACCATACAGTCCCCGAGGAGGGGCAATCCCTCTCTAGAGAAGTTTGGAGTCTCCACAGGCGAGGTGGATGCAGAGCAAAGGAAATGTCAATATAACACACGAGCAGAGGGGGCTGTATGTTGCCCCAAAACATTACACTGGTGGTAGGTTTTGGAACAAGCGGAGCCATACAGTCAAAGCAAAACAGGCTCATAAAAGCTCTGTGTCTCTTCTGCTTTTCATGAACAACGCAATCCAGGAAGAGCCCAGCTGTCAGTGGGTATGCCCTCTTTGCCTTCTTTTTTCATCCTTACAGTAATTTGAGCTGATACAACTATACAGAAGAAATGACATGCCTTATTCACCATACAGCTTTTTACAGCTGTAAAAAGCACGAGAGAAAGAATTTAATACAACTGTCTTATGCTGTCATATGTCTGGGAGAAGATACAGAAGTACAGAAGACAATTTATCGCTTTTAAAAGCTTTCCAAAATGTAAGGAGTCTTTAGATAAAAATCTTTAGAAGTGTTTAAGTTTGCTTCATGCTTAATTTAACTTCTTATGCAATCAAATTTTTAATTTTGAGCCAATCTGCTGTTAACGGATCAAGTTGTCACTAGCCTTAATAAGTATAAATCCACAAATTTCTATTGAATAACTTTTTACCCTGCTTTTTCTTTCCTGTCTCCTGTTGATTTCTTCTGTATTCAGGTCAGATAAGCAAATACCACTTCCAGTTTACTTTATACCTTAGTTTATTCTTTGAAGCATTTCCAAATTCATATTCATTTAGAATCCTGCATTAACAAAACTTAATCACCTTTTTGCTCCTTCAAATTAGTGGAGAGGTTTGGGGAAAAGAAGTCTGCAGCGTGTCAGAGCAAGATCATGAACTGATGTAAACTGTTATAGGTCCTTTCATGGAGAATCAGCCTTAAAAAGTTTTCAGCTATTCCTCTGTTCTGAGAGGGATTTTTTTAGCTAATGATTGCCATTCCAGCAGCAACCATGGCCAAGGCATCAGAGCACAAAGGCATAACACTTTCCATTGCAAACAAAAGCTGATGAAAGGAGGTCCTAGGCAGCAAAGGTTGTGTATTCTTCTTGCAGGAAACTTCTTAAATAAACCGAGCAGGTGAAGTCAGCATCTCAGGGGCTTTCTCTCCAAGCGTATCACACCTGCCAACCATACTGTGGCATAAACTGGGAAGTTTATGAACCTTCGAGTCAATAATGTAACACATCCACCGCTCCCTCTAAGAAGTATTAAGAGATGAACAATGAAGTGGACTTCTCTGGTTGTCTGCAGGTCTTCCTTCTGCCCACTGCTCTTCAGCCAAGTCCCTCTTGTTAAATGCTCTGCTCGCAAGTTCCCCTGCTAATCACAGCAGGTGAAGAACGGCGTGACAATTCAGAAACAAATATATGGCGTTGGCTATCCATTGTGCTTACAAATTTTTTTTCAGTGAGCTGTGATGGAATGATTTTGTTCTGTCATAGATAGCTCAAAATGACTGCCTCTTACGTTATTTTTATGTTTGTGTGCACCGGTGCTTCTTCCTATAAAATGCATTCAAGTGATACACTGAAATGTCCTCTTTTTGTGCTTTAGGCTACTGCTCCAAGCAGTTGTTTGGAACAATCAAATCGTTGGATTTTTTTCTTTAATTCTAAGAGGCATTCACATCAAATTACACAAATGAGCAATTTAAATTAAGTCTCAGTTCAAAAATAACAGATTAACAGCTGAACTTGAAGTACAATAATTCACTACATTGCCATGTTCTTTCCATAGTTTAGAGGTTGAAAGATTTTTTTTTTTCTTACAGATCATATCACTTTTAATCTGCAGTATTTTCCACTAGTTCCCATTTTATCTGTATATATGTAACTTTTTTGAGGTATCTGCTAGAGTGGGTGAGATTAGCATGTAGTGTTGAGTTTTATTTAGCATTCCCCCAAGACATATGACTCACCCGCTCTGCCTCTAGAACAGCAGAAAATTTCAAAATGTTGCTTGATGCAGGTGGGTTCTGTCACAAACTAATATTGGTACATCAAGTTTGGGGTCTTCAACAGTACTAAAGTCTGTAAGAGTGCCATAGAGAAGAAATTTGCATAAACCTTTATGTACAATGGAATTTAGTACAATATATTTCCTTATTGTACTGCAAAAATACAATATTTTAAAAAATATAATAGGATTAATAGATTAGAATTGTGGACGCTATTTAAAATTTAGATAAGGTTAAGGATCAAGAAAGAGTATTCCTAATTCAGGGTTTTAAAGTACAGGTATATGTGTACTACATCTAAAAGAAGAAGAAAATCTTCTTTTATGTAAGATTGCAAGGTAATTAAGGTACTTTAAACCTTTCATATGCACATCGCTTCTGCAAAAAGTTTTTTCCCCTTTGTGGTAGAAAAGCAGGATAAGTGCAGTCATGTTTTTTTTTCCCCCAAAATTATGATCATCCAGTGGCAAATATGTTGAGGTTCTAAATTTCTATCTTGTCCTCCAGCACACCTTCACTTTTCATCTGCTTACTTTTCTTCTCCACAGTCAGTAACCATCCTTTTAGCTGACTGACTAGATGGAAATATCCTTGGAATCATTTGTTACCTTTCTTGAATTGGCCAGACAAAATCACTGTTGAGGTTTGCAGATCATTTATTTCACTGTAAGATGGCAACACAAATGCTCCTTTCCTCCTAATGGAAACTGCGTGCAATGGTATATTTGTTTATACTGATTTGCCTAAGAATCCAAAAAGTCTGCTGTATGTCACATACAGCGTTCAGCTGTCACTACACAAGTGCGGTTTCCATTTCCTACAAGCTCTCATGAGCACGTTGCCCTGTTCTTGAAAAAATAAGACAAGCTCAAAACCGTATGTGTTTACATTTCACTCTTTTCTATCTAACCCAAAAGATTTTAACACACAGCCTAATGCAATGGAAAAAAGAAAGAAGTCTGTACTCTGCATTTTTTTCCTATTCTACTTATTATACATGGCACTAATATTACTAATATTCCTTTTTTTTTTTTTTTATTTCCCTTCCTTACCCTCCGTTCTTCTTGACAAATATTAAAGTCACAAAAATGTGGTCTTGGTCATCTTAAAACCAATAGAAGGTGTAGCCCAAATTCACAACACTGTTAAATGGACAAAATTTTTGAGAAATCTTTTTCCCCTTGCCCAGCAATATTGAGTAAGAAATCTCATGCACGTAAGACCTGAATTAAATTCTCTTCTGTGCTGCAAAGGTTGTAACCACCATCTTCCCTAAATGTTTCCTAACCACCTTTGGCTCAAATCCCTGCTTAAATGAAGCAGAGAGATTTTGAAATTCGGCTGCTCACTGAAGATGAGAGCCCCAGTCACTGGGACATGCTGAAAAGTTTTCCTTGAAGTCCACCTGTTACTGTGGTTTCATTTTGTGCAAAACGTTTATGTGGTCATTTAGACAGCAAAAATATATGATCTCGGAAGGAAGAGCAATAAGATAGATAGATTCCAGTCCTGCTTTAATAAATTCCTAACGATGATGAAGTTGCCTGTGCAGTTGAAAATCAGATTTCCATGGAGGATGAATCCTTTATTTTGAATCTGTGGAGTACTTCACTAAGTGACAAAAATTGAGGATCCCTTCATAGCGAAGTTCAATATTCTAATAATGCTGAATACAAGTAGTTTTCTTCTGTATTTTCAAGATGACTTAGCAGCCTTCTGTAGTTAGTCTTCCCCTTACACCTCTGAGGGAAGCAGTGCAGTTGGATAAAAATTGTGTAAATTCAAAATTTATGTCTTAAGATTTTACAGATCTGATGAATACATAGGGGTATTTGAATTCATTTGCTCACTGTTGTAGTAATTTTTTTTATCTGATGGTCTCCATTCAGCATCATGCAAGCACCTCATTTTGGGGAATAGGCTGAAATTTAATACAATCAGCTTAATATCCCTCAGTGTGGAAGATGCCACACTAGTGTCCTGATTAAACGATAACTATTATTTATGTTTTTACACCTGTTAAAGTCCTTGTTCAGTCCTTCCCAAGAGGAGAAAATAAGCTTCTTCACTGGTAAACTTGCGGAACATCAGAATACCTGGGGATTTCCCATTCAAAGCATTTCAGTTCCAAAGGATGCAGATGGATATGCAGCGAGATTTTTCTAAAGCTGTGAAGTAGTCAATCAGCTAAATGAACAAGACTCTTCTGGAATTCAGAATCACACTGTGATGTTTTTGCAAAGGCACCCTGTAAGTCTCACTGATTACTAAGAACTTTGGTAATTCGAAAACCCTTGTAGGTGGTGAAATGTTTCATAAATTTTAGCCAGCATGAGCCTGAATTAGTGATTTTGTTTAGTTTCAGTATTGCTTAGTATGGTAATAATTTTTATGTATGTTGCATTACGTTTCAGAGATGCTTTAAAAAAAACTGGAGAAAGAAGTTGGTCATAACTACGGTCAAGTAGGAAATAAGGAACTTATCTGTTTTATTGGTGATTTGAATATGTCTGAAGTGGATAGATACAGAACAGTTCAACCTCATGCATTGATTTGGCAGCATATATGTTTGTGGGGAATGAGGCAAAAGAAGGGTTAAGTGTGGTAGAACTAATAGGGAGGAATAAGCAGCTGCAGCACTGTTTTGGCAGACGATGAAGTTGTGTGAAGCTACTCCCTAGATAAGGAGGTGCTTCTCATAGGGAAGAGAGATTCCCTTCTCGGTGGGAACAAGATCTTTTAGAGTACGCGATGGTGTAAACAAGTAAAGTAGAAAATTACTGGCCTTGGTAGAAAAGTATATAAAGAGCATGCTTGCTTAATAAAGCTGATTTCGATCCTGCATATCGGAGTCCGTGCATTTCAATCACCACATATATTATGGACGCTGGTGAGCATTTACTTCTTACTTAACGTTATGCTATAATTTTTGGATTGTGGTCCATGATGGGATGCCTAAACCACATAGAAACAGAAAGCTTCAAGGAGAATTGCTTAAACAGAAAAGCATACTCTCCCTGGAGAATACAGACACTTTTAGAAAAGAGAAGCAAAAAATGAAGGGGTTATAGAGAGTCTTGGAAGAAAAGTATCCTTCAGCTGCTCCTGGTGGGGCTGCTGCATGTTGACCTCATTGATTGACACAATGAGAACAGGGATGTCTGAGATACAGAAACTGATTTCCTAAATTTCAGATTGCCAAATGTTCAGCCTGTACCACCCTCTGTCTTTTCATCAACCTGTAAAGACAACAGACAAAATCCACAGAATCTTTATGATACAGGTTCATGTGAATGCTCTTTGTCTGCCATGAGAAGAAAATCACAGAAGATGATCACTGAAGGATAATTAAGCTGATTTGGGCAGTTAAGGTAATTCCCTTATTACTTTCCAAAGGATAATTGAATTTTTTGGCAGTTAAAATATATTAGTATGCTTTCACCAGTGCCTGTGGAAAGAGAAAGTTTTCAGTTTAAGATCAAACACTCAGTGTTTGATTTCATTCTGTTACAGGAGGATCTATATCTTGTGTAAATACTTCATTGTTATTGTAAATGCATATCAGATTCTTGTTCATATGCAAGCATGTCCCTTTTATGCGACGTGAAGAAAGCATGACATACAAAGAATACATTGTGAATAATCTGGTGAGTAAAGGGGAGAAGTAATTAGACATTTTAAAAAAAAAAAAAAAAAAAAAAAAAAAAGAGGTGCACAGATAGGCAGACACTCCACGCACAAAACCAGCCATACTTCAGTGGTATTAGGAGGCTGAGTGGATCTACGCGGTTCTCTGCGTCTTCACCATGTGTTCAAGGATTTTACCCATACCCTTAAAACTTTTGTTTCATAGAAGCTTCCTCTTTTCAGTGGCGCGTACACTGTGATCTGACTGTGACCAAGGTGAGGCAGTAACATCTGTACTGTTCTTGCAGACTCAGTCGAATTGCATAAGCTTTTCACTAGGTCATACTTCATCTCAGGAAGGAATGATATCGGGTGTGAGCTGAGTATCTTGTTAAGGAATTAGATGTAAAGAGAAAGAAGGAAGGAAGGGAGTGCTCAAGTCTGAAGCATCTCTAGCTTGGAGAAATCAATCGAGTCTAATTCAGTGACGTGCAAAGATAACATCTCAATGCCCTTCTATTTTCTTCCCAGAGCTATATGCTATTCTAGCCAGGAATCTTTTTTTTTTTTTTTTTCTCACAAAGATTTCAAACTTAAGATCTTAAGTCCCTACTGCTTAAAACTGTTGATGCTTCTTTCTTTTGAATTGTTTTGAATTGTTTAATCTGAAACAAAACCAAACCAAAATTTAAAAATCTCCATTTTACAAAACAAATCAAATTAAGAAAAAAGTTGACCATGCCATTCAGGAATTTTAAACATAACCATTTGAGAATTCTAAAATAAAGTAAAATTTGTTGCAAATGCACAGAAAGAAAGAGAATGCATTATACTATGAAGTTTTTGGAAGGATTTGTTGATTTAAGCAGTGAATGGCTGCATTATTTATGAGTTTTCTTTTACAGTGTTCTTTTTTAAAGATGGTACCTGCTTGGTTCAGTTCTATGCTAGCTTCTAAAGGAACAAGACTCTGTCTGTTTTGGGCAATCAGAACTCAAATTACCAGCTACCGAAACCCTCAATTTTTATTTTTTTTTAATTTTTTTTAAGTGGCCTGCTTTTAATTCACCTGGAGCTGTGTCATCTGGAGAGCCAGAAGCAGTATCTATTGGATGCTGCTGCAAAAAAAGGCGTGATCTTTTAAGCATGCCAACTCATACTCTGTGATGATTTTTGCTGTTTTGTTTTGTTTTGTTTTTTTCTTGTTGCTATCTGGTAATTTTGTCTGCTCTTATCTATGATGGTTGTGTGCATTCTCAAACTGATTTGAACTTTTTTTGACCGTGTTGTACTCATCCAAGTTTGTTTGGAGTCAGTTTCATTAAAAAATTCTCTCTTTACCATCATCAGAATGTTTTGTGAGAATGTAATATCTTTATTTCAACAAACATGTTGAACAAAACACTATGTGATAGAAATTGTGGGTTTTTTCTTAATTTTAAAATGTCAGTCCTAATTTGATAGTTCCATGGTCATTTGTATTCAAGATTTCCCATAGAGCAGAAACGTTGATTCTTCAATTGAGGTCAAGCCTGGAAAATATACAGTATTTTGTCACTAATATTAATCAAGCGACGTTTTCTTTCTCAGGTTTGATAGGCAGGAGCTAACTATTAAAGAAATTCGTAATTGTCACTATATTGCCTGTATGAATCCAACTGCTGGCAGCTTCACTATCAACTCCTGGACTCCAGCTATGGTTTGAACTGTCATATTATAGCAATCCTGTATTTAATACATGAGATAATCACTATTATAGTAATAATAATTAGGAGACAAATAGGGGATAGGAGAAAACATAGTGTCTGAAACTTAGTGCAGGTTCAAAATCCTACAGTTCCTAGAGCTAAACAGAAAGAGACACACCATATTTATTATGATATTGAGATTCCCCTGAATTTCATAGCAATTGCGGTCTCATGTGGTCCTTCACCTGGCAGATGCACCCTTGGGGCTCATAGGCAGACACGCAACTGCTGTGGAACTGCATCAAGGATGAAGCTAGAAATGAAGTATTTTCTGTGACACACAAGCAACTGTATTTTCACCAGCCTGTATAGTCACTTAACACTTAATTGACTCTTACCAGCTGCCTGATGCTGGAGAATCTTGATCTCTTTTTCCTTTTCACTTTCGGAGGCATTTTGCAGTAGTTGCTTTGAACTTCCCTTCTTCAGATTGCCTGACCACCATCTATAGCAAGATAGTTTACTTCCACTTCCAGCAATATGCTTTTACTCCATCAGTAATCAAGAATATTGCAGCCATAGTCCAAGCAGCCATATGGCTTCACCAGGTGGTGGTTCAGAACTTCCCACCAACTGCTATTAAGGTCCCCTATATCTTTAACATGAGAGACCTCTTCAGCGTCTTCCACGCCTATGTCATGGGTTAATTTTCTACCTAACACTACTCTATTATTGTTGCTCTTTATTATTTAATGATGTACATTGGCCTGTGGGCTAATGAGGAACAGATGCCCTTTGTACAAAGTAGAAGATAGTCCCTGCACTCAGGTGACTATGGTCAGGTAGATGAAGGGTAGAAAGCTGAAAAAGAAAAGATATTTAGTGGAAATAAAGCAATGGTTTGCAAAGTTTGCTATGCTTGCTTGTTATTGTGAGAAGAGGTCAACATTTGTTTGGAGGAAAGAACAACTTTCTGGAGTCTAGGTAGAACAAAACAGAGACTAAGGAAGCTCTGAAGCAGGGGCTGAAACCAGTAGTCAAACACCAGAGCAGGGATTAAAGAGAAAAATGAGGAAAGGATATAATACGGTCGGCAAATCCCGATCCCTCTTGTAAAATCAGGTGAGTCTGATCCTGATTCGGTTTTACCCGCTTTCCTGTTCCTTGGCGTGCAGCTCTGTTTTCTTCCAGAATATTTTTCTTGCCCACGGATCCTCGTGAACTGTTAGCAAGGAGGCAAGGGTTTGTCAGGTCTCCTATTATAACGCATACCTTGGTTTGATGTGGATGCACTGGCCCATCATGCATGTTTGCACCCATCCTGGCATGGAATTTGGTAAGGAAGGGAGTTTGAGGTAACAGTTGAGAAAGTGCTAATTTTGTCATGATGACCGTGTCTTGTTTTCTTGAGTGGTATTGCAAAACTGGGCTGGTGAGCACGTAAGATCCTGGCAGTGCTGGTACTTCCCTGTGTCCTCTATTGGACCAGGGCTTCAAACTACAGTGGGTCACCTGAGTGTGCCAGTCAGTGGAGAGCAGAGATTTGTTTTAATTATATTTTGCAAGCTCAGTTGGCTGGAGAACTTGCTAATTTAGAGACATTCTCGTTCATGTTATAGAATATATAGTTTCAAGCACAATGTGTACTGGGTATCTACTCAGTATGATTAATATCTTTTAAGGGAGACTAACTGATATTCTGCAGAGTGGCCTGTTTTGATTACAGCATTAAAAATAAAAAATAATAAAAAAAAAATGTCTTACCTTCAGGGCATTCGGTTTGCTACACCCAAGTGTTTACAGCAGCCAAATGATCTTCAAAGTCTCTGGCTTCATGAATCAGCACGTGTCTATGGGGATAAACTGGTGCAAAACAAAGACTGTAATTTCTTTTCTAAAATGATGATGGACACTATGCACAAGTATTTAGAGGTACGTTGGTTGCTTGAAAGTATTTTGCCTAATACCAGCAAATTAAAAACTGTGTAGTGAAAGGTCTTATTTGCTGGAACTGTAAGTAGCAGAAGGACACTATCTTTTTACCCTCAGCCCCCAATGCAAGCATCTTCCTTACTGAGGAAAACCAGGTGCCAGAGCAAGTGAAGAGGGGAAACCAAGGAAGCTTCCCCCTTGAGAAGATTCAGATGTGGTTATTCTTACCTTAACTGTAATGTTTGACTGGTGGAGGACTGTCAAATATCTCTGCTGCACTGTTGTTAGCAACCTAAAGGAAACACTTGAGCCTTCCCTAAAATGGGGAGGTGGCACCCTGTCTGTGGACATGACTCTTCATGTCCTTCACTGGATATGTGGAAACAAGTTGCGGTCTTCATTTTCTGTTTCCTGATTCTGTGCTTCAAACCACAAGAATAATATACTTTTGTTTTCCTTTACTAGGTGTTCCTTTTGTATTAGTTTTCTTTCCCTGAAGAGTTTAACTTGATTATGAAGTGTATGTGTGTGTATATACACATATATTAAAAAAATGAATTAAGATATTTTTCAAATAATTTTAAATTGCAGTCTCTCTATGGGCTTTGGAGCATGTCAGTAAAACAGCATGTGCTTTTTGAACTGTGAGCGCTGTTGGTTATCCAAATAAAAGTATTTGTTATCAGAATTAAACTATTGAAGAGTTAAGACGCTGTAAATTGCAAGACATAAAATAGATATACAGGTTTCATTTTGGTCTTTCTGCTGTATGGGGATGAGGGATAATACACCCGTCTGGTTTTCACAGTGGAAACACTGCCAATATAAGTCAGGACACAGGTATGTTCCTTCGTCTTGATGTTGTCTGTTAAGTTTTGTTATGTACGCCTCTTGTTTCCCTAACCTGCCATGTGTAATGAAATATAGTACCTCTCAGTATTGTTCATTGTATCATGGCACAAGGAAAACAAAATAGCGTCACATATTATATAGTCCTATTGCATATACAGTTTCTTCTCGAATTAATGTGTGTTGGGGCCAATACCGAGGATGAGTTAACTAGTGAGGACCACAATACTGTTTCTACTTGCCCTTTGAAAACTTTTCATTTAAAAGCATACTCGTTTTGCAGCAGACAAAGCAGCAGAAGCATGAACTAAAATAAACATATTAAATGCATGTATGTTTGATTTTTAAAAAAGAAAATAGCTTTCCTGACAATTGAGGGGAGGGAGGGGGGGAGAGAAAAAGAAAAAGGGAGGGAGTATTTGAATTTATTTGACCAAAAAAAAAAAAAAAACAAAAACGGAAACTGGAAAACATCAGCTTTGTTTACTAGTCCTTTTTGCCTTCCTTTCTAATTTCTATTTGCTGGTAAAAAAAGGAGTGAAAAGAAATAGAATAAGGACAGGAATGAGGACACCCAAATGGAAAATTTAAAATATGTGGGAGTGTTCAAATCTAGATTGAGCAGTGACTTCCTATCACGAAGAAATTATTGTTCCTTAATTTTAAGTAGTTTAGAAATGAACAATTAAAGATACAGGCAGCTTTACTAGTAGTTTGTTTGGAGCCTGTCTTCTTGAGCGTACTATGCAAATGCTTTGAGCCCATACTTGCACATACTTTTAGTCTTCCGGTGCATAGCGCACGGGTACATCAATCATTACACTAATAGACTGTTTTTTTAATGAAAACTTTTTTCATGGAGGGGTGTGTATGTAGAATGTGGAAGACCAAGTGTTGCTGCAGTCTCTGCTCATTTATTGCCATTTGGCAAACGGGAGAGCAGACCTTTACTACACGCCAGTGAAAGGGTGGGAACCACTGAGGAATATACTCGAGGACTTCCTAGAAAGCTACAATGAAATGCATGTTTCTAGGGACCTAGTCTTATTTCAGGGTGCCATGCAGCATGTGTAAGTGGAATATCTATAAAGGGAGCAAATAATTCATAATGATGCTACCAATGTTTGCATGAAGCTGTTGCTTTTTACTGTTCGGAGGTGGTTGCGGTGCAGACTCAAAACACTCTTGATGGAAGGCTTATGCGAGGGCGCCATGCAGCAATGGCCATGCCAAATGTGCTTTATTGGTGCCATTATGGAAGAGCAGATTGTGGCTCAGTGTTAAAGCTAACCTCTGTTTTGTTTGTTTAAACAGAGATTCATCCTCTTTTGCGCTGCACAGAAATTAACAACATTTATTCTCTGAGGTTGGAAAGATAATCTATAACACTGTAGATAGCCTGCCTTATCTTTTAATTAGTTAATGATGTAACAGGCCTTTATAAGAAAAATAATATTTATCTTTTGTTTTCAAGAAAGGCCAAATGCCTTTAAGATTAGATTAATTCCAAACAGGGATAAGTAATACTTTAAGCATATACTAAATCATGCCACTGCACAGCAGACTTGAAGTTGCTTTGCTGCCTAGCCTTCTATGTTTTTTAAATCTAAACCAACCCAGACTTGTGTCACCATAGATTTTTTAATTACTATTATTTTATTTATCCATAGATTTTTTTCCATATGTATTCTTACCTTATATCAGTTTAATGTAACTTGTTTTTCTCGTGTCAGGCAATATCTTGGTATCCGTCATGCCCAAAAATCTGTTTCTGTTTCTGAAATCTGATTAACTACATTTGCTTTGTTTTCCTGCATGGAAGAAAACCAGCCAGTTTTCAGAAGATGAAGTGAAGATTTTGCTGAGTAAGTGAGGCACAGATGTCATTGTTTCTCCTTGACATTATTTATAGACTTTCTTCAACATACACAGTCATTCTGGTCATGTGTAATATAAGTGATTTCCAGTAAGAGACGGAGGCCCGTGCTGGCAGAGCTTAGTTTCGTTAAAGCAGTTTCTATTCTTTGCAATGTCAAATCATTTAACACGGAACCTTTTCTTCTCATTGAGTTGGACTAGGATTTCAGTGTCATCATTTTTCACTTGCACATACTCAGGCAGGAGCCATACAAGAGAAGGCAGTCTTGACAAAGCAGTCTATTGTAGACATTTCTCGCCAAGAGGATTAAAAAAGAGCTTAAATTACAAAGATAATCATATGGATCTTTCATAGGGACTGTAGATTTTGTTCTGCTGATTTAGAGGTTGATGTGATAATCATCAGAACTGCAGACAGAAGCCTTCTCGGGTATCGCCAGTTTTGCTTGAAAATGTTGGTAAGCCATTATCTGAAGTCTAGTGACCGAGCATAGTATCCCAGTTTGGCAAAGTGGCAGGGAGTCTTAGCCTTACAATTTGGCAGTCCCAGAAAAGTAAATGTGAAATTAAATCCTGTAAATTTTTTCCGCACCTTTTATGTTTGTTGGTTGGTTTTTTTTTAAGGATCCATTGTGTGAAATCATGAATAGGGCTGACAAGGCTCTACAGTGAGGTCAAAGAGGATTGGCTTCCAGTAATGTTTTGGTTGAGCAGGCTTCTACCTATTTATTAGATGCAACCAGATTAGACACGTTATCCCTTTATTTAGTAAGGTTCTCATCGATGTTTGTTCAGGGATGATTTTTTCAGTGGAATGAGACATAAAGAGGTAGTTGCTTTTTGGTTTTTTTTAATTGCTACATGAAATAAAAATGAAGCAACAGGTCCAACATGCTGTCTCTAAGTTCTGGTCTTCTGATATTAGGCTGTAATTCCTTAGAATCTGCATCTGATTTTAAGAAATGAAATTTTGAAAATAATTTTTAGATGCTAATCTAAATGATTAAAATATCAATGGCAAGAGATTTTTTTCTAATGTCTCAAACATAGTTTTTTGGGGGAAGAATTCTAGCAACTAAATCTTGTCTAATTTTGGGCCAGGTTCTCATCTGGCCTCATTCATCCTATAGTATTCCATGATCAGCAAATAAAAATCTGCCTTAAGTAGCCTGGACTGGAAATCCAAGAGTAAATTAAAGTTTCATGCATATTTTTCATTTCATCTGCCTTAAGTAGCCTGGACTGGAAATCCAAGAGTAAATTAAAGTTTCATGCATATTTTTCATTAAGTCATTCACTGTCCTTCACCCTTGGTGGTGCAAACTGCCAGATGTGAAATTCTCATGTGCTCCCAGGGCCCAGTCAATCCCCCTTCAAGTTAACTAGGTCTTTATTCTGAGTCCAGTCAGGGTCCATCAGGATCTTGGAATGATGCTTTGGAGCAGCTCAATGTAAAGAATAAGCAACTAGGCAGCTCTGATCATTGTGGAGGTCAGTGCAATATTTGACGAAGTAAAACAGCTTTTCTTTCCACTTGCTGAAATACGGAAAAGAAACAAAACGCTGATGTGAAGGTAATATAACTTTAGGTGTCAGGAGTACGTTACCACAAAAACAGGCAAAAAGAAAGAAGTGTGGGGGGGAAACTTGGCGCAATAAAAAGAAATTGAGAAATTTGAGTTGTTGAAGTCTACGTTAAGTTATTGGTTTTTTTGTCAGCAGGTGCTGGATCAGTCGTATCGTAGAAGCCCTTAGGGGTTATGGGCTTCTGACTGGAGTAGGTGGTAGTGGTAAACAAAGCTTGTCGAGGCTGGTGGCATACATCTGCTCCCTGGAGGTTTTCCAAACAGCGCTGAAGAAAGACTACAAGATCCAGGACCTGAGGGTAAACTAATAGATATTACTTGAGTCTGTTGAGTTCACTACTTCAAGAATGTGTTGCTTTGTTGCTGCACGGGCTTGATAAAATCACAGGCGAAACAGTATAATTTACAGTAATAACCCCTGTGGTTCCTGTGGTTTCCAGCTGTACCTCTTGTTTTCTTTATCTCTGAAAAATGTATGGACAAAAGTTATTTTAGTGTCTGCTTGTATGCTTCACAGAATTTTGGTACTTTCTCTGAGGCAGCTGCTTCACACGCTACAGATATGTGGTTGGAGTTCCGGTATTTGAAGTTAGCCGTTACAAATTTTTGCATGTCGTTCCACGTGTATTGATTTAGTGAAATAAAATTGTTGTGGGTGAGCGCAGGGCAAAATTTTGTCCTTGTTGCATGCGAGTCATTTAATCACTTGAACTGGTCGTATGCAAAGATAAGGAATATAGTTGAGTGAGGTGCTCTGTCAGGCTTACAGACTTCAGGACCTCGCAAGACTGAGCCCTGTCTGTGTGAGCAATCAGGGAAGGAGGGAACGTTTTCTTCCTCTTCACTCCATGCGGACAGCAACTGATGCTTGTTAATCTCGGATTGTGGCCAAATTTGGTGGACGGTGGTCCCCCAAAAGCCCTTCTGTTTGCCGTGGGCCATGGCCAAGCCACCACAGTGTGTGCAGCCAGAGGCATCAGTTTTCAGAGGGAGGTACATGTTGTTCCGTTTTAGAAAAGCGCTGCATGTTCTTCAGTGTCTTACATGGTGTCTAACTTCTTGTGCCCTCCTTCCCTGGGCGCATGAGGTGCAGTGGAAGATGTGGGCTCCAGTGGTCATTTCCCCCATGCTGTTCCCAAGCAGGGAAGCTTCTAAGCCTCTGTTAACAAGCCTGAGGATCTGCTTTCTGTTAGGTTGTGTGGCAACTTCTTCATATCGGCCAGCATGACCTTATTCTGTGTTTCAAATGTGACCACACTCGAATGCAACTGATGCGGGTTGGGTTTTTTTCTGGAACCCCATGCCAAAAACCATACCGCGTTTGTACTACTGCTAGAACAGTGGTCCCACACCATGTCTTTCTCTGGGCCATCCATGTGTGACTGCAAAAGTAACAGTGCAGTACTCAACTCAGTCTTTTTTTTTTTCCTTTTTTACATGAGAAAGAACTCCTAAATAAATTCACTACAAAAATTAAGAAAAGTCTGCAGAAATAACAGATTAAAATGGGTCTGACTCTTCAGTGCAATTCCCAGACATTATTGGTACAGTTATGGCTGTTCTTGATGGGGACTTTCATGGCTGCAATATCCCTTTTTTAGTACATTCATGGGGGGATCTCCTTGACTAGTAGTCCGTTTTCATCTTTACCAGTTAGGTCATGTCAAAACCTCAGTGTTTGATATGAATAACAGAGGCAAACTACTTTTCCCTTTGGATGTTATGCAGCAAATTGCAATATGTAAACCAACTGAAAGTAAGGACAAGTCAGCAATGCATTGCCATCCACTAACATGCATCTCGCACTTTTTCTGTGTCAACATTTTAACATAATATGAGTGATTGCCTCCTTTCCTTACAGGTAGCTGTTGCCAGTTTGTACATCAAGACTGCTGCCAAGAACATTCCCACAGTGTTTTTGCTGACAGATGCCCAGGTTCCAGATGAACGCTTCCTTGTGCTGATTAATGACTTGTTGGCATCAGGTGATTAGACCAACACATTTCTTGAAAGATCTTTTCCAATGACAAATGATCTGTGGTTTCATTGAACTTTAAAGAGATTGCTTCTCTTTCAGGTAGTTGCAGGGAGAGCTTTTAGAGAAGCCAAGTCAATCCATCCAACTTGAGCATTGAGTTTAACTTGCTTAAGAAAGCATTGCCTACCGAGGAGACAAATTGCTAAGGCTTATCATGCGTAAGTGCATTGATCTGGGGGGAGATGGGAATTGCTCTTTCACTTAATGCCATGTTTGCTTTGGTATGATTCCACTGGCTTCAAGCAATGTCTTTGTGACTGCACAAGTGTAACAGACAGTAATGCAGTTTCACCCATATTTTGAAAAAGTAGAGACTCTGGATTCTGAATGTGGTGATCTGGAGATAGGTGGAAGAAAAATGGGAATGATACTATGCTGTACAGGTGGGGAGCATCTTGAAAGATTTTTTTTAAATTATTATTTATTTTTGCAACCAGACTGGGAAGCAATTTTCTAGCAGCCTGTAAAAAAAGGATGCACTATTCTAGGGGATACATAATGTATGAGTGAACTTTCTATTGGGGCAAATATTTTTGTCTTTTTAAAACAATGTTGTTTCCTCTCCCTTAAAAAAAAAAAAATTGTATTTTTTAGCTGAAAAGGTGTGGAGAACAGGAGGAAACTATTTTGTTACTTCATCTACCTATTGTCATAGCATAACTCTAGTTATGCACCTAAACCCCATTGTGCTAAATACAATGTAGAAGATTATTTATCAGGATGTGTTGCGTAATGCTTCTCCTAACTACACCTTTGTCGTCTTGTAGGAGAGTTTCCAGATCTGTTCAGTGATGAAGATGTGGAGAGCATAGTTACAGGAGTTAGGGAGAAAGCTGCTGGAGGTTCTTGAGTAGAGTGCGGCTGCAGTTAAAAGTAAGGCATATCTTGAGGGCAAAAGGCAGTATTGAGCTGGTTAAAGTAACAACATATTTCAGTTGTCTTATAACCCTGCATATGTTGGCATACTTCTCTTGAAAGACATATTCTCTGATATGTGACACCAAATTTGCCTCTTTCGTGTTACCCCTGTAACAGCCTGCTCTGTGTGGAGGCTTGGTGCACGCCAAGTTTTACTCCCAGACCTGGCTATTGACTTCTGCCTGTTCATAGGAAAGTCACCTAACTGCTCTGTGTCTTAGTTTCATGATCTTATGTGTTGAATATAATGGTGCATTTGAGAGAAGCAAGATGCCGATGAGGAGTTAGTGGTGCAGTTAGTGCAATTGTAAATATGTTCCCTAATTCCACATGCAGTAATTCCTCTGTGTAGCTATCTCTTAAACATTTGCACAAATGACTGAAATTTCACAGTAAGTGTTAACCCTTTCTACTTTTCCTATGGCATTTAAAACTGGGAAAATAAAAATATCCGTGTAGCTGTTTTCAGGTCAAACGCTGTTTAGCAATACATGTTAATATGATACCACAATTGCAACAAGTGTCTCTTAGAACTCCATTTTAGTTGAGCTGGGCTGTAGTTCTCTCCTGAAACCTGCAAAGCAGAAGCTGGGAATACTGGTCTTGGAGTGGCATCTTTAAGAACTTGCTTGATGCAGGCTTCAATTTTATACATAATCTGAAACATATATGTAGCCGATAAGAAAATTAAAAGTTGAAAACCATTAACCTTTTAGAAAGAGAATGTTTTGAAAGGAATATATGCCTCGTACTTAGTGCATTAAACTGATCTGTTTGGGGATGAGAAGAGCCTTCCCGTAGCAGATTATGCCACTGTAGTCTTCTGTGTGTGTTTTTTCTCCTTCTGAATTGTTTAACCACCTCTGATCTAAAGACCATTCCTATTTGGCTATGAAATTTTTCAAGTTCTTACACTTTATAACATACCGCTTTCTCATTTTTCCCCCCTCATCTTCTCTCTTTTTGTATCCTTCTTTAGTTTTGCTGATGTTCCCTCCTATCTCTAATTTTGTTGCCATCACTTCTGTCCCTCCACAAATTTCTTCTGTAACTTAAAGGCCAGTGGAGACTTGTGCAGGTTCTAGTGTGACATTCCGTATCATTTTCACTTTTCTGGACTTCAGTGACATGGTCAGTAGTGGTGCTTACAGTCCGTGTATCTATTTCTAGTCAGCGCTATTTGTCTCTGTTTCATGACCACCATCGCATTTGTGTACATTTTTTAACAAAGGACAGGAAAAAAATTATGACGTCTAATATCTTTCTTGATTTTCCTCTTTCCCGTTTCTTTTCCTTTGTGTTTTCCTTGCCTCCCCAATAATTTCATCCTTTTTTTTTTTTTAAGGACTTTTTGAAAGCCAGCTTTCAAACGCCTTTTACCTTGCAACCATTTCACCGGTCCCCCACTGTGAAAATTGGCGCTTTTGGAGGCAAGGACAGGAGATAGCTATTCACATTGCAGGGAAACAAAGTAGAGACATTATAGTACTGAAGGAGACATAAATTTCATGAGTTAACACATTGGCAGATATCGGTATGGACTTTTAGTTAGTGCTGGGTGACCTATCACCTCCTCCTTTCCCTAGATTTGAAGAATATCAGACTAATAAAATGTGAAAGAGAACAAAAGGGAGAATTTAGACAGTTTCAGAATGTTAAAGCTTAGTGAAGTGATATAGTCTCATTTTTCCATTTGATTTTAAAAGATCAACGTCCTACATTGAGATACATCTCCTTTGTGCTCACCTACAGTTCTCTTTGTGATGAGGAATCAGGAACCCAAACTACACAGTACAATTCTTTGAACCAGCATAGCTCTTCGGTTTTGTGTTGGTTTTGTTTTGATTGTTTTCAGTCTGGGACTTGCAATCAATTCTGCTGTTAACGTACTGCGAACATGCCATGTATGTAGGTGCGAATTTACGTCAGGGTAAGCTGGAAGTGGATTGCACTATTATAAAATACTCCACAACTGAAGTGTGTGCGAGGACATATGTGCACCTGAGGATTTCAAAAGCTTTCACGATGAAATAAATTAAAAAGAATGCTGCTCAAGCAAACAAAGCTGATGGCCAAACACTGTGAACGGTAATGTGCTGACAGTGTGAAGGCAAGCCATTGCGTAGGCTAAGAGGTTTCTAAGGCTCACAGTGATTTACTGGAGCTCCAGAAGTTTTTCAATATCCCACATCTATGCAGTAATCACTCTTAAATACTCTGTAAATTACCAATATTTTTTTGTAAAAGTAAAGGCAAGAAGCAATTATTTCTTGGAAGCATGGATATGAGGAGTGGCCAGTCAGTCCTGCTGTCTCTTGAGCTCCATCTGATTTTATTTTGTTCTTTTGCTTGTGGCAACCTTTCAGTATTTTCTGAAAAATGAGAACACTGTGCCTAAATGCCTTGCTGTGTCCCACACAAACATACTCTTAAATGCACTCTTTCCTGTAGACATATTCTTTACAGGGCTTCATCCTTGCATGTTTTCCGAGTTCTACATTTCCTACTATATCATCTCAGTTTCTTCAGTGCTCTTAAACATTACTATATATTCTAAAGCCATATACGTTATATTCCGCTCAGAGGAAAAGCCATATCTGTTATTCAGTCCGTGTGCAGGTTGTTTTCTTCATGAGCTACTGATCTCTGCTACAAATACTTGCTCCTCCTTTCTTGAACAAGTCTTCTTATTGTGCAGTTTCCTCATGCTTCAAAGTTTACAGTCCCTCAGTGGTTGTTGTGAAGTCCCAGTATTAAGAACTTAATCTGCTGGGTTTAGGGGAATACTGTTTCTCCAATTTACTTCCAATAGGTAGACTTGACTGGGTTACTTCAGTCATCACATCCTTGTAACAGTCTCCTCCTTGCATAGTCCTGTCAGTATTTAGCTGGCTCCCCATTTTCTAAGGAGCTCAGCAGTAAATCAGTTTCATGCCTCAGCCAGAATTAACGACATACATAGGCAGGGCAGGCGCCTTGCCTCACCACAGGCAATCTTGTCCATACTATTACTACTACTTTGCTTTTAAATAATTTCCAAATCCTCTTTCATCGGCACACGTTAGCGTTTTCCTCGTGGTCTGTTTCGCCGCTGACAGAACATCTCTTTTATCTGTGAATCTGAGAGGAACTTTTGCAGATCCATCACAGCTTTTGGCCACCTCTTGTGGTTTTTCATTTGAGGGCATAAATGCACACGCTTATCAGCCTGACTGCTTTAACCCCAGCCAAAGAGAACCACGTTGTTAGGGTTTCTGGTTCTGTGTTAAACTAATAGTAACCCCAGATGTGATTATATTTGTCTGATTCAATGGGAAATACGGGTTCAAGAGATCATGCTGTCTATCACCTAATCAATCCCACCTCCCAAATAATTCTTGAACTCACCAACCAATTGCCACCAAGGAGGCAGGTAGATCAGGGACAGACAGACACAGTTACTGCTCCCCCACCGAAAGAAGGCTCAGTTATGCTCTTAGACAGCTAAGAAGCCATCAAGGATTTGTAAGTTCTGTAGCACACAAAATAGCTTTTTTTGCAGTTGGCAGGCTCTTACGGAGTTTCTGTTTCTCTATGAAAAGCTCCAGGCTTTTCTCATTTGGATGTCAGCCATCTCTTCTTGCGTACTGAGAGAACTGATTTTTAAGGATATGTCTATATTAGTAAATTTATGAGGTGTGTTTTGTCGTCCTGAGAACTAGTGGCATGACATGGCTGCCATCCACATGGCTTAACTTTCCTCTTGCTCTGCTCACAAAATTATGGCATCGTTGTAGGGCCAGGTAGGAATGATTCTTATTCTGTATACCTCCTTACTCCTGCTGTAGCACTATTTAGTTTCCCATGGGTAAAACCACGCAAGTGAGTGTGCTAATACTTAAATAGGATGGGTCCTGTCAGACCAGTGGTCAAGTGTGTGTCACAGAATCATAGAATCATCTAGGTTGGAAGGGACCTTTAACATCATCGAGTCCAACCATCAACCTAACACTGCCAATACCATCGCTGAACCACATCCCTAAGCACCGCATCTACTTGTCTTTTAAATACCTCCAGGGATGGCAATTCCACCACTCTTTAGTTTATTAGTATTAAGACACGCTGTTGTCTGTCCTGCTCTGCGTTCACTAGGTGAACCTTATCTGAGATAAGCAAAAAGAAGAAGTTGAACTAAGAAATATAGTGTAAGAGACACATCTGTAGTGAGAGCGGCATGTGAGTGTGAGGCTCAAATGGGACATATGAGAAAAGAGAGATTTTGTTTTCTTAGGCGTGGTGAATGATACATGGAAGTTGATATTAATTTCACATGATGCCAGTTCTTAGGTCCACACTGACTGTTTTCATTATGTAATTGTGCAAAATTGAATCTTAAAAATGTCAGATGAAAGGCTCTTGCACAGTGCCTTTCAATCCGCATTTCTTTCAAAGAAAGGGATGGGTCTATCTTGAAGAACTTCCGAAGTTTTTCTGTTACTATATGATACCCTCACTGTAATACTTACATCCTGGTTATCTTGCAAGAAATGAAGCATTTCTTACACGGAGCATTTCCTATTCCCCCTTTTTTTTTTTTTTTCTTTAATCTCTGTCAAATTAGACTGCCATTTATGCCCTGGGCAGAAGATAAATGTTTTCAAAATATGACTGCCTTGCTTAAGCAAAGATTGTTCAGAATGTAGTCAGTAATAATTACTCATTTTTCCTCACAGCTCTCTTGTTATCTGATCACATGACATCTTCATTATTCTGTGTGCAAAGCAAGCAGTGTACAAGGTCCTTCATAAGATTGGGAATTCACTGGGGAAAATGCAAATGAACCCTGAAAACATGCTGCATCAAATCCTTGCCTGATATGAATTTACCAAACTTCTCTAAAGCCAATGGAGATAGAATAGTTATGCCATGATGAGAATCTGGTTACTTGCTTTTTCTGACTACCTTTTCACATATATACTGTGTCCTGTGTCTGTATTGTCCACAAAGAATAATTAACAAAGACATAGATATTTAATGGTTGTAGGACATCATACCTCGGGCTGTTCTGGAATTTTCTGCCTGACACTACGATATAGTAAAAATCACTCAGTTATAACTTTGTGTTTTAGAGAAAAGTAATGGAAATTTTAAATAGCGTGTCTGAATTTGAGTTCTAGAACCAGCTATTCTAAGAAGTAATGTATTACAGGATTGAGAGATTGTTCTTCTAAACGTAGTCCTGACATGATAATCTACCAAGTTTGTGTATAGGTAAATAAATTTACCTATTGCTACTTTTTAATTGGATTGAATTGTTTCTCTTCATTTGCGCAAGGTTTCTAGGACTCAGGTCTACTGCTGTTCTCTTTATTATTGACTTTTGCAGGTCCTCTTGTCTATTTGATCTCTTCTTAGCTTTCATAGCCGTTCTTTTCAGCTGTTATCTTCTGCTTTGTAATCTGCACTTGTGAAATAACAGCTAGGTATTTGAATACATCTGCATTTCAAGCAAAAGACTGGTGTATCTGTATTTCATGTATACTAAATTCACCTGCCTTTAAACTAGAGGTTTTCAGGAACATTCATAGTATGATTATGACAGTTGAGTCCAGGATACTTACTCAGGTATATCTCCTTCTTCTTGGTTGGACTTTCCAGCCAAATCATCCTGGTAGGACGAGTGTGTGCCTGGTATTTCATATGAAGACTTTCACTAGGACTTGCTTACCATGTTTAGCAACTTGTGCTAGATGCGCTGTTGCTTCAACCCTTTCTCTCCTATTTGCCTTCTCTTATCACTCTGTTGACCTCCTATTCTGTACTTATTCATTACGGGAGTTAACTGATAAGAGGCTTTTGTGTCCTGTGGTTCTCCACAAGGGTAAGGAGAGGACAGATGGGTTCTGGGTAGGAATTAGTAAATCTAGAATTTAGATGTTAGGATAAAGTTAAAAGTGAACGATTCTGAAAGGGTCGGTAGTATGTTCTCAGGGATCTGCAGTTCATATGAACTAAAGCAGCTCCACATAGATGCATGCAGTTCTTTTAAATCACTCCTAACAAATTACGTTGCATAGAGAAAGCACCTTCTGCCCTCAAGATCATCATAAGATTGATATAAATAGGGCATAAATAGGAATAGTAATCATTCCATACAAAAAAATGTTTAATATTTAGGAAGGATAAAATATTACTTAGGGTACAAGACTAAGGAAAACACTAAATTCTGATTTGAGTTTGGCAAATGGTCCAAGACTTTGATTTGGACTCTTCTTGCAGTCCAGTACTTAGGGAGTTAAGTCCAAATATGAGCAATGTGAGAAGCGTAGGAGGGTGTAGAAGATGTAACTTCTAGCAAGATTGTGTATGGTTTGCAGCTTTGGAGGTGTGATAGATTCAGTTTGGTATCACTGCTACAGCAGGGGCACTTGTGAGAAGCACATCAAAGTAGGAACAGATATCTCTAGGCTCTCCATGACTGCTGCTGCCATAGCAGGGATAGTGCGGAGATCTGAGAACATGGCTGCTAGAGGAATGAGAGGAGACAATGAGGTGCCCCAAGCATCACCATCGCTCACCATGCCTCTGATATTATAACTGAACATGGAATTTTGTCAGAAAATGAGGTGATGTGAATGACAGGGAGAGACAATGTCTAATTGAAGAATACGTGGTATAACAGAGAAGAAATTTCAGAAAACTCACAGAAGTGTCCAAGGTCTTTGAGAATCGCAAAGCAGACCTAGCAGACTCTTCATGTACATTTCTTCTCTGATTCAGAGTTTTGGAGTGGAGACCATCTATTCTTGTATGTTTTGCCTGTTTCGTCTGTGTTTGCCCGTCTTTCTCATCAGCCTGATAAAACTTTACTGTGAATTCTGAGATCTGTCTGTGGTCTTTGTACGTCTTAGTGTAGTTTTCATAATGTGGCTAGAATGGATTTCTGTGTGGATGTTTCTGCCATTTGCCTCTTCATGCTGAACACATTCAAAGTAGATGACATTTTCTTCTGTACCTTAGACCTACTTGCTGATCGGCCTGTCTTTGTAACAGCCCTGGACACCTGGACTCTATTGTGGTTTTGCATGAGTGTCTACATTTCTGCCTAAATTCTTGCAGACAGGGGAGAACATTACCGTCCTGCAAATATGAGAACATGCACTGCTGTCTGTAATTCTTGCAGGAGTCAAAGGTCACAAGTGATTTAAAACCGGTGGTTTCTCTTGCTGACACGTTCTCAAGTACTACCTAGATAAATGTGCAACTTGCCTGCGGTTAGAAGAATTTTAGGTTCATGTAAGAGAAGTATTTTTATCTGTTTGACGATAAAGTAGATCAGTAGGGGGACCAGAATAAATATAGCAATTCAAAACTCTGTTTTAATGGGAAATAGTCCTCTACAACCCATTCCACGACAGAGAGAAAAAATGTACTATGAGATCTTGTAGCTCTGGGAAACTTGTAAGTATGTTGGAAATGGAATAAGTACTAGTGAATATCCTCCATTTAGAAATATAAAGAAGTAAATGGAATAAAAAATGGTGGAACATGCAGTCTAAAGCATGGGCTTGGGGGCCCTAATTTATTGAATATTTATGGTTCACTCACCAGTAAAGATTTCGGTGAATTCTTCTCTGGTTTATGCCCCTTTAAGTATTTCAGTCTGCATCATTTCTCTTCCTGTCTGTCACAACATGGGAGAATGTCATTGCTTCTGTTTGCTTTCCTTGCGTCTTCCTCTTACCCTTTTCCAGGTCTTTCTTTTTTTTTTTTAATTTTAAGATTGTTTCACATGTCTTCTGCTTTTCACCTCCTTTGTTTCCACCATGGCTCCCAACAGAAGGGACCACTTGTGCTTTTCTTGCTGTAACACTTGGCCATGTCACACCCTTCTGAAAATGGCGTCACTGATACAAAGCAATCAATAATCTCAAAATTCCACTCAGTTTGTGAAGCCATGCGAAAGAAGGTTTTTGTGAGATAGAGCCTGCCCGGTGCATGTGACCAAAGGCCATTTCTTAATTGATTTTGCTAAAAAGGATGGGAATAAAAAAATTACATACCCTGTGGTTCAGCATCAAATGCAAACTTTACAAAATATATAAATGTCCCAGGAAACAGTTTCTCTGCAAGAGGCTTCTCTGAATAACGGTAAAAGATTTTCTTGTTTTGACTTAGTTCTACTGAAACTTACTCGTCTTTGCTCATAACTAAAGGTTAATTGCAGAAATTGTTGTCTTGTGTTATCCACTGCAGAGATGTATTTTTAGAAACTATGGATAGTGGCAAGTCTTTTCCGTTTTCCATGTAATCTTCTTTCCAGATACCATGGAAGCTTTTTGCACTGTTACTATCTACTCATCACTTTCTTTCTCTTCTCTGACTGCTTTAAAACCCAGTGAAGTATTGTCCCAGGTAAACTTCCTCCTTTCTTCACTCCCTTTTTCCTTCTTTTCTTTCAACTTTCTGCTCTTCCTTTTTCATCCAGTTTTCTCTTAACAGTTAATGTCTATTCCAGATTACTCCAGAGGCAGGATGAATCTGCCGCTTTCCTGGCGTGCCTGACTGGGCTCTGTCCTGGCTCTTGTCGCTGTTGGGGAAGTGAAGTTCTGATACCATTTGGTTATTTTCTATTGGAATTAACAATGTCAATGCCATATGGTTTGACAAGCCCTGTAGAGCAAAAAATAGAAGTGTATAGGACAGAATCCAGTCCTGTCTAAACAGCCTGATGTCTGTCATCTTGCTGACTACCCAAAAGCAAATGCAGTGGCCAAAACATGTGCTAACTGCAGTAAGTAGGTCCACAGATACAACTGAGAGACTAGAATGACCCTTCCTTCCCAAATGGGAATTGCTTTGGGTGTGCATGGTGATATTAACGGCCAATCTGTCGTGGTTTAGGCTGAGCGACAGATGCTCCCCCCTACCTCTTTTCAAAGAGAGAGGCAGAGGAGGCAAAAAGAGACTTACGAGTTTAGAAGGAACTCAACTACTTTAAAGAAATATTAATAATAAAATAAAATAATTAAATATATAAAAAACTGAATCAAGCTTCCAGGATGACAGTCACGTCACTGACAGGCACTGGGGAAGTCCCAGAGTGGACTCAGTGACAGACGGGAACTGGATTCCAGATCTGGATTCAGGATTGGGATCAAAGGCAGATGAACAGACAGAGTCCTCCTCAGACATCGGCCATTGAAGAAGGACCACTGACCCTTTGATCCCTCAGCTTTTATAATGAGCACAAGGCAGATGGGGTGGAATACCCTGTTGGTCAGTTTTGGGTCACCTGTCCTGTCCGCTCCTCCCCACAGGTGGGGCCCCTCTGTGCTTTTCCACTTCCAACCCTCCAACGGGGCACACAACACCCAACGCCACATAACTGTTGCATCAGTAAGTATAAGCAGGAGCCTCTCTGCATACCATTCCTTGGCATCAGCTAAAAACATAGGTCTTATCACTCTGGGAGTGAACAGTGTCTGCACAATACGCTGTTAATTTCAGTAGTCAGAAGAGACCTAGCTAAGAAGCAAAGTTACTGAATAAAATTGGTCCTGTTTTACCTCAAACCAGGACACAATCACACATTTATTTTCCTTTGAATATTTTAGCCTACCCTCGTTCGGACATCCCTTTCCACTTTTGTAAAGAATAGTCCCTAAAAACTCACATACAAACTAAGATGCAGATCTCCTGGTCTTCCCGTTCTTTCAGTGGGGTTGCACCGTGTATGAAAATGGCGTAAAGCGGCTGGAATGGTTTTAGCAACCCAAGAAGTGGGTTTGTGTCACCGTGACCAGCTGAACGTGCGCCTCCCGGCTGGCTGCGTGCCAGCCAGCCCCTGCGGCTGCGTTAGCATTTATAGCTGTCAACTCGAGGGACTGATACCGGCGTGGAGAGAGGGGAAGGAGGCTGCGGCTATGCTGTGTTTGTATACTGCAAAGGGAGTAAAATCTACTTGCCCGAGGTAGACTGGCAAAGTTTATTAGCTGCCAAATTTGGTTTGGAGCCTCAGCTGCGCGCTGGCCAGCGCTGGGCCGCCGTTTGTTGTGTGTTTTTCTTTGATGGCCTCAACTTGCCGTGTGATTCCTTTCTCTCCCTTTTCCCTCCCTTCTCTCCGCAGACCGTTCTGTGTTTCTCTGCGGCCGGTGCCACGCTGCGAGGGCCAGCTCAGAAGTTCCCAGCTGTGGTGAACTGCACCGCTATTGACTGGTTTGGTGAGCGGCGGCGGGAAGCCCGGCACGCCGGCAGCGGGAGGCTGGTTGAGGAAGCCAAGGGGGTCCGAGGTACAGAGTTTCAAGCTTGTCAGTCTTCTAAGAAAGCAACTGAGACCATCGAAAGATTGATAACTGAATAAGCTGGAAAAAAAAAACACCTCAGTGCTCTTTTTTACTCCTTCTCGCATACTTGTTGCGTTTGGTGTTGTTCAAGCTCACCCCTGCTAGAAGCTGAATTTTTATGGCGTATCACTGCCCAGTTCCTTCGGCGGAGTTGGGAGAACTGTCTAGCACAGGCAGAGGAGTGAGGGGGAAAGAAGAGAGGCATGTGATTCATACAACTGTCTTTGCAGAATCCTTCGGTTCTGGGCTTTGTAGGATCTTATAGGTACAGAATTTATTTGGATCTTTTCAATACAGTTAAATATATTCACTAGTGCTGTAGCAAGTGAGGCTGAAATATTGCAGTGCACAGTCCAGGCTAAGTAAAGAAAAGTTTTCCCTCTGTTCAGCAGCTAAGCAGGTTAAAATTTCCCCTATAACCATATGGCAAATGCATTTAGTGTTTTAATATCTGGGCAATCATTCTCTTTTTGTTCCTGATTGATCTGGAGCGTGACTTGTTTGTTTTTTGAAAAAAAAAAAAAAAAAATCGTGCATTAATGGGGTTTCTTTCAGGGAAAAGGAATATTCTCATATTCTTCTAAGAGTTTCAACAAGCGGCCTCTTTTGTCCCACCCAGCGTGGGACAACGCTGTCATGCTGGCAGTGAGACTGCTCAGGTATTTGTTGGTGGAGGAATTCACAGAGATGTAGAAAAGATTTACTTTCCGCAATCGCAGTTGCAGTAGTTTCAGTCTGGAGTGCTGTTGTATTTGGCACCGTTCATTTCTGTAGGGGATTTATAATCATGAGAGACTGGGGATTTCGGGGATGCCCGAGGAAGAGCCTTCTGGTTTTAGCCAAGGGTAGCAGGCGTCCCGGGGCAAATCTCTGCGTAAGCGATTGCTGCATTTACAGCATTTGTCCTCCGTTTAAACCCCTACAAAATACAGGGAGCCGCCAGGAAATGAAAGAGGACGAGAGGGGAAATCTGCAGGGGTGCCTGGGGCTGGGGATCCCGCGGGTCCTTCCCCTCCCCGGGGCTTGTGCGAGGCCGTGGGCATTGGCCGCGGCGGGGGGGGTCCGGCCCGGCTGCCGGAGGCGGGGGCAGCCGCGCTCCCGCGGCATACGGATGCCTCCTATAGGACTGGAAGGGAAAGAGGAGATGTTTGCAAGTCCTTGGCGTTTATGTTTTCCGTCAGCAGCTTCTGCTTTATTTTCGCAGCTCAGAAGAGATTTGAAGGGTTATTTGTTGTCCTGTGGACTAGGTGGGGGTTTTACCTTTTTTTTTTTTTTTTTTTTTTTTTTTTTTTTTTTTTTGTAGTGAGACCAGCTTACATCTTCCCATTTATTTGAAAGAAACTGTTAGGACTATACGGAGAAAAGAGAATAGAATTTGTTTTGAATTAAATACATTATTTTTTCAGGTCCTTAACCGATTATATTTTTTCATTTTAAAATACATCTCCTCATCAGAATTTAAGCTTTTAATTTTGAAACTGTTTTGTGGAGGGGTTTAATTTTTTTTTTTAATTTAAGCATTATGTTCCTATATAATTCCTTTTGTAGATATCTAGGAAAGAATTCACTGATCCAAGCAACTCTTTATGAATCTCTTTTGCACATTGGTGTTAACTGCTCCTAGTAAATATCTTTCCTATTCAGTTCCCGGCAGGTGAAATAAATGGCAACTAACAAATTAGCATGACACTTTATTGAGAGTGAGTTAAGGTTTGTGTGTCATCAACATATGTAGAGCAGTACTGTGTGCCTGAGTCATGTCTGCATGTGCAGCTGACAGCAGAATGCAAAAAATATTAGGAGGAGGCAGGGGAAGGATTTGAAAGTGATGGAAAAAGTGAACCCAGAACAGAAACGTTGAAATAACGGAGAAACTGTGACAGTGTTAAGGGGGGAGAGAAGGGAGACTCAACCAAGAGAGGCAGCAGAGAAGCAAAACCGAACCGAAAGGTAGGAGAGGTGTAAAGCAAAGAGTTTGAGGAGTAAAAGCGAAGAGAAGGGAGAATGATCATAGAAAAACAGTAAAGGGAGGGGGGACAGGAGAGTTGCAGGGGTGTATTAGGATATCAAAAGAATGAGGGGGGCTGGGTGGAAAAGGACTGCCCTGAGGAAGTGGGAATCTTAGCTGCAGTCTGCTATCCCCTCTCCAGGGCTCAGGTATGCCTGGACTTCTGAAACATACTGTAATCATGCTGTCCCATGTGATGAGCAGTGTGAGATCTACTACTGAGTGATTATTTTGGAATAATTGACACTTAGCTCCTAATTGTCCTTTTTCAGGGTTTCCAAAAATACAGTAGTAGTAATTGATTTTTTGTTGTTGTTGTTTGTCACTGTGTAACAATTTTACAGATTATTTTTAATTAGGGTAGCTTGAAGTTAAGCTAATGATCTTTCTTTTTCCTCTTCAAAGTTCAATACAAATATGACGTCATCTCTACATTCCTTTAACAAAACCTGGAAAATTTCTGCGTTTAAATGGCGAGAGAAAAACATAAAAAATTCACAGTGATTGTGGGACTTGAAGGAAGATTCTCCATCTCTATCTTCAAACCGAGCCTAGGTACTTTTCTGGAAGATACAGTTTATCCAAGGAAGGCGGGGGGGACGGGGGGGCAGATTGAGCTCAGCATGGAGATGGTGAGCTGCAGCGTCAGTATGTGCTTTGAAGGATGCTGTGGACATCCCTTCTGCCCTGTGTGAAAGTATCCAAACAGAAAGAACAAGTGATCCTCCCTGATTGTGGTGCCTGTTGAAAACAAGTCCCATGAGCCCCTTTTCACTCGGAAGGACATTGGTCAATATGTGGGTTAAGGACAAGAGACAGTGAGTTTACAGACATTTGGAGGGAAATGGAGAGTATCAGAAATTTAATCAATTTGAATGTCTTTGATTTCTCGGGAGAAAAGAAAGGAAAAGAGCCCTCTTCTGTTTCAGTACTCAAATTGCTAAACTTAATTTTAACCAAGCACAAGAAAAGAACACTGTGCAACCGTTCTGAAATCCATGTACCGTGCTTAACAAACTTACAGAAGTGCCTTTATACCTCATTTGCTATAAAACACAATCTATAATATTTTAAAATAACGTCTCTGTCTTCAAATTCAACATGACAGGCAATCTCTCTTCCTTACTGGACGAATGTCCTATGTGACACCTCTGCTGGTGTCGCATATCAGCACTGAGTGTAGAAGAAAAGAATCGGGATTGTTTAATCCATCCCTTTAAAAATAACAGCAATGTACATCTCTGCCATCTCCTTTGAGTATTTTGCTGTTGCTGTCTTGTACGCTGCTCCTCCGGTACTTAGCACCACACAGCACACACTGTTAAACATACCAAGGATAAATTCTTTATGCTCTTAGTTTATCGTACTCCATAGTATTTTACAACATGTAGTATGGCAAAGAAGAAGCCTGAAATTTTTTTTTTTTTTTTTTTGCCTTCTTCCTTTGCCTCTTACACTCCCTACTCCTCCACACACGCGCTTCCCATGTACCTCTTCTTTCAGACAAATGCTAGCTAGGTTTTATTCTTATTTTTTATAACTGCCCACAGGATGCATTCAAGTTCGGTAGCATTGATCTTCACGCGTTTCACCTAACTCAACTTAACTGCAAAGGGCCAAGATTTATCAACATGGTAATGACTAATTTACATCCTGAGGAAAGTAAAAGGGCAAAACTCCTGTCTAAGCTGTCCTCATAACTTGCATTGGGGTTTGCTTTCTTATGCGTGCTGCAAAGCCAGCCGGCCAAGGCCTAGAATAGAGAGACCGCATAAGAATGAACAGACTTCACCCTTACATTTTCTTTCGGATTGTATATAGGTTTATTGCTCGGTTGTCTTTAGGACTGTTGAGTCGGTTTGAATCGTACCAGGCTAATCTTCGTTATGGGTTTCAAGCTACTTTATGCTTTCTTGTGAACTGCAGTTAAATCGGATTTTGTTACTGTATCAACTCTTTTTTGTTTGCTTTTTTTAATAAAGAAGGCTAAATTAGCAATAATAATTTCTTTTGCCTACAACCCGGAATGGGCATGTATTGAAAAGTACAATGTAGTATTAAAAAAAAAAAAAACCAACCTTGGAGATAAATGAATGGCAGAATAAATAATTTATGCTAATGAAATTACTGCAATTAGTAGTTCCACAATGACCCTTTTAAAAGCCACAGCTGTTAATGTCAGGAAGTGCTGTCACCGCTGACCTTATCATAAGAGAAAGTGACAAATTGAAAACGCAGGGAAGACCAATCCTCAAAGAGGTCTGTTCGGGAACGATTAGTGTTTTCTGAAAACCAGTGTGAATTACAACCAGCTGCTCTCTGGCTCGGCGTGTCTCCCATGCTGTGCCATTTTGTTAAGCTCGATAACAATAGTTATTTTGCCCCATTGAGACAAGTTGTCTCGGGCCACTTCCAGCTCTACCGGAACCCACTCTTTCCCTCACTGATTTACAAATGAAACTGTTGTTAGAGGGCTTTTCAGGGCTGCTGAGTAGAGACCTCTCATAAGGATCATATGGAAGGAGGTTGGCTTTCGCGAGGAAGCGCGGTACTGCAGGGTGCGTGCCTGTCACAAACAATGAAAAAAGGAGAAAAAGGCTGAAACACATTTCAGTTGGGAGCCAAGCGCGGCTCAAATCTGCATAAAATGTTCATTCCTGCTGACTAGCCTTGCTTTTGCGATTTGATTTTTTAAGATGAATTTTCGCGAGCTTTGCCTCAACTAATGATGTTCTGATTATTTTTTTTAAAGCAATTTATTTCTGCTTTCCCTAAATGCAAATCATTCTTTATTTAATCCTTGTTTTAATTTCTGGTTTTGTAATCATATGTGAAATAAGTATTCTTCTAAACTAGCTTTTTAAAAGTCACGAGAAAATAATGAGGTTTCTTACTGAGAAAAATGGCCAGTCTTTGTGCGTCAGCCTGATTGTAATATTAATGATGTAGGCTTAAAACATTTAACTGCATCAACAGCCACTCGTGAGCAATTTTCCCGAAGTTCCCTAAGCATTATTGACAATGCTTTGGTAAATTATGTGTGACTTTCCTAAGAGTTGGTGTAGCTCATTTAATTCATATTAATTGATTTTTAGGCTTCCCTTGATTAATTGAACTGGGTTCGTCTTGTACAGAATGCAAT
The DNA here is from genome assembly GCF_965231255.1 of Vanellus vanellus. NCBI lineage: Eukaryota > Metazoa > Chordata > Aves > Charadriiformes > Charadriidae > Vanellus > Vanellus vanellus. The sequence goes on from NC_138906.1 coordinate 36,021,616, forward strand.
AAATAATCATTAAAATGAGGGAGATGTGACTCCACAAATTACAAAGTTTAAGTATGCTAGAAGTCATAGAGGACAAAATAGAAGTTAGTTACAGTGATGGAGTTAAATGGGTTTACTTAGTGTTTCCCTGTTAATTTTGCATACAGTACTCTTGCTGAGACATGCGTATGCATATACTCTTGTAATATAGGTAGATAGGAGCCTTTAAAACAAACAAAAATGAATTTGGGGGGGGTTCTTATTTCACCTTTATCCTGAGGAAGTATTCCCTAATTCAAAGTAGTGTAGTAGTATCTTGTATTTGCTAGTTCAGTTTTCAAAAAAATTTAGAAAAAGGACCTTTGAGCTTTAGTCCTGGAACTACCTCTCTTTTTGCCGTGAGAGGTGCATAAAGACAGGCATTTTACCTCTACATTTTGCTCAGAAATACGTGACTAAATGGCCATCTCGAGCTGTTTTAAATATGCTTGGCCTGTTTTGGTTATCATACAGGGTGTGAAAAGCTTTTCCAGTATCACAGCTGCATATTCCTCCCTGTGATGAGAGAGAAACCCCATGTAGTGCTGTGTGGCCCCCAGCACGGCCCCCTGGGACCACAGAAACCACTCTGGGGTCCTTTTTGCAGTGTGCTGAGATTTGCCTGGAGCTGGAGGTATACTTTGTGGTTTGATGCCTGGTGGCACGTAGGGAAGAGGTGTCAACTGTGAGAGGTCGGAGTGACTCCGAACTCCATTAAGTTGTAACTACTTTTCTGGTCAAATACCCCTTGAAACTGATAGAAGGTCTTTTCAGCACACAAATGTTGCTGATTTTCTGATGTTTTATGGTATGTTGAGACTTAGCTTTCAGAAGCACTCCACAGTGGTCTAATCCTGCCCTCACAACAGTTTATGTTAGTTTACTGCTGACATTGACAAGCACAGATAAGCGGGGATTTGTACAACTTCAGAAATCTAAATTGTGGAGTTGAGTTTTGTTCAATCTGAAGTTAGTGGCATAAATGCACCTCACTCTGAATAGGAATTTGATGATATATGAGGTATGTGGGGATCCGTGTGATTAGAGTAACCACTCTATTGTATTTCTTTAACCTATACAGGATTTTTCTTAAATGGGATTTCCAGAGGTGAAATAGAAAATACATATAATATTAACTCTGCATATAGCTGTATAGTGACTGATTTAATCTCTGTTTTTAGCTTTCAGGAGTATTTATTAAAAAAATAAAAGTATTTTGAAGCCCTGAGCTTCTGTGGTGATGAAGACTTCATGAATGCCAGCACAGAATTAATTAATTTATATACAAAAAAAATTGGGGAAGGCTCATTTTGCTTTAATGTTTTTTACATGCTGACAAGGTTATGTTTAGGGTAGGCTGAAGAACAGCTGTGTGAACAAGGCATCCTTTTTCTGATTTACATAGATATACTTAATTTTTGAAATGTTTCTTTGCTCCTGTGTTTACATTTGTTCTTGTTCCTTGGTTCAGCCACTCATCCAGGACTCCATTTGAGATTTCATGGCTTATGCCCACACCAGTGTGAATATGCTGAGTGCCAAATGCAATTGTAACAAGAGGTGATACACCTACACAACTCTGAAGAGTTTTCTGAAGCAAATCACACTTCATAAAATCCTCCGAGAGAAGAAAAGCAAGGAGATGTTGGGACACGTGGAGCACCTGGTGAATGGCATGCAGAAGCTGAAGGCAGCAGTTTTCCAGGTAAACTTTGAAATTCACAACATTTTATTTCGTTCTTTACAAATAGTCTTGGCATTGTTGCTAATAAAACAAAGTTATTGCAGCACCTTTTCATTAGACTGATTAGTTGTGGGGTGACAGTTTTGTGTTTTATTGAAATTACTTGATTTTGGAAACTGGGTGTTTTTTTTTTTTCTTCAAGTAGAAGCTCTTAGAATCACAGAATAGCTTGGGTTGGAAGTGACCTTCAAAGGTCATCCCCTGCAATGAGCAGGGACATCTTCAACTCGATCAGGTTGCTCAGAGCCCCGTCCAACCTGACCTTGAATGTTTCCAGGGATGGAGCATCTACCACCTCTCTGCCCAATCTGTTTCAGCATCACAACACCCTCATTGTAAAAAATTTCTTCCTTATATCTAGTCCCCATCTTTCCTGTAGGTCCCCTTAAAGTACTGAAAGGCCGCTGTAAAGTGTCCCTGGAGCCTTCTCTTCTTCAGGCTGAATAACCGCAACTGTCTCAGTCTGTCCTCACAGGAGATATGATCCATCCCTCTGATCATTTTTGTGGCCCTCCTCTGGACCCACTCCAACAGGTCCATGTCTTCTTGGCAGGGCTGCTCTCAATCCCTTCATCCCCCAGCCTGTATTGATACTGGGGGTTACCTGGACCCTTGTGCAGGACCCTGCACTTGGCCTTGTTGAACTTTGTGACATTCACATGGGCCCACTTCTCAAGCCTGTCCAGGTCCCTCTGGATGGCATACTGTCCCTCAGGTGTGTCAACCGCACCACTCAGCTTGGTGTCATCCGCCAACTTGCTGAGGGTGCACTCAATCCCACTGTCTGTGTCATTGATGAAGATACTAAACAGTACTGGTCCATATGGACCACTGAGGGACACCTCTTGTCACTGATCTCCATTTGGCCATTGAGTCATTGACCAGTACCCTCTGGATGTGACCATCCACCAATTCCTTATCCACTGAACAGTCCACCCATTAAATCTATATCTCTCCAATTTAGGAAGAAGGATGTTGTCGGGGACCGTGTCTCTTTGAGCGCTTTAGCTATCTTTGGAAAGAAGAGTCCATCCATTTGAGCAAGGACAAAGTCTGGAGCAAAGGGGAATGTAGTGGGGCCACAGTAAAAGGGTAGGAGGCGAAGCAATTGCCTTAGTGAAAAAAAGACCATGGTACAGAGAAGATGCAGTTCCGTACATGAGGATTTTGTGCATGGTGAATGACCAGTGAGGGGTAACGAAGGCAGGAGGAACAAGTGTGGAGCCTTTGCATCAGCTGCTGTCATCTCCTTGTGGGGCTAGTGCCCCTTAGCCCCCAGTCAGTGCTTCTGCCTATGGTTCATTTGTGGCGAGTCAGTCCACAATGACAGAAAGGAGGGGAAACTGCTTAGGAGCCTTTCCCCCTGTTCCATAATCCCTTTTGCAGATGCTGAAGACAAGCCGTAATCCAGCAAGTTCTTTATTAAAATTAAAAGGTCTATGTGTTTCGTATAAAAACTGCAGATGAAATGCTTGGTGCCAGTTTTTGCATAACGTTGCATCTTGGTGCTACTGCACAAGATTAATAATGGGAGCTGGCTGGCTTACTCCCACTTTTCAAGCTGAATACCTGCAGAAATAAATGGTCAACGGAGAAGGGTGACTGCTTTTTAAAAGTCTATTTTTAGCAAGGTATCTCATGCTAGTAAATTATTAAAATGCTCTTTTTCTCTGAATTCTAGTTTGACGACAACCAAAAGGTAATTTGACAATTTCAGGTGCTGCACACTGTGCTGGCAGACGGAGCTGCAGCTCCTCTCTAGCCAGGTACGTGAACACTGAGCCATTTGTATCCTGCACTGTGGAGCTCTACGCAAGAATATCAAGTGCAGCACCCTTTAGTTTTTCCGAAAGAAAAAGACATAAAGTCAGCTCAAATAAATTGAAAAATAAAGTAAGTGGAGAGATATGGGATCTTTACAGTCATCTGTTACAACTCAGTATTACAGCTTTGTCTTCTTATTTCAAAATGGTCAGATTTTGAAAAGGTAGATTTTGTAGGGTTTGTAAGATTTCAGGAGCCCACTGAATAAGCAAAGCCCTCAAGACCTTCCATGTGATGAAAGTTTAAGCCCTCTAATATTTGACTTCCTCTTTGCCTTATCACCCCTATACAGATCAGGTTAACAAGAGCCCCCTCTGGTTAAAATATAGCCTTTTATCATGAATAGCTGCCAGAGAAAACGCTTGGAGGGATAGGGCTAAAAAAATAATAATAATAAAAAAACCCCAAAGAGGTATTTGAAATAATTCCTTTGTATGTGGAAAGATATTGTCACTGGATATTTTGATACAGGTTTCTCACCTGGCAGGCAATAAATTTCTATTTCAGCAAACTAACAGGTAGTCTTTGTTCATCGGTCTCTGAGTCAGTCTTAACCTTTCAGCAAACCTCTGCTGGAACGATCTGCTCAGAGTGATTACTAAGCATTTTCCATAGTCCTTTTGCTTTGACGTTTGCGTCTTCGCTAGGTGCTGTAGCACCACGGAGACGCCTGGTTACAACCACACGCTCAGCAGCTGGACGGGCGTCTGAGCTTCTCGGGGGACCTGCGGGGTCCCTGGTGGGAGCAGTCAGGCTGTTCTTATTAAATTCTTTATGTCAACAAAATTCTGTGAGCTACAAACAAGGAGCTGTCAAATGGAAATGGTAAAGAAGGAAAAGACAACCCTTTTAGTACTGAGACCTGCAAAATGCCGGTTTTGTTTTCAGTGTAGCTTTTGGGGGCTTATGTGGTATAATCTTTCCAGACCATACCTAATGACCCTTGCTCCTGAATAACACGTTACCTTTTGCCCTGTAGGTAGAAGATCTAAAATCCAAACTTGCTTCTCAAGCGGCAGAACTGCAACTGAGAAATCAAGATGCTGAAGCTTTGATTGCTGAGATAGGGTTTCAGATTGAGAAAGTGAGCCAAGAAGAGGCCGTTGCAGATGCAGAAGAGCAAAAGGTCAGTCTGATTCCCCCATTTAGTGCTGCTGAGCTATATTTAGCACAAAATAAACCTTTTTAGGTGAACAGTTTTGAACAACTTCCTCTCCAGGGAGCATAAAGTCTAAAGAATTATTATACTTACACATGTAACAGCATTTCACACCATGATTACCACTTGACCTTTCTTTACATTATGCCTTTTCCCAACCTTTTAGCTGTTTTAATGAGATGAAAGAACAATAAATACTGAGCTCATTCAAGCATTTAATGGATGTGGATCTTGAGAATCAGACCTATTTGTAATACAGTAAAGGTCAGAGAGTCAGCTCTGAGCCCTTCAGATTTCTAAAGGCTTTGAGGCTCTAGGTAAATTGAACAACTCAATTGATACAGAAGGTCATTCCAGTATACCGCAATATTACAAGGTGCAAACCTTGAATTTTAAGATTATAATAGCATTCCTAATTATGTGTGTCATCAGTCTTGAATCTTCTTTTTGCTCTCAGTTCAGCCTATTAACATTAATTATCAACATCCATGTTGGAAACGTAGAAGTTTACATGCATTAGTCCTCACCACAGAACAAATAGAAATGCATAATTTCATCTGGACTCTAAAGTTTTCATCTACTCTTACAAGCACAGTTTTTGAAATAAAACACCAGCAGTGTGGAATGCTGTAAACTGGAGTTCCTTCATCTATGAATTCCAAAGGGCTCGTTCTACTCTTGGCATTTTGCTACAAAACCTGATGTCCCTTGTGTCATTTTTCAACACTGCAGAGAGAAAATTCTAATTGGCTTATGATAGTTGTTAATGCCTGATTTTGAGCTATGGAAACTTCAAGTTGCCAAAAACTTTGTAAACAGTTTTCAGATACTGATCAACAGGGAAGACTGTACTCTCTGAGCAATCAAAATGGTCCTTTATTCTCTTCTGTTTGGTTCTTAAAGACATCTTATTAGTAGTTGATATCTAATATTTGTGTCTCATTCTAATTTTATTGAGGGAAAAGTGATTTTCGACACTGACAGAAATGAAGACTGGATCAGAACCTTTATATTTCTTTGGATTATGCTAATTATGGACTTTATAATTTTGTTTTGCTGATCTGTATCTTATATAGGACTTAAAAATCACTATGAAGTTTAAAGTTCAAATACTGCAATTGATTAAACTTGCACAGATTGGATCCAACAGCTCAACATCCTACCAACCACTTTTCAGTGGTGCTTTCCCTGAATTGGTTCCATATGCTTTTGATGGATTTGGATGATCAAAATACACCCTTAACACAATTCTAATTACTTCATTAAGCAACTAGGTGAAACACACAGAGTGATTATCGTGGGATAATCACATCTTTGGGACACTTTGTTTCAGGGATGAAGTTCAGCACATGACACTAATGATTACCATACTCCCCTGTTCATTACTTTATTGCAATTCTGAAATGTTTTCATTGGAAATGAAAGTTTCATTTTGTGCTACATTAATCTAAAACTATTTCATAAGGCTGATGATGTTTTCTACATATTAATCTCCTACAATTCTGTTATAATAAAAAAAAAAGGCAAATGAGAATACATCTTCCAGCTAAGTAATTTGTGAATACTCTTCATAATTGATTAAATTTGTCACCCTTTAAAAAATTATCTTGGCTTTCCTGTTCTATAGATTTCAAACTGGAGTTTATAAGTGTTTTTTGAGTTTTACAACATTAAGCCAGTAAACATCTTGGAGGTATTGCCTTAGAGAGAAGCACTGCCTAAGAAAAGGTGAAGAGTGGAAGTCACTTTGGATCAGACTCATCAGGAAAAGTGGGGTCAGTCTGGATGCCCCATAAATGTGTCAGAGCTACATACCTGTATAGTAATCAGCAAGGGTCTGAATATGAACGTGACACTGCTAAGGTTTTAAAATAGTGGGCAGTAACACTGCAGTCATTTTACTGGCCGTTTGTATGCTCTGCATGATGCCAGTGGGGTTCTGCTACAGACCACCTGACCAGGAAGACCAAGCGGATGAGACCCTCTGTAGACAGATAGGAGCAGCCTCGTGTTCATGCGCCCTGGTACTCGTGGGGGACTTCAACCACCCTGGTATCTGTTGGAGGGACAGAACAGCAGGGCACAAGCAATCCAGGAAGTTCTTGGAATGCGTTAATGACAACTTCTTTCTCCAAGTGGTAGAAAAGCCAATGAGGAGAGGAGACATGCTGGACCTTGACCTTAACAACAAGGAGGGGCTGGTGGGAAATGTCAAGCTCAAGGGTAGCCTGGGCTGCAGTGATCATGAAATGGTAGAGTTCAGGATCCTTAGGGCAGTGAGGACGGTGCACAGCAAGCTCACAACCCTGGACTTCAGGAAAGCAGACTTTGGCCTCTTGAGAAATCCACTTGGTAGAGTTCCGTGGGATAAAGCACTGGAGGGGAGAGGAGCCCAGGGAATCTGGTTAGTATTCAAGGATCACCCCCTCCAAGCTCAGGAGCGATGTATCCCAACAAAGAATGTCAGGCAAAAAAGCCAAGAGGCCTGCATGGATGAACAAGGAGCTCCTGGACGCACTCAAAAACAAAAAGGAAGCCTACAAAGGGTGGAAGCAAGGACATGTAGTCTCGGAGGAATACAGAGAAACTGTCTGAGTGGCCAGGTATCAGGTTCGGAAAGCTAAAGCCCAGATAGAATTAAATCTGTCCAGGGACATCAGGGGCAACAAGAAAAAATTCTATAAGTATGTCAAAGGTAAAAGGAAGACTAGGGAAGATGTGGGCCCTCTCTGGAAGGAAACATGAGACCTGGTCACCAAGAATATGGAGAAGTCTGAGGTACTCAATGATTTTTTTGCCTCGGTCTTCACTGACAAGGGCTCTAATCGCACCGCCCAAGTCACAGAAGGCAAAAACAGCAGCTGTGAGAATGAATAACCAACCACTGTAGATGAAGATCAAGTACGAGACAATCTAAGAAACCTGAAGGTGCACAAGTCTATGGGACCTGATGAAATCCATCTGTGGGTCTTGAGGGAACTGGCGGATGAAGTTGCTAAGCCACTTTCCTTTATATTTGAAAAGCTGTGGCAGTCCAGCAGAGTTCCCACTGACTGGAAAAGGGGAAATGTAACTCTCAGTTTCAAAAAGGGGAAAAAAAGAAGACCTGGGGAACTACAGGACAGTCCGTCTCACCTCTGTGCCCGGCAAGATGATGGAGCAGATCCTCCTGGAAACTCTGCTAAGGCACATGGAAAATAAGGAAGTGATGGGTGACAGCCAACATGGCTTCATCAAGGGCAAGTCATGCCTGACAAATTTGGTGGCCTTCTTTGATGGGGTTACAGGGTTGGAGGATAAGGGAAGAGCAACTGACTTCACCTACCTGGACATGTGCAAAGCTTTTCATACTGTCCCGCAAGACATCCTTGTCTCTAAATTGGAGAGACATGGATTTGGTGGATGGACCACTTGGTCAATAAGGAATTGAGTGGATAGTGGCATCTAGAGAGTAGTGGCTCAATGTCCCGATGGAGATCAGTGATGGGTGGCATTCCACAGGGGTCAGTATTGGGACTGGTGCTGTTTAACATCTTTGTTGGCAACATGGACAGCGGGATTGAGTGCACCCTCAGCAAGTTTGCCGACAACACCAAGCTGTGTGGAGTGGTTGACACCCCAGAGAGGCAGGATGCCAGCCAGAGGGGCCTGGACAGGCTTGAGCGGTGGGCCTATGCAAACCTCATGAAGTTCAACAAGGCCAAGTACAAGGTCCTGCACATGGGTCGGGGCAACCCCAAGCTCAAATACAGGCTGGACAGAGAATGGATTGAGAGCAACCCTGAGGAGAAGGACTTGGGGGTGTTGGTTGATCAGAAGCTCAACATGAGCCAGCAACACACACTCACATCCCAGAAGGTCAACCATATCCTGGGCTGAATCAAAAGAAGCGTGGCCAGCAGGTCGAGGGAGGTGATTCTGTCCCTCTACTGCACTCTGGTGAGACCCCATCTGGAGTACTGTGTCCAGTTCTGGAGCCCTCAACATAAGAAGGACATGGACCTGTTGGAGCGGGTCCAGAGGAGGGCCACAAAGATGATCAGAGGGCTGGAGCACCTCTGCTATAAAGACAGGCTGAGAGAGTTGGGGTTGTTCAGCCTGGAGGAGAGAAGGTTCTGTGGAGATCTTATAGCGTCCTTCCAGTATTTAAAGGGCGCCTACAGGAAAGGTGGGGAGAGGCTTTTTATCAGGGAGTGTAGCTATAGGACAAGGGTTGATTTAGGTTAGATATTAAGAAGAGATTCTTTATTGTGGGTGTGGTGAGACACTGGAACAGGTTGCCCAGAGAAGTTGGAACCCTGGAGGTGTTCAAGGCTAGGTTGGATGGGGCTTTGAGCAACCTGGTCTAGTGGAAGATGTCCCTGCCCATGGCATGGAGACTCAGAACGAGATGATCTTTAAGGTCCTGTCCAACCCAAACCATTCTGTGATTCTATGCCAGCCAGAGTGGTTTACAAATCAAGATGTGTATGCCATTGCCTTTTAAAATGGGACCTACCGCTTCAAAGGAAGAAAATACGTAGAGCATGGTGTAGGTGTATGGTCATAGTGATGCTAACTGAGGATTATGAGAAAAGATGGATCCAGACTGGCCAACTTTTTTATTTACTTCCCTCTGCTGAAGTACATTCTGTATTTACACTCTACTCATGGTCTGATTACTACGGGCACACTACTTCCAGCTTTTCTAACAATTTAGCCATCAGTGAAGAGCTCTGTACTGTAGAATTTATTGATGTGAAAGGGACTAAACTTCTGGAGACAGGGATGAAAAGATCCTTCATCTTTTTGTTAGGGGAAGTAGATTTGAGAAATGCTGTCCTAAGGCTTATTTGCAACCTGCTCTGTTTAATTTTTCCTCCCTTAAAAAAAATTGTCTTGTCCCAAATTTTTGGGGGGCATCAGCAAGCAAAGAATAACATAAGAAAAAAGACAGACATAACTATAATGCAACTTGTGTGACTTAAATTAGCTGCTTGTTTTAATGGAAAATACCGTGTCACGTTAAAAGCACTATGTACTGTGAATGTAATGCTCATTCACCTGGTTACGTCCTTAAAAACTTAAACAGAAGGAGCATTTGGCTGTTCAAAACTTTTCGCTTTAAGTTAATTTCAATAACATGGGTCTCAAACCATGTAAACCAAAACAAAACTGCAACTATATATGCAGTATTTAATTTTTAAAATACGTTATGGCTAAGACGCAAGCCAATAAATATTTGAAAGTTCACCCTAAAACCTACATCACAAAAGATCGGGGAAATAATTTTATTAATAACTTTTCATTTGTAATGCAATGCATATTGTTTTTTAATCTTTGTAATTTCCATGGACAGTGTCTGCATGTCCCCCGGGTAATAAATGTATACATGGAAGGTGCATAGTGCTTGATCCAAGTATTAACATCTTGATCACCGTAATATCCTCTGTCTCTGTAATTAGACTTTGTTTAAGCAAGACCTGACAAGAGATGAACCTGTGAGATGTGCATGAGGTAAAAGGATAAAGATGAACCAAATTCAACTAACTTCAGCCTCAGGCAATGTATTCTTAAAAACGTGTAGGATAATCTTCCAAATACGCAATTGCAGATGATACAGAACACCCTCCAGGGTTACTCTACCAGATAAATTCGCACCAATGAAATCACAATCAGCTTTTAAACAGATAATTAAATCCCTTCAGAAAGTTGTGGAGGGCTCAGATTTCACTTAAAACTCATGCAGGCTAATGTAATGTCACTCATCTAAGCCACTATTAAGCCAAAATAAGAGTTTTGACAAATCTGCTTAGACTGGTATTTGTTTAATTTCCAAGCCTGAAATTGAGTAAGTACAGTGTTTTCATATAGGATATTTCCTTTTCTCCTCTTCTCTCCCTTGTTGAGGCCTGTGGGTTCGGACTTGGAACTGAGGAATTAAAAGAAAAAATCAAATGTACCAAAAGATGGAGCTTGGTTTATCAAATATGATGTATTTCCCTATACTCCAAAAATGCAGTGAATGTTGTACTGGTTAGGGAAACCCCCAGTGCAGAAATGACCATTGTCTCCCTGGTATTTTCTCTGATTTTCTAAAAGGGAGCCTTTTAAAGGGGAAAAATGGGGGGGGGGGGGGGGGGGGGGACGGACGGTGTCCTTCTCTTCATTACTAAATCTCTCACTTTTGCAATATTATACAGTCCTAAACAGATGTCGTTCTAAATTTTTCTATCTCTACAGAGGTGATCTTCAGATTCCTCTTGGCAGCCAGGAGCATTGACTATTTGATGTGTCCTCACAAGCTTACAGGCTCCTTTTTTCAAAAGCATCCATGTGCATAGGTGATATTCCACATCCATGCAGACGTGCTCGATCCCAGTCTGGTAGAGAGGTACATCTACTAGACAGACGGTCTTCATACTAGCAATTTTTCAGCAAGACATATTAAAAGCTTATCTAGAAGACAAATATATATACACATAAATATATATTACCCTTCTTACAGCAGTACCTCTCTTTTATATCCTTAGATATATAAGATATATGTCCTTAGATATAAAAGAAAATAGGAAAGCATTACTTGCAATATTTTGTGTTGTAGTGTCCTATGCAAGAAAGAAATTGGGCATCACACACAATCTGTTAATCCATTTGAAAAGTGTACGTGGTTGATTACAGTCTCACCGAAACAAACAGAAATTGTATAAAGCTGTCGCATAGTCCTCTCACAACATTGTGGTGGCAGTGTGTTGTCCTTCATTGCCCCGAAGGAGAGGAGACTGTGCTAAGCAATAGTTAGGTAATTAACCTGAGAGGTTTAGTCTTACAAATGCTGAACTGATCTTTGAGAGACCCGTATGCCTTTCACCGTCAACCTGATGAGCGCTTCCAAAACTGTGTGAAAGTGCCATATTTTCTTTAGTAAGCCAAAGGTAAAACATTTTTTTTTCAGCAGGTTAGCTACACATATGTTTAACATGACAATAAGAATATGCCAGAGTTGTGGAGGCCAGAATCAGAGCAAACTGTGAAGACTTGTGAAGAATTTGAAAAGTGAGTATTTCAAGTATAAACCATTTTTAGCAGATAAAGCATTAACACCTGTTTCTTACTTTTCAGTTTGCAAAACTGACAGTGGAAGATGATGGAGAACACCCAGTTCTTATAATAATCCAGATAAATATTCTTTGTGATGATACAGGCATTTGTCCGTAAGTATAAACAAAAATGGTTTCTGGTATGCCAATCCAAAGCTATTCTGTTTCCTATTCATCTCTTTTAGTCTCAGTGTGTTTTTTCCACAAAGGGGGTAGTCAGCAGGTTTCCACCTCGTTTCTCATACTATTGTCCTTAAAAGGGCAGAGCAACGTGCAGGGATGCTTCATGATTCAGAGCAGCAGGGAAGAAAGGAACTTCGTATACTGAATTTTCTCTCTGGAGTGATGAGAATAAATGTGATCTAGCTACACAGAGGTTAAACTACTGCTTCAGTAGAAATAGCAGATACGATATAAGGTCATAAGCCACTGAGAAACCTGTTAACTTCTAATGATTGTAGATAGTTGATTTGCCAACACATCCCTCTGTCTCTGGCTCTTTATCACATTATCCTCACTACATAAATGGCTTCACTCCTGAGCAGCTGTATGTGCTAACTAACACAGAGGATACAGGAGCTTTACTGAAGCGAGCGGCGACTGCCATTTGGAAGTCCTGGCACTGCAAAAGTCAGCTGTCATTAAGGGTCTGGCCCACCAGCTCTTAGAATCATGGAATCACAGAATGCTTTGGGTTGGAAAGGACTTTCAAAGGTCATCTAGTCCAACCCCCCTGCAATGAGCAGGGGCATCTTTGACTAGACCAGGTTGCTCAGAGCCCCACCCAACCTGACCTTGAACGTTTCCAGGGATGAGGCATCTACCACCTCTCTGTACAATCTGTTCCAGCATCTCACCACCTTCATTGTAAAAGATTTCTTCCTTATATCTAGTCTGAATCTACTCTCCTTCAGTGTAAAGCCATTACCCCTTCTCCTATTGCAACAGGGTCTGCTAAAAAGTCTGTCCCTATCTTTCTTCTAAGCCCCCTTTAAGTATTGAAAGGTTGAAGTAATGTGTCCCCAGAGCCATCTCTTCTTCAGTCTGAACTATCCCAACTCTTTCAGCCTGTCCTCAGAGGAGGGGTGTTTCCATCCATCTGATCATTTTTGTGGCCTTCCTCTGGACCCACTCCAACAGGTCCACATCTTTCCTGTGCTGAGGACTTCAGAGCTGGATGCAGTTCTCCAGGTGGGGTCTCACCAGAGTGCAGTAGAGGGGCAGAATCCCCTCCCTCAACCTGCTGGCCACGCTTCTTTTGATGTAGCCCAGAATATGGTTGGCTTTCTGGGCTACAAGCACACATTGCTGGCTCATGACCAGCTTTTCACCGACCAGTCCTCCTCAGGGCTGCTCTCAATCCCTTCATCCCCCAGCCTGTGTTGATACCAGGAGTTGCCCCAACCCATGTGCAAGACCCTGCACTTGGCCTTGTTAAACCTCATGAGGTTCACATAGGCCCACTTATCAAGCCTGCCTGGGTCCCTCTGGATGGCATCCTGTCCCTCTGGTGTGTCAACCACACCACTCAGCTTGGTGTGATCTGCAGATTTGCTGACAGTGCACTCAATCCCACTGTCTATGTCATTGGTGAACATAGTAAATGGTACTGGTCCCAGTACGGACCCCTGAGGGATACCACTCATCCAGACACCCTCTGGATGTGACCATCTAACCAATTCCTTATCCACTAAACAGTCCACCCATCAAATCCATACCTCTCCAATTTAGAGAGTGTAATATTGTGGAGGACCGTGTCAAAGGCCTTACAGAAGTCCGGATAGATGACACCTGTAGCTCTTCCCTTGTCCACTGATGTAGTCACTCCATCATAGAAGACCACTAGGCTGTTAGGCAGGACTTGCTCTTGGTGAAGCCATGCTGTCTGTCTCGAATCACCTCCCTGTCCTCCGTGTGCCTTAGCGTAGTTTCAAGGAGGATCTGTTCCACGATCTTCTCAGGCACAGAGGTGAGGCTGACTCTTCTGCAGTATGGTGGTATGAACTAGAGATGTTAATTCTCACCATGCAGAACAGATGGAGTCTAGAGCCAGGCACAAACCTTCTGGAGTTTCATAGTTGTAGGGGTCTTTTTTATGCATAACCTAAAATAAGGGGGTTTAAAATCTGTCTGTGTATATAGACCTTACACTGCGAGTGCTTAAGCAGCTCTGATTTGATTTACAGCCATAATTTTCAATATAAATCTTAAGATTCGTTGTTTTAATAGGTGGACGCAATCCAAGAAAGAATGTGAGGATGGCCTGCTGAAAGCTGAACCTGCTCTTGTTGCTGCTACGGCAGCCTTAGACACTCTTAATAAAATAAAGATCATACAGTTTGATGTCTGCAAAAAAAATTTGTTCATCGTTCAAATAGTTGAAGGCTATTAAACGGTCGTTGCAGTGCCAAGCTCAACGAAATTTCCGTCTTTTATGGCAGCGTGCTCCAAAGCAACTGTTGGCAACTGCTGTACCTCATCTGGCATTACACTTACCATCACCCTACTTGACCAAGTTGCACATAGGATTGCAGAGCAAGAGGAGGGCTGTGATCATGAGTATTTTCACCACCTAAAATAATTAGTAATAGTCTTGATGAGCTGAGAGTTGTATACTGGTAATCAGAAAGCTTCTGTGGAACACGTCCACACTTGTTGCACAATTCTGTACCTGTTCCTCTGATCATCTTTTTTCAGGTTAGCCTTACAGAACTGAAAGCCTTCAACAACACCCCAATGGCTGTAATCAATGTTATTGCTGCAGTAACGGTTTTACTGGCATATAAAGGGAAAGTGTTCAAAGACTGAAGCTGTAAAGCTGCAGAAGTCTTTATGGGAAAGGTAATGATCAATGGGACATCATATAATATCTGAGAGGGGAGAGGAAAACAATAGTTAAAAATGAGAACCAGAGAAAGAGAAACTAAATCGAAGCTTCGTTTTCTTACAGTTTGAACTTAGGGTGATAAGGTGTGACCCTACATCATTCTTTTCTGTGTACTTTTCATGGCAAACTCAAGCCAGCCTGAGTGCCTCTGGGATTTATTAATTGCAAAAATAGAAGAAAAGTCAAAGGGAGAACATTTCATTATGTTTATGTCATGTCTGTTAAATTCCTCAGGTGAATTATAAAATCACAAAATGTGTTTGTGAGGGTGAATAGTTCAGGCTTTTGGGAGAAATATTTTTGCTTTGTACTACATGTTTCCAAAACAATAAGCTAGTGCAGGATTCCAGTTTTACGTTTGTGATGAAAGTAGGAGTTAGCTTCTGATTCTCTGAAATGGAAAAGGATTGATGCCCTGGAACTTCTTTTCTTGCAGGTTGATGGCTTCTTACAAGCTTTAATCAACTATGATAAGGAGCATATTCCTCAGAATTGTCTGAAAGTCGTCAAGGAACAGTACTTTAAGGATCCAGATTTCAACCCAAATTATGTTCATACAAAATCCTTTGCAGCAGCTGGTCTCTGTGCCTGGGTCATCAATGTAGTAAAATTCAATGAGGTATGTGTATATCATTTCCTCTCTTGAGTGGCCGTGATGGGGGGAATTTCTGTTCTTGGAAGTTTTTTATTATTTTGGTAGGCTCAGCTTAGTGTTCCGAGAATGTAACAGCAACCACAGATAAAGTGGGAAGTATTCAGCGCTTAGCAATATGCACACGTGTATTTATTTTTTGGTAGAAAGTGGTTAAAAAGATGTGGCTGTATAGGACTTTTCAATTGTCATTATAGTGTCACAGTTGGGAAATGTTCTTCTCCAGATGTGCAGGTTTCACTTGAAACGTCCATCTGAGTCTGACTGTCTGGAGTGTAAGACAGAGCTTATCACTTGTGATTCCCTTGAGCACCTGGCAGCAGGATTCCTCCATTCATCCTAGTATTATAGCGTGTTATCATTTAATTACAAAGTAGTAAAAAACTAATCCATTTTAGTTGAAATCTGCTCAAGCTTAATGCCTGTCTGATTTCCACCTGTATTCTAAAACCATGAAAGTGATACATATAAATTAATTTTAGTTGGCGAGTAGACCCACTAAGGATACATTCAGTTCTGCTTAAGATATTCTTCTATAGGCTATAATCAAATCCTCTGTAGTCTTTAGGTCAATAATGAAAGAAATCTCCGCATGTCTCACTATTGTGTAGAAAGATGGCTCTAAAACAAATATATGTAATGACAGGCTACAAGGATTATCTGCAAGTCTTTCATCAGGAGTCATTCGTAATTTTTATAATGAATGTGAGACCAGTTTCTTGTCTAATGTACCTATGTTGGAAGTCTTTTTCAAGGCGTATTGTGAGGCAGAGCCAAAACGTTATGCGTTGGCCCAGGCAAATGCTGAATTAGCAGCAGCTACATAAAATCTAGAAGCCATCAGGAAAAAGCTTCTCGTAAATACTGCTTGATTAATAAGCGTTATTCTCTAATATCTTGAGCCCACCTAATTTTATTAGTTTTATTTTATTTATTTATTGCATTTTGTTGATTTATTTTATTTTTATTGATTTTATTACTTCCTAGTTCAAGTATTAAAGATACGTTTTCATGAGGGATTATCACTATTTTCCCCACAAACCTACTGAAGAACATTCCATAGTTTCGGTAGTAGCACATGAAGCTGTTTATCAGAAATGGCTGAATTTTCTCAAAGCCATCTAGATGCATTATAACCACTGTAAACTGAAATTACAGTTGATATAAATAACTGGCTGTGATTTTTATATGGAATATATGCCAGGTGCGTATATGAGTAATGAACTATTGAAATATAGGAATAACTTCCAGAAGTGTTTTGGAAGCTCATGCTCATCTGTGTTTACATTTTTCATTAAACATACCATAAAAATGACATCAAATCTCCTTTGATTGTTTTGAAAGACCTCCAAACACATATACACATGCATGCACCCAGAAGTGGAAAGTTCGATTAGTCTTTTACTTGCAAATGTCTTTTGAGTTAATGGTTGAACCGAAGACCATATTTACCACTAAGTATCTATTGAACTTTTGAGAGGGATTATTTGTTGGTTTTAAGTATTCATTTAATGGAGCAACACAAAGCACTCTTGAAACAGACAAAGACCTCTCATGGTACCTTGGGAGATGGTGGGTGGAAGGAGTTTCTCTGCTGCAAGCTAATTACCCTTACTTAGCAAAGAAGGCTTCAAAAGGTTTGAAAGATATAGTATTAATTGGGTTTAGAAGGCTTTCACTTGGCTTAAGACTTTTTTTGTTGGTAATATTTACATCTGAAATCTCACAACTTAAGATATCAAGCATTAAATGAAGGCTGAACAAATCTGTGATGTGAAGATTATTCTCACTCTTTTCTCTTAAGTTAATAATTTAAGAGAATGATTAAGAGTAACTTTTACTGAAACTCTCGGAAATCTGCAAGTTATGGCATCTGGGAATTTCATTCTTTATTTCAGCAATTTCCTGTTTTTCCTCCTGCTGTTGAAAGTATCTGTTTGGTTTTTTTTCTTGCTCTGAAGGAGACACAGATTTAACAGGTAAACAGAGATAGCTTTTACAATCTCTCTTCCTCATCTGGCTCCTCTGCCCCCACCCCAAAGATCTCATCAGCTGCTATAGCGTGTGTTTTGCCTCCATATGATACAGCCTTAGCTTTGTGACCTCGGAGTTGCCCATTCAGATCAAAGTACGTATGCCCCAGTGAAGCCTGTATCTACACTGAAAGATAGCTTTACTGAAGAATCATGGGTTTTATTCCACACATTTGATGTATGTTTATTAATTGCAAATACTTACTTTTTGGACAAAAATAGCCTTCTAATGATTTTTTTTTTAATTATTTTTAATACACAGCTGTTACCCCTGAAATTCATGGTATCTTTTATTGTTTTGATGTGTTCCTCAGAAGAGCACTAACGCATCTCTGTTCCTTGCCTGACAGTATGTCAAAGAACTCTTTCCTGTTTTAGGTGATCTTGCAGTTCAGTAAGCCTCCAACTTCGAATCTAGTCCTGTCTTTCTATGTTTATTTACTTCCCCTTTCATCTCCTCCGTGAATTTTTCTGGAGGTGGTTAGCAGCAGTTTTTCTCTCATCTATGGTTAGTTCCTAGTAGGAAGAATTCTGCACCACAGACGAAGTTGCAGTTCCTTCTGCAGTTATCTGTTTCCTGTGCTAGGCCAACAGTTGTCACATTGTCATTTAATATGAATATTTTTCCTAACCACTTTATAAAATCCATACTGCGTGTTCAACCAGGCTTCCTTTTACAAGGTGGGAGGATACAGTTAAAGCTATTATTTTTATAACTGATTCATACCATAGCTGATCAACCTGATGAACTTTTTTAAGGAGCTGTAGCTGTAATTTTTGATTCTCCAGTAGGTATTACTTATTGCAGTAATAAGCTCCAGAGCTCATGAGGCTGTTGAATGGAGAACACTATAGCTGGTGAAATTCATTGTTGATAAATGCAAAATAATACATATTGGAATGAAAGATTTGAACTCTTTATGAATACTTCTTGATTATTTTTTATTCATTAGTAGCTTATGGAAGAAGACCTGGGGCTGACTGTGGATAATTCAAGGAAAATTTTGGTTAGCCCTGTTTTGAGCTGAGATATGGACTGGATGGCTTCCAAAGGTCCTTCTAGCCTATACCATCTCATCATTCCAAAAATGAAGCAGAAATTTGGTTCACCCAGTAATATTTTACAAGAAGATGAACTTCAGTAGAAGAATAAAAAGGAAATACTTATCTATGCAGTGTGTATATTATGTATCCTAAAATGTATTTGTAACACTTACGAGAGTGAGTGGTAGGAGAGTTATAATGATATAGTAGACACTGCTGCACACATCTCACTCAGGAAAATTTGCTTTTGGCTTGTTTCTTGTAACAGCTGTGACTCAGTCCAGAAATTTGTAGATGCCGAAAAGGATTCAATTTTTATATGTGAAGAAACCTGAAAAATTTATATACTTTCATAAATCATGTCTTAATCCATCATTTAATTACTGAGAATTATTGGTAAAATTTCGTTTTGAAGGCATATTATTCCTCTTGGACATTTCTGTCTCTTGGACATTTGCTTCTTGCGGTCTACATGTGGCATGTCATCTCTCAGGCAGAATGTACAGTCACCATTTTTAAGTATTCTACTATGCAGCCTCCAAACGTTTCACTTCAAAATCTTCAATTACAGTGCAATTCTTTGCACAAGCCAATGAAAAATATTGTTCATTCAAATGTCTTGCAAATTCCAGCTAGCAATAGGATTCTCATCTAATTTGTCATGCTTTTTTTCCATATGTGAGGTGATTGAAGTTTAGAAAGAATATATTTTCTTGTTCATTGAGAGGATTTAAAATGTTATTTAAAGAAAAGATTTGAAATTGATTGAAGTAACCTACTTTTAATTGCATGTTTAACTTATGTCTTATCTAATGGTTGTGTGGCAGACTGGAAATGATCAAAGTGTCTATAAAAGTGTAGTGCATAATATGAAGACATGTATATAAAAGCCATTTATAGTTTCCCCATGACTGGCAACTAGACGGAAAAAAAAATGCATGTTAGCATGGACCAGAGCTTCCAACAATCTAGGGATCTTAGAAGGAAGTTTGGATTTTATTTACTGTAGCTGCTGATAAGCCTCTGATAAGCCTTTCTGCAGCCCCATCAGCCTGCAGAAAGCTCTTATTCTTTACTTCAGTTGTATGCGTAGTCCATAAAAAAATGAATTCCTCTAATGTTGAAGGAAGGTCACTCTCAATATATGGACATTCTTCTATATCTCTGTCTGGGCTGTCTGCTGACTGTATCCAGTCTGCGGGAAGTTTTCACCTCACCCACCACTGCTTTGTCAGGAGTAGTAGAGGTGCTGTGCAGCCCTATCAGTCATCCTCTGAAGAGTCAAATTTCTTTTAGGCTTGCACAAGGCCAGCATATAGAGCCCACAAGAAGAAGGTAGGCCACCAGTTCAAATACAGCTGAATCTGCGTGATATCAAGCAGTACATAAGAGAGAGATTTTGTTTATGTCATTTATGAATGCTAGTTTTCAGTAGTCCTCTCCATTCTGGAGCTAAAGAAATTCAGTAAGAGCAGTGAAGCAGTTACTCTTCTATCTAGTCTCTTTTAAAGGCCTTTGCAGTGGCGTTAGAGTATTCCTTATCATTATCCAAGCATCAATCCACATATTCAGTTGCCCCTTATCCTTCAGTTTATTTCTAGCCCTTTTCCCTTCTGGTTATTTATTTGCCTGCCTCTTTCCCGTCTTCCTCTATCCAATTTTCTAAAGAATAGACTTGAAGGCAGAGTGTTAGTTGTTAGTGATCTCTGTTCCTGCATTCACGGATGTTCTGTGCTCCCTATCTCATAATTCAGCTTCTTTCTGTTGGCAAAGAGAGAGAGAAGGAGAGTTGTACGTATTTTTCATATGGAAGTTTTTGTGCCCAGCAGTTCTTGACTGATGATAATTGGTGCAGCTGTTAGTAATTAACAGTATGTCTTCAACCTCAACAGCACAGTTAAACTAACCTCCTTTTGCTTTTCATGGCTTCCAGAATATATCTTTAAATGATAAATGATGATAGGATTGAGTGCGCCCTCAGTAAGTTTGCAGAGGACACCAAGTTGGGTGGGAGTGTTGGTCTCCTTGAGGGAAGGATGGCTTTACAGAGGGATCTGGACAGGCTGGATTAATGGGCCAAGGCCAATGGTATGAGGTTCAACAAGCCGAAGTGCCGGGTTCTGCACTTGGGTCACAACAACTCCATGAAGCCCTACAGGCTGGGGGAGGTGTGGCTGGAAAGCTGCCCGGCAGAAAAGGACCCGGGGGTGTTGGTTGACAACAGGCTGAATATGAGCCAGCAGTGTGCCCAGGTGGCCAAGAAGGCCAACAGCATCCTAGCTTGTATCAGGAATAGTGTGGCCAGCAGGACTAGGGAAGTGATTGTTCCCTGTACTCAGCACTGGTGAGGCCCCACCTCGAGTATTGTGTTCAGTTTTGGGCCCCTCACTAAAAGAAAGACATTGAGGTGTTGGAGTGTGTCCAGAGAAAGGCAATGAAGCTGGTGAGAGGTCTGGAGCACAAATCCTGTGAGGAGCATCTGAGGAAACTCAGGTTGCTTAGTCTGGAGAAAAGGAGGCTGAGGGGAGACCTTTCCATGCTCTACAGCTACCTGTAAGGAGGTTGTAGTGAGGTAAGCGTTGGTCTCTTCTCACTAGTAACATGTGATAGGACAAGAGGAAATGGCCTCAAGTTGCACTAGGATAGTTTTAGACTGGGTATTAGGAAAAATTTCTTCACAAAAAGGATTACAAAGCATTGGAACAGGCTGCCCAGGGAAGTGGTGGAGTTGGCACTTAGCGACATGGTTTAGTGGTGGACTAGGCAGTGTTAGGTTTACAGTTGGATTCAATGATCTTAAAGGTCTTTCTTAAACATAGGAAGTTCCATCTTAACGTGAGGAGGAACTTCTTTACTTTAAGGGTGGCAGAGCACTGGCACAGGCTGCCCAAGGTGGTTGTGGAGTCTCCTACTCTGGAGACATTCAAAACCCGCCTGGATGCTGTCCTGTGCAACCTGCTGTAGGGGACCCTGCTCTGGCAGGGGGGGTTGGACTAGATGATCTCCAGAGGTCCCATTCCAACCCTATTCTGTGATTCTGTGAATATTGTCAAAATATTGTCACATTTTTTTTAATCTCAAATATTTACAACCTGGTACTAATACGGTATCTCATTTTAAACATTTACAATGTTTTAAAGATGATAAAAAAAATACTCTGTGGATGGTGATGCCTCGTGATCCTTTCTTGCACATTAGGAAATAGAAAAAAAGGATTGTTTCTTCACAAGCAAAAATATTTTTTAAGTATTCTGAGTGAAATTAAATCAGACTTCCAGCCTTAAAGAGACTACAGTTATCTGCTAAAAAAATTTGTGAAAATCATGATTTTACATTCACATATATATTACAATAAGTCCACTATAATGAAAAAGAAAAAAGAAGAGGAGGACAGGTAGTATTTTTATTACTGTTCAGGCTAAAACGTTGGGCCAAGTTCATCCTTATGGCAGATGTGGTGCAATTTGTAGTATTTATCATTACAATCGTTATTATTAACATATGAGAGCACATAAATGCAGTGAAAATACACTGTGCCTGAAAAGGATTATACAAGGGCACAGTCCAGCAGACTTCTCATGGAGCGTAATGGCTCTCTGCTGTGATTTGTGGAGCATAGTTCTCTGGCACTAACTTTCTCAATAACGAGCATTTTCGAAACACGTGATTTATCCCATAGAATGTAGAGTACTGGGGTATAAAACGCAATATGTAATCCTGCTGTTGCTAGACATACTTTATTTATGTTACATCCAACGAAAGAATGGCAAAAGGGAGTGGTGTGTTTTGTAGTGACAAATTTCCTATTTGTCATGAGGTAGGAAGTGCTCTGATAAAGGACCACCCCCACCACAGAGATGTTGGGGCATTCCTTACTGTTTGTCTCACTGAAGAAGGATCTTCTTGTGTCTTTACTACCTCAGCCTTTGATGGATGAGTGTACTTGAACTATGGTCAGATCTATGTTATCACGCAGGCAAACTTGAGATGTCTAGAAATAAGTCTCTTAAAAGAAGAGGGAGTAGAGAACCGTTTCTGTGTTCATTCTTCTTATGTCTTGCATGTTAGACTGACGAAATTTTACTTGTAGCCCATCTCTGTGCGATGCCCTTATTGAGCAGATGTCCTCATTAGTCTCTTGATTTAAGATCCCTCACCATTAAAAAGTGGATTGGCTGCCTCATTATCCCTAAGAAATCAAGCCAACCTTCTTTATTAAGTTCTAAGTTGTAATTTCGTCTTTCCCCTTTTGCCAACTCATTTCTTATTTTTAATGTATATATTATTTTTAAATTTCCTGATTGCGCACTACAAATTCAAGCACTAAACTTGGCAGATGAGATCTAAATCTTTGATCCTGCAAAACCACCAAGGTTTTGTGGAGGTATGCACTCCTTGCTCCTGTTGTGGTGGTTCTATTAAGCCTGAAAAATTTGTTCTAAAGTGGAACTCACTGTTGTTAGTTCTGTATTTACTCTAGAGAAACAAAACAGTTTCAGGCAACTTGCCTACTGCGGCCTCTGTTGCCTTACCTTGTCTTTTCTGTTTTTCAAGCCCTGTTCTTTATTCAACTTTTACCTCACCTGATTGTTTGTAAAAGTAATACTTTTTAAGGTGTTAAACTCTTCGCTTTTATCACTCAACTATCTGACTTTTTTAACACCTTTCTTTTTATTAGTTCCTCTTAATTTGCTGAGCTGGAGAGGGTTCTTTTTTTTTTTTTTTTTTTTATCTGATAGAGCAGGAAAGAATGTAAGTGTTTATCTTCCTGATGAAAGGGAAAACCGAGAGAAACACATTGGGGGTGGCTTTCCTCGTTTTGTTTTTTTGATGAACAAATGCAGTAATTTGGAGTTTTGATTTCTACAATCGGAAGACACTTGTGATTCCCCCCTCCCTCCCCATTTTGTTGACTATTCTTGACTGATTGCTACCGTATTTCTTGGACTCTTTCAGAAAGACAGGGTATTGTATCTTCAACACCAATAACAAGATAGCTCCTCATCCAAGCATCTTTCAGCTGGTTTAGTTAAGTAGGCATTAACAGAAACAATTTACATGATTTTATCTAAAATTCCCATGTCATCGTTGCTGGTCAGTTAAGAGAATCTGGATAAAATGCTGCAGCTCAGCGAATTAACAGTTATATGACAAGAGTGATGAAGACTGGAGAAAATAAAGGGTCTGAGCAGGCTAAGGGAATTTGCGGGGCTCTCTGGGGATGGGCAGAGGCTGCTACTGAGTTTAGGTACATTCCATATGAAATCCCTGAAAGCAGAGGGAGAGCATGGTGCTGCCGTTTCAGCAGAGTGCATAAAAGTGTGATTAAAGCCCTTTGGTGAAGGCGTGGATCAGCATGCAGGAGATAGGCTTGTTTTCAGCTGCTAGTGAAACCAGCCTGTCCACCCAAGAGCAATTGTGGGGTCTTCTTATGCCACCAGGCTCATTTACAAAATAAAAATATTAATTCTGTTCTTGCAATTTTTTTTCTCTCTGGCACGCATAGGACATAGTTACAATGGCATAGGATGTTTGTTACTGAATGAAGCGTAATAAACTTGCAGTTTTGTCTGGGACATTTATATCTACTGCAATACAGACCGTTGTCATCAAGCAAAAACATTTCTCCTCTTATTATTATCTCCATGCACCTGATCTCTACCAATTAAATGGATATTTGGTAAAGGATTTTTTTAGATTGGTGTTAGTTAGCGTGCTTACATTGTGCCAGGACCTGTAGAAACAACATAGAGTATAACCAAACATTTCCTCTAGAGTTTGTATCCTTCAGGCTTAAAGGTACTGTCTACAATTATTGTCATTAAAATATATTATTTAAAAACCAAAGCAAAATAACACACACACAAAAAAAAACCAACAAACCTTAAGCGATAGTATTTACCCATCCCTTTTCTGAACAGGTTCTCGATAGCGGTCTGCATGAGCTCACAGCTTCACTCGAGAAAGCAGCTGCAGAGAAAGTCCAATGTCAAGATGACGTAAATTGAACAAAGAAAACTATTGAGCGGGCCAACAGGTTGGTCAAGGGAATTGAGGTAAGAAGATTTTGCCTGAATGTTCTTGCTAGCGCGAGTTTTGAAGTACTTGAAATGTTTTTTGAGCGTGGGGTTAAACTTAAATTTTTGAGAATTGTGTGGGGAAAAAAAGGTTGGGGGGAGACAGGCGACAAGATGACCCTTATTAGAAATCATTTAAATGAAAAAAAAAAAATAAAAACCAACAAAACAAAAACCTACCCACAAACCACAAATAAAATCCTGAGAAGTAAAAAAATGTGCTGCACCACAATTGCATTTCCTAAAAATTGTGTATCGCTGAGCAACTGATATTGGCATGATTGCTGGAGAGAAGTCTGGATAACTAAGTCACCACATTTATACACACTGTGAACACATTGTGACAGCCTGGGCAGCCTCTAGTTAATGAGCAGAAAGACTGAATAATCCTCTAGGTCAGGATGGAGTCGCCCTGCATCTGCCCCCATTGCACTTTAGATTGTAAATAAGTGGAAGGCACCAATCATATTTGCTGTTTGCTTTTGGTTTTTTCCTTTTGCAGAAACTATTAATTTTTAAATAAGAATGAAATGTATTTATGTTAAAATTATATATATTTCAGTGTGGTTATTAGCTTTATTTGCAGACAAACATCATTAAGGCTAACATGCCTATTTAACAGTCAGTAACCATTCAAGTCAGCCACAGCGTTGCTGTGCAGTCTCTCCTAGGTCTTTACAGAAATCATGGTGTCTCAATTCATCATCTAGAATTTTAACCATTTCTTTTTGACCAATAAGTGTAAATAACAGGAAACAAAAAGTAGAAATAATAATTACACTACTATGTGAGTTCCCAAGGCAGTCTGAATAAATATTTTAAGTTGGATTTCATAAAATGCCTGTGAGTTCTCTCTCTAAGACCAGAGAGTGCATACTTTTATTTCTGCAAATGTCTCAGCAGAGGCTGGCAATCGAGATCAAATGAGTTTGGAAAAAAAAATAATCATAAAAGTATAGAACTAATCAAAAAACCCCAGTGCAATTAAAACAGATCTGGTTTTGATACTTGATTCTGAAATTAATATGTCTAGAAATGTAAAATATGTAAATAATCTTTCCTTTGGTAGAAAAACAGTAAAGTAGATGTTACTATCTGCATATGAAAACTTTTGTTTGCCCCAAGATGCCTGAGACGGTCACTGTTGGCCTGACCCTGCAGACCTCCGAAGCCTTCGGAAGCTCTGTGGAAGCCAATGCCATTTGCCTATAGGTAGTCTCCAAGTCTTGCATTTGAAGGTTTATACACAGTTAAAAGAAGTTTTTCTCCAGGGTTCGAGTTTTTATTAGTGATCTTATTGTGTGACTTAAGGGGAAAAAAATATTTAGAAGGATTAATTGAGAGCGTCAAGCCTTTTCCTCTGAGAATAAATTCTTTTTGACTAGAATGGGAGACAGTTAACTTCTGAAAAGCATCAAGACTGATGATTTTGTCTATATAGCATTGACCTGGAAGCTCAACCATTCAGACTAATAAATCAGGCAATTTATATTTAATCATTAACTAACTCCCGAGCTGAACAGCTGTTCAAAATTAGAAATGGGTCACCCCGGCCAGGATGACATTACAGGCAATCTATAATGCATTAGAATAAAATTATAGTGATTTTTAACTGTCTGGAAATTTATTACACTGCATGTTCCAACTCTTAAACCCTTGTTAGCCAATGTCACTAGTGATTTATGGTGCTTGGGTGGTATGGTAAAATTACTGAAGATTTAAATAGACAATCATTCTATGTTTAGTAAATCTTCAAATTTCAAAGCTATTTTGGAGAATGAGGTGGGTGCTCTTTATTGTTTATGACTTACCAGTCAGTGACAACAAGAAGAGAGAGTGGATAAATCAGAAAGCCCTCTTGTAAATTAATGGATTTATTGTCTTGTTGCCTTCAGTTAATGGTTTAAAGAAGAATCCAATGACTTATGTAGGCAAAAATGGATGTCTAAAATACTTCAAAACAAAACTGCTGCATTACAAAGATTGCTGTTAGAGCTTTCAACAGGAATAGTCCTTTACTTGTCATTTGTTGGGCAACTCTTATGAATGTAACTGGGGTTTAGGAGGCCTTCACACACTGAGTTCCTGTATTTACACTGGGAAACATTGAAATGCTCACTCTTTTAAGCACGTACTTTGATGAAAGATGCTTCCATTTTTCTTAGTGGATATTTTATATTCCTATTTTATAAAAAAAGAGTTTGAGTATTCTGTGATTGTAGAATTCTGTGTCTGTCTTTGGAGGACAGAATGTTTAACCTTTTCAGTAAATATTTCTGATTTTTCTGAAAAATAGATATGGAAC
Source organism: Vanellus vanellus (assembly GCF_965231255.1). NCBI lineage: Eukaryota > Metazoa > Chordata > Aves > Charadriiformes > Charadriidae > Vanellus > Vanellus vanellus. Next base: position 36,048,438 of record NC_138906.1, read on the forward strand.
ATACTTCGTGAATATCAAATTTAACAATTATTTTGTTTCTTTTTGTACACATAGAAATTTATTTTTAAAATGAGTTGTTATTTAATAACGAGATTGATTTTATACACTTGTAAGGCTTTCAAGAATGAGCGTGTCTAAAAGTAGTCTTTTAAGTTCTCAAGCAGCTAGCACCAGCAAAAGGCAGGCATTTTACTTGGAATTACTTGAAATATGGAGGATACTTTCTATTCAGTGATTCTCATTGATTTTGATTGCATCATGTAAAGGACTGGAAAAATATGTTTTGATTACTGTCATCTCTCTGAAAAATACATGTCTGTATGGACAGCGGGTAAAGAACAGTCCTTGTAAGTTGTTCAGCAGTGTGCTTTCCTTTTTTCATGCTGCCCCTTTCTTTGCTTCAATCCCTCTGCTCACTGGAGAATGCCTTCCTGAGGTTTCCCTGATGCAAGCAAACAAACTGTGAAACAACTTTTATTTTATCCTGAGTATTTCAAACAGCACAAGCAAGGAAGAAAGGTTATGGCAGTCTATTCCAATTTTACATCTAGAATTTCATCAGTTTGAAGACAGCTCTAATGGATGATCAAGTTCTACCTTCCTTTCCATACTGAAACTATTTGAGCATACATTCATGCATACGTTCATTCCTTTGCTGAGAATTGTATACACAGAACAATCAAAGTATCACATGCCAAACACTGCTAGTTTGGTTTTTATACCATGTTATAAGTTCTGATTGAAAAGCAGATGATGATTTGGTCCATATCTTAAACATTAACTTTCTTTAAAGAAGATACTTTCGTTTCTCCGAAATTCTTTAATCAGCATTTCAACATTTTAAATAGAGGGTGGGCTGTCTTTACAACGTAAGTGAAATACAGTAACATTTTTCCGTATAGCTACTAATAAGAAATCATCAATATCTGAGACCATTCCTGACTATTCATCGAAAATATCCCAGGGTAAGTATGGTTAAGATGAACTCTGCAAAGTGCACAAACAATTCCAGAAACTGAGGCTCTCTGTGGGGAAAAAAAGAATACAAAGAGAACAATTTCTAGAGTTAAACTTTGACAGAATCATTTTGGCTGGAAGGAACCTTCTGAGATCATTTAGGCCACCCTCCCCCTCAAACTGGGTTGGTTAGACCAGATTGCCCAGTACCATGTCCACTTGGGTTTTGAGCATCACCCGGGATGGAAACTCCACAACCTGTCTGGGCAGCCTGTGTGTTTGACCACCCTTGTTTTTCCTCCTGTCAAAATTCCAAATAATTACTAGCTCTTAACTCAATAGTAAAACTTCTGTAGCTAGCAGGTAAAACAAGCCAGACAAATAAGAGGAAAAAAACCTGTAACTCTTCTGACCTACCCCTTCGTTTTGAAAAAATCCTGAGAAAAAGATAGAAATCACATCTTTTATTGAGGTTGAAACATCTTTTTCTCTTTTCTTCATTTTTTTTTCTTGTTTCCTTGCCTTTTCTGAATCTTTCTGGAAATGACTCCACTTTGCACAAGGCAGTAGTGCCAGACTGTAGTTGACAGTAGTATGCCAGATGCTGCCAGTATTGCCATGTGTCTGCCATACTGCATCTGGACTAGACAAAAGCACCAATTACAGAAAAAAAACCCAGACAAGGGAAGGACATAGAATACTCGATTAAGAGCTCCATCCTATTTTTTTCAGCTTCAAAGGCTTCAAATCACCACCAGAAAGTGTGGATTGTTCCCAGCTTTGCGGTCTTAGGTAGCGTATCTCTTGCTGACAGAGTACCTTTCCTGTTGTACTTTTGTGCGCTTCTCTTTTTTAACGTGGAGATTAAATGTTCTGTCACTTCCAAGTTGTTCATGAGATAATGTTTTCTAATTTTGCTTTGCAGTCTGAAAATATGCGTTGGAGCCACTCCGTTGAAAACTTCAAAGCACAAAAGAAAACTTTATGCGGTGACATCTTATGAACAGCAGCAGTTGTGTCTTGCCTTGGACCCTCCACAAAACAGTATTGCCAGGAACTGATGGAACATCTCTGGATTCCTTTTCTAAAGTCACAAAAGCTAAAATTTACTGTAAAAAGTAGGAGTCTCCAGGGAAGAGTCAGGTTTGTTAAAGTTGCGGTCTTTCAAAAATTTGAAGTGCAGATCTGTATTTAAAAGTGGCTATAAAATACTCTTCACGGGTATTGTTTTTTCAGTATATATATGTGTGTGTGTGTGTATGTATATATATATATATATATATATATGGGAATGGCAGAGAGTTCTCTATGGCAAAAGAAAATTCCATCCCTGTCCAATTCTCTGTGCCAAATTCTATCCTTTGTGACACCTGTGTAACAGCAAATGCTATAAATAGTGATAGAGAGTGTAGAGTCTTATTCTGCTTAGCTTTTCAGCTCCAGGTAGTTGTGATGATCCCCATTTCTCTGTACACAGAGGAAACTGTGATAGTACTCAATAAATGTAGAGAGGTTGTAACCCTTAGACTTGTCTCTGTAAAGCTTTCTCCATCCTTCCTTGTGAAGCGTTGGACCGTTCCTTTCTTTCTTACTATTCCAAATGCTCCTCACCTCTTCCTACTTGTTTCCTGTTTCTCATGTGCCACAAATCACAGCATTCTATCATGATTAATATAGTTTACTCTCTGAAATATGTGATGTGTGGAACTCTCACCCCATTTTAAATCGCAAAGCTAAGGCACAGCAGGAGAGCTCAGTTGCCTGAGGACACTCTGGAAATACAGTTAAAGCCAAATACAAGCTTCCCGAGGTCAGCACTCAGAATTTTGGGGGGCATCTTTTTGTAGACATTTGCTTCATGCGAGATTTTAATAGTCGCTAATTTGTGTAGAGCTTTGTTTTGCCTGGAACATCTCCCTGTCCTTTTCCACCCAAAATTTGTCCACAGATGAAGTTCTTTCTCAAAAACCTCCTTCTACCTCGCAGCCTAATGCTGATAGGTAGAAAAAATTACCCCTGTATATTTGTTTTCAATAGTGGGACTCTGGAGATAAATGCCATTCTTAACTCTTTTAAGAATCCTCTGAAATGGACTGACCATTTTTATAAATGAAAATAATCCATATGTAACTTCTTACTTTTTAAGATGCTTTCACTGAACAGCAGGGAGATAAAATACCTCATTTCAGTTTTAATTGTTTACCTGCAAGTGGGGAAGAGTGGAAAAGAGGAGAGAAATGCATTTGGGAAGTGATATTAAAAACAGATGTTTATTAATAGTCCTATTTAGAAGGAACAACAAGTAGTTCTATGCCATGAAGTATTGGCTTTGTGCAGATACAGGGACAATAGATTTATCTATATATTAAAATATTTTTCTTGCACTGTGTGAAAATTTGTATTAGAAACCCTAGTAATAGCCCAATGCTAGTGTTTTCCACAAGGAACTATTTCAGCTCATGGAAATGATTGTATTGCTCTCTTAGGGTCCAGAGATAAAACAAATCATATTTTCAGTCCTCTGGTGTATTTAGATAAGTGTTACGCACAGGAGATAAATACATTGCATGTTTGCAGAAGGGAGTGTATGCCTGTCGGACCTTTTGTGCTTGTATTTTCAGCACGTTCCTCAAAAGTTAGGTTTATTTTGGGCTCTGTGATTAGAATCAGGGGTTAGACAATTTTAAGGTGGTATGTATTTCGTAATAATATAACTATGACATTGTGCTACAGAAACTGCACTAGAGGTATGGTGCAAATCTTATTAATACTAGTACTTGTGCAAATTTGGCTCAACTTAAATATATGCAATGGTTTTCTTTATAAATAACCACCAGATTTACATGCTTTTTTCTTTCAGTGTGCACTTTCAAAAGCATCTCCAGTCTACAAGCCAGCACTAAGGACTATACATGTCTAGGGAGGAGGAAAAATTTGATGGGAGAGTTTTTAAAGCACTTCTGAATGGGGTAGAAGATAGTTCAGGCTAAATACTAAAGATTCTGTGCTTTCCTTTAATTGATGGGTTTGTTTTTTTTTTTTATCCAGAATTTAATCCAGAAATCACAAATTTGAAAGCCTGGGATAACATCATGAAGGAATTGGTGGGGGTTTGCCCTTTGCTTCAGTAAGGAAAAATTTAATTCCAGGCATCTGGTGTAGATATTCTTTTATGCTTCCACTAGCCGCTTTTTTCCCCCCAAATAAATTAGTTATTCACTCTCTCTTACTCTGTTGCGTTGCGTTAGGCATTCCCCTTCCCACCCATACCCTTTCAGTAAGCACTGATTTCAAATGTGCCATTTCTTTTGGATTTCATCTCCTTGTAAATGCCTGCGACAAGATCGTATCCAGCGAGCGTGGCTGGCTGACGGCTGCTCTAGCGTACGCGGAGGTGGCAGCTTCCTTCTTAGCGAACGGGCGCTCACACGAGAGCGTTGCCACAGCTGGTGCCACGCAGGGAGCTCCAAGGCTGCCTCTGCCCCGGGAGATGGTCCCATTCTCTGGCCTTTGATCGTGCTAACACCTAGCTGAACTCTAGTAGTAAGATAACATGGGAATCCTGTTTTTGTAATTTTTGCGTAGGTTAATACTGATTTACATTCCGGAAATACATGCTCAAGAGCATACGTGAGCATTGAATCTGCAATTTCAGAATCCATATACACAGAAAATAATTATGTATGGTGGTTTTTTTAACTGTATCGAACTATAAATATATTTTATGAAATAAATGTCTTAAATGAAAACACATTTTTTTTTTAAAATCCCAGATAAATATAATAAGCTTCTTCACATCACATTTCCTAGTATATTCTTTTGCATCTGACCCCCGCAGGGATCCTCCTTACTTTTCTGCCTTAATTTCTATCAGCCCAGGTATCTTGTGCATTGCACTGTCATGTCTTGCTGCTTGGTAACCGTGCCGGGAGATTATATTCCACTCTGATTCAAAGGTTCCTTGTCCTGTGACCGAGGGCCCAGACCTGATTGCCACAGTGACGGATGATGCTATGATTGCGGCGTGGAGTCACGAGGGACTGCCTCACGATAGGACGTCAACAGAAAATGCCACTATTCTAACTAACTGCGAGCGCTGGCCTCTGATGATGGATCCTCAGCAACAGGGAGTTAAATGGATAAAGAATAAATATGGAGATGACCTTAAAGTCATACGTCGAGGCCAGGAAGGGTAAGTGCATGCTGGAGAATTGGCTTCCACGTTTACTGCCTTCAACTTCCCCTAATTTTTGTAAGGGATTGATGTTTGTTGGAATGCACTTACTCAAAGACTTGAAATATTACAACGCTGCTGCTTATTTATCCATAGCATCATTTTCCATTTAAAATGGTGCTTGAAAGGGGACCTTTTCTTAATGCTGTTTTCAACTGTCGAGGAGGAAACAAAGTGGAAGTTGAGGTGCCCTTTTTGTGAGAGGCAAATCACTTTTTCAATAGGTAAGGTGCAAAGCCGGGTGATATGACCTTACTTATACTGTAGAGTTCAGTCAGCAGAGCACTAGACGTGCACCTTACAGAGGGAAAGATCCAATCCAGTGAACGGCATTTGAGGCAAAAGCCAATATTGGGTCCTTTCCTGGTAAACAAACAAGTTTTTAGTTCTTGTTGCTGTTACTGAATCATATGTAAGGTGATAGCCCTTGCATGTAACTGATCTGTCATATCTTTTCTCAACATTTACTTTGATTTAGGGAGACAACTAGGTAAGATTTAAGCGCTCCGTTTCAAAGGGCTATCTGAGTTTATTTTACTGAATTCCAGATATAACACACAATTACACAACACAGTAAATGGTCACAGTAATGCCTCATTTTTTAAATAAGTGTTAATCATGTAACCTGTCTGCCCCTCTGAAAGAGCTCTTTTCCCTCACCTGCCCTGATTTTTACAAAATTCTTTTTCCAACCCTCACAAATAATTGTGATTTTTCATTCTTCTCTCTAGTACCTCTAGTACCCTTCTGCGTGAAGCTATGTTGTCCGCTTACCTAACCCTCCACTATTACATGCTCTCTTCTCAGTGCCTGTTGAAACAGAGTTCTCACAAGTCATTCAGATTCTAACCCTTTAAGAAAGCGTTTATTGGTTAGATGAGGATATACCAAAAGCTATAGCACAAACCCAGAAAATTAAAAAAATAACAAAAGCTAAAAGATACATGTGCCCCCCCAACTTCTCTATGTTGATTCCAGTGTCTTCAATGTGGTGCTATATCCTCGCGTTTGGTTATAAGAAAAGCCCCAGCAATATATTTTTTGTTTAATGTGAGGACTAGCAATACCATAGGTAGAAAGATACTGAACTCAAAACTCTTGAATTCTTAACCGCTGGGAAATTCTTTGTGAACAGTTTTGCATGGTTTAACCGTGCTCTTTTAGGAAAACTTCTCCTACTCTGTTATATAAAATAACTCTTTCTGTAACCAGCATTTATCTAGTATTTGAGGGTTTATTTTTTTTTGTTTTTCATGTTAAGGTTTCTGAAGACCATTGAAAGAGCTTTGGCTTGTGGAGAGACTGTGCTAATCAAAAACATGGGGGAATTTCTTGATTCCGTACTTGATCCCCTGCTTGGAAGACATACAGTTAAAAAGGGAAAATAAGTATGCTTGAGTAATCAGAATTTTTCCATGACAACTGGATCTATATTGCTTTGATTGCCACATTTTGCTTACCACTTCATAACCCTTCATGAAGATATTTATTTCTCTTTAAAATGCAATAGCTAAAAACTGGTGATGAGTGGATATTAAAATGTTTGTATCTGCATCTGATTAGATGACAAAATTGTCTTCTCAATTCACAAATTGGACTCAAAATGTTGAAATGTCTATATTGACATGCATGTGAGTTTCTCAACCCAAAGTGAAAATCTTTCTTTACTTCTTTTTACTTCAAAAAAGGAACAAAACAAAGAGGAGCATATATTATAATTTGGCTCAAAAGAGAAGACAATATTTCATTTCCATGTTAGGCACCTTCAGCAAAAGGGAAAGCATTGGAAATGGCAGGCTGGATTTGGATTTAACAACACAGGGATTGACAGCTGCAATATCAGCGTAAGGAAACCATGCCTCCGCTTTGCAGAGTGTTGCCATGACTGTTTGTTGGGTCACCCCATGAATGTAGTCAAAGAACTGGTTTTGAAAATAAGAAAAAAAGCTAATGAGGAAAAACTGATATGCTACAACATGGGGCAGAGAGGAGCAGCCAAAGATGGGAGTTCTTTAGATTGGCGTTGCTGCCGGTGTCCTATCCATCAAACTAGTCCAGTTGATAGTGTTCACAAATCCATCGAGGCAGACGTAGTGGTGGTGTTTGGTCTCTTCTGTTTGGGTTTGTTGTTTGTTTGTTTTTTTTCAGAAACCTAGTCTGCTAGTACCAAAACTCACATTTCTCATGCAAGTGCTCCAAACAGCCGAGCACAGGGACTGTTCTGACCTCTCCCTCCCAATGGAAGCACCACAGCTCTCACACCCCTGCGAGCTCCACCCCAGAGGTCTGTAGCTCGGCATTCCAGAGGGAGGTTCAAATTCGAATGAGGTAACACAGGGCTGAGTTAATGTGTCTTCCCTGTTCTGACACTGCTGTGGCAGGAGTGGTAGCTGGTACAAGGGAGGGAAACCTCATGTTTGGACCTTTTGTGGGCAATGTCTGCAAGTCACGTCTTTCATTCCCATACCCCCTTTTCCCTTAGATTTTGAAAAAATGTTGTCAAGTTTAAAAAATGCCATCAAAAATATTACCTAAGATCTAATTGAGATACCTTTAGAAACACGTTTTCAGTATGATAAGTAAAGGGGCTTGTACTTAAGTCCTTGGTGCAAGAGAATTTCAGTCTGTAATGCGTTCCATCACTTTTCATGAAAACTTCCAGCATGATTGTTGAGTTTTCAAGGCAGCTGTTACCTAAAGAATAGTGTTGATTTGTGGTTGCATGAGAGTAAACTTAGTAAACCTCACTAAACATTTCATCTGATGAACTGAAATGCCACGTTATTGTCTCCACTCAACCGTGAATTTATTTTTAAGCCTGAAAGTTTTCCTCTCTTCTATTCCTGTTTTCAAACAACGCATCAACAAGTTACAGTTTTCATGTTGAAGAATATGATTTTTATTATGGTAAAATGTCAGAGATACCCCAGAAGCATTTCTGGATGGGTCTCAAATGTTACTTAAAGCGTGTTTAGAGCACTTGCACAGTTTTGGATTGTTAAAAGAGAAAATATTAAAGAAAGATTAAATAAAATTGGTATCTAGTTTTGGACAGATTACCCAGGCATTGGTGCCTGCACAGTAAATCTGAGCAATACACAAGAGCTCAACTCTCCTTGCATACGTGAAGCTGCTGGATGATGCACTATTGCCCTGCACTGTGAGATCTTGAAATGATTCTTTTTTGTTACATTTTTCTATAGTGGTATTTAAAGTACTTCAGAGTAAGACCATATATGTTGCTTTTTAGAATCTGTAGTGAAGAATATCTACTGAAAATTAGAATTTTGCTGGTCTAAAAGAGAGATCAGAAATTGCACAGTCTAACAAGTCTTTAAGGCATGAGGCAGAGGGATGTAAAACAGTAGAAAGAAGTTGGATGGAAAAGGACAAAGGTCACAGCAATATAGTTTTGCATTTACCTAGCAAAGGCTTCCGTGTAGCACGACAGAGCTGTACACCTGGACACAAACACAAATATATGAAGCTGTTCAAATATAGGTTCTCCTGGTGAATATTTTAAGCAGCGTTAGCATTCTGTGGCTCACTGAAGATGCAGCAGGTCTCCTTTGTGGGGCACTGGTAATACATATGTACCCCTTTATTACCAAATAAGCAGAGTTTTCCTCATTCTGGATTCATTTCTGTTATTTGTTTATTTTAGTAGTTGTGTCAGGCACTTTGAATTTATTTTTTTTCCTAATAAAGAAAGACTAGGAAGGTATTTGTGATAGATATGGTGCAGTCCAGCAGTTGAAGTTCATTAATAATTGGAATGTTGCAGAGTATGAAGTAATGAATACTAATTACTCCTTTCATGTCTGACAGCACCCTGTGGACCAATACATCAGCCCAGACTTTAATTTGGTTCTAGTAATGGTTTCATCAATAGTACATTAATTCTGTGTTTGAAAAGATATACAGTTGAACCTGACCCACACGGTAGATAGCACTGTCATAAAATGGCCACATACTGACAACAACTGGATAATTACAAATAATTAAATCCACTGAGCTTCAGACAATCCTAATTTTAAGTAAAATATATCTTATCATATCAATCGACAGAAAGCATAGCGAGGGAGATTTATCAACTTGTACTCCTTCCAAAGCAAATTTACTAGCCTGCATATTGGAGAAGTTGCTGATCTGTGAAGCAGCTTCATAAAAGTATCTCTCCCCTTCCTTGTTTACCAAGATTGTTCTTATGTTGGACTCTTGGATATTCTGTAACACCAGCTTCTGGTGTTGTTGCTGAATGAAGCCTGCACAAGAAATTCTCAGCTTCAGAGAACTTCAAATATATGTCTAAATTTATGTTTTCCTCAAAACGTGAGTGACTACAGGGCAAACTACAGGTACTTGTTATCTCTGGGAATCAGACTTCTTGCTTACGTGCCTTAGTATATATTTAGAAGCCTAACAAGGTTTAGGTGTTCAAGTTTGGATATTTTTTGTAATTTAATTTAGGAGCAGCAAGGCTGCTCAGTGGGTCTTTATACACGTTAGACTGTGATCTCATGTTTAAAATGGCTTCAAAATGCTACGATTTTTATTAAATATTTTAGGATATTTGCTTTAAGAAGACGGAGAAAAGACAAAAAAGAATAAAATAATTTCCAAAGTATATCAGTTGTAGTACATAACTTTATGGAAGCATGAAAGGCACAAGAAAAAAATGTAAGTAAAATTTGGGTGCAACTTACTAGCAATGTATGCAAAAACGATTCAAGATGCACATACCTAGTTTTTTCTGGAGCAGATAAATCAAGGCATAAAAGTAAACAGGTGCGAATTCTATACAGTGTTGGTGTTTGGCTATCGCCTCCTATAAGAGGAGTGATGCTGTTGAATAAGTTTGGTATGGATAGGCTTTAATATTTGAGTTTTATCTGTGTCTTGCCTATCCTGTCTCCCCAGCCCCGCTGTTTTGGAGATGACTGGATATGAGCATTAACTATAATAGATCAATGTCGTTTTGACTCATAGGAGAGAAGATAGAGGAATAAATTTGTTGTTCGTAAGGCCCCTATTTGCATTGACATGAGCTGTTACGTCTGCTCAAATCCTTTGCACGTTCACAAAGTGGTAGTCATGTCTCTTCACTCGCAAGATCAGGTTATTACAAGATTCTTTAAGATGTCTTGAAATTTGATTTATGTGCAAATGTAGCTTGTATGAACAAGTTTCCATTCTTATGAGGCATGACTATTATTCATGAAGCAGCAAGACAATTCCCTCGTTTTCTCCACAGGGAGAAGCTTTCCTTGCCTTGAACGTCTCGCCAGCTGTGCAACTTCAAGGCAGCGCTTTTCCCACTGAACTAGTTTGACCAACTTGCACAGTTTGCCTACTGAGATTGCCTAGTAACAGCTCCATTCTGCACTTGTTTTCACCTGATTTATTCAACTTCATTCTCTACATTACTTGGAGTTTGCAAGTCAGTTCCAGAAGCTTTTAATTTTAAGCAGCAGGAACTGAAAGAAGGCTCCTTTGGAAAAATGTGTTTATCCCTTTTTCTTCACACTGAAAAATATTGTTTCCCTTTCCTTTCCTGTCCAAGAATTTATCACTTCTTTTCATTCTTGCTGAGCTGATCCAAAACATTTAGCTATAGGAAGCTATCCTGCTTTCTGCCGTTTAAAGTCACCGCATGTTTTGGAGAACATCTGCCCATAAAGGCAGGCTTTTTAATTTTGAGTTGCATGAAAGCAGCTGCTAATAATCCCCTTTTGAATCCTTTAATCTACTTTATTTCTAGATCTGCAAGAATTTCAGGGTGAAAAAACTAGTTGGAAAACAATCTCTTTTTAATTTACTTTGTATGTTCTTAAATAACAGGGAGCTGGAGCTCACGTGAAAGATGCTCTGTCTGTTCCTGGGTAGACTGGTGCATTAATTCAGTCTGTTCTGTCTGCCTCTGCTGGTCGAACAGGAGATTATGAAGAAAAAAATAACCAAAAGTAGAACTTGTCTTTAGCAATTTCTTTGGTGATCATTTTTTCTTGCTATGCCCTCTATTGTGGACTTCCATAAATAGTGCCTATATTTGCTACATTTCTTCAGAGTCCAGAATTAACCTCTAAACAGATATATTTCATTGAAAAAAATGAAGCAATTCTACTGGGTTTCCCCACCTCTGTGTTTATTGTTGTTGCTTATACTCCTAGAACCGTGTGAGAGCAATAACAAAACATTTATTTTTCCCAGATCTGTAATTAACAGAAAACCTAGAATAGCTGCAGTAATAAAACCCACTGAGTCATTATGTAGTTTTTGCCTTTCATAGATTGTAATCACAGAAATTGGTAATTTATTGCTCCTGTGAATTGAGAACCCATAAAGTACTTGAATCCAGAACTCTAAAGCTTCTTGTATCGCCACATAGACTTTGAGAAATATAGTGTGACTCCCTTAGCAAAGGCTTTTCCACTGACAGAGCAAACTGAAGTTATCTTTCATCAGATCTCTGCTTCTGTCTTTTGTCTCTCTGTGTGTGTATTGAAAGTGGAACAAAATAACTCTCTCTGTGTTTGTTCTCTCTGGCCAGTTTCGAAGGTCATGGAGAAACCACAGTATCAGAATGGAAACCCACGTTGCAGAACTGAAAGGTGAATTCAGCTCCACCTGAGGGAGGTTATATTATCTGAAGGATGTGACGGTGTATTCCACTGTTACACAAGCATAAGCCAGGAAAGCTCATCTGCAGTACTTTGCATGGCAGTAGTATACAACATACTCCTCTGATGTTGAGTTTTGTAGGGTCATGGGTTTCCTTGGACCAGACACATTTTGTTATTTTTAGTAATTCACTTGCAGTATATCATGAGTGACTATCTTTTATTTCTGATCCTTAGTGAAATGCAGAAGGGCTTTCAGCACAGCACTTCTTTTAGCCTACATCTTCCGGCTAATGGGATGTCAGAGGCGGGGAAGGATGTTAAGAGCTGCAGTATATGTCCCTGATTCTGGCAATGCCCTATGATATCCTTGAAAGAAAGTGGTGTTAAAATATGTGCAGAAAAGATTTGTTTTATTCATGTTCTGATGTGACTTTCACGAATTGCATTTCAAGTGTTTAGTATCTTAGTTGGGCAACCTGGTCTAGTGAGAGGTGTCCCTGCCTATGGCAGGGGGGTTGGAACTCGGTGATCTTCAAGGTCCTTTCCAACCTAAACCATTCTATGATTCTATGATCTATACTTTGTATCTATATCACTTTGAAGATTGATTTGATTTGATTTAACAAATGTCAATTTGAATTTTGTGAAAAGGCTTTGTGTCTACCTATGTTCTATTGCATAAATGTTCTACAGACTTTTTTTTTACACAGAATTTTGTTACTAGTGTTCGGATCTCCTTTCTTGGCAGAGAACATTCAAAGCCATTGCTGTACAGAAAATAGTGCACTTGTGCTAGTGTGTGGCAGGCGATGGCTGAAGATCAGCATACTGTTCACTGTGCAAGTTGATGACACAAAGTTGTCTCACACCAGACCAGATGCACAGCACGCACTGCCGTCTCTAAGCAGTCTTTCCATTTCTTTCAGTGCTGTTCCATAGAAATAGGAAGGTAAACTTTATGTTGCCTCACTGCTGGGCTCCAAAATGGTACTTCAGCAGTGGTAGTGTTGCTGCATGGGACAGGCTGACACCTCTTGTTGAAGGCGAGGAAATGCCATCTCTTCAGTAAGGGATCTTATTCAATGAAAGAAAGGTAAACCTAATATATCTCATTCTTTCACCCAGCAAATAATAGATTTGGAACAAAACATTTAGTAGGTAACCTTAAATATTTATTTTTTTTGTCATTTCAGTCATCAGCTCTTCCCTCTCCTCTGGTCACTATTAGTTTGTTATAAATATATGTAACCACGTAGTTTTTTAGGATTTAGCGCTAAGCTATTTCAAAAGATGGAAAAGTGAACTATATTTAAGGAAATGATTGTAAGACCTGGCAGCTATCTCATTAAGAATTGTTTGAAAACTTTCCTAAGTTTGTGGTAAGTAATAAAGTAATAAAGATAGAAGTTTACCCCTAAGCCACAGACTCTTTAGTACAGCAGTGAGTAATCTACTGGTGTCTGCTACATATGCAAATGAAACTGCCAATTAAGAAATACTCTGTGTGTTCTTCATATGATTTTAGTGTGTTCAATCATCCTCATTTCGTTTCTTAAGCTGCAGGCACCTAAACTTTGGTTTGCATCCCGTTCCCATGCTGCTGAGATCATGCAGTACCCATCTTTTTCAATCTAGGATATTTATGATTTTTTAATTCAGCGAGGTCCCCATTCTCGTGCATTTTATTCCTTTCCAGATATATCAAGATTGAAGACAAGGAATTCAACAAGAATTTCCGTCTCATCCTTCACAAAAAACTGGCAAACCCTCACTACAAGCCAGAACTGCAGGCCCAGACCACCCTCATTAATTTCACTGTCACCAGGGATGGGCTGGAAGACCAGCTGTTGGCCGAGGTTGTTAGTGCTGAAAGGCCAGACCTAGAAAAACATAAGGTAAAAACTATCTTTTGATCTGTCTGTTGCCCCTTCTGAGATTTTAAGGCTTCATTAATATGCTTGTTTGAATCTGCTGTACAGTAATTGTTAGCAACCCGTCAATGAGAAATGTTTTAAGGGTCAGATTCTGGAAAGCACGACAAGCGCTTCTACTGATTTGCTCAAATCTGTACTTCCAGAGGGCTGGGCTTGACCAAAAGCTCTGCTAGAAATTAAATTTATTGCGATCTTGTTTCCACACTTCTTTCTACTACTTGGTTTGCTTTGTGCATTGCATTTAATTTACAGTGCAGGATTAAAGCCCTCTGCAGTGCTTTGTGCTTCAGTGATCTTGAGCCAATAAATGTAAATAAAATTTCATGCCAGTCCATAAGAGGATACGATGGCAATGTTAGGACCCGGGGCATTTGGTCAATAAATCATAATTTATTCCTGCAAAGATGCAGTTCTGTGGCTGCTGCGGTCATGCCTATGTATGGTAACTTATGAAGAAAAACACTTTTATAGCTGATTGCAAAAAGGACTTTGAGCAGACTGTGATCTATGAGCTAAAAAATGACAAAATACTTAGGGGTGTGAAATGAATAATAAGAATACTTCCTGTTTCTCTAGTGTGTCTTTCCAGTTATCCCATATAATTTACTAACTTCATCAGCAAAGATTTGCTGCGCCTCTTTGAGGCACTGCTGCTTCATGCGAGGGCAAACTGGTTCAGAGAGTCTAATTACCCCTCGGAGAACGAAAGCGATATACTCGGGAACGCGATCTGAAAACAGCTGGCCATTTTCCTCTGCATCTGCACATCGCTCCACGTGGGGCTGTATGCTTACAATGCCTGTATCACCTAGGGGTTTTTTTTGATGCGAGGGTCAGATTCTGATGGAGAGCTCCCCATAAGACTAGCCAAGCTCCATCCCTGTCAGAAGGTCAGTCCGGCGGAGCAGACTACGACCACGCTTGCTGCCCAAGTGGGGTTCTCCAGCCTTGTGTTGGTTTTCTCAGCTGCCACGTAGATTATCACTTGCCATCTCTGGCAAGATCCCAGTCCTTTTGTGTCGTATGAAGAGGAAGGAGGCGAGGAGAGGGAGAAAGTTCTGCTCCGTGCTGACCTTGGGCCTTCTCATTTTGGGTGTCCCACAACCTTAGTTCTAGCGTACTGGGACAGAAGATAAACTGTCTCTTTCAGAAATTAAATTAAATCAAATCAACTGATGTAATTAAACAGAAAAAAAAAAAAGCAGCTCACAAGTGCTATAAAACAGTCTGTCTTGCTGTGGTTGTTTAAATGCAGTGTTTTCGTTCCCTCTGCTAGTCAGGCCTGGCCAAGCAGCAGAGCTGTTTCAGGAGCTCAGGCGGCTGGAGGATGACGTGCCGCTCAGCCTGTCTGCTGCCCAGGGCAGCTTCTTAGACAGCGGTGAACTTGCAGAGAAACGCGAATCAGCAAAGCCAACTGCAGCAGAAATACGGCACAAGGTAATAAAAACGGAACTGTTTGTAACAGCTTCAGGTCACCTGTAAAAGGTGTATTATTAATTATTTTTATTCAAACATTCCAGTGAGCTAGGAATAGTCAAATTCCTGTCTGTCCAGCAAAGACTGTCCACCCACGTATTCACAGTTTCGTATCGATGGTATGTAGCTGTGACATACTCTTTTTTTTTTTTTCTTTTGATTTAGGTGCTTGAGTTAGTACTCATAAAAGAAAAAAATAGCAGCATGAAATATGAACAAATGTATTCATATATGATTGCCATGTTTTCACAGGTGAACAGGCATATTGCTGCAGAGAACAGTCATTCCCTAATGTTTGTCTAAGATAAGAAGCTTGCTCACCTTAAATATTTGCTACTGTCTGGAATAATGTCAGTTTTCTAGAGTATATCCATATTCTTTCTTGTATGGATAGGAATGTTTTGGTAATTGTGTGGGATATCATCACACATAAAAAAAAAAAAAAAGAGAGACAACTGTCATCCTATAGATAGCTGAAGCCAAAGAAAATGAAGCTCTTGACAGGAGAGCGTTACAGACCAACAGCCACAAGAGCATCCGTTCTTCACTTTGTCAGTAACAGCATCAACCGTATCTACCGGTTTTCACTGAAGGTAAAAATCTCTCTCGCTGATTTGGTTTCAATGTGCAAGGAGCAGAATTCTGCCTCCAGCAGTGATGCCCGATATATTAGTTATTACTTGTACCAGATGTTTCTATCTGCTGGGCTGCGTGCCTGAGAACGGAGAACACGATGTGACCTCCCGCTGGGCCCCAACACGGTGCGTTCCCACGGGCCCCTTTGTCGACTGTCTCCATTCTGATGGTGTTTTCTGACTGTGCTTGTACAGTTCACCTTCCTTTTGTTAAGCCATCACACAGGGTCAGGTGGGAAGAGTTTTGAGCGATTCTGTATTAACAATTTACTGTGGCAAATCAGACAAATGATCTAATGCTATGAGGAAGGGAGATCACCCACTGCGAAATTACCGCCTTTCTTACGTGAGCGGTTCTGCCTGCTGAGTTAAACAAGGAAGCAGAAGAGTATTCCCATTTTCAGCCCTCACCCCTCTTTTGCTGAAAGTTTCCTCAAAAGCCACTTGACAGAAGTGCCTTGCATTTTAGACCGCTTAGGCCAGCTCTTCTTAGAAACCTACAGTCAGAAACCGATTATCTTACAAGTAGAAAAGCAGAAAATCAGAATTCAAATAAATAAAAATAATTGTACTTATCTCCAGGCCCTCGATGCAGTCTTCCACAACACAATTAAACAGGCTGAAAAATCAGGGGATATTCAGTGTTGTATCTCTAACCTGACAGAAGCTGTCACATAGTCAACCTTTCTTTTCCCAAGTCAAGGACTTTTTCAAAAGGATAAGCCCATTTTCCTGGCCCAAACAGCTCTTCAGGTGAGGAAAAATTTTCAGATCGGTGATGCTGATAGTTAATGGACTTGCTCTTTCTTCGCTAGAAGGTGATGCCTCTGCCCAAACAAGTTATCTTGTTACCTTGTGGCTGTACCATTTCTCACACAGTGGGACTGCTGCTTCAATATCAATAATAATTGCAGAAATTCCAAAGATGCTTTTATGTAATTCTTTTCATTTAAAATGCTGCAATGGCTTTATGGAGCTACGTTGTGGATAAACAGCATGACTTAGCTGCTTGTGGTTGGATAATTAGGGTTGAAAATGATGTGGCATGTAAAGTAAGAATTCACTAAATAATACATATCCGTATCATATTCAGGCTGTTATTTTCCCTTTTAATTTTAGTATCTGTACGCCCTGGAAAAAACTGGGGCTCAGTTGTACTGGGTGTCATGTTTTGCCCTGAAGACCTTGATCCAGAAAAGGTTGTACCACAGAGGTGGTCAGTAACAGAGGTAGGAATTAAACTAGAAACCAACAATTTGGAAAGAAGGTAAAAAAATATGAATTGAGGAATCTGACCTGAGTGGGGATAGGAGAAATGAAATCACTCTACACAGTGTATAAATGGGAGCAAAAAGCAGACAGAAATGTCTGGAAGAGAAAGGAGAAAAAACGGGAGAAAGAAAACTGGTGATGATTTGTCTGCATCACAGTGCAGATGGATTTATTCCTATCAACCAGGTTTCTAGCGCTGTGTTGCTTAACTTTTGTCTTTTTTTGTAGCAGTGGTTCTGGGATGGGTCATGAAGAATGGAAACCTGTACAGCCACTGAAAAAATAAGCTCAATCACTATTACAGAACAGACGGAAACCGTAGTAAAGGGCACAATAAACTTCTTATTTATTTTTAGATGGAATGAGAGAGGGCTTTTAATAGAGGAAGAAAGATTTATTCATATCACAAAGGAGAGAGAATATATGGTATCATGGCAAAGGTGTCTTTTTTTCCACTATATGTCATGAAAGTGATAAAAGAACTAGAAAAACCCCTGGTAGAACCTGAGTTTTCCTCAGTATACATACAACTCGTGTCAGAGCTGATTCAGTGTAAAACAACACCCCAAAAAAACCCAAACAAAAACCACTCAGGATTTGCAAATTTCCCAAAGCTTTGTGACAGCGTACAATCTGAAGAGGGCTTAGAATGGTGATGGAAACAGCTGTGCACTATTATTCTTCTCTCTATCTTCCAAGATGTAAAAAGGATACATAGGGATAATTAGATGGTATTCAGAAATCTATACTTTTTCAGTAGTATTAGGATGAAATAATTTGTGGCCAAGTTTATCTAAGGTTAACTTCAATGTGCAAGACTTACTTTTTTGTGCTTATTTATGTTCCCACAAGCTAAAGAAAAATAACTGCTGTTTTCAATTAGCTCATCTTAAAACTTGGATGAATTTGTCTTTCAGTACATAAATGTATTATATATCATATGTATAATATATATTACATGTTTATTATATATTTATTATATATTTATTATATATAAAAATTCTGTGTATACACAAATGAAGTTATTTTG
Source organism: Vanellus vanellus (assembly GCF_965231255.1). Classification (NCBI taxonomy): domain Eukaryota; kingdom Metazoa; phylum Chordata; class Aves; order Charadriiformes; family Charadriidae; genus Vanellus; species Vanellus vanellus. Next base: position 36,066,599 of record NC_138906.1, read on the forward strand.
TCTGCAGAAAGTTTTGACTGACAGATTGTATTTGGTTTTCATGGTGTCTTTTTTAACAGACAAAGGAAAGTGCAGCTCTATATCTTTGTAGAAGTGGGTTTGAAAAACTTTGTCACATCCTTTAGTGACTAATATCTAAGAGTATCATTCCATTTGCAATAGATTTCAAATAAATATTTTAAAATATCATTAAAACAAGATGTAAATTCTTATATCAGTTTCCAAAAATGCAGCCATAGGTATTCTTGTCGTTTTGAGCTCCCTACTCAGTAATATTACTGTTTGAGCAGTGAATACTTTAAGGCAGCAGTGGCTCTGAAGCAAGTCTGATGACCTTTTTCAATTTTGTATGCTGTTAAGATTCTTCTAAGAAGTAAAGAGATAGACTCCTTGAATTGGATTTCCTTCTTCGATTCAGAGTTGAACACACAAGAGTCCTGTTGACTTCTTAACTACTCAGTCATGGAGTGCCATTAGGGTAGGCTGGGAAAATTGCTTTTCAGTTCTAAATCTTTTTTGATGTTATTTCTGGAGGCATGCTACAGCTAGACAATTTCAGATGAAGTCATACATTCCAACGTAATTTTTAGTAGAACTAGAGATGCTTTCAAAGAGTTGTCATCTTTACTTTTTGAGTGTATTTTTTCTTAGACATCACATACTGTGCTTTGTGAGGAAATTCTGTTTTACCCTAGTTCATCCGGTCCCCTAAAAATACAGTTTTGATCTTTGTACCACTCCTTACTATAGTAAATGTCCCATACAAGTTTTCCAGTTTGTCATATCTTGATGTTTAACAGTAAGACAGTATGGCAATACTGACCAAAGTAAAATCTTATAAATAATATTATTTTTATGTATGTGTGTGTATATATGTAATTTAGTATTTTAAGGTAAGTCCTGAGTCCCTTGTAATTGATTAAACTATGGTTTTTTACATACCCCAAAAAATATCAGTATTTGTCTTCCCATTTCAATCTTCATGCAGAATGTACATCATCTGTATTTATGCTTCCAGGCTGTGGCAGTGATGGATGTTTTCTGGGTGTTAGATAAAGATATTGAAAGATCCACCAAGAGGTGGAAGAAGTGGGTGGCCTCAGAATTCCAGAAAAGGAAAAGGCCCCCCAGGAATGGACAAACAAAAGCTCTCTTCAGAAACTAATCATACGGAGGGCACTCTGTCTGGACAGAATGCCGTAGGCTCCTAGGTATGAAATCTGAGGGTATGTCTTTCAGCGCAAGTTTGTGTGAGGGTGGCTTGGCTTTTATATGTCAGCGCAGTGAAAACTCAGATCTTAAGGGGCAACCAAATAACTTGTAAAACTGGGTGATCAACCAGAATTTGAAATCAATAGCTGTGGTCCTTCCCAGTCTGTTCTGCTGGTGAAGAGTTTATGAGGAGGTAGCGTGGTGAGACATGAGTCATGGCATATTTGGAGAGCTATGCTTGTGTTTTCTTTTAGATTGCATATAAGTGCCCAGAGGAGAGTGCTAATTAATAAATGGAACTTTAGTAAGCTGTGCTGTTAATAGCTAAAAGTGTATTTCTCAGTGTTAGTTCTCATTATGGCATTAGGGCTGGTAGCTAACAATGACAATTTTTCAGGTCTCCCTTCTTTAAAATTCTGTGGAAACAAAAAAGATTCAGTTGTGGATACTTACCAATCTTCTCCCAGCTGTTTTCCAGTTATACTGGTTTGATCTTTCGATCCCAAGTGATGGTCTCATAGACCTGATCCTTCCCACCCGCCATCACAGCTTTTACCTATTTACATGCCTTCTGAGAATGCAGATTTTGTGTCCTGGGTGTTTATTCTGCCCAGCTGCCCTGGCTTTATGTGACAGCATTGCCTGCATATAATGACTTCTTGGATTCAGTTATTGAAGAGGTCCTTTTCATTCAGAAGTTGCTATTTTCTGTCACATGGTCCCTATCCCACAGAGAAATCGGAAAGATCATCTTCTGTCTTGCTTCAAAGGAGGTGATTCTGCCCCTCTACTCCACTGTTATGAGACCCCACCTGGATTACTGCATCCAGCTCTGGAGTCCCCAACATGAGAAGGACATGGACCTGCTGGAGCATGTCCAGAGGAGAGCCACAAGGATGATCCAAGGGCTAGAGCACCTCTCCTACGAGGAGAGGCTGAAAGAGTTGGGGCTCTTCAGCCTGGAGAAGAGAAGGCTCTGGGGAGATCTTATTGCGGCCTTCCAGTACCTAAAGGGGGCCTACAGGAGAGCTGGGGAAGGACTTTTTACTAGGGCATGTAGCAATAGGATGAGGGGGAATGGCTTTAAACTAGAAGAGGGCAGGTTTATATTGAACATTAGGAAGAAGTTTTTCACTTTAAGGGTGGTGAGGCACTGGAACAGGTTGCCCAGAGAGGTTGTTGAAGCCCCAAGCCTGGAGACGTTCAAGGCCAGGCTGGACGTGGCCTTGGGCAACCTGGTCTAGTGGGAGGTGTCCCTGCCCATGGCAGGGGGGTTGGAACTAGATGATCTTCAAGGTCCCTTTCAACCTAAACCATTCTATGATTCTGTGATTCACCACCTGCCTTCCCTTCTTGCCTTCAGTGTACTTCCCTGACAATTTCTTTGATAAAATCACTGTTAGACCATTGCTGTTGGCTGTTCAAGTCTGAGACTGGTGCAGGCTTGAAGCTTGTATCAGGGAACATTTTTGGTGTTTAGTGCATGTTTTATCATATGTATAGGAACTTTGTGGAAGAAGAGCTTGGCTCAACATACGTGGAAAACACAAGGATGGATTTAGCAAAATCCTGAAAGGCAGCGGTTGAGCCACTCCTCTGTTTTTCATGCTGTCTCCAGGAGTAGACCCACTTGAAGATATTGAGACAGCAGGTAAGCCTCTTATTTGCTTCTGGTGCAAGGACCACTCAACTGTCCTCCTATTAAAGAAAGAAAAATTGAGCTCAAAAGTGAAATGGAGCATGCAGGACGAGAAACTTAGATAAATTGATGTATGGTTATACGCCTGTGTGTATGTGCCCATGCACACATACATGTATGGGTGTATTTTTACCAAACAGAACAAAGCCTTGTGGAGTCATCTGTCACTATGATGGAGTATGCGTTACTATGGGAAAGATGGGCATGGTTGATTTTCAGCAGAAGATTCAAGTTCTAAAGTTTCTTCCACCCCCACCATATTCATGGTAAATGGGGTGGATGAAAAGTGTAAGGCCATAAGCACTGCAGTACGAAGAAATTTTTAGACCGAGTATTCCTCTGCTTGGCATAATGCAGGTTTCCTTTGTACTGTTTTCCACCTTTTGACTAGATGAGGGCCAGAGGGCAATTTTCTCCATGCTCATGTAATCTTGTGCCCCCTGTGACTAAATAATGGTCATTATACAAACTATATTCAATTGTATAGGGCTCTGTGGCTTTATACTTAGGATTACTATTCCCCACAGACAATACTGAGAATACCAGGTTAATACAGCTGTGACCTCACTGTGCTCAATTTAAACTCAGGCCTCACAAGGTGAGATGCTTGTGCATTTACCCACTGAACCAATCAGTTAAAAAACTGATGTGATATCTACCACATGTTGCTCCCTTTTTCATAAGGGAATTGCTCTGTACCCCCTGTAAGAGTTTCTAAAGCTCAGTAACAATGCCGAGCATCTATCAAAATGTCAAAAGGTTCATTATCTTAAAACCAAGGGAACAGATTTCTGCAGGCTTTTTCTAATACCAGCAATAAGGCCACTGTTGAGAGCTCGCAATTTTGCTGTTGAAATTGTAAGGGTTTAGTGAAGTGCTTCAGAAGAAGTAATATGCATTGCACAAGTGATAGTGAAATTAATGGGGGCATTATCATTCTTTTTCCTTTCTGCTCTGCTAATTTTCCTATCTCCTCCCCCTCTGTCAATCACCCTTCCCCAATTATTTCTTTTACAGGCAAAAAGCTTGGGTTCACTATAGACTCTGGAAGATTTCATAACATCTCTCTAGGACAAGGGCAGGAGATGGTTGCAGAGGAGGCCCTCGAGAAGGCTGCCAGACATGGCCATTGGGTTCTTTTCCAAGTGAGTATCAAACAGCCCCTCTGATGGGGACTGTCTCCTCAGCTGGAGGGATATTCACAAACAAAATATGCAGTAGATTACAGCAAAAGTTTTAAACAAAATATGCAGTGGATTTACAGTTTTAAACAGCTAATAATCTTGTTCCTTTTTGCTTTTGCTTTTGATGGTAACAGGATAAACATCATATAAATGGAGTGTATGTCATGTTTTGCTGAACGCTGTCCTTGCCCTTCCAGGAGGAACAGGAGACATAAACAAGAAAGCCTGTAGTGGGTAGGTAGGACTGCCCTCAGGCATACGCTTCCCCCGAGAAATTAAGAGCTCCGGTTCCATTCAGTGAGCCGTAATGGAGACTTTCATGAAATGGGTCTGACTCCCCCTTGGGAAGCTGTATAATTAGCCCCGCAGTGCTGCTCTTCTGAGATAGCAGCCGCAGCTTCGGCCAGCGTTGTATGGACCGGGAACCCACTCGGCAGCGGACAAAAAGATCTGCGCAACGTCCTGGCGAGCTGCGGTTCCCACCGCAATAACGGGGTGGACAGGAGCACTGCAGTTGTTGGCACTACTGAAAGAAGGTGCTCTGCTCCCACTGTTTTGTGCTAGATAACCAATGGATATTTGTAGCAACCCCTTTGCCCTGAAGCCAAACAAAAAACGCACGTTCCTAGGCCTTGATATTGAAAAGGTTACGGGGACGGGATGATTCCCTCTTCTTCTGGTTTTAACCTCAGCAACTTTCGGCTGTCAACCAGGTTGCCTGCAAGAAAGGAAGAGGTGGGCTAGACTCAGTGTTGTGCGCTGGCTGAAATAAAATCACCGTGGGATCAGTGAGGGGCCTCGGTGTGGTGGGCCCTCCGCAAACAGGCACAAACTGACCCCTTCGTCGACGGTGAGACTGGAAGAATTGTTTAACCAGGTTTCACACGAGTAAGCCAGTCACACTGGTCTGAAAATAACCCTGCTTTTCTGCTAGTGAGTATAGAAATGTTGTCGTGAAGGAAAGAGGAGAGTTGGTTTGCAGGGGGATTTCAGAGCTGCTCTGGGGACAGGGCGAGAAAATGGGGAGATGGCAGAGGCCCTAAATCAGCAGTGTTGTGTGTCTGAAGCCACAGGGATGAATGGGGAACATCTGAGAGGCTTCTGGTGTTACAGACCTGCTCCATTTTCCAGCCCGATATGCCTGGCTTCTGAGGGAGGAGGGAGGTGATGACTTTGCTGTGAATAGAAGGATTGGGGAAAGTCCAAAAGGAGACTATATAAAGATGTTGGAGCAAATCCCAAATGGTGCTAAGCAGGCTAGAGCTAGTGGGATTTGGATGTACTCAGTGCTTCTCAAGCTTCTGTCTTCTGCCTTTTGGCCTAAAACCCCTATATCTTTAAATTTAAAAAAAACTAAATCCTGGAGCAAAAAGATGAAGTATTTAGCTATGAATTTTGTTGGAGGCTAAGGGGTGTATAATCAGATATTTAAAAAAACAAAACAAAACAAAACAAAAACAAACGGCTATTCTGACTGACCTGGGAAATACTTTAAAAATTGCTTTGGGTTCGGGTCTAGCAAAACCAGTTGGCACAGTGGTTGGTAAACTGGCAGAAGAAAGACTGACTTGAATTTTTTTGGTGACAGGTTTAACTCTTCTGTCACTCTGATTTCTCAAACTCAGACATCTGATATACCGAATGGTTATTTTGTTATTATATTAAGGCTTGAATCACGTCCGCTTTGCAGTAGACGGATGTAGCCTATACGAAAATGCAGGCGCCGCCAAGCAGCTACCATGTAATGCGATGTGAAAGTCTCCCTCTCTTTCCATTCCCCTATTCCTTTTTCCACATGTCAAAGGACAATTTGGGAATAACCCCTCAGCGGGCCTCATGATAAAGCGATGCAGCAGCCAGAGCGTGACTGACGTGTCGTGTTCCTTGGCCGGGGTATGGAGTTGTAATTCTTCGTGCGCTGCACAGAGATGGAAGCCAGGGCAATCAGCAGGTTCCGGCGCAGGAGTGAAGAGCCAGAGAGAAGCTGCATGGCTGAGCTGCGATTTGAGTTGAAATGCTAGTCCTGTAACCAAAAAAAGCGGAGTGCGGGCTAATGGAGGGGTGAAGACAGCTGCGGCAGCCACATTTTAAACCTTTCTTTTGATATTCCCATATTTGACCCGTAGGTGCTTTGGAGGCAGATACTTCTCCATTATAACTCGCTTCTCTGATCGACCAATGACTTTCCACTGTCTTCATATATTTAAGAACCTTAAAGACTATTAGGCTCTGAAGTGGTACGAAACGTATTTTTTAAGTAGCAGGATAGCTGTAAACATCTTTCTTTGCCGAACACTTCTTCAGTCTTCCTCCTGGTATGCATTGCGCATGTTTTGTCTTAGGTCCCAGTTCTACGGGGAATTTTTATGGCTTTTCCCGGCTTCCTGCTTCCCTCCAGCATTTCCCAGTTTCTGCTGAGTTATCCTTATCTTTACACGTGATAACACCCACACCCCCAGATCCCTTAACCCTGAGTTTGTAATATTTTCATTAGCTTCAGAATCAAGGCCTGAAACTTTAGAGGCTAATGGTGAAACCTCTGTTATTTCAACATATATCAAGAAATGGCAGTAGCTAAGAATCTTCAAATTTATTCTTTGTATTATCAATTTATTTAATAATAAAATGAAGCTTTGAACTAAGTAACGTAAATATTTTCCATTATAAAGCCACAATAACAATGTCTTAAGGATGACAAATTTATTTGTTTTCCCACAATAACCATATTGGCTGTTTTTCAACAGAATATTCATCTAGTAGCCAAGTGGCTAGGAACCTTGGAAAAACTCCTTGAGCGATACAGTGAAGAAAGTCATCCTGATTTCCATGTCTTCATCAGTGCTGAACCAGCTCCAACCCCAGAAGAACACTTCATTCCTCAAGGAACACTAGAAAACTCGATTAAAATTACCAGTGAACCTCCTACAGGGATGCTGACTAATTTGCATGCTGCTCTCTACAGTTTTGACCAGGTAAAAGCAAGATATACGTTTTGGTTTTTTTTTTTTCCCATTCATTTGTTTTAGTTAATCCTTCCCCTGTGGGGAGAAGTGGTAACGTTGATGACGGCTTTGTAGGAGACCAGAACTTTGGGATCTTTGTGCTTCCAAACTAACCTGACAGCTGCAGGGTACCAGCCCTCTGTGCCCTGCGCTGCTTTTGTGTGTCCCGTCCAGGTTGGGCAGGAGAAAATGCGTGACAGTAATGTGTACATTTGTATTGTTAGATGTAGACATGCATAGGTATGCTTACAAAAATAGAAAGAAGTGCATTTATTGCACCAGCTTTACCCAGTGGTGCAGTCTTACGAAAAAACCTGTCCATGCTCTAAAGTCAGAGCTCTTTCATTCAGTGGTACTCGCAAACTTTGCTCAGCTCTAAACCTGGTTTGACCATGTCCATTATCCCACAGAGTGGGTTTATGTACCCAGATGTTCAGGCAATGGCTGAGTACCCCATATATGAATTCCTGGAGTTAGGCATAAAGAAAGGAATTAACGAGCAAGGGTTACACGCTGTTAGATGTTTTTTTTTTTGTCTTTTGCTCTTTCCCTGCGTGAGGTTCAGCAGAGCTGCTTGGTGGGTGGGCAGAAAGAAGCAGGAGAAAAAAGACATGAGAATGTGGAGGACAGGGATGTCACTGGACGTGTGTAGCCGCCTTCACTCCAGATCCCTGGAGTTATCCCAGTCTGTTACCCTGAGGAAATTGTAGATAGATCTTCAAGCTCGGTGCAAGTCAGCTTCCCTGCAGCTGTGAAAGCACTGGAGCAAAGCAAAGATTTGTGTCAGCAAAGCAGACCCTGATAAAGGCAACCGTAACTGTACACTTTAGCCTTCCAGCAGTGTATTAGCGTGTGTTTATCTGAGCACAGGACACATGAAGGCAGAGCTTGGATGCGAAAAGGGTGAGAGTTTCTTTTAAAGGGAACTCTGCTAACCAATGCCTGGAAAAAAAGAGCCGAGCACTACAAGAGCCGTGTCAAAGCTACCTTGGCTACAAATGGACTGATTTTGATGGTATGAGATGATTCCGAAAGCTACATGGTTTAGTGGTGGGCTTGTCAGTGTTAGGTTAATGATTGGACTAGATGATCTTCCAGGTCTTTTCCAATCTAGAAGATTCTGTGAAAGGAAGAATCGCTGTGGTTTTGTAGCTAAACAGACAAGTATTAATGCAGCATATTTTTTTTCTTTTTTTTTTTGGTAACTTATGAGAATAATATTTTTAATCAAAAGCTGACAAAGCAAGACAAAGTTTTTAATAAGGGCAATTCATATGCATTGTTGTCCCACTTCAGGCTGTGTTCAGTATAAGAAATATATATATGTATTTTAATTAGCTAATTTCTCAGCTTGATAGTTTAGAAAACTCTTTTCTTTCCCATTATTTTGAGCCATGGCTGTTTGTGGCTTACTACAAATTCCTGTACCGACTCTGTCTTTAATACATTTCTGGTTAAGTTATTTTAACTAAAACAAACAAACAAAAAAAGAATTGTAATAAGAAAATCAAACTATGCCTAATCCAGGTGGAATAAATTTCATGTTTTGTGGTTTTCTTCAGGATAGAAGCTTGTGTTGTATTTTTCCTGGTTAAGCTCAGCAGTCTGACCTAAGGAGAGCTTTTTGTCAGACATAAAATCCTTCACCTTTGCTTAGACTTCGCTTCCTGTTGTTCAGCTCAGGAGGACCTGTTTCCTCTTGACAGCCAAGAGTTTATCCCTCTAAAGTTCCTTCCACACATCCATGTTTTTATGGGTATCAAAAGTAATTTTGTTATGTCAATTACTTCTTAAACTGAAATATAGAATATAGAACACTGGCAGAGCACCAAGAATGGATTTCTGCGGTTTTTATAGGAAAATGCCAAATAGTTTGTCTCAGTAATTTAAAAACCAGCTGAAGCCCTGCACAGAATCTCATTTTGCTGAGATTTTTTACTAAAGCTATAAACAAAAGAAAAATTATTAAACTTCACTTTCAAACACGACCCTTTAGGAAACAGCCTAAAATTTGATGGAATGGTATGCTTTTTAATAAATGTTGAACTGGCAAATTTTCTACTTAGGATAAAGTCTATGGGTAATTTATGCTGAGAATCTATAGCGGTTATTTGAGTAATATTTATAGGGTTCTAGTTAAAGCCTCTATTTTTATTGGTTTCAGTAGCGCAACAGTTCTCTTTCCTCAGGGACATTTGGAAATGAAAAGGTAACCATCAACACTTTTGCTTCTGGGAATCGCTGCAAGAACTGCTGCCTAATAGTCCCCGATCGCTACGAAACCCGTTTCTCACTCTCCTTCAAACTCCAGGCTTGCCTTTAAACTGAGGCGGGCACAGCTATCGACAACGCTGCCGGTTGTTAACTGGTTAAACGTATTCCTTTTTTTCTTCGTCAGGATACCCTTGAACCCTGTACCGGAGAAAGGGAATTTAGAGGCGTCCTGTTTTCTCTGTGCTGTTGAAGTTTGGCCCTCAGGGCTGGGATGGAAGGTACCCCTGCAGTGCTAGACATCTCCCCGTCTGCATCACTGTCCTCCACAACTATCTAGAGACCCACGGGAAGGTGGGAGGTAGGGGTCAGGTAACCACACACCGAGGTCGTTTCAACTCAATCAGCTGTTTATAGTGAATAAGGGGGACTGTTATTTAGGTAGTTGGCATTATACGGTGCTGTTGCCGAGTCTGAAAAGAAACCAGATCAAAAGAGAGGGGTGGAGGGTGTTTGTGGTTTTGTTGTTGTTTTTTTTTTTCTGGCAATGGATGCTTGAACTTTGTAATATAGGTCAAACCAGTTCCACATCAGTAGCTAAGGGGGGAAAAAAATGCCCTTCATTATGTTAACAAAAACAGTGGTTTACATGTGCATATATGCCAAATTCATTAGGCAGGTAATGAAGCATTTGCACAAATGTAATTACATACAGCAATTCTGACAGTTCATAACACTGCATTAATAATCACTACAATTAGTTCTGATGATGGAAGCAATTTACAGCACGTCACATGTATAAATAATGGTGCATTTCCTGCATGTGTCATTATTATGTATTAAGGATGCCACCTTGTTGTGACTTTCTCAGTAATGTTCCCCTTGAGTCAAAGTTAAGGGTAGATGAGTGATTTTATTTCTGAGCTACAGCATATTTCACACTTGTATAGTTTAAGTACTCGGTTGAGGTCATTTGTTAAAGTTCTGTGTATGAAATGCCTAAATAAAAGCAATAATTATTTATTACTGAATGATATAGGATAGTACTAAATAGGTCCTCCCATTTTAGTAATTTAGAGAAATTTAAGAGGTATTTATAAAGAAAAAAGAGAGGGGAGTATCACCCCTTGATGGTACGGTTTTCTCCGTATCTCCCAACTTGTATTTACTCTTAGAAATTAATTTTCCTTTTTTCTTTTTACCCCTACTGACCTTTATTTAGCTAATAGGAGATGAAACTGTTTTTCCTTACTGTGGTACTCGGTGTCATAGTGAAATAATTGCTTAATTTTATAGTGATGATTTAATAATGCTTCCCGTTTAGAAAACGAGTCTATAAAATCAGCTTATTCCAACCCTTAGTTTTCTTTGCTAATAAATCTTGCTGCTCTGAGCTCTGTTCTTTTCAAACCACAACTCATAAGCTGGATAATTAATTTTGCTAATTAATAAGAGGGAGGATTCTGATGGCAGGGAGAGCTAGAAAGGTCTGTAAGAGCGAGAATTATTTCTTCTCTCCTCTTAGTAATATTGCTTATTGGCCCTTTTCATTGTATTGGTTAGTGATTCATTACCCTGTGGCTTTAACGCAGATATTGGGGATGGAAAAGAGATCATCGTTTTTTAAAATGTGACTATGTATGTATATATAAAGTATATACATACATATATGTGTATACATGTATATGACTTTGTGTGTGTGTGTGTATACGTGTATATATATAAAATCTCCCGATTGAGTATCCTTTGGGGACAACTTTGTGTAAGACAATTAGCGATTGATCAGAAAGCATAAACTGGGAAACCTGAGCTAGTTCGTCAGCTAGCGGAAGTTGCCCTGACTCCATCATCACTTGCACCAGATTATGGTGCTTCCCTATGAGTACCTAATCTTCTCGCATCTCAGTTTGACTTCACCCATTTTCCTGTTGCAAAGACAAACTCCTTCACACCAACCTCTGATAGTTCCGCAGGTCTCCACAGGTGAAGCGCAGGATGCCGGATCCTGCCTCGCTGTCCTGCTCCTCCCCTCCGCTTTCTGATCCCCACAGGCACGTTCACGGGGTTGTCATTCGATGTTGTGAAGGGGATGTGGACTCCGTCCTCACCATATCCATCCACCCAGCAATGGCTCAGTGGTTTTTTGAGTACAACAGCCCAGTTTTCTGTACAGCACAATGGCAATTATGCAAACTTGACAGCCCAAAATATTTCTAATGCAAACCCCTCCGTTTTCTCACACTAGCAAAAATGTCCCTTTTATAGCACAAGCTTTGATTATCGCAGCGTAATCAATGCCCCAGAAGTGTGCAGCTGAGTGAGCTTGTACTGAGTTAGAATATTGATACACTCTTCTAAAAGACAAAGGAAAAAGCCATTTCTTGAGATAAATACATATGAAATTAGAAAAACATTAAATGTGATTCTGTTGCCAACAAAGAGTAAAGCAGGTTTATTCTAACTGCAAGAACGTTTCATTCTAAATCCAGGTTGTTGGCATTTTTCACAGGGATTCTCTCTTCAGGCTTCTCATCACCAGCGTGCAGCATTGCATATTATATTCCAGTGGCCTTTTTTTTTTCCCTTCTTCTTCATTTTCATTCTCTTCAAACCAGTTTAAAAGAAAGATGGATTAGAGTTTCACATATTCAAATTGAAATAAACTTGTAGCAAGCAGTCTGGAATAGCTGCAGCTATTTTACTTGTTCTGTTCTGTCACATCATGCAATATTTAAAGCCTATAATTAAGTTTTTATTTGAACTGTTGGGAGGCAAATACTGCCCCCAAGGGCGTAAAGGTTCCTGTCTGGAAAGGCTTCATCACAAACTGGCATATTTTGCAAACCAAAGGGTAGCGAAAAGAAGCTTCAAGCTCTGCGAAGCCAAATAAAAGAGAAAGACAGTAGTTCCTTGAATAAAATGTGTTACCATTGTTAATCACACGCTATAACAGTGGCATTATGACTAGAGTTCTACAATAAACATAATGCTTATGTGATGTGGTAGTAATGGGATTAATATTAATTCAATTTTTACCGAAGTTCTTGAATACATCCCAAATTCAAATAATGCAGAATTTCAGTTACTGAGTGTTTCCTAGTGAGGAGATATAAAAGACTGCAATCAGATACAAGTTTTTTATTTCTCCTCTAAGAAAGGCACAGTAGGTTACCTTCCTGTCACTCATGAGGATTATGTTTTTAAAGATCTGTATGGGAAAATACATGCGCGTGCTTGTTAATGAGTTATGTTCTCTTATATCATGCAGTGTTTGGAAAATGTACTTTTCTCTTAGAAGCTTTTTATAAGGGATAAGGTAGAAAACATGACACAAGGCTCAGATGATACACTTTACACCATTACTGAATTTTAGTCACAAACTCGATATTTTTACTCAGATATTTATAATACCTCTCACTGGATTGAAATAAAAGAAATCTGTGTTTCAATGTAATTATTTGCTAAACAAACAAAACCAAGCAATGCGAATATATAACCATGAAGCTTTCGGAAAGGAAGTGTTTGTATTTCTTCTGTTTTTCTTAGTGTTTATTCTGAGCAGCTTTGGTTTGGCCTTTAGAAAGCTGACTTGTTTTATTCAGTGACGCGTTCTTTGCCCCCAGGTAAGCTCTGTGGGAAGACCTGTGTTACCTCTGGTGAGATCGTGTATGGTGGCCACATCACCGACGTCTGAGACCGCAGGCTCTGCTCTGTATATCTGCAAGAATTCATCAGCCCAGCCGTGGTGAGAACTTTCATACGTACGTAAAGCTCTTGAACATGTATATAGTACGTTCAACCTAAGAGAAAGTCATCTTTCAGAACTGGACCCTTGCGAGGAGGGCTACAAGCTTGCTCATCTATGCAGCCCCACCTGTAGCAAGGTCTCATCTGGCCGTGGAGGAGTAAATTATCCAACTTGTAATGAGTTACAGTGATTCATCATGAGCAGATTTGGTCTGCAAGGGTTTGTGGCATGGCATATTGTTTGTTTATATACTTTTGCAAGCACCCTTACTCGGCAACTGGAATTCAGTGTTTTGGGACACTGCTTGCATAGCCAGCTTAATGACTTCAGGGGACAGTACATTTAGGTTTCCATTTTCCTAATTTCTAATAAAGCTATTCTCTTTTAAGGTGCTGCCGTTCAGAGAGGTCTGGGTGGGCACAGGAAAGTATCTTTTATGGAACTGCATTTTAGCCAACATAACTGGTAGACTCACCGCCTGTCCAGATTGGCACTACCCTCAAAACTTACATTTACTGTTTGTATGTTTTCTTCTCCAGATATATAATAGCATCGAAATCTTTTACATTTCCTTGCGTTTTCCTGTTTCTAAATAGGGAAAACTGTTTGTAAGACTGTTTCTCATTTCCCATCACCCTCTCACGCATCTATTTCTGTAGCTTTGTCAGATTATCACCAGCTGATACGTACAGCTGATACGTACAGAATTATTCAACTTTCACTATTCAGTTTTGGTCCTGGACAGCAGTGTATGTGCAGCATCCATGAGTCCAAGGTGCAAGATTGCCAAAGTTGCTTCTAATCAGAAACAAATGTTAGAAATTTTGAGGATACAAAAAGAAAATGTTGCTTTCACTTTAGTTCTAAAAAGCCTTGCACAGAAATTACTTTAATCTATTTTCATATACATACGTTTATATAAAATGTGTATGTATATATAGGGTGGGGGATAAATATATAGATAAAAAACCCCAACTAACTGCTTCTAAACTGCTGACCTAGTCACTTTAGAGAACAGATTGTATACAATTTGCTAAAATCAGCCGAGAGATTTTTCAAGTGCCCTTTCCAGACTTCTTAGTTTTCATTGTCTAAAGGTAAAAAGCTTATTTATAAGAAAAAAAAAAGAAAGAAAAAAAGAAAATTAGCATGTTAGGTGTGAGCGGGCCACTTGCAGAGCCTGGCTAACCCGGGGAAAGTGCACTTTTCCCCCTTGGTGATGCGGCTGAAGCTTGCCCTTCGGTGGAGAGCGAGATGAGCTTGCTGGTGTCTCCTCGGTCCCTAACGAGTGGGTTTTCATATGTCAAAGAGCCACACTCAGATGAAGGCAATTGGAAGTAACTGCTCAGAAGAAGATGCCCAAGAGTAAGTTGCCATGGAGATGGAAAGGCTAAACATCACTGTACTCCTGACCTCGGCGGAGGCTGATTTCTCCAAATGACAGCTGAGGTCGTGGGGGCATGGCGGGAAGCTCATCCTGCCGGCTCCGGATCTGCCTCTAGCCTATGGATAAGTAAAGAATTACTGCTTCCAGTTTAGGCAGTCCATTAACCTTCACAAGCCTGAACTTACATTCAAATAATTGTAAAATAAGTATAGGTGGTGAAACCTGAGCAGAATCACTGCTATTTGTATGGCCTTTGGAAAGTTTAGGGACCCAACCCTGTGCGTGGATCCAGTGGTATTTTAAATAGTGAGATATCTTTCCAAGCTTTTTGCAGTAATTAGAAAATGTTAGAGCCCTAAATTACCAGCAAAACCAGAAAATCATTCATCGACTGGCAGCCCAATGGACGCAAACAGGATGGCGACACCTTCCATCAGCGCTGGTGCTTTGTGTTCGCTGGGGAGATTACCTTCTCTTTTACCTATTCGCATTACTGATGAGCTCTTTTAGCTACAAATTCATTCCACGAGGTGCGTTACAATAAACCACTGCACATCAGCTTCGCTGTAGCTCATCTGGGATCTGTCGTAAGGACAGAAGGGTGGCGGGTGCCTGCTATGAACCTCCGTAACCCGCAGCCTCCCTCTGTGCACATGACTCCCAGGAATACAGTAAAACCCGACTTAAGTGCCAGGAGAGAGACTGGGAAGTACAGATTGTCTGAACAGAATTGATCTTCCACTCGAGGTGAATAATAGGGCTTGCTTTTTTTTTTTTTTTTTTTTTTTTTCTTCAAAACCTCAGCACTACTACTTCAAAGTGGCATCTTAAGGCATAGCTTATTGTGGGTGAGATTAGCGGTGCAGGTTCAGGCGCAGGTAAATGGCTGGTTGCAGAACCAAAATGACTTCAGAAATAAGTGCTTACTGGTGTTATTGTGAGCAGCAGCTTGTTGTTGACTGTTCTAAATGCCAAAAGCTGTTAAATTTTATTGTGATTTTGTGGAGTGGACCCTGCATTAGGAAGAAATAGCTCCTGTGAAAAGTACCACTTAGAGCCAGAAATATTTTTCAGCAAAAACAACTTCCAAGTCTAGTTTAAATCCCAGACAGCTCTGTGACAATAAGTTCAGAGAAACTCTTTGAATCCAGTGAAGTCCTTCCAGCGCAGGAGCTGGGGGGGGCTGGAAAATAAATGTGATTGCTGCAGCTTTTGTTCTGTCCTGTCCTCAGTAGGAGGGCAGCCCCCCAAGAATCCATCTCACCAAAGCCCTCTGTCTACCTACTTAATTCTCGACCTGTTCCCAAGTCCCGAGTCTTCCCTTTAATGTCCTGACAGGGACGGGGCCTGCCTGTTCTATAGGAACGGTACAGTGAATAGTATTTGGTTCAATATTGAGCTGGTTGAGACCTTAATTTTTTCTGCTGTGAAAATTATCACCACTTTCTATCTCATTGAGGCCAAAGCAGCAGTACAAAACCCCGTGTGAGATTCCTACATTTGAAGAGATGGAACAGAGGAGCGTGTTTTTCCTTTCTGTTCCTGCTCCTGGGTGTTAACAGCCAGGCAGAAGAGAAAGAAAGGGACATCAACACATAAAGAAGTGCCCTAACTGGCAACCATTTATGTGGAAAGTGGATTGGGATCACTGTTTCTGACAAGCTACGAATTGCACAAATACTGACATGTGTTGTCCCGTTTCCATACTCCATTTAATTGTCTCATTGACCTGCTGCTCACTGTAACCTCTTTAAGGTTATTGTGAGCGCAGCGTGTTCGTGCAAAGCCCCTAATTAACGACACACCAAGCAGAATTAATGTTGTGGCTCATGTGTTATTGGGGTGGGGGTTCAGGTGAGTTGAGTCTCCAGAGACCTGCCTCTCCCACAGGTGTCCTGTGTGACTCCGTCCTGTGTCTCAGACTCTCATCTGCAAAACGGCACAATAATCCTCACTTGTCTACTGAGGGGATGCAGAAATTCAGTACTTAAAATACACCCGCCTCGGCAGTGACAGTCCTTAAAATAAACTCAGAGCATCCCCATGAAGGAAGCAGCAACAGTATTTCAAGACTACAGAAAATGGGAATGTCGAAAAAATGTGGAAATAGTAACTGTGCTAAAACCAGTTTGGTAGCCCTGTTCTACTGTATCAGAACATATAGGTGTCGTGTCCAGACAAATTTCTGAAACTTTGTAGATGCAGAAGGATGTTTTGACAACTGGTGGCAGCATTATCCAATAACATTATCGATTCTTTTACAGAATCTCGAAGGGGAGCTGTCTCTGGCACCAGGTTGCTTGGCCCCACCAAATCCGGATTATGCTGGATACCATAAACACATAGATGAAATGCTTCCCTCTGAAAGCTCTGTACTATATGGACTGCACCCCAATGCTGAGATGGGATACTTGACAAACATCAGATTATGTCTTCAAAACTATTTTGGAAATGCAACCCATGAATTCATTCATAGGAGAGGGATCAGGCCGGTCTACAGAGGAAAAGGTAAAGTTCTTCATCTGGTGCACTGTTGTTAATGTTAATGCTGTTAATGACATGCGCAGCACACATCTTACTGTGTTCTTTCAGGAAGAGACTTAATTTCTATGAAAAAAAAAAAAAAAAGCATCAAATTAGCCAAGCTTAGCTGAGTGTTAATAGCGGTGATGATAATGTGCCAGCCTGTGCAATGTACTGCACTAGGGAGGCATTTAGATCCGAGCAACACCTAACGTGTTATGCAGACTTTCTTTTTCACTGTGAATTTAATATGGGGAGGGGAAATAAGGGATGAATCTATCTTGCTTTTTTTTTTGTGTGTGCTTTTATAAACAAGTACAGCAACAACAACTTCCTAAAAAAGTTACGGTTGGCTGGTGGTGAGCCTAGTCTTCACCCCCGTGCTTTGTTCCCACCTCCTGCGTGATAAATCTGCTTTGGGTAGCTTGCCTGCTCCTTCCCACTTGTGCCGAGCATAGGAAGTCCCTCCCAGGTTGTGGTCCTGGCTTCTTTGTCAGGCTGAGAGAGTTGGGGTTGTTCAGCATGGAGAAGGCACCAGGGAGACCCTATTGTGGTCTTCCAATACCTAAAGGGAGCCTACAGGAAAGCTGAGGAGGGACGTTTTACAAGGCAGTGTAGTGATAGGATGAGGGGGAATGGCTTTAAACTGGAAGAGGGGAGATATAGATTAGATATTAGGAAGAAATTTTTCACTATGAGGGTGGTGAGGCACTGGAACAGATTGCCCAGAGAAGCTGTGGAAGCTCCATCCCTGGAGGTGTTCAAGGCCAGGCTGGATGGGGCTTTGAGCAACCTGGTCTAGTGGGAGGTGTCCCTGCCCATAGCAGGGGGCTTGGAACTAGATGATCTTCAAGGTCCGTTCCAACCCCAAACCATTCTATGATTCTACAATTCTTTCTGCCACGCTCACAGCACAGCCTGGCAGTGAAGTGTAGGGTCTCCATGCCAGGAAGAGCAGCCCAAGCACAGCACTCTCCCACCGCTCCCCTTCCTGGGCCCTTGATCTGAGCAGGAGGCACGTGGCTGCTCCAAGGGACTTCCCTTTCAAGCAGCAACTAAGGAGGTTTTCAGGGATTTTTAGTTTTCTGGTAGTCTGCAGAGGTGAAATCTGGGCAAGGAGGCTGTCTGACCACCTCTTAGCCTCAGCACCTCTCTTGTACCAAATTTGGAGTTTAGCAGAACAGTAACATTAATACCTATAAGGTATCAGATGCTGGGTTGAAAGGACCAAGCTTAATACAAAGGCTTTGTCGCTTAATATGGAGTTAACTGGGGCGCTATAGTTCTGTTCAACAGCCAAGGTATCTCAGATACCCAGATAACTTAGTACAGCCAAACTGATTCCAGAAAAATGTAAAAGCCTGGGTTTTAAGAATGGAACAGCACTTGGTGCTGTGCTTAATAGATTAAATGAATAAAGGATAAGCAGAAAAAGAAAATGCAATCAGAAATCTCAGCTAGTTCTGTTAGCAGACCCTGCTGTCTTCTGCACCTTCCTTTCTGAGTGTAGGCCTGAGAAACCATATCCAGATCCCCAAAAAACCGGCATATCATGAGACTGAGCCTTCAGCTCCTCATCCTTACCAGAGCTACTTAAATTCCCCCATGACAGCCACTCCCTTTCTTTACTCCCTCCTCTTCTTCTGGGAACTTTTTTTTTTTTTCCTCATATTGCCATGGGGATTTTGCAGAAGGGAATATGACAGCTCTGCATGTAAGCGGCCAAAAAACGCTTCATTTCCAGGGGGGGGGGGGGAAGAAATGTGCTTTTCATATTTGGTTCCCGTCCACTTTGGTGACTGTGGACAATTATATATGGCATTCATCATTCATCCTGCCAAAGCTAGGGCTGAAACGGAGGCTGAGCTGCATTAATGTTGTGATTTCAGTTCCTGCTCATTAGTACTGTTATGAACTGTTTTTCATTTGTGTTCTGTCTCAGTTCCAGAGCAGGCCTGCGGGGAGGGAGAGAGGCTCTTTCTGGGGGTGACACGTGTGTGTGCGCATGTGCCTGCGCTGTATTTTGCCTAATGCCCAAGACAGTAAGGACTGTGGGCAGTGGAGGGGGAGATATAAAAGCTATTACATATTATATTTAATTATATATGTATGATATATTATATATAATTATGTATCTTATTATTTATTATATAAAGATATTAGGTGCTATAGAAATACAAGACTACTAATCACGCTTGACTAAAAACCCAAGGCAATCTCGGGATATATCCTTGTAACAGCAGTCTTTCCAAGCCCAGGGATGATGCGTTGGTGGGCTTTGGGGGGAGTGTTACTTGAAAACATAAAGCTAAATAGAAGCTGCTAAGTGTTTTGCAGTCATTTCTCTCAATACTTCAGCCAAAGAGATAGCAAAGGTGGGGGAGCATCTTTGTTTTTTATCTGCCTAACAAAATGGGATGTTTGCTCCCCCCAGAGAAGAAATCAGACTTGAAAGTAGAAGAGTCAAAAAGATTTGATTGCAGTGATTTCTAATGGCTCTGTTTGTATTGGCCTGGAAAGGTTAAGAATATCCTGGATGATATTCTGGAGATGCTTCCCAAGGAGTTCAACATGTCAGGAATCATGCAGATGACTGCTACCTGGAGCCCCTATGTCCTTGTTTGCCTTCAAGAGTGTGAGTGGGTGAACCTCCTCCTTTCAGAGTCCATAGGTCTCTTAAACAGCTGGACCTCAGTCTGAAGGCAAGTGACTTTTTTATTAACAGTATTGTTGCTTTTCTGTGCAATTTGGGGCTCTTTCTTGCTTTCTTTTTGGAAATGAAAAGAATAGCTATTCTTTATGATGCCAGTATGCTATTTATTGTTCTCCAAAGGGGAGTTGATGTTTTCTCCTCACATGGAAGTGCTGCAATCTGCACTCTTCTACGATGCTGTGCCAGACACATGGACTAAACTAGCACATCCATCCACATACAGCCCTGCCCACTGGTAAGTACGCTACACTAACAGGGTTTGGCTGCTATGCATGGAGCTATTCCAGTGATCTAAAACCAGCAGGGTTTTTTTCCCCCCTTTTTTTTTTTTGTCCAAAATCTGTCTTAATGTAAGTCATTTTTACTTTGAAGTAAGTTTTGCAGAAAAGCTAAGCACTTTGCTAAAGCGAGGCTTTGTCACCTCCCTTGTCACAAGTGTTCGGGGTGTTCAGCATCTTGCAGGATTCCTTTTCCCCTACGCTGTTGCCACCAGCAATATCCACTTGCAGGTGGTTAGATATGGAAAAAAAACAGGCAGTGTTTTCTGAAATCCCTCTGGTATCTCATGACAATGATGCGTGCTGTAGTACGCCATTATCCAGAGTCTCTGTTAGATGCTTTTGTGCTCCTGATTTGTACTTTGCTGTGTCTTATCGGAAGTTTAAATGCACCACTCAAGACGGTATCAGGCAGTTTGCATTTAAGAAGCCATCAACGGTTGTTACCAATTTTTGGCAGTTTCTGAAGGTGCGGTAACATTAGTAATGGTGACGTCTTGGGGAGAAACCTGAACAAGTTTTACAGGATTGAGCATACTCACATTCTCTGTTGCCAGCAACCCGTCTCATGCTTATCAGCTTCTACAATTGACTTCGTACATACCTACATCAGGGAAAGAACAAATTCCACTACAACCATGACCTTATGCTTATGTAAGCATATACCTTCTGGTTACTTCAGCCGTGTACCTTCTCTTGTAGACAAAAGGACTCTTTGAAGTCTGCCATTTATTTTGTCTATAAAAAAATAGTACAAGGAGATTAAGGTAGAAGCTATTGCTGCTTTTCTTTTAGTGTTACCGATCTTCTCATGCGATACGAAGAACTTGAGATCTGGACACAGGACCTTGTGCTGCCAGCAGCAGTGGTGTGGCTTTCTGGCTTGTTCAATCATGTCCTTTCTGACAGGTAAGCAGTGATGGTTGTCAGGAACCAGGCATATCGTCTCACTGCCAGTCATTTATTGGTGTTATGTAGGTTTGTGATGCTCTCTGGACAGTTAAGCACAGTTTAAATAAAAAGAGAAAAATCGGCCAAATATCAGAATAACAATCTCCTGAAAGCAGGGGGAACAATCCAAACTTGTCTTCAGCCTCCTCAGAAGCATGAAGACAAAGCAACTAAAGAAATAAATGCTGAATTTCATAGTTTAAAAAAGATTGAGAGTGCAAGTCTTTCTGCCAATATTATTTAACCAATTCAGTGCATATGTCATGGTACCACTCCAGTTTATTCCTTAGTATTAACCCAGTGTTACCACACTAAGCAGAAAAAATACATCATTCTCCCGGTCCTCTTTGTGCAGTTGTTGCCACAGTAAGGGATGAAAAATCTTCAGCAGTGTACTGATGTCTCACTTCTTGCCATGGTTACAGCATATATGCATGTATTTATTCTGAAGACCACAGTGAAGCCACATGAGAGCCCTACTGGCTATCTCAAATTCTGCATGGCCACCAATGGCACTCGGATAATCCTTTTCTAACCTAGCAGAGAGGTGGCCAGGAGCTCCTCACAGGACACTAGCCAGGCTGCCATCCTTCCCTGGAGAAGATGGGCAGTGGGGGCCCAAGGAATGTTTGCAGCCCAGACACTGAAGTGCCTCTCCTGTACTTGGAAGCAGGAGAGGATGGCAGCACGAGGGCTGGCAAGCAGCTCTTCTGTAGACAGTAAATTATCCATGGCCCAGCAACGTGCCCTTGTCGCCAAAAAGGCCAATGGAATCCTGGGCTGCATAGGGAAGAGGGTGGCCAGTAGGTCGAGGGAGGTCATTCTCCCCCTCTACTCTGCACTGGTGAGGCCACAACTGGAATACTGTGTCCAGTTTTGGGCTCCCCAGTTCAAGAGGGACAGGGAACTGCTGGAGCAAGTCCAGCGAAGGGCAACTAAGATGATTAAGGGCTTGGAGCATCTGCCTTTTGAGGAAAGGCTGAGAGAGCTGGGACTCTTTAGCCTGGAGAAGAGAAGGCTGAGGGGAGACCTTATTATGGCGTACAAGTATCTAAAGGGTGGGTTGAAGGAGGATGGAGCCAGGCTCTTTTCAATGGTTCCAAGTAACAGGACGAGGGGTAACGGGCACAAGTTAGAACAGAGGAAGTTCTGTTCAAATACACGGAAACAGTTCTTTATGGTGAGGGTGACAGAGCACTGGCACAGGCTGCCCAGGGAGGCTGTGGAGTCCCCTTCTCTGGAGATTTCCAAGACCCGCCTGGATGCAGTCCTGAGTAATGTGCTCTGGGCAATCCTGCTTTAGCAGGGGAGTTGGACTAGATGATCTCTAGAGGTCCCTTCCAACTCTGATAAGTCTGTGATTCTGTGATTCTCTCTGCTGCTCATGGCGAGGTCCCCCAATGGTGCTCATTTTGTGCCACAGGCACAGAGGAACCCCACTGTATTTTTCACTACTTTTTTTTTTTTTTTTCTCTCCAAGCTTTCTCTTCTGGGCACTTGTTCCTGTCAAGGGCTGGGGGGACGTAAGGACCATGCAGGCTAGAACAGATGTTAGATGTTCAGGGCTTGCTCTGAACATCTGATTTGGCTGGAGAGAAGTGGTGTCTCAGCAGTGCAGTCTTGCTCCCCTGCTGTGCCTGGGGTGGGGTTTGGTTTGTTCTGTACTGTGCAAAATATTTTGTTTCCAAACAATTGCATTCAGCTTTTTTGGCTTACTTCAAATAATGGCTAAAGGAAAAAAAACAAAACACCTAAAACAAAGCAAACCCCAGTCAGTCTCACACTTAAGCACCACTGGCCCAAGAGGTGCACGTTAACAATTCTGACATTAAAATTACTGTCTGGATACTGAATTATTGAAAGTATTATTTTTTTAAAGTTTTAATGCAGAGCATGGCACACAAGAACAACTGGCCTTTGGATAAGGTGCACTTGACTGCAGATGTTACCAAAAAGACCAAAGAAGATTATGACCACCCACCAAGATGAGGAGCCTATATCTGCGGGCTTTTCATGGCAGGTAAGAAATAAATTTAAATTGCTTGATCTCAGTAACCTAGTTCAGGGACTCTAGATTCCTTCATTAGGTAGATTAGTTCAACTCCTGACAGAACTTAAGTGTTGTGACCCTATGAAGAGCACCGAGGAAGTTCAGGAATGGTGGTAGATTGTTGATGTTGGTCCACTGTGACTTTAAATTTCATGCCAGCCTATTGTCCTAATCACAGACTCTACCTAAAGCACTTTAATAACTATTAACTAAGTCTGAACAAGGTCTGCATTGTAATAAAGCAGCAGCTCTAACCTAGTTGAGGTTCAGAAGCATAAAGGCTATTCCAGAGCCTTTCACTTTCACCCCGATACCGATCACCTAGAAATTTTCTGCACCTCTTAGAAGTGCAGAATAGGTTTAGTAGTTACCAGATGTTGGTAACCTGGATTAAGCCATCTACATAGTTGCAGTTAAAGAAAAACCAAACAATATCACAAGAAACCCCAAAACCAAAACAACAGAAGAAACCACAAACAAGAGAAACCACCAAACCAAACAAAAACATAAAAAAGCTGTTTCTTCCACCTCAGCAGAAAGTTGTCAGTTCTAAATAAACAGATGTAAAGAACTCCGAATTTGTAATTTGCTAGGCCATAATACTTATAGACCATTGGGGAGACACACTGAGAAGCAAGGAAATACTCGAGAACCCCTGTATTAGCATGAGGTATAACGATGCACCTAAGTGGGTGATGTGCAAGTACGACATGAGTAGATTTTTTTCACCTGGGTTTCCAAGCAGTCAGTTATTGCAGTAGCTGTAATATGGTTGCAGGCTGTCCCTGTGTTCATCTGCTGAGCCGCAACCCCTCTTTTAACAACTTCCAGAGGACAAACATTGTACCTCGCTCTTTTGGAACTGTATTTTCCCCAAACTGAAGCATCTAGTTTAGGAATGACACTTAAGGCTAACAGTCAAAATGAGATTTTAGTTTTAACTTAGAGAGGCTGTCAACCAAGTTAGTTACAGTTAATTAGAGAAACGTAACCATTGCTCGTACTCTTCACTAGACCTGCATATAATAAAATACTCTCCTGGAAGGGGAGTTGCTACTACAGCAGGTAAGACCCAAGGGGAAAATCAGGGTGGGGACCTGGAGCAGTGACGAGCATGTCATTTGACAGTTGCTTTTTGAAAGGGTAGCCCAAATTTTTCAGAGTATTTTTTTGTAAAATGTCTGTCACTCAAAGGGCAATACTGTTCATTCCTCCTCTGGATAGGAGGAAGTATTTGAGGAACCTGGTGAGCTGTGGTTGCTGTGTTTCTGTGTTTGTATTTGCAAACAGTCCTAAAGTCCACAACAAGCATCTGCAACATTTTATATTCTGGTCTGTTAGAAGAACACACAACAAAATTAAATCCAGCAGCCCTTCAGTAGCACAGAACTCATCTGTCTTAACTACACTGAAGCACCTGTTTGATACCTCACAATACAAACATATGCTAAATACTCCAGAGTCCTTCTCCACCTTTTGGAATACTTGACCATAAACTAGCAGAGAATTAGGAGAAAATGACTTGGACAGGCACGCTCAGTCACAGACATACTCCAGGTCCCCACTGTAAGTAGTTTCCAGCCCCTGCTTTGAATAGAAGGCCATGCTGATGAAACCACAAGTCCAGTCCAGGCACATGCTACATACTCACCTCCACATTCATACAAAGAGATGATGCACAACAGGCCAGCAGCAGTCTACATGAAATCTGTATGTTCAAATGTAGCTTTAAGTATTTAGCAGTAAGCAACTGCTTAAACCCAAATTATTCTGGTCTTGCAGTACTGAACACCATGTAAGCAACGTGCCTGTGTTCATTGCAGGCTCCAGGTAGGACATCCAGCTGGGGACCATAGCTGAAGCACGGCTCAGGGAACCCACTCCAGCAACGCCAGTCATTTCTGCAAGGGCTATTCCAGAGGATCGAAGGGAAACTAAGAATGTTCAGTATATAAAACCAAAAGCAGAGGGCCAACTTACATTTTGACCTTAAATCTGAACAGCAAGGAGAAGCCAGCTAAATGCGTTCTGGCAGGAGGAGCTTTACTCTTGGCAGTTTAGTACTAAGTTTTCTGCCTGGTAGTTAAAGCAAAAGGAGATAAATATTTCTCAGTCAGCTGGGGCAGCATATTTGCCTCACAAAAGAACATTCCTTAAGTGTAACACTGATGTGCTCTACATTGGTATCTCCTCATCCGTCAGTGTTGTGTTCGTGTGTTTCTCCATATAATGATTATTGATCTGCAAGCACTCCTTCATTACACCAGCTATGGGAAAGTAAATAGGAAACACCAGCATCTGGGTGTAGTTTCACTCACAAAACGCTCCTCTTGATTATTCTTTATTCTACATAAAATGAAATGTGTATCTTACAACAATTTTAACATTATCATACTGCAATGCAGACATGTTGCATTTAAACAAAGTTGTTTGAAAGCTTGGTTGTACATATGAAAAAACATCTAAGTATGAACTGTATTTTAAAAAAAAGTAATCCTGAACTTTGTGATTTAAACCAGTTATGATTACCGTAAAGTAGTTGGTCCAGGCAGCAAAAACCTGCTGGTGAACAATTGTTTTTCTTTATTGGGATGATTTTTTTTTGTAAAAAAAAAAAAAAAAAAAAAAAAAAAAACACTCTTTCATTTTCATGTTTCAGTGATTAATTGCACTTTGGAATAAAAAAAATCATCCTCCCACTGGTAGGTTGCATCAGCTTTTGCTGGAATATAATGGCATTCAGGTGAAAGGACCCTTGCCTTCTTTTCAGGGGCAAGTTCCATAAACTACAGGTGGAGGAACAGGTTCAGAAAGCAGGGGTTGGAAAACTGAATCTTTGTGGTCAAGCTGGAACACAAAGGGGGGTTTTGTTTCTTTAAAGACAAGGTATGTTTACAGGTGGTTGTTAAACACCCTTTCTGCAAACTTGCACAATTATATAAATAAAAATATCGCTCAAATTGACCAAGTTCACCATCATGTGGTTGTGTAGCTCTATTAAAAATTAACCACTCAAGATTCAAGAGTGCCATTTCACTTAATGTATAGGTCTGTGCATGTAGATTTCTCTACCAAAACATTTTCCTGAGAGATCTTTTGCATAAGACCACATCAATAAAAAGTTCACAACACAGAAATGCATATACTATACTCTACGATTCTATCTTATATAAAACATAGTAATAACCTTTTGAAGTCAAAACTTGTCAACATATCAACCAGTTGCAGGCACAGCTTGAGTTCAGTGTTCTCAATTGTCATCTGCCAGTTGTTTCTGTAAACTGTAAGACACATGAGAAAACACTGTTAGTGGTTTTGAGGAAACTCAGGTTCCCCATAAACAGACCATTTCCATTTCTGAAGATGACAATTTCCAAAACAGCACTTCTATACGCTTGAAACAACCAATACCGATTTCAAAACAGGGAAAAGCATTTCAATTTCTTAAGCAAATGAATTGTTTACACAGACAATATGACTCACTTCAGTGAAGCCGATTTCAGCCTAGAAGAAATCTCAAGTCCAAGAGACTTCTTTTGCATAGGTCCAGGGTCTGCCCCAGGCCACAGAAGTCAAATTACTTAGAGGGCTACAACAGTGTAAAAAGCAACGAGCACAAGGAACGGCCCTCACCTTTCCAGGTATTCCTTGACGTTATCGTAGCCGCAGAACTTGGCCAAGTGGATGAGCATGCCCGTGGCACAGCGCCCGTCCCGCCGGCGGCAGTAGCTGCAGTTGCACACCCCGCGACAAGGAGGACAGATCCAGGCCTGCGAGGGGGTGAATGTGGGAGGGGGAGGTAAAGGCAAGCTACGACTAAGGTTATATTCACCTTCCCGAGACAAGTATGGCTTCCTTACTGCGTGATTGTTCAGGGCAAGGTTTTAAAAGCCTGAATCAGCCAACCAACCTTGTTAACACCTTCCACATTCTGCAGGATTACAGAAAAGATCAAGTACTACCCTGTTTGCTTGAATGCTTCTTACTCTGAAGAGTCAGGCGCTCTGACTTGTTCCGTATTAATTTAAAATGGACTAAAGGCATCTGTAATGACTACTGATAACTCATCCTATGTTAGGCTGACCACACTGAACTCCCTAGAAAAAGATGGGTACCCACCAAGACAAGTTTCATTGGCTCTGTCTGCTGGCACAGCCTGATTCCTAAGACTGAATTACTCAGTGTGTACATGAAGCCAGGCATCTCCCAGCTGCTCAGAAACCAAACATAGAGGTTGCAGGTTCTAACAGCCTGTATTGCAGTACAGCAGCCATTGCTGCACCAGGCCAGCACATCGGAGTCCTTAGTTCTTCATTGTCCTTCTGAAGAGCCCAGAAGCCCATCTCTAAAGCAGAGGTAGGAGAGAGGAGGTCCAACAACAAGCTGAGCACAGAGAGAGCTAATCTGCTGAGAGGTCTTTGCGTAGCCACATGTATCGTTCTCTGGCAGCAGCCTGTGCTCCCTCCTTGCTCAGTGCCTTGGTGGACAACAGAGAAAAGGGAACCAATCCTAAGACTTTTAGGCATCCTTCTCCTTTTTTCTTATATTTGAAAATTAGAATCTAAAAGAAGGAACCTGCTTTGCATGCCACATTACCGGGAGAATTAAAAAAAAAAAAAAAAAAAAAAAAGGTATGTTTTGGCATTTTTCTGAAAGGGGACAGATTCTTTTAAGAAAAGGTCTCACACTTTCCCTCCACTATTTGGTAAGCAAGTGGAGCTTCAAAGCACGAAGATGGGTGGATTGTAACCCAGGTCCTGCACTTTCCACTTCAGTTCCAACAAGATCAGTGTCAGTCCTAACAGTACTACAGACCTTCTCATGGCAAAAAGCTTTGAATGCCACGTTATCATGAGCATATACTCATCACAGCTGACTAACAAAACCATATTCATTACACTTTCTTTCCAAGCCCAAGAAATTACACTTACTGGATCAAGCAGTGCTGATTTCACATCTTCCCCATATCGATTTCGAAGACATGGTCCACAAAACTGTCCCCTTACTCCTCCACAGCCCTGATTGCGACAGATTGTCTTTGTATCAATTGTCTTTTGTCGACACTGGTGGCAAGTACTACCCTGAAGTTGGAAAGGAGGAGAAATGCGTGTATGAAGGACATCTTAAATGCTCACTGCTGAACTTTCCTAAGACATCTGCTGATGGCAAAGCACAAATTTCAAACCAAAGTCAAATTCAGTGATGAAAATCTTAGGAAGAACCCTAAGTTCTGTTATTATGCTAAATCATATAGTTATCATCTGTAGAGATGCTAGGAATTTTACAGAGACAGTGCCAAGGCTCAGTCACATTGGGAGTCTCAAACTACATGAACCTCATGTTGCAGTTCTGATCCTTTCCTCTCTAGGAAAAAGCTAAAACTATTCAGAAAATGACTTTGTGACTCATCTCTGCAAATACAATGAAGCATGAAATATATAGTAAGCTGATCATCTAGATCTTCATGACAATTAATAATAGCCAAATCCAGTGAAGGAAAGGAAGGAGGAGGAGTTCCATCAAGAGCTTTGGAAACTACCCAACCCACACAGAAACGTCATTTCCAGGGTGTGCAAGGAGCAGCAGGGTTCACTTATTAATGGCACAACCACCACCACATTTATATTAAGTGAGGAGGAGAGATAAAAGGGATGTCAACTCTTGTCAGTGGTGACTCATAGCTATAGCAAATTCCCCTTAATAGCACTGGCAAGAAAGCACTTCTTTGCAGAGGCAAAAAGTTGGTGGGGCGTATCAACTAGCACGGACAAGCCCATGGAAGCCTGGCAAAGCTTTCAAGTTGTGCTTGTGTGATTTAATAATGTAGAGCTGCACTCTTCAGAACCTCAGGAAAGCAAACACCAGTTGAACTGGTGAGAGACTTTCAGTTTCCAGCACACAGACACAGTAAAGAAAACAGCAGCCACTTACTAGAACTTTGTCATAGATTTTGTCTTTAACAGTGATTGCTATGTTGTCCAAGTCCTCCTCAGTAATATCCTCTACTGGACGGTGAGACGAATACTTTGATGATCTCCTCCTTTTGCGCACTCCACAATCCTCCTGCTAAACAAACTCATCTCAACACCTTTTGTTTAGTGTCATGAAGACTCTGTCACCACACTTGGTGACAAATTCTTTCATTTATAATGTGTATGCAGCCTAGAGGGAGCAGACTACAGGCTCCCAGATCACTGGAACAACAGGGAATAGAGTTTCCAAATCATCACTGCCTCTTTCTTTCCCCTTCCTCACCTAATCTTTTCTCTACTGCATTTATTCTGTTTATATGTTCTTCCTTCCCATCATTGCTACTTCTATTTCCACAAATCCCTAGCATGTTTTTCTGCTACCTCCTTTTCTTTGCATTCCCTGCACACCTCTGCTGTAACTCTTCATACTCCATTTCTTCCCTCTCAAGATAAGGAACTATAACCATCTGCCTTCCCATGCTTTGCTCCTTCAATCTTCTAGCATAATCTCTAATTGCTTTCTCCAACGACAATCTCTAATGTCACGCAAAACACTTTTACTGAAGTTTTATGTTAGTCCTACCATACCCAGCCCTTTCTTTTTTCCAAATAACAGACAGAATAATGATTTCACTACTCAAGTGCTCTTTTTTTCCTTCCACATATTGTTCCCTTTGACCCCGATTCATGTTCAAGTCTCATCTGATCCTTAGCCTTCCCGCTACCCCACACTCCTATCAACTCATTTGTCCTTCACCTGAGATCATATCTGTTCTCTCCAAAACAGTTATTTACCAGCCCAGGTTCTCATTCAGTGCTACTCCACCTTTTTTAATAGCCAAGTTCCCTCTATAATGCTTCAATTATGCCCAGCACTCATTCCTATAAGCAGAACTGGGATCCAGCCTGTGCAGATACAAACTTAAAGATTTGTCTTCTTCATAAAGACTATACAGTAACTATCACCAAGGCAATGACCACCATAAGCCAAGGGAGGGAAAAACAAATTTGAAAAAATGGGGAAGAATAAAACCTGCAACTTCTGAATGGCTAGACAGTACGTCGGCAGTCTGTTGGTGCAGATTCCCTTCATTCTCAGTTTAGCTGTACCACTCCTCTCTGTCTTCCCTCTGCTATTTCCAGAGAGCTAATTTTGCTAATTTTTCCTCAGCAAAAAGATAGAGAAGATCTGCTTTGTCACCTCCACCAGCCCCACTACCTTGCCACTCGAAGGCCTTCTACATTGTGGGCTTTAGTACTTTTCAGATAATAAATGAATAATAGACCATAAGTAAACTGCCTTATGTTTGGATAACACAGGTCACACATCGAGCCCAGAAAGACGAGGCAGGAAGGCCAGAACACAACTTCTTCTGTAGCTAATCCCAAACCAAAGGTTCTTATTAACTTTCTGTGGGATGTGACATCTGCTCTAAGTGCTGGCCAAGAATTTAAATGTATCCTAATCCCTGATTACTGGAGAAATCAAAGTCTGGCAAATACCACACTGAGTCTCTTCTTCAAGAGATTTTGTTGTCTATAGCTACGGAAGTGTTCTGCAAATTTGACAGCCGACACAGTAAATTTTTCCAAGGCAAATTTCTCTGGTGGACGAGCATTTCTGGTTGGATTCATGCGACGTGCTATCTGGCCTTCAGAAAATGTCCTCCTTGGGATTTTCTTCTGTTTCTGGAAAAAGAAGATGAGTCTGGTAACTGTCTTTTCAGTTATGTTTGTACTGTTAAACACCAGAAATTATCTCAAAATGGCTGTACCACGCTTCCACTATCATGAATTAGTCTGTGCTTCTCCCGCTCCTTATTTGTTAAGCCAAACTCATCAACTTCTAGCATACTTAAGTGTTCTCCCTACATGCCATACATTTTTGCTCCTTTTAAACACCACACTTTCACAGTCAAATTCTATTCCAATTAATGTCACAGAACTATACCAAAATTTTTTGCATGGCATATTAAGGCAGAAGCTAGTTCTTACTGTTCTTCAGCAGCTAAAGCTTCAGATTTTCCCACAAACTGAATGCATCTCCAAGGAATAATCTGAATTCTAGTTTATTTCCTTTTATATTTTTTAAAGTGAAAGGGCATTAATAAGTTTCTCCTCCTCCTTCCAGATTTCAAGATCTGGAAATTACTAGGAGACACAAGATAACCCTTTTCGTATTGTCACACCTGCCAATTACTGCATGATTGAAATCATGCAACCGAAGTCCTGCATAGACACCTACTATAAAGGCATTTACTAAATCTGACAGATTTAGATCTGAACAAGATGTAGGAAGCAAGTCTGCTTGCTACCGTGCTCTTTAGTTACTTTCTTTGAAAGCAGTGAAAGGCACATCACAAGGAAACAGGCTGGAAATCAAAAAAGAAGCAGAAGAGATAACTAGAGTATTCCTGATGTCCTTCGCCCTCCTCAAGTAAAGATACTAAATAAAAGTAGCAGGCTTCTGTATATATTCAAAGGATGTTTAAGTTTCTAAAGCATTTAACTAGAGCTAGCAAGGTTCCAGCCTTTCAAAGGCTGTATAATTTGGCTTCACCTTTTCACCTGACAAGCACCACTCCAGCATTTCTACATGGGCTTCCCAAAGACACGGCCCTTCAATTTTTCCTCAAATCTCTTCAGTTTATAATACAGGTGGAAAATACATCACTCTATAGAGAGCCTAAAGGGGGTGACAGTTTTCTGCTTCTGGCCAAGAAAAGCCAGTTGAAGTAACTACAGCATCATCCCAGTTTCACTTTGAAGTGGTTGAATTTCATCAGCAAAGCTCTACTGGGAAGTGTGGCTTTTAAAAGAAAAGCCTGCAAGAGGGAAATTACCTGGGAAATTAACAGACACTAAACACAAAGGAATGCAACCACTCTTCATTATTCCCACATAGACAAACACAGACTCCTCTAGCATCTCAAAAGTATTTCTGGGGCAAAAATGATGAAGTAGCATCTCACCTTGGTCTCCCTATTCCTTCATAAATGATCTTAGAAAATTCCATTTCTTTACATAACCCTCCATACTTAACTACTGACCAAGTCCATTCAAATACAGCGACCAAACCCAAAGAAAACCAGAACAAAACTTGGTGAAAGTGTTTCATCAGGAAACACATTAGTCATAACTCTAGCTAAAACTTCTGTCACCTCTAGCCAGTACCAGAGACTTACCGGAGGAGTGGAGGTGGGTGTTTTCACTGGAAACAGGCCGGGTATGGAATTCAGTTCTGCCACCAACTGGGCAAGCTGAAATCAACAGTGATGCCGCATTGAAAACTCACTGCAAACTTGCAAATAAGCAACACGTTATCATCCACTCTTCACAGGCACTCCAAATTAGATCTAAACACATGAAGTTTCAGTGCATGAAACCTTTCTGGAGGCACTTTATTTAAGTGGGGCTCATAAAAGGAGCTCATTCACCCCTGAATCAGCAAACCTCTGTAGGCAATACTAACTTCACAGCTCCCATTAATTCTTGCTGGGAATTAGAATTAGCTAGAATTACATCCAATTTTGTCAAAACACCACTGAAGAAGTGCATTACAACATAGTGACAATATCTATGAGAAATTCATTGTTCATATGACAAGGAGAAAAGGAAGACAGGGTGCCCTTGGCAGCAAGAGCTCTCCAAGCTCTAGTAGAAGATCATAAGATGTTCCCTGTGGACTATTTTACTAAATGAGTGCTGATACACCTGTGCTTTTTGCCAAGGAACTCAATATCCCCTGAAGTAGTGACACTGCAGCAGGGAAACTTTGTTCATCATTTTTCAGTGGTCCTTAGTAGTGATGACTAGGAACTGCCCTTTTTTTTAATCATAGAATTGTCTAGGTTGGAAGAGACTCTTGGGATCATCGAGTCCAACCATCCACCCTATTCTACAAAGTTCTCCCCTACACCGTATCCCCCAACACCACATCTAAACATCTCTTAAACACATCCAGGGATGGTGACTCAACCACTTCCCTGGGCAGTCTATTCCAATGCCCGACCACCCTTTCTGTGAAAAATTCTTTCCTAATGTTCAGTCTAAACCTACCCTGTTGGAGCTTGAAGCCATTCCCTCTTGTTCTGCCAATCATGAGAGCTAGTGTTGATTTCACAAATGCTGCAATGACAGCCAGTAATACTAAATACCCATTGCTTTGTGCAGATACGCACAATGACATGGGTACACGCTCATTTGCAAAGTTGTAATAGAACTAAGCCCCGCTGGCAGTTCCCCCAACCCTGGTGCATGCAGTATCAGAAGCGCTTCTGCAGGACCATCTGTTGCACCACGTAGGAGATGTCCTGGAGGTGTGTTTCAGCAGAAGCAGTGACAGACAGGTCAAAAATAAATATGGACCTGTTCTGGAAGGCCAGGATGAGGCCATCTTCTGAAAAGCCAGTAATAGTGGGGATGAGCCAGGCTGCTAACTGTCTCTGGGACCGCCATACCGATCATGAGATTAAAAGCTGGATACAGCATTTCTTAATAAATGTCACACTACAGTATTTACTAAGAGCTACTTAATGTCATTACAGTACCACAACTAGGATGTTAATGAATTTCACACTGGTTGAACTAGAAGGAAAGGTGCAAGGTGGGAAGGAAGAGCAGCAAGACCAACGCAACAGCAGCGTGGAAACAAGACATTAGGTACAAAATTAAAGCAAGTTTTATATGGGAGCTGCAGGCCCACATGCCCAAGAGGTGTACTTGAGCCCCAAGACTGTTTGGAGGCTGCAACTTTTCCTGGAATACAGTAAAACTGAAGGAGCCACTGAAGACCCAGCATCAATTATCACACTGCTGTGCAGATCCAAGTTAAGAGAGCAAGTGGGATTTTTGTGCAACAGAGGGAAACGCGGGAAGGAACGATCAGTGTCTCTCTTTTCCCCACCTACACGCACACGTACACACACTTTCATAGTTATACAGCAAAGCATAACTGTAAACATCACATCCCACACAACTGAAAGATTACATTTATCATCCTTAGCAGTTTTTAGCTGGCTTTTCAATCGGTAACTGCAGCAGATCTCTGACACAAATGAAAAGTAGAAACTCTATTGTGCAAATGACACCACGAACCATCTGAAGGGACCAGCTGGTTTTCCGACATGTTCTGAATATCAGACTGCAACTTGAGCATCTGTAACTCGGTTCACATCCACATAAAAAAAAAGCTTGGTTCAACTCTGCTTTTAAACTTGAGCAGGCTAGACCTACTTGAGGCTATTCGAGGGATAAATATCTGAGTGCTGATGGCACTCTAGAGTCTTCCCAGGTAGAAAAATTCAAACACAAACCACCATGAGATTTTCCCAAAGTCCCAGCACAGAACCAGTGGGGACCCCAAAATTCAAATGCCAAGTACTTGGATGTAAATGCCAGAGAACAAAGCACTGCTCATAAGTCTTACCATGGCTTTATTTTCTTTAATGTTCATGGCTCTCTTCAGCAGAGCACTGGAACTTTCCTCCTGTGTATCTTTAATGTCTTCTTCAGACTCTGAAGCAGAGCCCTCTAGTTTGTCCCACCGCTTGCAGCTTATTTCTGTTGAAAGAGGTGTGAGGGATTCACTGTCCTTTAAGGGTAAGTTAGAAAAAGCCTGTTCAGGCACTTTTTTCTCAGACGACTTTCTGGTGGGAAACTGCAAGGCAACACGAAGGCCAAAGCTTCTTCTCTTGGGGGAAACTTTCTTCTTCGCCTCTTCCTCCTCTTCTTCCTCACTACCCAATAAATTATTGCGTTCTTCATCACTCAAGTCTGACTCCTTGGCCTAGAGGCAGGAAGAAACCCACGTTACATTATCGGCTGTGACACGAGAAAGGTCACTAATTGTAGGGAGCAGTCTCACCACCCCAAGGCACTGTCATAAATTCACCTAAATCAACACATTTTTAAACGTTCACAGTACACAACATCTACTTGTGCAGAGGCCAACACAAAATCTATAGATTAATATTGTCTGGGATACAGATGTGGCTGTCTTCAGAGTAACGCCCCTGCCCAGCACTCTCAGCCTACAAGCAAGGAAAGAAGTTCTCATTTCTCATATATGGTGTTACATTAAATAAAGCTTCCCTCCCCCCCCTCCCCCCCTTAAGGTAACAAGTGTTTTTCTTCAGCATGAAGAAAGAACATCATGGTGTATCAGAAACACTCCTACTAGGACACGAGGTTTACACAGAAGACACAGAAAAGAAGTCATCAACATATGCATTCACACGTAGGTGACTGCCTTTACCAGAACTTCTTTCTTGTTCACATCCACCTCACTTGAAGCAAAGCCTTCAAACGCTTCCGTTTCAGAGTCAGTGTCTTCAGTGAAAATCCTCCGCAGTTCTTCAGTGAGGTATCTGGACTGAAATCGAACCCCCTGTGAAAACACCAGCCAGTAGTTGTGAGAGACAGTCAGATACAGAGTAGTCCCACAGTCACAATAAACAGGTTCTGAGGTTCAAGCAGGTACCAACTAGATGGCATATACCATGAAAGCACTTTGCAGGCAAAGCCTGTCGAAAGAAAAAAGCAGAACACATTCAGTTTCAGCACTGAGTCATTTTAACTTAGCAGGAACTTTTTTCCCTTATTTTGAGCACAGGGCTTTAACAGAACTGCTTCTTGTGAGGGAAACTTTCTTCTTCACCTCTTCCTCCTCTTCACTACTACCCAATAAAAATAAACTATCAGTTTTCTTATGCGTAAATTATCATGTTGTTTTGTATGTTTTCTTCTGGATGTAAAAAAACCAGGCCTCGAATGGAAGAAAATACAAACCACAACCAACCACAGTAAGAGAAAGGCCTCCTTTTTTCCACTCAGCAGTAGAAACAACACTCTCCTCTGGGCTTGCTGCAGCAGTACTCAAGGCTCCTGGAGATGGAGTCTGCTCCTTCTCGCGCTGTTACACCATCACTGAAGTGACGGATCCCAACACAAAACCACAGAGCTTTGAACAGCTTTGAACATCCCTCCACCTTCCAACTGCTCAGCTCTCTGTTCTAATGGTGCGCTTTATGATTCAAACGTGCTCTAGGGTAGACAGATCCCAAATTTCTGTGTACAGCCTAGGAGGTAAAAAGTCAACTCATGAAAAATAAACTAAGATCTCATTAAAGCACTATTCATGATACGGACATTACATACCAATTAATCACAACGCATTTACTAAATCAGGAATATTTCCATACTTCTAATCAGAATTACTAGAAGACCATCTGTCAGCTTGTCTCCTGAGAGACTCGTTCATGGTGGGAATAAGCCATGTTCACACCACACCTGCCTCTTGAAAGTCAGCAACACTCGCTGAAGTTTGTTTCCCCAATTTTCCTGCTATTTCTTCCTCCCACACAAGATAAAAAAATGACCCTTCCTACGATGCACTTGCTAAATATCCTTATTCTTCCTTTCAATTCCCTCCCTTCCCTGACTTTAATTACACACTTTTTTACGTTAAGATAATATCTGGTGAAAAACAGATACAATAGATGAGTGGAACAGGGGAATGGGAGGGGGGAGCTACTGCATATGCTGTTTCTTTACACTTAAACATCTCCTACAAATTATTATGGGTAATTGGAATGAGTTTTCTCTGAACAAAATTACTTTATTCTTTTGTTGGTAGCTGCAGTGCAGCTGCTTGAGAAAGGAACAAACACAATAGGGAAGATATGTTAAAGTTAAATTGCATTTCTTGGAGGGAAACTGAAGTTTTTATGCAGTCTGAGTTTTCATGACATTCCGCAATGAAGTTTTTGGGGGGTGGAAATAAGCTGTTTGATAGCTAAAGTGACTAAAAATAACACACCTAGAGCTATACTGTTATACCTATGAAGAATGGTCTACACAATGTAAAATACATATCAGGGATACCTATAGGAGAAATGTCTGAAATTCAGCAGAAGTGCTGAGATTATGGGAGTGGGACTGCAGAAAGCCCTGAGGAAAAGCAGACACGCAGAGGTCAATACTTGTTGATGCGTTTGCACATCAGCTTCCAAGGAACCACCTGCTGCAGTAAGACCCCATTCACCACCCCAGCAGGACAGCAGCCTTGCCTCCTCTCCCAACAACTGCAGCGTTTTTCTGAACTTCCCATCATTTTGCTCTTCACACCAAAAAGTTTGAGTTTCCTGCACAAGTACCTATGGTCTTTCTCAGCGACAGCTGTGTTTGGCACCATAAATGGATGGAACTCGGGATAAAAAAAAAGTGTTTTCATTGTACCATTTAGTGGCAAAGGAGTTAAACTCAATACTGACGGAGATTTAAATTAATTCTCAGCCCAAGGGAAACATGGGAATGGTGAGGAAGGCTGCAGTGCCAGCTGTAAATTTGGAACAAGTCTCACTGGGATTCCCAGTAACGCATGTTGAATTAGCAATACCTAGCTCTTCCACAGCAGTTTTCATCAGAGGATTTTAAAATGCTTCACAGCAAAGATCATTATCATAATCTCCACCTCACAAGTTGGGAAACCAAGGCAGAGAGAAGTAAAGTAAGGTGCCTGCAGTCCCCAAGCAGGCAGCAGAAGCAGAACCTCAGGCTCCCGCAGAAGGCTCCACCACCACCACTTCTCCTCATTGATCCTTCTTCATGCTCCACACAAAGCCACATATACAAGAGCAAGCTATCTCCTGGTCTTCTGAAGTTACTAGCACTGCTGTCTAGCAACAAGATGATAAGGCAGTTTAGAGCCAAGTATATTTTGTTACTTTTAAGCCACTGCCTTTCTCCCTAGCACAGACCTGAGGCTCTACTCCCAACCAGGTTCTGCAATTTGTACAAGCCTCTCTGGGGCCATTCACCCACGGAGGCTCAGAAATAGCACATACTCGTACAAGCCTCATTCTGTCTGTTCTGCTCCCTTTGCTAATACTAGTCATATTCCTTGTCTTCAGCAACTCTTAACTAGGTGCTGACTCTGTGGACTAGGGGAAAAAAAAATAAAAAAGAAAAAGACATTTTCATCTTTGTTATTAATGGAACAGAGGGACCCTTTTGACAGCACAGCTGACAAGGATATCTTTTAGCACATTAGCTCATATCTATCAAATATATAATTACAAGCTTCTAAAAGACTAAAACCTAAATTTTCTGGCAGCCAAGACAGCACACCAGTTCTCTTCCTTTCTTCTGAATTCAGCTGGTACCTCCAGCTACCAAAACAGACAATGAAAAACACCAAATCATTATGCTGATCCAAGCTACTTTACCATTTAGAGAGCAGGGAACCAGCAAATCTCACAATCGCAGCAGGAGCTGATGATTTGTGGGTCACCACCACTTAAACGTCATTTTAACACAGAAACAGCACTTACATAGATTTCTGGAAGAAATACCTTGAAGTCTGCATGCTCACAAAGCCCATCTACCATCATGCTTTTCCACTGTCTTACATATTCAGAGCACACCAGCCCAGAACTGCAGTTGTCTCTCTCCTGTTTGCTACAATTACCTACTTCACTTAAACTCTACTTCTAGTGAAACCCATTTTCCTTTTTATAGTATGAAAGAGTTTTTAAAAGCAATCATTAAGCTCTAAAAAGGATAGCAGGCTTGTTTACATTTATTTTTTAATAGGAGGTCTGCAGATTCTGGATTTTACAGCAAGTCATGGCTCGCACAACCTTCACACAGGCTCAGAGTACTGCTGCGCCCAAAGAGCGTAACCGGGGCATGGCAATCCATTCCTACCTTTTTTCCTGACTCCAGGGAATCAAAACTAGCATAGCTGTCCTCTGACAACAACCTCTGCCTGGAAGCATCATCCTGGAATCCCGGAAAATCTTCATTGTCACTGGGGGCATTAAAAATGTCAGCCACGTCCTTGGGTATCTGCTTCTGATTCAAAACGAGACAGGAGACACGAGTCAGACACGCCAACTTAATAGGAAAACTCAAATTGGCAACAGTGCAAGTTATTTTTATACTCCTATGCAAGTACAAATCTGTATCGCAAAATATGCTATGCGCAAACTATACCTCATTTAGCTAAACTCCAGGAAAACTGGGTACAGGCTGTTTTAATCCCTAAATACAGACTCCAGATTTGGGGCTTGGGAGGAGCTGGGACATGGAGGGTGTTTAACTCCACTGAACAGTACTTCTCCAATGTAAAAATACGTGTGCCTCATCTTTGCAAGCCCGTCCTCAGGGCACCCTTCATCCATAGGGAAACCCACCACCACTCCTCCTCTTACAGAGCAACGAGGACAGCTCAGAGGTGAGGAACACACCTTCAAACATAATGCAATGCTAAACAAGCAGAAAGCGACCTTACCTTGAGATCCAATAACAGGACCGTTACACATTTTACCAGATTGAATTGAAACCAAGGCAACTCATTCTCCTTTGTCGGTACTGCCACAGAGCTTTTTCCGTGACACTTTGTATAAAGTGAAAACCCATTTTAACCGACAACACTTCTCATTTGCTAGAAGCTCACGATGCAGCCCACCACAAGGAAGCACTGCCAAGGGCAGGCAGTGGCACCTTCTGAGGTGACCAAGGTTACAACTTCAGAGTTCAAGAAGTCCAGTCCCTGCACAGAAGGAGACTCATACCACCAGAGGTAACCATTCCCCCGGCCACATACTTCACCAAGCACTTCAGATAAGCCTCTCCATGTATCAGGCCGGTAAGGAAGCCTTCAGACAGCTCCCACCTAGGCTGCTTTAGGATTTCATGTGTGGAAGGGTGGGATAAATAGATCCAGCCTTAAAAACTGAGGCAGAAGGCATTTTGCCAAGTTTCACAACATGGCTTTACACATCCCAGTATCACCTGCAAAACCATTCTGCTGTTCACAGAAATGCTTGGGGAGAAAAGTGTCCGAATCCCTCACCAGCACCCAGATATTAATCTTCTACAAACCCAGGACCACATGTACATCACACACGCTACTCTCACTTGAAGCAAGCGTCTCTGCTCTTTGCTGTGTGCTAAACCCTTACATGGACTTCCCACTGCTCTCATTAACTCTCAGGAATGACAGATCAACAGCTGTCCGGTGGGAGATGCCAGTTCCTCATCAGAAGGACATGGTCCTCCAGCCCTGACTGTTGAAGAGAACATCCCCGAGATGAACTCCAGAACCAAGAGCAGCCTGTCCTTGCCCGCTGTCATAGACAGCTGAGGTTGCTCATACAGGGCCCCACATAATGATTATTTTTTCTTATTATTTTATTTCATCTTTGTTTGTGCAAAGGCAAATGGCACAAAGGAGGCTCATTCTCCAAAAATAATGTTGCTGACTTCCTTTAAAAGACCAAGCAGCACCTTGGCCAAAGCTTCGCTCACTGAAATCAGCTACAGCAATGGGCGTAATTCTATTCTTGCTCTGCTTTTATAAAGTTGATGTAGACTGATGCACAGATTCACTGTTGCTCGAGCAAGAGCAGAATTCGCCTCTGCACAGCTGACCCTCACAGGCATATAACACCACAACCCAGCGCGCTGCTGCCGAAGTCGTGCCATCTGCATTTGGATATTCCCTCACCCCCCGTCCCTCACAATCAACATACAGAATCCGGCTCCGTTGCTGTGACGGAATTCACTCAGTACAGAGCAGCGTTAAAATTGAAGCATTATGCATTTTAATGGAAAAACATACAAGGAGCTGTAAGGCTCGTTGCTGTGAATAAATTGCTTCCAGGAGCCGCTGCGTTAGTTCTTGTGCTATTGTACAGCTGAGTTAGCCGCTGCTGTGATTACTGTATGCCTAACTAATTTCTTCTTCTTCATCTATTACTTCTGCATCTGCACCAGAGGAGCCATTATGGGGGTGTAATTACTGATTTTGAACAAGGAAAAAAAAAATTCTTTCCCAGTAGAAGACCTTTTTTGATCTTTCTGCATTCCCAAATATATAAGGTACTGATTTAAGTAACTTACTGCAGAACTTCAGAGATTTGTAGTTTGTGACTTGCTCCCCACAGCCTGACTACGAAGAATCCCGTTCAGTCATTGATGAGTCCCCATTTCACCTTAAAGGCTTAGCTTAATAACAGAGAACACCAAACAAATATAAGGTGGACATACTCCAGGAGTTTAAAAAGAGCACCCTCATCACCAAGCTTGCTCGCTGCCGGTATTTCTCCACCTGAAATGATAAGTTTATTCCCAGCAGAAGTCCATTGCCATCAGCAGAGAGACATCAAAAATGAGCTTGCATCAAACACCTCTGCCATGATGGGTTGGTTCGCTGTTATTTATTGTCTAGTCCAGGAATCCACAGACATTTCCATTTTTAACTTTCAATTAAATACATTCAGAAACTGATTTATTATCAGCATCAGAGCCTAGCATTTTAACTACATCAACAAAGCAGCATATACCAAGAAATACATATTTGTCTTAACGCAAATGTCAAAATATTAATCTATTCTAAGCACTTGAAAGATGCAGGCACTTCAAGAGAGGATCTTTTTGCCACTAAACCCCTAAAAAAGGCAGGAAGGCAGAGAGGTGATGAACATTTCAAGCTTGCTTGGGGAAAACATTTCAACGTGAACAGACCACAGGTTCAGACACAGTGGTCTACTGAAATGCTGCAGAGATGTGAGAAATACTGTCTTTTACAGATACCAGTTACAAAAATATAAGTAGCAAAAATCTAGTAAAAGCTGGAAATAATTTACAGCTGCTGAAAAAGCCAGTCTTATTTCTAGTAGGAAATTTTCTACCTACTGAGCTCAGTTATTTTTGCACATAAAATACACTTACTTGTTTAAAACACCCACAAGGTACTTTTCAAAAGCAGCAGAAAACATTCCCCACTACAAACAGCATACGATCCATCAACTGCCAGCATAAACGACCCTAAGTATTTTTTTTCCAACAAAAGATCAAAGATCAAGATATTCCCATCTCTCAGTTTCCCCTTCTCTAAATTTGACAAAATACCACCAGAACACCCAGGAGCGCACCCAAATTTGTCGAGTTGCGTGGAGGAGAGCTACCATTCCCACAGGACTGGGAGCAGCCAGCTCGTGGTTGCCCGCAGGGGCTGGCAGATCTGTCACCAAGGGCCAAGGGTGACAGAGATGGAAAATGAGGCCGGGAGGGATGTCAGACCTGTTTTGGTGATACTCCCACACTCACCAGGCGAGTGATGGGAAAAGTGAGGCACCTGGGGTCCCCACCAGTCAAAACATCTTTCCAAGTGCCATCCCCACAAATTCCACCTGCCACATTAGACAAGGAGAATACAGAAAAGCCTGGGGTGAGATGTTTTACCTTCCACAACAACAGGAAGAATTCTCATGGCTCAAGTGAAAAAGCAACTTTATCAATGCCAAAACAGATGCAACGTGCCCTTCAACAAGGCAGTCCCTGGCAGGCTGCAAGAAGAGAACACTTCCCTGCATGCACACCCTCGGCTACCATGGGAAGCATCAGAGTTATCTGTACATCACTGTCAACCATATGTACAAATACCTCTTAACAATTTGAAATATTGCTTTCGTTGCCCATTGTCATATGAGCACATATGGACAACAACGTACCAGCAGAATGTAACATGTGAGAAAGCAGGGCTAGATGTAATTCTCTATTTTTGCTCCTACCATGGAGCTGTTTGGGCTGTTTTCCCCTCATTCAAGTTTTCACAATGTATGGACATTCCTATTTGAAGCAGAGGACGGGTAATTTCAGTAACGTTCCAACTTGCTGCTAATGCATTTCCATAAAACCGAAATAATGCCAGTTTAATCTCAAACGCATACTCACGCAAACCAAACTTGTGCGACGCCACACCTTCAGCGCGCGCTGGAAAATCTCCTGACTCGTCCTGGGCTGGGCACACAGCGAGCCCCAGGCACGCCACCCAAGGGTTACAGGCACGGGATCTGGCACAGAGCCCCGAAGCAGCAACCCAACAGGGAAGTGCTCCAAGGCTGACAATTATGGGCAGCGCTACAAGAATAGAGGGCCCCAGCCAGAATGCCGATAGGTGCCAAACCAAAAACCCAAGACTGTTTTACAAGGCGAGATTCGCGATCTTCCCGCTGGAATCATAAAGGCGAACAGCATTGTATGAAAGCTTAATTTTAAACATCACTCAAAATGTGTGAAAGACGTGGAAGGCAGAGAGAGGCAAAGACACGTATTATGGTGCAGAAGAATCACGCAACTAGATGCACATTCAACAGGACTGTCGACGCCATCCAGCCAGCCTGAGACTCAAGGGCAACAACAAAATCTAGGAAGGTGAGGAAGATGCCAGATGATCTTCGCAATTTCTCAAGAGCATCAGAGCACAAAAACCTGAAACCTTATGGATGGTGAAGTATATTCCTGGCACAAGTGGCACCAGGGTGAAAGGCAAATAAGTGTTATGAGAAAAGA
Source organism: Vanellus vanellus (assembly GCF_965231255.1). Classification (NCBI taxonomy): domain Eukaryota; kingdom Metazoa; phylum Chordata; class Aves; order Charadriiformes; family Charadriidae; genus Vanellus; species Vanellus vanellus. Next base: position 36,109,890 of record NC_138906.1, read on the forward strand.
AAGGACAAGTGATAAAACAAGCAGTCATCACACAGTTTTACAATCTTTGCAGGGATACTTTGATTCCACCGAAGGCGAAGATGGATTATGCCTGAGCCTGTACATCTGTCACAGCAACAACTCCTAGCACCTTCAGGGTGGTTTCCCCCTGCCACCATGAAAAGTTACGGTAATTCTCCCCCAAGTCAACCTACTGCTAAACCAAACTACTCCATGGAATTTTAGTAGATTCAGCTATTTGCAGAACAGTAGAGTATGGTTTCTACATTGCTTTATTTAAACTTATAATTAAATAAGCTAAAACCCATCAAGCTACTTTATCCTACCATAAAGAATGCCCAGCTATCATAATCACACAGCAAATCGTTTAAAATATTACCTTCCGTAGGCAACATCTACCTGGAAACTATCCCCTAACTTTTAAGATGTTGATAATAACATGAACACCAGCATGCCAGCATATGAACACAGTCCAAACACTCCATCAACTGCTACTATCTCTTCTTTTGTAATATCTAATCTTTTGCAGATCCAAACAGTAGCAAAAGCTATTTCCGAATTAATTCTGCATAACTCAGGAGCATCCCTTTCATCTGGGGTGGTGCCTAATTGCTTTCTGAGCCCCAGTGTTCCAAGGAAAACACTCTTGTACCATGCCACAGGCAAGCAACGCATCTGCTCTTCACGTCTAGAATGTCACCATCCAGGCTTTCAGGGTGAAAAAGCTTTGTCAGCCAGCACTCCTTTAACAAGCTCCATGAATTGAAGGTGCTGTGCAAGGACTTCTTAAATTAGACCCTGGGATGGGAAATGGAACTGCAGGTCTTGTGTTTCAAACCAATTTTGTACTGCTGACTTCCTTGGCAATCGCTTTCAATGGGGCCACCTACTTAATAGTGCCATGGTTTAGGCTGGGCTGGCCACGAAACGAATGACAGATCCTCTCTGAAAATTGGTTCTGTTTTAACTCAAACCAGGACAATGAGGTAATTTACCAGTCAGCAGATGACCCGTGACTTCACAGACAAGGAAGCCTTCGATGCTCAGCCAGGACCGAACCCATTGCTCACCAGCGTATCACAAAAAGGAACAAGAGCCAGCAGAAGGCCTCACTCAGCCAAAAACAAGCTCCCATGACAAACAGGAGAGCACTGAGAACAGACCAAGTTCTTCTCCCCTTTGCTGAGCCTTAAAAGAAACATGATGCAAATACACCCTTTTAGCTCTGCAGTAGAGGGGTGAGTAGCAGACAGCAAAAGCCTCTGTTATAGCACCAGAGGTGAGAAGTGCCATTCACTTCTATTGTATTGTGTCAATTAGGTTTCTCCCAAACTGTTTTACAGTGCCCTTATCTCCACTCTGCCCATGAAGAGCCTGAGGCCTTGCAGAGTCCCAGAGAGGACAGAGGTCCTAACAAACGTTTCAGTGTTTCTACAACCCTCCTGTTCCACAGGAACCCATGTAACTCCCTAACATTCCATCAGCAAGAGCTGGCTGAGACCACAGAATCACAGAGTGGTTTGGGTTGGAAGGGACCTTAAAGATCATCTAGTTCCAACCCCCCTGCCATGGGCAGGGACACCTCCCCCTAGACCAGGTTGCCCAAGGCCACGTCCAGCTTGGCCTTGAACACCTCCAAGGATGGATCATCCACAACTTCTCTGGGCAACCTTCTCCAGTGCCTCACCACTCTGACAGCAGTGAGACGCTGACCCCCTTGGGGGACTCACCATACCACCTCTGAAGACCTGAGCCACACAAGGAACCTGATGTGTCCACACGTGCCGGGCTTGGACCAGACCACAGTTGGGTGGATGGGTCAAAGCACGCTGGCATTTGTCCCCAGGCCTCCAGCCTTATAAATACTCACAAGCCTTATAAATATCCACATGTATTCAGGCGGTATTTCCAAAAAAAAAAAAAAATTAAAAAATACCTAATTCAAAAGTGACATCCCCAGGCCTCTGAGACTAATGAATTAACAGACTAATGAATTAGCACAGCCCCTCCTCCTTTATTGGGGACGCCGCAGGACCCCGCACCGCTGCGGTCCTGCCCCCCCCACCCCCAAACCTCCCCCGTTCCCCCCCCCCACCTCTTCGACGGGGCCGCCCCAAAGGCGGCTTCTTCCACCCTCCCCCCACCCCCCAACTTCAGCCCCAGAGCCGCCGCGCCACGTGGAGGGGGACCGCGGGCCGCCGCCCTCACCGGGGCCGTGTTTACCGGGCCAAGGGACGGCGGCGCGGAAAGGGGGGGGGGGGGGTCGGAAGAGCCGGTCCCGGCGCCGCCGACAGCGGCGGGCGGCTCTTCCGACACCCCCCCCTCCCGCGCCGCGGTCCCGCGGGGAGCGGACAAAGGCCGCCGTTGCCCCGGCGAAGCAAAAAGCAAACCCGGCGCCCTTCCCACCCCCTACCCCGGGGCTCGGCCTTACGCTCGCCCGCTCCGCGCAGAGCAGCGGGCCCACCTCACCTTGCCGCCGCCCGCCGCCGCCGCTACCACCCCCCGCCGCCGCCGCCGCCGCCGCCCGCGCCGCGCCATGGCGCGAAGGAGCCGCCCGCGCTGCCGCTGAGAGGAGGAGGAGGAGGGAAGGAGGGAGGGAGGGAGGGAGGGAGGAGTCCGGGGGGCGGTGGCGGGGTGGAGCCGGCCGGCGGCGGCGGGAACGGCGGGATGGGGACGGGGCAGGCGGTGTGGCCTGGTTGGGGGGGGGGGGGGGGGCGGAGAGGCGGGGGGGTGCTCTCTGCCGAGCTGCTGGGCCTCGGGAGGGGGGGAGCGGGTGGTCCCTTGTTGGTGTGCAGGGCCGGGGGTTCTTCCCCGTGCACCCCGCACACGGCAGCAGCGATTAGTGCGAAAGGAGCGGTTTTCATAGAATCGTAGAGTGGTTTGGGGTTGGAAGGGACCTTAAAGATTATCGGCTTCCAACACCTCCCACTAGACCAGGTTGCTCAAAGCCCCATCCAGCCTGGCCTTGAACACCTCCAGGGACGGGGCAGCCACAGCTTCCCTGGGCAACCTGTTCCAGTGCCTCACCACCCACAGACTAAAGGATTTCTTCCTTCCTAATATCTAATCTAAATCTACCTTCTTTCAGTTTGAAGCCGTTCTCCCTCATCCTATCACTACACTCCCTGATAAAGACTCTCCATCTTTCCTGCAGGCCCTCTTTAAGTACCGGGAGGCAGTACCAGGAGGCCGCTGTCAGGTCTCCCCAGAGCCTTCTTTTCTCCAGGCTGAACAACCCCAACTCTCTCAGCCTGTCTTCATAGGAGAGATGCTCCAGCCCTCAGATCATCTTCGTGTCCCTCCTCTGGACCCCCTCCAACAGGTCCATGTCCTTATGTTGGGAGACCCCAGTGCTGGATGCAGTACTCCAGGTGGGGTCTCACCAGAGCGGAGTAGAGGGGCAGAATCACATCCCTCGACCTGCTGGCCATGCTTCTTTTGATGCAGCTCAGGATGCAGTTGGCTTTCTGGGCTGTGAGTGCACATTGCTCGTGTTGAGCTTCTCATCAAAAAACACCCCCAAGTCCTTCTCAGGGCTGCTCTCAATCCATTCTCCGCCCAGCCTGTACTTGTGCTTGCCTGGGGGAATACGCTTTCATCCTCCAAATATTTTAAAAGACTTATTTACATGGTACAAGCATGAAACGTAAGCCTTTTGAAAAACTGTAAAAACAGGGGAATGGAAATAATATTCCCCATAACATTCCCCAGCTTCCCGAGACAACAGCCTTTAACTGCAGAAGTGAACCTAAAGGTGAAAGTGATGGGAAGTAGAGTTGGTTTCTTTCAACAGGAAGTCAAGGTGTTCAAATTTCAAAATATCACAAATAGTGGAAAGTAAGTCAAATTAGAGAAATTTAATTGGAAAAATGGGAATATAAAAATTTTTAAAACATTTTTCCTCTAAGTAATTTCCTATTTTATTATATTCTTCCTATCTTCAGCTAGCAGGAAGAAAAATGCACACAAAGACATGGGAAGTATTTTTCTACTTTCCTCTGAATACCCTGTATTCCTCAATCAAGACATTTAACTTTTATTAAAAACTTACAACATTATATGTGTCCCTTATAACGTTATGTTGGGGGGAGTGTATTAGATTATGTAGTTTATCTTGTGATTACTCAGTAATTCAGTGAGAAAAGCAGCCCTTTGAGCAGAGACGTGCCCCCAAAGATGGCTGATCGGGTGGGGTGGAGAGGTCCATGCACAGCTTTGCCCGGTCCTGCAGGCACTGTGAATCTTCACTTGTCCAATGCAGTGTGAAACAGGTCGAGCAGAAACCCGCTGAGATGGTATTTTCCTGCGGCAGCTTTGGTAACAGAAAGGTGCGCTTTCCAGTGTGGTTGAAACTAAGTTAAGGCTCGTGATTAGGGCACATTTTATAAAGTTCCCTTCCCTTTTTCCCATTCTTGCGTCTGAACGTTTCTCCTGTGGTGGGCCTGAGAGGCGTCCCCCTTCTTGTCATGCCGCCTCTGATGGGGCTGTTGCCAACTGCTCATCATCCATCTCAGCGGGATGGCCTCTGCAGGTGGCTCACAAGTAAAGAGCCCTCTCAGGATTGGCAGTGAAGTACCTTCAATGTTTGCAGTGCCATAAAATAAATATACGTCTTTACTGTTCTCTCTCTGGGATTTGAGAAAATAGCAGAACACTTGATGGCTATGTCTGAACCGGGGGATGACAGGATAAGGGCTGGGGGCATGTTCCACACTCAGGTTTCTGTCTAGCAGCATGTGGGTGAGCTTCCACAAGCCCTCTAGTCTGGATAGTTGGACCAGGACAGCAAGAAATTCACTTGCCCATGTAATCCGGCTGAAATAAGCCCATGATAACTGTCTTTATAGTTTCTGCATTGGTAAAAACAAATCGGATGAACCAACTGTGTTCCTCTGTAGGTTGCCTTCAAACCCAATTGTAAGTTGCCATGCTAACAATAAATTCAGATTGTTTTCACTATTTTAATACTTTCCGGATGCCATCGAATTAAATGTTATCGGGATGTTTTAATTTAGGGGACAGCTCCAAAATGGGTTGCACGGTCTGCCTATGGCGATGAGTTCCCAGGCCTGACTGGGTATTTTAAATACTGTACTGTAGATATTGGCTTAAAATAAAAGTCAGAGAAAAATAATGTTTTTGCAGGAAAGTGAAGGACAGATGAGAAATGTTCGTCTTCTGCCCCTCTCTGGACAGCCAGCTGAAAACGTGGAAGAAGAGCTTCTCAGTGTACCGTGGTATCTGATCCTCAGTGTAACACGTGGTGGACTACCCGTTTAAGTACTTCCAAGCCTTTACATTCCAGACATATGGAGAGTATTTGTTAGAAGGGAATGTGAGGGAAGTAGTTACAAGCAAACAAAGAACCGTTTAGCCAAAGCAGGACATTTAAATACTGGTTTGCATTGCAATATCCGCTATAGAGGCACCTGCGGTTGTCATTCAGGCTGCGGAAATAAGAAGCTTTGGGGATGAGGTGGGGAGGAGGGAATTCAGTAGAAGACAAAATGCGGGAATTATGTATAATATCGGCAAAATTGAAATGCGGCCTTCTTAAAATGCGAAAGAATAAAGATCTCTTGTGCGATACGTTCCTGAAAGACATGTATTTTATGTATTCCGCTGCTGACCCTGGGTTTGGTTCTTTCACTTGTCCCCAACAGCCTACGTTATGAAGCACTTCGTTTGTTAAAAGCTGTCAAGATGCTCTCTTGGATTGCGAACAACAGATTTGAAATGACTGTGTTGACTGTCCTGTGCTAAATTAGAGTGAATAAAATTGCATTCTGTTACAATAGAGATGTGCAGCTATTATGCTGTTACAAATACATTGTGAATCGCCTGATAATATCTTGTGCTATTTTATGCAATTTGTTGCTTTGTTTCTCTTTTTTCTGTTAACTTTCCACTTCATTTTGTACTTTCACAATCACTCTCCTTCCCAGCATTTTCAAGCCCTTCGTGTCAGCTGTTGCTCTTTATGTTGCTCTATTAGAAGCAGGTTTATTTTAAATTTTGTTAGTTCAGTTTCTCTGCAGCTATACCTCAAACACTTCTCAGTGTGGATTTTGCATCACCAAATTCCTGCCCTTTTTCTTTACTCTTTTCATATTGCTTCAAAGTTTGTTTTTCTAACCCCCAATAGCTTTTGTGTTACTGCTTTGTCAGTAGGATCTCAGATGAGGTTCAGCTGGATCCCGGGTACTCTTCAACTTCAGCCTTATATATTAAACCTGAATTATTTTGCAATAACTAGGTCCAAAATAGTTTCTGACCTTGCTCGTCATCCCATGAGAGCATTGCTGATAGTGTCTCAGTCCAGGTCTTTGGACTCCAAAACTACACAATGAAACTCGTAACAGTAAGTTCTGTCTTGGGCTCGGTGTGACCATTATAATCAGTCTATAATTTTCTGAACAGAACAAATGTGCACTGAAGGAATTATCAGCTGCTCGGAATATGCATCAGGTATAGAAGATCCATCAGTTTATGGGGACCACCTTGCTAACATGCTGATGCACAGTGAAATTACAGGACAGGACCACCATCTCTCTGGAGTGGCCTTGTAGATGCAAAATTTGTTTGCTATTAGTTTCGAATGAATGAATACCATTCTAGGTTATGATTCTGGACTTAAAAGCTGTGAATTTACTGAGCTGGATAAACGTTAAAGTCAATCCTCGCTCCTGAGCTCTGTTTTCACTGCTCCCTCCAGCAGTCGCTAATTTGGGGTCCATTGTAATCAGGACTGGGGGCTTTGCTCCCATCTTCCTGCCACCACGTTTCTCTGAGGCCTGTCAAGCATTTTAAGTAGCACGCACTTTCCCACACTTCTCAATGAATGCTGACATACCTAACTTAAAAGGATTACTTTCTGCGGAGAGGAATTGTAATCCTCTTTTCCTGCTCTGCAAATCCTCTAGTAAGTGAAAAAGAAAGGCCAAGATCTGTTCTACTGTGCAGGGCAAATCACCATCTCAGAAGGTATAGAAGAAAACAACAAATCTAAGATTTACTTGTGGTCACGCTTGTCCAGGAGCTGTGTCCCTGACTATTAACTCATTGGCGTCTTCCATCACCATTTTTGGTGCTTTGATATTTTCTGTTTTAGTTTCTAATAGCTGTATGAATACACGCACAATTGCTACGTGAACGGTGCTCGGGACAAAACACTTCCCTTGAAGGTATCTACAAAGAGCTACAGATACTGAATTGCCTTGACTTGAATCCAGTTTTTAATGTTACATATTCTGTTAACAAACCCCAGAAACATACTTTTAACTTTTATGCAACAACTAGCGGTTTTCCAAACTGCCTAAGGTCAATTTGGAGAGTATTTTCAAAAGCTGGTGCCGAAGATGCTGGCAGTGGTGGTGGTGGTAGTGAAGGTTTGCTCTCCAAGGGTGGGGTGTCAGTGGTACCTGACACAACAACAAAGGCATAAATGTTCCTGCTACCTTGATTTCCACCCAGCCATCTCAAAACCTTTCCTCACACGTGGTGGTCATTGCAACAAATTCACTTGTGGGTGAGGCTGAGGGCAAAGTTTGGGTGATCTTATGCTATCAACTGAAAATGAAGCCTCGGGTTATTCTTTTGCAATAGTAGCCTGACTGCTGTCAAAGAGAGCTCTCGTAGTTCCCTTAAAAGAGCCACAAGGATGGGGAGGAGTTGGGTGGTGTGTGTGTGTGTTTGCCAATAAAGCTTGCATGGCTCAAAAATTTCATTTCCTTGTTTCAGATTGCAAACAAATATTTTGTTTCCAGTCATTCATAAAGTAGATGAACCAGGATTAATGTCCCCTCCCCCTTTCTATTACACTGATTAGACAGCGAGCTGTACTTACAAGGTGGATGTGCACCAGCTTCCAGCTTCCTCACAGGAGGTATTTTCCGTTCCAGTATGCAAAAAATATGCTGCAGCAAAAAAAATCCACACTCCAAATTTATGAGAGGAGCTGTGACATCCTTTTCTTCATCTAATTCTGCAAGTCTCAGGTCAACATGAACAGCCATGTCCTTTGCTAATTCATCCTAAAATTCCTTGTTCATATTTGGAGGTGCCAGGTGGTTTTATTCATTCTTAGCTGTATTTCAGCCCGCTCGGATGGATGGCTGCTTCCAAACTGCCTGTGAGGGGGCTGCGTTAGTTTTAGCTAATTCCTCCTTGGGTAAACTCTGCAGCATCAGCAGAGCTGGACCATTTCAGTTGGATACGGGAAATGCCCTTCTCTCCCCTACCTTCCCAGCCATTCATCTGGGACAAAACCAGTCTTATTGTTTCAGAGAAATGAGCTTTGGATTTTCCCTTCAGAGGAAGTGTTGCTTTCTGTCCCGTGAGCTAGGATCATCTGACCTTTCTCCTCCTGCTTTCTGTAGATTAAAAAAAAAGCTAAAAGAAAATATAGCAATGCCCCATTTCATCCACATTCTCTAGGTGGTTCACTTCCCAATTCTTTCTCCTGTGTCATCCTTTTAATTTATTTCTGAGGCTGATTTATCAGTTCTGTAAATCCTGCTGAAGATCATCGTCATTAGGAAACTCCAGACTCACCAAAGATCACCTGGCATAAATTTCTTCAAAAAATCTTCTATATCTCCACCACTTGCCAGTCCGCTTTGACATTTGAAACCGGGAGAGCAATCTGCTCTGACTTCTTGTACTCAACAAACTCTTTGCATGAAAGCTCTTCTCTTGCATGAAAGGTCATCCTTCATGACTTCTTGGGATGCTTCAGGCTGCTATTTTCATCGCTTTTGGCAAGCTCAGTTTCAGTTTCAATTTCAAATACATTAGTCAATATTTGAGTTTTGCAAGTACTTCTGCCACCTGACATAAGAGTTTCTTCAACTCAATTGCATCTTGACTCAATAAGTTTTTCTCCTGGGCTTCTGGATCTCCCTTAGAAATCACCTGCATGATTTAAGCAATGAGTTGAAAGCACAGGGAATCACAATTTGCTTCCTTTAGAAATAGATAGCAGAATACTACCAGCATGCAAAGAAGCTTTGTCTCAGGTATTATTTCTTGGCACTTGGAAGCTGCTGATGGGTAAGTGTCCATAGACTTCTCTCAAGCCTCTGCCAACACCTGTACCACATCTGAGCGAGGTCATTTCCTGCAGGCATACTCCAGAGGGAAGCAGATAATGGGCTCCCGTTTGCCCTCAGTGGCCCTATTGCAGCTCGCTGGAAACCTGCGATTATTTTGGGAACCCTGCCCTTCTTCTGCCACCTGCAAGTGAACTGCCCCCAGCAAGCATCCATAACTATGGGTTTAGTGAGTGACTCGCCACTTCCAAACCGATACGCCAGGGACCTGTAACAATCTGGCCAGGCACCTTTTACCTCTGGCCCTTTCCACCTGAATCTGTTAAAACACTGTGGGCCAAAACACGCTCCTTACACTCCTCCAGGAGTACCATCTACTCATGCAAAATGTCTAGGCTCATTGCCAGGCATCCCACATCTTGATGAAGGCGCAGTCTGTGATTGCGGTGTGATGGGCTTTCCTCTCAGTGGGGAGTGTTGCCTACATGGCCAGCTCAGCAAGGAACCGTACACCCTCCCTCAGGAAGAGTCAGCTGGAGCCATAGCGCTGAAGAAGCATTTACCGCCATCTCTTGTGCCTTATCACTGGAGGGAATAAGGCTTGTGCCAGTGCTCAGAGTCCGGTCAACGTGGCTGCCTGTGTTGGATCTGTCTATGTTTTGTCACTGGCTGGAGCACAGATTGCAAACACAAGGGTGGAGAGGGCCCCAGTGGAATTAGCTTACTTGCATGAACTTTTTTCCGGGGCCTTATCCACCCTTCAGCTTCTAAAGGAGCAGATAAGTCTTCTCACAACATACAGGAAAAATTATAAAGCAGCAGTGCATTTCACTAGAAAGGCAGGTTTTGGTAAGTAGATGTCCAGGTGCTCTTATAGTTAACCATGTCATACTCCCTTTTATAATATGCTGAGTGAACCCCACCATAAAAGCATTTTCAACAGCATCTTCCTAGCATAGTTTCAAAATCTCATAGCTTTCATGGGAAGGAGTACTGGCCTCCCAGGAGCATGTTAGAGACTTTTAACTTTTGCATTTAGAAGTTGCACAGGTCAAAAGAATTTATCTTTTACTATAGAAAACCTGGAAATGTTTTCTACTATACAAATTTAAATCCATCTTATATCCAGCCCATGGAGCTGGAAGTGCCTCCAGTGATCACTTCAAATTAACTTTAAAGTTAAATCAAAAAGCTGTTACAAACCCATCAAATTTCTTAGTTATTCTAACGATGTTTTAGGAGTAAGTTTTGAGAGGCACTAGCAGCACTGAATGCAAGAAGCCCAAACCCCTGCAAGAGCCCACGCAGTAACTAATCAGTACCTGGTGCTGGGCACTAGCAGCTAATTCTGTCCCTTACAGTCTAAGAAAAGGAATATGTAGATGCAATAATCCATAAGTGGGAAGGAGAAGAAGAGTCATAGATTCGAGAGGTGTCTTGATTGTATTTGTGCTCCCAAACCACCACGATATCCTTTCTGGGGCACGGAGAGGATGCGTGGTGCGAGGGGAATCTTTTGATACGTCTATTACATTGCATCTGACTTTCTTTTGGTCCCGAGCACCAGGTACTTAACCTGGGGCACTGCTGCTCTTCACACTCCTGACTTCACTGGTGGGCAGGATCCCGTAGAAAAAATTGTGGGTGCTTTCTTTGACCAAAACAAGGGAGTGTGGTGGGACTCTCCGTCTTGTCTTATAAAGCACAGCACCAAATTCCCCATCATTTATTGTGTTTTAAAAAACTTTTCCTGCCCAATCAGTATAGTACTGTGGCTCAAGAAAGTCAACAAGTAAAAACAAGGTCTAGTACAGGAATAACCCCTCTGCTTTCTTTTTATTTTTATCCTCTCCATTGTATCAGTGAAAAGGTGCTCTGGATCGAGCCCTATCTTTAGTAAATATAAACAGTTAATCCATTAGTCTGAAGACTTATGAGCCTATCTATTAGAGAGAGATAGGTTTGTACTACCATACAATTAGGAGAGTAATCTATATTTAAGAGTCTTTATGTCATTTGTTAAGATATCTCTCTTTTTTTTTTTTTTAGTTGTTATAGGATTGAACTCATTACAAACAAAGCTTGCTCCACATTTCAGAGGAGGGTAAGGTAGTAATTAAATGAATTGTACACACCTCTCACCTGCTTTCACGAAAAGGACAGTTCAAAGGATTGGTGAGGGAAAGCTGTGTCCCCCACAAACAGACAGAAGCTCTTGCCTGCTGCTGGGGGACAAAACCTTGGTTCCAGGACTCCCTGTGCTGTTGTAGCATCCCCTCTTCCTTGTGTCTTCTGTTGAGCAGTTGTCACCCACAGTTTGAAGAAAGAATACATCCCCTTCTCCAGAGGAGATGCAATGAAGGATGCAATAAGAACAAGGAAGATTTGCAGATTCAAGAGGTGTCGTGACCTCACTTACGCTCTCAAACCACAAAGTTTTCCCCCACAGGAGCAAGGGATGGATGCGCAGGACAGGGGAAGCCTTTTGATACTGCCAGTTTTTTTCCAATCTTAATAACGCTCAGTTGTCCTCAGTGACCCCCTCTCCCATATGCACACATATTACACGGAACGTATTGCTAAGCAACTCCTAAGGCAGCAGGCATTGGCTGAGTCTGGTACAGAGAGGAACAGACAGGAAGGAGAACAGTTTGAGGGAAATTAAAACACAAGCAGAAGTCCAAAGAGAACGCTTATGTATCCTTGGTGGTTGGCTCACGCTTTGCCTGGCATTTCTATGTCAGGTTATTTAGAGAGCTCCTCGTGACAGGGACAATACCTACATGTTTAAACAGAGCGTAACAGGATAAGGCCTCAGGGCAACTGGCAATAGAGTTAAAACCCATATATCCAGTTTGATTGGCAGACCGTGGAGAGACAGATCACTGTGCTTAGATTTCTTTCAGGAAGCCCCTGTTACAAAAGTGGCAAATCAGTCACCAAATCCACTAAATCACTCGGGACAGAAGAGGAGCCCTTTGCTAATGTGCCACAGCGAACGGCAACGAGAGCTTGCATTTTTTTCCTTGGGGAAGCACGCCGTGAAAAGGGTGGTAATGCCTGGCTCGGCTGATCTCCTGGACAGGCCCTGCACCTACTCTGCTCGAAGAAAGCAAGGACCCAGGTGATGGCTGAGGAACAAACACTTCTACCGTCTTTGTGGAACCCAAACACTTGGCTTTGGGGTTGACCAATATTTGGTTGACCAATCAAATATTTATTCTCAAATATTACTTCCCTTGAAAGAGGCAGAAACACAGAGCAAAGAAAGACTGACTATTTTCCTGTAGTCACATAGGGAATGCAAGAATGGGGGCAGGTTTGCCTGAGCGCTATCTCTCTGCCTTCCCCTCCTTTCCTTATGCAACTTTAGTCTGATGCCAGCTTGGCTTGCCCTCCTCTGCGTGGCTGGCAGGGCACTAGCTCTCTCCCTTGGTAGGACGTGAAGAAAGTGGGGGCTGGCCTACCCTAGCTGGTTTTTCCTTCCTCTCTCCACTGATCACCTCCCCCCCTGCAGAAACGCATCAGCCCAGTGCCCCTTCCCTTTCTTCTCTCATGGGTTCTTGGTGGGAATTCTCCTTTCATCATCGGGAGGGTAACCGGTACAGCTGGACTGTGAAAGTGGGACTTTGGCAGACTGAGAAGAAGCTGAGTTCTCACTTCCCAGCAAAGAGGAGGTGGTGACAGCCACAGCAGTAGTAATACGTCTCCTCGAAATGGCTTGGCACCAGCAAAACTGTGATTTGAGGAAACTCAAATTTATCAAATTTGTCTGCTGGGGTCGTCCTCGCTCACAAGAGAGCCCATCAGGAGGGAAGATTCCTTCAAGATCACGGGGTGATGAGGCAACCATCACTAGTGCATACATTTTCCTTCTGGTCGTTGCAGCGGTAAGGTGCATTTAGAGCAAAGCTGGCTGAGCAGTGAGGGCACAAGGTGGTCCCCAATGGCAAAGCTGTGTCGAGGCTGCCTAAGACATTCAGCCTAAGACAAAGAAACACGAGTTGCAGCTCTGCTGGAGCAGAAGAACCAGTTTGTGTGCGTACAACCTGCCAAATGTAGGGAAGCAAAAGGTACGTCTAGCAGGATATTGAATAGATTAGGAAGCATGAAGATTTTTATTGTCCTAAACCTAAGCATGTTGCTAAAAGTAAAGTTTCGCCAGTATTTTGACAGAGATCCTTCGAGTCTATCTTATTGGCCAACTCTTGGACTTACATCTTCTAGCCACCATCTCCATCTTCTGCCTCCTGCCCAACATGAGCCAGCAATGTGTGATCGCAGCCCAGAAGGCCAACCATATCCTGGGCTGCATCAAAAGAAGGGTGGCCAGCAGGTCAAAGGAGGTGATTCTGCCCCTCTACTCCACTCTCGTGAGACCCCACCTGGAGTACTGCATCCAGCTCTGGAGTCCCCGACGTAAGAAGGACATGGACCTGCTGGAGCGTGTCCAGAGGAGAGCCATGAGGATGATCCAAGGGCTGGAGCACCTCTCCTATGAGGAGAGGCTGAAAGAGTTGGGGCTGTTCAGCCTGGAGAAGAGAAGGCTCCGGGGAGATCTTATTGCGGCCTTCCAGTACCTAAAGGGGGCCTACAGGAGAGCTGGGGAAGGACATTTTACTAGGGCATGTAGTGACAGGACGAGGGGGAATGGCTTTAAACTGGAAGAGGGCAGGTTCATATTGAACATTAGGAAGAAATTTTTCACTTTGAGGGTGGTAAGTCACTGGAACCGGTTGCCCAGAGAAGTTGTTGAGGCCCCATGCCTGGATGTGTTCAAGGCCAGGCTGGACGTGGCCTTGGGCAACCTGGTCTAGTGGGAGGTGTCCCTGCCTATGGCAGGGGGGTTGGAACTCGATGATCTTCAAGGTCCTTTCCAACCTAAACCATTCTATGATTCTGTGATTCTATGATTTCGGGGTGACTTTCCCCAGTTTGTTGAAGGGTACTGCTTCTTTTCAGGAAGCATCATGTTTTATGTGCTTTTTGATAACCCAGAAGAAGGGATGGCGCATTGCAGTCACCACCACCCCTTGTTGCATCTCCCAAGAGATAGTCTTTTTGTCAGCTTCTCCCCTGGCAGGGGGCTAGGTATGAGGAATACCTTCAAGGCTCTTACTAGCATGCTGCATCTCCAGCATTATCACCATACAAATCTTTTCCTATGAAAAAACCAGACCGTCACCCTGAAACCAGTTCTGTACCTGTACCTTAACCCCTGTACTTTGCACTGGAACATGGGTTATAGAGAAATGTGAGCAAAATGTATTTGCTTGTTCGGTCTAGCAGGCAACTACCTTGAGCCAAACAAATAAAACACATTTGTTAAAAAGCCTTTTGCTTCCTGTAGAATACCGCTTTGTTTGCCAACATTGTTTGGCAAATAGGAAAGGGCTTATCTCTCCTTCCCAGAAACTAGTGCAGCTATAGAAGAGCTCCAGAAACTTGTCAGTCTTTACTAAGAAAAAAATATTGGTTTAACAGCCCTTGCCAGGAAATTATCTGAACCTTCAGAAAGAGAGAAGGTGTAAAAATTAGTTCACTGGGCTACGCCATTCTTTCCTGATTTTTAGTGTTCAGTTCCAATTCAAGGATCTTATCAGGTGTATTTTCAAAAGCAAACTACAGTAACCCTTAGTATTAGGGCATTTCCGTATTAGATATTTCTTGGTTAGCTGCAAAATTAGCATTTAATCCCCCGGTGCAAAATGTGCCATATTTTTGTTTGATTAATTTGTAATTAAAATTTAAGCGAATATGTCTGGTTTCTAGCAGACAGAGGCAAAGGCATAGCTTTGACCCTAGTTACAGTTTTGTTTAACCCCCTCCAGAGAAACATAGTTACTGTGCATTAATATACAGCCTTTCACCACCAGACCTGTTAGTGTACATTATGGACTAATAATAATAATTATATTGTCAAACAATTCAAACTGCGTAACAATACAAGCTCCTCTGAAATGTGAAGCGCTATAGGTAATGAAACCTGCTTTTCTTTATACAGTCAGCTCAAACCTCTTTTTGAGCAAGCTGGTGTTAAATAAATAATGAGCCTGGTTGCCCCCTCCTCCAGGAGAAACCACAGGAGGGAGCAGAGTGGGAGGAAACCTCCAGGAAGTTTTGCCTTGTTGAGACTATGCCTAAGCTTTTTCCTGAGGGTGGAGTTGCTCATTCCCTACGATGCCCTCCCCTCCCACACATGTGAATGGGGGCCTAAAAAGATACCTCACCTGGAGGAGATTTTGGTGAGGGTCTCAGGCAGGCCAGGAGAGGATGGGTGGGGTCTCCATGACATGACTGTTGTGCTTGTGGTTCACTAGGCATGCAGAAAGGACAAGCTTGGAGCACAGCATCGCTACTACAGCAACATCTGTTCTTCTTTACGGGTGTTGTGGGGTTTGACAGCCATGCAGTGCATCCTCTTGGCTCTGGGGCCACGGCCCAAGCTCTGTGGTAGGACAGAGACCCTGTTTCAACTTTGGTGTTAGTAACCCACCCATTTCTAGAGCACAGTTTTGTGGTTCTGTAAGCCGTGGGTCAACTCAGTGTATCTGGGTGACTCGTTTCCACCAGGTGGGTGCACACACAGGATCTGCGACAGTAGCTGCTCCAGCAGCAATGCAGTAACAAGGGGGCAGAGACAACAGTGTCTTAAGCTGCTTCTGCTGTCTCAGACACCACCGTGTGATTGAGGATACTATGGAAAGAAGGCACATGCAATGATGGGGGTATCAGCAGGTGTCATAGGGTGGGAGATAATCTATTCATCCTCCTCATGCCTTGTGGAGTAGTGACCTGTGCCAGATGCAAACCTGCTCTTCTCAGTCAAAGCTACATGTGGGGGAGGTGTGGTACAAACCCCAGAAGATTCAACTACTTTTTCCACAGATATTCCTTAACCTTTTCCCCACAAAACTCCCCTCTCCAGTACACCCAGGAAATTTCCTGATGCCTGCCTTTTATTCTTTCTTTGCTTTTTTTTTTGTTTGTTTGTTTGTTTCACCTCTTCGGTCTTCAGACGCACCTGAATAAAACCCTCCCAGGGAGGAGGAAAAAGACGTGCCAGATTTATCGGGCATCTCCCGGCAGTGGCGGTGGCCGGGGTCCCCCCCGGCCGGAGAGGGGGTCTGCGGGCGGCGGGCGGTTGGGTGCTGCAATGGTGCCATCTCCTGGAAAGAACCCGCAGAGCAAGGTCTGGCCCGGGTACGGGGAGGTGGGCGAGCGGGCCAGAGGTTGTCCTCGCTGCCACGGCTGCCGCAGCACTCGGTGTGCGGAGACACAGCGAGGAAGTGGGGTTCGGGGGTGCCGGGGGGGCGCCGGGCACACACCGGCCCAGGGGCACGTCCCGGGGCTCGGTGATGCTCGAAACGGCAGCGTGGGGGACCGGGGACATGGGGACACGGTTCACGTTAGCCAAGGCAGATCCCAGGGGTGAGCAGGCTGGGGTCACCAGGCTCAAACTCTACTGAAACTCCCATGAGGAAGCCTGGGACCTGAGATGCTCAGCTGAAAAACCCACCCAGCTGAACTCCTCTGGTGTTTGCTAGGATGCGTGCTCTGATACTGAGAAGCCAGCGAGGCCCAGAGCCGACCGCTGGAGTCTCATTTATCACGCTGAAAAACTGGCTAAGCCATCCCAGCTGGGGCTGAGAGCTTTGGTTAGGAGAGAAGAGGTCCCTCCTACCTGGCCTCTGGTCCCCGAACTGCTTCTCCCCCCTCTCTGGGTTGCTGGTTGCCATAGCAATGCTGCTTCAGGAAAGGATGGAAAGCCTTCAAGTAATGGTCAAACTAGGCAAACTTTTACTGTGTTCTTCCCAGCGCTAAGCAGATGGAACAATGATTAGTACTAAGGCAAGAAAATAACTGGGATCTAAAACTTTCCTAAGAAAAAAAAAAATCCCAGAAAACTGAAGAGACCTATTAGTTCATTCTGTCTGCCCCCCAGCAGTCAGAAAAACAGCAAGTAACAATTTGTCCTAGAGCATACTGTACCGTACTGTATGGGTCCAAATTCTCCTCCTACTTATATTGGTATAAATCAAGGCAACAGTGGAGTTACACAGGTATAACAGTGGCATTATCAGTTCCCGGGTCTCTTTAAATATTGCTGAACCCTACTGCTGATTCTTCTTTGTTTGCCTGTTAGAAATGACTGTTGAAAAGGCACACGCATTTATCCATAGCACACTGTATCATGCAAAGGGGTTCTTTTATTTGCTTTGATCTTTCTTTTTACTTTTATTATTTCTTTGAAGAAATGCAGGATTATTACCTCAATCTAGCCAGCTGGCCTGCTGGGGCTCCCTTTGCTACATCAGGGGTTTCTCTTTTTTTTAATCCTCTCTTTACGGATAATCCTTCTCTACCTTCTAATGACTCTTGGCTAAGGAGTGTATTTTGTTATTACTACCTGTTGTTTAGAAATTCATTTTATTTGGTGTAGGTGTTGCTAATTGTTTGCTAATGAAAACCTTACTACAATCAATGTGGTCAGGATTATGCTGGTCTTTGTGGCAATTAACCCTTTCCTCTTATCTGTTGTGATTTTGATTTCCTCATGCACTTTTCAGTTTTTAAGTATCAAGCCTAATTCTGGTTTTGGGGGCCTGGGGTAGAGGTTTCTCTGTGCTTCCAGGGAGCATAGGGAACCTTTATTTCCCATGGGCAACCTGGTCTAGTGGGAGGTGTCCCTGCCTATGGCAGGGGGGTTGGAACTCGATGATCTTCAAGGTTCTTTCCAACCTAAACCATTCTATGATTCTATGAGAGATTTTTAAAAGGCACAATTTGGCATTTTGTAATCTGCAAAATGTTTGTACATGCAAATGCAGTGATGTCTAAGGCAAGTCCTGGACCAAAATGTGTAGGACAAATCCACAGCTTAAGACAAAGAACGGAGATCATTCTGTTTTACAGAAATGTGGATAATCTCAAGGCAGGGAAGACTGTATACTCTTCAGGACTCTTTGTATTCCTCTGTGTCACATGCTATTTAGACGCAATATGTATCCCCTTTACACACAAAGAATGAAGAATAAGCCCCGCTTTGAAGAATTTACGGTTTAAAAAGACAAAGGCAGATCAACAGCATGAGGAAGACAAAGAGCAACAGCTGCACACAACATAATAAAAATACAAAGCTTGTCTGTTACCATTCCCTCCTCCCCCTCCGTGCCATTACCTCAGCCCAACCTTATATCTCACAGGTTGCTTTACAGCCACCTTATCAGTAGGAATAACGGGTTCAGGCAGGTGATGCCCCAGCCCACACGCCACCCAAACTACAGGATCTCTGAATATTGAAATGTGTACCAAGAATGGGGCCTTCAGGAGGAAAGCGCGGATGCAGGAGACGTCTCCTCAGGCAGAGATGCCCAAGAAGAAGCATCCCCCCTCTGCCCATACTTTGGAGAGTGAACTTTTGCCTCCACTTCCAAACTCTTGATAAAAGGATGGAGCTCTGGCAGCATAAAAAGGAAGCCGCCTCTGCCACCCTACCTCTCTTCCTTAGGAAGGGAGAGGGAAAGGAGCAAACAGCTACCGTGGGTCAGGGTAGATGGCAGTGCCCTGTGCGGGGCGAGCAGCAGCCGAAGCCCTGGCCTTTCAGCCTGGAAAACCCAAGGGTCTCTTGCTGATGCATAAACCTGACTCCTGGCCCTGCCAAGTGCAATCACAGCTCATCTGAGGCTACGCATCATTCCCACACTGAGGAGCCTTGGGGCCTTTTTGAATTAATTTTACCTCAAATGAGTTTTGTTTTTAAAAACCTCAGCCTGAATGTTTTTATGCTCTGAAGTATCTCCAGTTCGAATACCATGGCTCGGAACAGTCCTTAACTTCGTGCTTTGCATGCTACATACTGCGTTAGCTATTGGCACGTGATGAAGAATTCAGCACTGTAAGTTACCAAAGTAAAACCAGGAATGCTCCGTTATTGCTGCAGATAACAGCTGGGAATAGCAAGGAAGAAACTGATATTGAAAAAAGAGGGGGAAAGAAAGGGTCGTATCTTAAAGAGCTAGATAGCTTTTGTTTGTTTGCTTCAGTATGGTCCTGGTTGCTGAATACTAATGTGCTTTAACTCTTTTGCATCAGAGTCTAGACCCTTCTGAGTTCCTCTGACAGCCAAGGCATTATGGTACATCACCAGCATGTTATTCAGCTGATCTCTCCATAATAAAAATATAAATGTCTTTATTATTTTTTTCCAGTCACCATTGCCAATTTTGCAGGGTGCCAGACAACCGTGCTACAGTGTGTGACTGATGGCACCCAGCCAGTCTTGTGTAACCGTATTATTCACTTGCTCATTTAGGCTCAAAGCAAAAACAGGTTGGCACTAGCTTTTCAAATCTGGCTTCAGCAAATACTCCTTTCTTTGAGCAACCAGTAAGCAGAAGGGGGGAAAAAGAAGGGTAGGAGGACTGGGGCAGACCAGGAATAAAACTGAGCAGCCCAGAGAGCGGCATCTCAGCTTGCTCAGGTTACCTTTCTGCTACCTTTCTTGGAGAGTGAGGGAATGAGAAAAATCAGGTAACCTGGGTGATACAACAGACCTAAGCCGCTGCTGTGGCAGCTTGGGTGATGTTCCTCATCCTCTCCCACACAGCTCGTGCTTTTCTTGGCTCAGGTGGAGGCACAGCATCAGCACAGGTCCAGCACAGGTCTGCGCGCTGACCCCGGGCTAAAGACCCTTCTTAGAAGCAGGATGGCAAAGCGGCGGTGGCCGTGTGGCTCCAGCCCAGACGGTGCTGAGGCTGTGCTGAGCTGCCCCGCCAGGCTCCAGCACTGGCAAAGCTTCTTCCCTTGGGCTTGATGCCACACAACCGCAGGTGACTGCTGGCTTCGGCAATAGCACCGTGGCATTTGCTCAGCAGCCTCAGACATAAGCTAATAGGTCTGCTTGGACCCAGGCTGGTTTGTCTGGAGTCATCATGAGCCTCTCTGCACCCATGGGTAAGCCATTGTCAACTGAAAGTGTAGGATGGGACACACTTCTTAGCGTGACTATAACCCACTTAGCTGGAGTCAGAAGGGCCTTTAAAATCTGGGTAGAAGTTTTCTTTCATCTTTGTCTCCTTTCCTCGCCATGTTCAAATCATCTCTCTAGCTCTTCTGCTCATTCAGCTCTTCATTACTGGGGGCAGATTCTTCTCCTGCTTTCAGCCCAGCTCATCTCAGCCCAGTTTCAGGGTAAGCTTTGGAAACCAGACAGCGATCGTTACTGCTGGCATGCCCTCAGACCAGACAAACATCCTGTTTCAGTCTAACTGCTTCTAAGAGCAGAGGGCTTCAAAGGGCTCGTGGTGGGGTTTTTTCTTACAACTTGGGCCTCTTCACCCAGCTCAGCTGCAGCCAGAGCATGTCTGACAGACATCTGGAGCTGTGAAAGCTCAGTGAAGGGTAACCAGTTTGTCTCTTTGATGCAGACCAGCGCTGGGGGACAAGGGAAAGGCAGCTCAGTGTAGTGACAGGGAGAAAACAGTAATATGGGGACCAGAGGCAAAAGGCCAGCCTAAGGCTTGGGCTTTGGATTTGTTTTTAAAGATTACTGAAGCAGCAAAACCTGTAGGTAGGAGGTTAGTTCAGGCCTAGCTTGCACACACTTCTGCATTATTGAAACGCTGTTTGCTTGGATGGGGATTTTGGCACTTGAAACTTGTCTCCTTCCTCGCACCAGCAAAGCTGCAGATACATTTGGTTACCTCATCTCACCAGCTATACTTTTATGTCCACACACCAGTGTTCTTGCATTAGAAATGAGTTGTTGACTTTTACCGAGGCAGCATCTTGCTGGCAGGATGCCGAAATCTTTGAGGGTTTGGGTTATTGTTTCTTTCTTTTCTTTTTTTTTTTTTTTTTAAGAGCTAGCTTAAAGGTATGCTATGCTCTGCAAGGTGTAGCATAAACTCCTCAAATCACATCACATTACCACATATTTTCTTTCAGCTCAAGACTGTAGTGTCCCTTATCATAGCAAAAGTTGCTGCTTTAGCAGAAGTTGGTTTGATTTCTTCTTTCTAGCTCAGAGAATATGACCAACATATTTTTCTTTGCATGCTCTCACAGTGTGTTTGTCTGGATTTAACTTGAGTACTTCTTTTTCATGACTGATGGTGCAGAGCAGATTGTGTCATACTCTACCTTATTCTGCCAGACCTGAATTCTCATCTGCAGCTTCTGTGGGTCTACAGATGTTCAAAGAGGTGCAAGTGATTTCTCTGAGCATGAGTTAGACCTGAGACATGTGACCAGTGAAATCCATGAAGCTTCAGCCCGCGCACAGTGCCTAAAGTTTGTGCTTCACAGGTTCTTATAAAGATCCATTAACCCCTTACCCAACCACCTTTCTATGAAGTTTGAAGACGGAACATGATAGATGACCGTCACGTGCATTTGCTTGTTCTTTTTTATCCCCACTCAAGAACTTTGCAGTGCAACATTTTGGGATGGTCATTGGGAAGTCCTTACATGGTTTGACACCTGAAGCTGAGAAAGATTTGCCCCAATCTCTGTACTGCAGACTTCACCCTTATACAAAGCATGTCATTTGGATGTCAGGAATTGTCAAAGACAGTCCTGAACTTCAGGGTGACATTTGAGCTCGTCAGTGCCTTGAAGATGAAATCCCATGACTTTGAATTTGACTTGGGCAGAGCACTGCAGGGAGGGCCGGGGGGAGCACTTAGGATGTTGGCAATGAGGTGCTGGTAGTCTTTTGTGTTAAGTCAACACTTCTTGCAGATCGGTTCACTGCTCCAGCAGAGTTGGCAGTGTCATTGAGTTGTCTGCCTTGCCGATCACCTATTTTTTCAAGTGTCTTTTCATAACCTTTTGCTCATGTTGTAACGCTGTGGCAGAGAGCTGTCTATATTTTGGGATCTGTTGCAGTAGCCAATTTAATCTTGTGCACCCTAGAGGAGCTATCCAAATTCATGAAACATTGCATTTTTACATGAGGTCATCTGGTTTCAGTCTTGTTGTGTTGTCACTATTTATTTGTTCTCATTAAGATTAACCCTTCTTTGAAAACAAACATTGGTGACATTTTGTTTAACAATGGAGGACTTTTAATATGCTACGTATTTTGTTTAACTACAAGTTCCTTGATTATCCAATGGAACTCAAAATGCAGAAAACACCAAAAAAACCCCCAGAAAAAAAACAAATTCATCCTGTGATTCCTTTTTTTCTTATCACACATAGGTAAAATGTGTAATGAAGTGTAACCCCAAAAGGCTAAATGTAGAACTCCTTTTCAATGCGCAGCTGCCTAAGCTGGGTTGCTGGTTTGTGTTTCTTTTGCTTTGCCTTGAAAGCATCAAACCTTCACCATAGTTGGGAGAGTTGATCTTTTATGAGACAACATGCTTTTCTTCCTGGCAGCAACGGATTGAGGTTTTTTTAGAGTTCTAGTTAGTACGGTAGTGCAAAATCAGAGAGCCAGCCTAGGAGGTAGGAGACGTGAGTTTAAGCTGCAGTTCTGCTTAATGAAAATCTGCCCTGGGCCCTGACACTGGAAACAGGGATCATACTGCTCCTCCCCTGCCTTGTCTATTAAGCTTGAAAACGCTTTGGGGTCACAGGGCGAGTAGTGTTGTACCGGGCATTGCGGTGTCCCAAGGCCACCTGGAGCAGAAAGCACAGCTGCAGCAGAAGTAGTCAGCTTAAGCAGCCGTTTCATTAAACCCGTTCGAAGACTGACACACGCAGCATTAAGCTTGTATATGCATCCACCACAGAAAGGTGAAATGCAGTATGCATCTCAGTGGCTTTTTCACCTTGGGGGCAAAATCAGGCGTTCACGGAATGAAGCTGGAGACGCATTCCTAAAATGTGATTTCCGGCAACTTTGACGAGACATATGGAGACAAAAAACCTAACAGCAGAGGTGCAGGAAATAAAATGTAGCTAATTTAAAATATCTTTTTAATCACATAGCTGGCTTTCCTACATTAACACAAAGGCTTCTGAATGGGGAGATTGTGTTTCCCATAATAGTAATTTTTTTTTTGCTATAAAACGCTTTTTTTATCCTTCTCCACTTCTGGACTAAATGAATGATGTGGAGACACATGACTGGCTTGGTGAAATCAGCCACTTAGCGACACTAGGACCAGATGCCCATGCAATACAGTGCCAAAGCAGAGCGCTGGCGTCCTCCACAGCCTGGACAAATGTCTGGGTCTAATGACTCCGTGGCAGCCCTCTCTGCAGAAACTTCAGGGGCACGAGCTCAGCCCACGCAGAGCTGCACCCAGCGGCAAATCCTCAGGTGGCAAATTTGGGTGGCTACCGTAGATCATCCAGCCGTTATTCCGGCAGAAGTATTGGAGACTTTTTGCAAGCGTCCTGGCAAAAAGCACAGTTTTTGTTTCACTAACGGGCATGATCAGCCCGCGAGAGAAAAAAATCCAAGAGAAGCAGTATGCCTACAGTCGTCCTGGTGACAGCGAAGAAGGTACATGGTGCAACTTGTGCCTGTTCCATTAATTCTTATTTCATCTTTGTGGGGATTTCAGTGTTTACTCCATAACAGAAGTCTGCTTAATGTAGCAGCTCGATAGCTTAATGCCATTGCACCGCAAACCGCTTATTTAAACAAAAAAAGTAAACTTCCAGCCCTCCTTTCTGAGGAGAAAAGATTGAAACTGTGACTAAACCCGCATTTTCCAAGCAGAAAGGAAATACAAAAGGTGAAAAGATATTTTGTTTCTAAATTCATGGCTTTTAAGCCAAGCTCATGATTTTTGGTGGCTGAAAAATGTTTTTGAACACTTGATGACAAAACTTGTATTCACAATTGATGGACGAGAAAAAATATCATATTGCTAAGAGTAATTCTTAGCAGCCAGCCAAGCAAACCCTCTGCATGGATGCTCGGGTTATCTCCTTAACATTCACAGGCCCTACTATTTTATAGTGACTGAAGCCACCTGAAGCTCTGAATAAACAACCTTTTGATAAGAAATCTTTGTCACTGATTCCCTGGGTTGATTTGAATCGTAATCCACCTGGAAAGACGCAGTCCTTGTGGTTGCACGAATTTTACATCAGTGTAATTTTCCAACACATGTTTGTTAAGGAGTCAAATCAGTGGCGTGACCTTTCATCTTCCATTCCTGCTAGGTGAGAGGGAGAAAGATGGGCTTCATGATTCAAGCGGTTGGCTGGCACTGAGGAGATGGGGGCTGAATTTCTGGAATCTGCTTCAGATTTTCCTGCCTGTCAGTGAGCAAATCCCTGCAGGGATATCTGTGTAGGAAATTCTTCCCTACATCTCAACAGCGCGCTCAGTACTTCTGGTTTCTTAGACTCCATGAGGAGATGTAGCTGGGTGGCTAAAATGTACTGGGGAGCACCGTAGGGGCCGGGGGCAGCCAGAACCGGGCTGCAGCAGGCAGGGAGCAGAACTGGAAAAGAGGTGAATGCAGCAACTGTATCCGGAGCTGCCTACCTCATGGAAAAGATGCTGGATCCTGAAGGTCAGGCCTCAGACACGTGGGGAAAGCCGTGAAGACGCACATTGTTGGAAGCTCTCGTTGCCACAAACGCTCGTCTGTCACTTATTAAACTGTGAGGAGAAACCTAAATTGCAGCTGAGCAGAGCTACAATGGCTGATTATAATAGAGCAAAGTATTTCTAGCAACAAAAGCCCTGAGCATATTAATTCATTCAGCTCGTTGTATTGTGTGTAATTCTTGCTTACACTTGCTGTCATGCAATAGAGTTAAAATTTACAATCTTATTGATGTGAGAAGATATTTTTATATATACTACTTTGTTAGCCATTTTGCTTCCTAATAATTAATCAAATCGCCGAAGAAGTATCATGTTGGGGAGTGTGGATTTATTTGTGTTATTAAGCTATTCTAGCAGAGCGTTTCTGTGTGGTAACAGCTCTGTTACAATATGGCCCACTTGTTTTATGACAAGTTACAATTTTCTTGTAATGTTAGCTGCAATTCATCTCAATAATTATGCTAAATTAAGTACTCATGCACATATAGAAATAAACATTAAATACATTAAAATAAAGCGAGAAACATAATTTAATCTCTCTCAAGCTAAATAGAGCAGGGATTGCTTAGCAGTCCTTAACTCACCCGTCTAAACCTGGCTGAAGAACTCCAGGGCTTTTGGGTTTCTGGGACAGAGGGGACACCGTGGGTCTGGGAAGGACTTTGTGGGTCACAGATTTCTGCCACCTGCTAGCGAACCTGCAGCCCTTCCTGCTTTTGGTGGGCT
Organism: Vanellus vanellus; assembly: GCF_965231255.1. NCBI lineage: Eukaryota > Metazoa > Chordata > Aves > Charadriiformes > Charadriidae > Vanellus > Vanellus vanellus. Next base: position 36,135,189 of record NC_138906.1, read on the forward strand.
CAAGCTCTGCCTTTATCCATGCCTGGCTGTGCAGCCCCGCAACCCGCCTGGGGGTTGCCCCAGAGCCTCGCTGCTCACATGGCTGATGGCTGAAGGTCTCCTTGACCTTCCTGTCCTGAAGCTGGGAGATGTTATGGTCGTGCCTCTGCCTGGGGAGGCCGCCTCTACGTCTCTGGAGAGGCGGATCTGGGGAGAGCCCCGTGCTGCAGCCCAGGGCTTGCTGCAGCTCCCGTCCTGCTCGGCCAAGCTGAGCACTCGGACGGGGACTGGTGAAAACTAACCAGAAAAGTCGTGGCAGTGCTAGGGACTGACGCCAGCTTCTTGGTAGACTCCACGTCCTCAGCCACAGGTCTATCCTAGGCTACTGTTTCCATTCAGTAGTAAAAGCTCCTGGGGAAGGCTGCTGGTACTACGTGGGTGGGAGGAGATGCTGAGAACCCAAGGGCTGTATGTTTGCCCCACATACCTGTCTTTTGTCCCTGGTACAGAAAAGTTGATTGCAGAGGCAAGACAACATTCTGATTACTTTTAGCCAGCAGAGTTTTGGGCCCAGTTCTGTTGCCACAACGGGCTAGAAAAATACAAAACACTGTGTCCTGTCAAGGAGCGTGGTTTTACTCATCGTGTCCAAGGGCTCAAAAGCAAAGATGTTTTGTGCTCACTGCCATGAGCTGCAACACTCTGCAGGACAGACCGGGGCTTGCAGTGCCACCCAGGCGATGGACCTCATGTGGAGCTTGCAAGTGGGAATTACTACCACGAGGATGGCCACCTAGGACTTCTAAGGCCAGTGCCACCGTGCTAGACCCTCTGCAAAGGCATAGCAGAAAGGAAGTCTCGTGGAGTATACCATACTGGCATACACCCAGCAGCAGAGAGCATCAGGCACATCCAGGAGCACTCACAAGGCATCAGCTGTGTCCTAGGGAGGCTTGGGCACGAAGCACCCCTCACCCCCTGCGCCTTCTCTCACAAACACAGAGATATGCAGTGAGAGCTCTTTGACTGGGGAAAAGAATGGCAAGGAACCTGGGAAGGAAGCAGGAGGGAGAATATGTTATCCTGTTGCTTTGAAAAGTTGCTTAGCTATCCAAATAGGACCTATTCAAAAAGCCTGAAGATAGTTACCGAATCCACTGTCAAATCCTTTGTAAATGGGTTTTATGCTGCTCTCTGTTTTCCTTTTTTTCTCTCTCTTTCTTTTTCACCACTGTTGAAAAGACTTGCGTTAAAAAAACTTCCAGAGAGGATTAAGTTCAGGATGGCACCTCTTTAAACACCCATCACGAAGCACGCCTGGGCTGAGGGTTAGATCTTCAAACTATGCACAGTCTTCGGAAAGGCTTCGTCCCCCTCCCCGCCACCCCCATCCCCCCCCAGAGGAGGAAGGTGGTGAGGGAAATGCACAGGAGACCCTCACCTGCAGCAGGTCTGCTGTGAGCCATTCTAATGAGCAGCACGTTTTTCTTCTCCCTCTTTTGAACAGAGAAGAGGTTTCCCTAGAAACCATTTTTCTGGTAAATAAAGTCACTGTTCATACGTAGATTTGCCTAATACTGCTGAAAATGCTTTAACGGCCTCAAAACATAATGACAGGTTATATGCGCCTCTGACTGTCACTGTGGAAAGGAAATGGTGACATAAAGGAAATAAGACAAAGACCGCTGGAAAAAACAAAATAGTCAGAGAGAAATATTTTCCAAGATCTCTTGCTTTGTGCGGGTTTCCATGGTCAGAGTTTCCCACCTGGCCAGGGCTACACCTGTCCCCAGCATCAGCGAGACTCACAAAGCCACATGCAGTGACTACACAGTCACCAGTCACAGCAAAGCTGCGTTGTCACATAGCTACGACTGGGACTACGCTATCGTCCCAAGAGCTGCAAAAGGAAAGTGGAGCAGTGCACGACACGATGCTTTTTCCATGATACACCACCTTCTTCTATAAGAAATTACAAGCTGACACATCATTAGTATCATCCTAAATAAAGTAGGGACTTTGGGATAAAAAACTATTTTATAGTCATTCACTTTTCCAGAAAAAAAAAAAAAAATCTCTCTGAAACATCTCTTCCTCATTGCCCCACCAAGCTGAAATGAGCGTTGGCTTGCTCTGTTTGCTTGCCTGGAAGCCAAACCACCCCCTCAGATACAAAGTACCCTATGCTGCACAACGCGTTATACGAACATATTTGCACGAACATATACTGGGCTTTTTTTCATTGTTTTGTTTTTTTTTTCCTTCCTTTAAGTGGAAGAATCATTGCTGCGGCTAACAAAGACCTATCTTTTTTTTGTAAGCAATTGTATCATTTTGATACATTTTGCCCTCTAAGAACAGAAACACTATCAAAGATAAACCCTTGGATGTCTTCAGGGCCATAAATGGACATGATGTTTGAGATTGCTCCAGCCTGTGAGTCTGAATCTGGGCTGCCTTACCTGATTTATTCATCATCACCTGCTAGGAAGAGACCAGCAGGTGTGTTCAACATCTGGGAATTATTCTTAACTACCTGATTTTTTTTCTGTAAATCCATTTTCTAAAAAATAAGTAACAGCATCTTTAAGAAACAGACAATTGCTTGGAGCCAGGCTTGGTCATAAGGAGCCAGGCTTGATCATAAGGCATCAAGACGTCCATGTACACACACCTTTGCCTACCTGTGCTCTGTTGCCATGAACATTAATTTTATTGGGTTGAGAGTCAGCCTGATTCAACACCATACCCAGAGCAAAATCCTACTCAATTAATTTTTCTTTCATCGCCATTCAAAAGTTTTAGAAGTATGAGGAGTTTGACTGATACCAGTTGAAGCAGCGGCTTAATGTACTGCGTTATTTATTTATTCCACCCACCCTTCTCAACTTTTTTTGGGCTGCTTACCCAGGTAAAGGCATAATCTTAATTTAAGACTGAATTAGGGGCAGAATGGATTCCTGCAGGCTGTTATACAGCGTGTGATATAAAGCAGCAAATAAACAAGCATGCTGCACGCCACGGCTGTAATTACTGTGCTCAGCTGCACAGCATAGGTGAATCGGCTTTTGCCTTCCCCACGTCTGTTCTCCGCAGCATCCCTGCTTTCTCTGCTGCAGTGTGGGATCTGGAAACCCTTCCCGAGATGGGTGGCTTGTTTCAGGGGACCCAGTGAACAGAGCTCCAGTTGAAAGGTCTTTCTCCCTGATGACTGTACTGGGTGGGAGCTGGGCGATGGGCTGGTGCCAACCACCAGCCTGCTGGGAGGACAACCCAGCCTGGCCCACAGGGAGAGGAGTGGCAGGAGAACGTATGGCGCTTGTACGCCCGTAAACCACATGTCACTGCTCAGGGTGTCCCTTTGGAGTGCAGGTTCCGCTACCGATACTACTAGTGCAACTGGTTTTGCTCCTGACATGGCACCTGGTTTGCTCTTGCAGTTTGCATCCTCACTCGGAGATGCCGCAAGACCAATACTCCTTGCCTGGCTGAGAATATTTTTCCATTTCACATTTCTGCAGGAAGCATTGTAATTGTTGGTTTGATCTTGACTGTTTTCGGTACAGCATACACCACACACATTTCAGTTGTAAAAGTTTCTTGTCAAATTTCATGTACTGCATAGGTGAAAAAAAAAATCTTGGGGATACGTTGCTCTACAAATGATGACATATGTAGTTCTAAACATCTTATTGTCTTTGAGCAAGTACCCAAGTATTTTCAAGCCCTGATTTTTATTTTCAAGATTGACCTAGTAACCACTCACGCTTCACGTTCAAGAATTCCTAACCAAGTTCTCAGATCACTCATTTTTGTTTACTGAATTTGGTTATTTTGTTTTCCAAACTGAATTTGACTTAAAACTGAAGACACCTTTGTCTTGTAGGTGTTCAGGAGAGAGGAGCTCTGAAACATTTTTAATCGATCGTGTTTAGATTTGTACTAGACTAGATTATTTGCTTTCAAAACTAATTAAATCTATTGTAAGAGGCTGAATTGAAGAATCTATTATCCTTTAAAATTTTGTCTTAGTGTTAACGCTGTCCTGAAATAGTCCGTGCTTCCTAAGTGCAGCTTGGGTATTGGAAAGTATATCAGTACCCAGAAATCCATATTTCCTTGAGAAGTTTAGAATGCGTTTCAAATGCAAAACAAAATAAAAAAAAAGCCTCATTAGGTCATGAGCCTTTGCTGATGAAGCAGTTGTGGATTATTCTGATCTTTGGAGGCCATGTGCAATCTCTCTTTCTCCAAACAATAAATGGCATATTGAGCTGCACACCAGCAGCTAAACCGCCATCTACTGTTATGCTTCACCAATCCGGAATAGAGTAACTTGATTATTTCCAATGTATCTGGAAATGGTGATTGCTCGGTGCACATGAGATACTGAAGTTTGCTATCTTTGTTGCAATTTTCTCATTTCTTCAAGCTTTGCTTAATTATTTTCATCTCCAGTGCTTGTTGATGCCCGTTGTAATGAAACGCCAAAAATGGGTGTCCAAATGCTTTTTCAAATACTGTAATTAACCCTGCATTCACATCAAATACATTTGGTGTGCCATCTGTTACAACACATATAGTGGTTGATGTATCAATATCAATTTCAAATGATCATTTGCACTATTGCTTCACAGGCATCCTCACCCTTTGCTGTCCTCAGAAGTTTTATCAACTTTACTACTATTTCTTTCAGATCACTGCAACTTTTAGATATTTTCACCTAGTCAAATGGAAGACAACTCACTTTTAAGTTATTTCATATGTAATTTTTAAGTCATCAGTCACGTCTAATTGTTTATATTCCCGCTGCATAATGTATATTTGACACATTATCTAATTTTATTTTTGTAATCAAAGTCTCCAGGTAAGGACTTTGCGCAAAACACATTGTTTCTTTTATGTACGATTTTCCATAGAAAGCCATGCAGCACGTCAGTTGATAGCATCCTGAAACATTACTGTTGCTGCTGCAGACCTCCACCACCGAGGCAGTATAATGATAGATATATAGCTACATGATAGACAGATAGAGAGGATACGGTGATAATATGTGATAGATAGGTAACTATAACTACAACTAAATACACAGCTAAACTAAATTTGTTTCACGTAATAGATTAGTTAATTTGCTTTTCTTCTTCTGCTTTGGCATCTGACATGAAGGTTAAAAACAGACAGAAAACCAGCATTTACGCTGAAGCTCTCACTAACAAAATTCACATTATCCACCTAACTTCACATAATTTTAGCAGCACCTGTATAACATGCTTTTTGCATCTAGACCTTAAAACTCCCCAGAGAAGAGATGAGTATCGTTGTTATTTCCACATGAGAGTGCACCAACCGGATCCCTGGAAGGCTGCATGCGTTTCCGGAGCCCCAGCGGTACTCACTGGGACACCTTTCCCTCCACAAAGCCTGCAGCTCACCCCTTAGGATCTGCAGCAGGGAATAAAAGATCTGTCATTACGGTCTTCTCTAAAAGGCCCTACTTTAAATCTGGAGTAGCTCCACAGGTGTAAAAGCTAGCTTGAATTAATTTACGCTCCCACGAACGCAGGTAGAATTAAACTCTCGCTGACCCCTGCAGGGCCCAAGCAGGAGATGAAGACTCTCTGGTATCACAACTAATACTGACGCTGCACAAGGCAGCTACGTTACAGCAGAATAAAGACTGATATTTGGTGACTTTAAAACCATCTTAAGGAGGGAGGAGGGAAGGAGATTGTTCTTTCGACAGGTTCTTAGAGGTGAGAACTCAGACAGCTACAGAAGAAGGTCTTGTTAAATCAGCGCAGCTCTGCCTAATGAATGAGAGCTAAGGAGTTTAATGACCGCTTAGCTCCTTGCGAGGCTCGCTTTCCTGCTAGGCTGACTCACAACAGCCATCCGCCAGGAAGGGTGCTGCTGCGGGGACCATTACAATGAAACCATGGGATTCCCACAAACGATTTGCTCTGCGGGGAAATCCCGCTCTTGGAACTACTATTCTTTCCTGGAGCCTCGTTTCACTTTCCATTGCAAGAGCAGGGGCAACTTTTTTTCCTCTCAATTCCTTCGCTCAGACTCTGCCTGTGAAGATGGAGAGAAGGTGGCTGCAGAGGCGGCCATGGATGCTGTCGCTCTGCAGCACAGAAGCGTTCCTGTGCTGATAGACCTTTCTTTTCTGCCACTACAGCAATTTAGTTTTCACCACAGCGAATGTATAGGCTGGCTCCTGGAGACATTGAAGAGAGAAGAAAGGTAAATTTTCAGGTAATTCAGCTGAAAAAATGCAGGATTGGAACTGTGCAAATAGATTATTTCTGCTTGGATCAAACTTTCTTACTTTCCTCTCACTGAAAGAAACCAACCCAAAATTCACCTGGCTGCAAACATTCCTTTCAGCTCTTAGTGAAACACCTTGATCGCTCCTGAAAGAAAAGAAGGGCTGGATTCACAAAAGAAGAGGAAACAGTATCTCCTGTTTTCTCAGGAGCTCAGTCACTGGTGGACTAACTCCAGAATAATGGAAACTCAGGTTTAAAGCCCTTCTCATTTCTCTGGGGTTTTCCCCCACTTCTCTCATCACAGAATCATATAATTGCTGAGGTTGGAAGAGACTTTAAGATCATCAAGTTCAACCATTAACCTACCCTGACAAAACCACTTCTAAACCATGTCCGTAAGTACCACATCTACTCTTTTTTTAAGCACCTCCAGGGATGGTGAATCCACCACCTCCCTGGGCAGCTTATTCCAATGTTTAATAACCCTTTCAGTGAAAAAATTTTTCCTAATATCCAATCTACCATCTTCGTGCCTTAACCACTATGCTGTAAGGTATTCTGAAAGTGTGCGAGCTTCATTACATTTTGTACCACTCTGTAAAAATACATTTTTTTTTATTTTTATTTTTAAAAACTAATTAAAAAACACTTATATGAGTAAAATGAAGAAAATTGTTTGGCTTCCAGGTCTATTACCTGTGGCCTAAGGCTGCATAGTTTGGAGGAGCAGGGGTTTTGTAGTTTGCGGGTTTTTTTTTCTGGAGGTTGTGATTGTTATTACCAGGATCATTACGGCATGTGCTAGTGTGACCTGCTACAGAGGTATAGTCAGGCTTTCTTGTCACCTACCTGCTGGAGTGCAGGCACTGAAATACAGTCGTCCCATCACCCACAAAAGGACACCGGGGCAGAGCACCACACGCCGCCGTTGTTTTGTGACTGGTTTGCGCAAAGCACAACAGCTCAGGAGGGGGAGAGTGGGGCAGTCCCGCTCGGGTGGCTCTGCAGCTGTAACCCACTGGTAAAGACAAGCCTGGGAAATGGGTGACCAGCTTCAGCCTTTACACTGACTTAGGCAAAGGTGGAACGACAATGAGGGGCGTTTTATCAGATGGGGAGAACTCTCTTCAGATATCTCACAGAGTATTCCCGTGTCCCAGACAAATGGGGCATTTCTTCTTGCTCTGGTTCCAGCCATATGGATGGACAACCACACTGTGCTAGACAGTCCTTCTTCATCTCCTCACTTTTTCTTGTGGTTCATTTAGACTTCTGAACTAAGAAGAGACGTGATTAATGACCACTATGTCTGTGTTGACTACCTCGTTCCTCCAGATGGTATTGTCTGGACATCTTGGCTCCAAGAGCAGGGTGGCTCAGTTGCCTCCCAATATCTTGATCATAAACAGTTTGTGCCGCGCATGTTCTCTAGTGGACCACTTACTGACAAGACTGCACGATTATTAAGAACCTTGCTGTAACAGAGTGAGTAGCTTCAGCGATGATGGCATTTTACCCAGTGTCTGATGGACCCAGACACCCCTGAGCTACCCAGTAGGATATATCCTTGTAGCTATAGAATTAGACTGGATATAGAAATACACGTGTGTAATGAGACTTCCTATTGTACAGTCCTTTCAATGCTTAAGAGGCTTGTTCAAATACCTTTTTTTTTTTTTTCCCTAAAGATTCCAATTACAAGGGTACAGAATATGGAAAAGATGCAAAATATACTCATGCTTTTAGCTGAAGACAAAAGTGGCTTATAAAAAACAAAATGTGGCAGGAAGCACTGACAACCATGCAATTTGAGCATTGTACAGGAGTGCCAGCAGCAGCAGTATAATTGTTTTTTCCAGTTTTTGTTTGGTCCCCATGCTGGCTCACGGTGTTAATCTCCATATGACTTTTTTCTGAATTCAAGTAAATAAAAGAAAAACAAGGCTCCGGATGTACACACTGGTTTTACTTGTTTCTTTGTCTAAATGCAAGAGGAGGATGGGTTATGGAGTGATATGTAATACACTGAAAGTTGATCTGAAGCTATTTTGCTACTACTTGCTGGTAGGGGAAGAGAATGTCACTCACAGTTCCTTGGTTAGGAAAGTAAAAACAATTAAAAACCATACTAAAAGAAATCTTTCTTTTCCACCAGATAGCCCAAATTTTGCTGAATGCTAACAACATTTTCATTTTGATAAACAGAGTATGGCTTTTGATTGTTTTAGTCACAGCAATTGAAATTAAGAGAAATTATAGAATCATAGAATCATAGAATCAGTGAGGTTGGAAGGGACCTTTAAGATCATCAAGTCCAACCATTAACCTACCCTGATAAAAACACCACCACTCCTAAACCATGTCCCTAAGCACCTCATCTACCCTTTTCTTAAACACCCTTTTCTACCCTTTTCTTCTATAATGTTTCACTTTTTAATTTGTTAGAGGTAAGTGCATTTTTTCCCTTGCAGATGTCTTCCTTTCCATTTCTTCATCCCCCCCCCCCTTTTTGTCCTATTTTCATGAACTACAAAACCTAATTAACTCATTATTATCAGTTTAAGTTTCATATTCATACAGTTTTTCTATTCTTTATGATTCCTGGGAGACTGAAGCTGAAAACCAGTCAGTTAGTTCCAATGTGTCTGTGTCTATATTAATATGCCTCAATTCCAGAGGCTAAGCGCTGTAATCAAGCTCCACATCCAAATTTTACAGCTTACATTGCAGCCAGCCTATCTAACCAGTAAGTGATATTTCTAACACCAACAATCCCCCTTGACGCTCTCTCTGAATGTTAAATCATTGACAACTCTTGATGACTTTCACTTAAAAGCAGAAGAATTAAAGGTAATTAAAATAGCAAGCCCTTAGAGAAAAATGGTGACCACAATGTTTGCTAGAACATCAATTGTAAAACCATCCTATATGTGGCCGCTTTCTTTTGCTGGCTGCCCTAGTGCCACACTCATGAGGATGGAGACAGGGATCAGGGGAAGAGATTAATTTGCAAGTTCTCTTGGCTTATAGGAAACAAAACAGCGGTGGCTATTTGCCTGCCTGTCATATGAACAAAATTTGGTCAAGAGATGTTCATCATGAGGACTTGACTTCTGGCTATTTTTTGTGTCCATGTGGAACTATACAGCATGCCAGGTGTTTGGTTTTGAGTCCAGCGTTCCCAGAAAGCCAAGGCTTGAGCACTGGAGATAAACAAATAGTTCCTCACACACTGGTCATAAACAATTTTAATGATGATATAGATATGGACTTTGAAGGCCGAACCAGAGACTAGTACAGAAATGTTTAGAAAAGAATCCTCCTTTGAATAGTGGACAGTTCCAACTGAACTAAGAACAAACCAGAAGTATTTTGAGATCTGCTGAGTGTTTTGTACCATTAGACTTCAAAGATGGGGGCAGCACACCGACTTATTTTGAGTTAGATTTACCTTAATTTCTGCATAAAGTTCGAAACAAGACCATAAGAATATTTTTCCTTGAACTTTTTTTTCTCTCCTTGACTCCACATCAAATTTAGGGGGGAGTTCGCAGATAGCTTTGGTTGCTTCCTACCTCAATTTTAGTGACCATAAAAAAGGGATGGAGATCCGAAGGGTCTCTCATGAGGGTTTTGAAGATGCTCTGTAAATCCTGCAATGTTTCTTTTGCTTAGTCCACTGCTTCCACTGATTTTTGAGAAACTGTTTTTTTAAAAGGAACTCTGCCACCAGAGATATTCTCAATTCAATGAGAAAATAAATCAACTATAAAAACATTTCTTAAATATGAGTCATTATACACAGACAGCTGTCAGTGTGAGTTTGTTGCCGTCAATTAGGATGCGGAGACTGCACCTCACCATCTGAACGCATGAAACTCACAAACTCAACAAGAGCCAGCTTCTATTAAATATTTTACAACTTTTACAATGTAACATTTGGGTTAAACTACTGTTCGGTTAGCCAGATTTTATAGAATTCACCTTGCAGCACTTATGAATGCCTGTCTCTAAGATGGACTTTCAACATTGTCATAAAGTAATTTTTTCATTAAATTTGGATAACTGAACAGTTTGGGGACTGTTTCTGAATGCGATGCTGCATTTTTTTTTTCCTGTCTCAACATTGGGCTGGTGAGATGCTGCTCCATTGCCAGTTAGAGACACAACCAGCTGCAAGCATATGAAAAAGGTTATGTGAAAATTCTTAAAGCAAGGAGCTGAAATTCGCGAGGAAGACCGTGATTACACACATCCCTCATGGCATCCAAATAAAAATGAACATACAAGAATAAAAGACTCTTCTTCATTAATATTCCTGCTTTGACTTCCACATCAACTACTGGAGAACAGCTCCATCTGCCAGGTGAACATGTACTGCCTTTTATTCGCTTTAGAAATCCTGTCTGCCATCGCTCCTGTACGGTGGAAAAATCAGAGTAATCTGCACTGTATGTGATCATATGGGTCTCTCGTTTTCCACCCTGGTGTCTCTTCCCAGATGGAAATGCTGATCTCAAGACTGGGATTCCTGCTGCCCTTCTCTACATATTCTATCGCCCTGTCTACGATGGACCTAGACGAGGTAGCCAAATGGTGTCCAAGGTACAAGCACACCTGTAGTTTGCAGAGCAGCAAAATGATGGCTTCTTTCTTGTTCTCAGCTCCTTTCGTAGTAATTGCTAACTTTCCATTTACCTTCTGAGTACTCAACTGACATGAACTAGTCACCAGAGTCATCTTTCACATGCGATCGCTTGTCTAAAGGTTGCAGACCCTTCACCTTGGAGAACAGAATGGCGAGTTGCCAGAAAGCACGGCAATTCAGAGTACGTAGGCCTAATGAATTTGAACTGAGCAGAACAGAGAAATCCTGTAAGGCTTCAAACATGGGAAGTATGGATCTACGATACCCACTGAAAAATTTTGACTCCAATTTTACAATGCCATTACCAATTTTAGGTGAAATTAACCTCCTCAGGTATAAAGGTTTGCATACTGGGGTGAACAAATAGAGATCCAGTAGGAAAAGAGTTCAGCGTGATCTCCTCCCAGGTAGGTGCAACTTGGCAAATCCCGGAGATCTGGCAGCGACTGCACCGGGGGGCAAAAGATTGGTGGACTAAGACCAATTCTGGCCCAGCGTCGTAAAGAATCCTTTACTGCTGATAAACCAGAGGATGTGTTTAATGAAGTAGAGGCCACAAGATGACAGGAGTGTTGGAAACGGGTGGAGAGGAATCAGCGGATCACAGGCAGAGTTGGCAGGCGAGGCGGCTGGCCGTCAGCCGGGGGAAATAGAGTGGAGCTGAGCCTCGGCCGTGGCCAGCTGGTGAGAACAGAAAGGGAGCACAAGGAAGTAGTAAAACCACAAGCTCAGGCAGGACAGAGTGTGTTGTAGGAACCCAAGTTACTCCTGAAGCAATAAACCTTGAGGAAAAATAACCAGCCCCGCCAGCACCGTACGTTATGGTAAGATGGTGAGATACAGAAACTCCCTTGGCCTCCAAGTCCTGTAAGCAAGTGCAGAGAAGTGAAAGCTTCTCCAGGAACACAGGCCAGACATGAAACGAGAGAGGGAAAACAAAAGGCTTTTACAGAAGGACTCCAGGTCTGAATTTTGCATTTTGCATTTTATCATCAGTTACAAAAAGTGGATTTCAAGTTCTGCTGAAGAAATAGCAGTGTGCATCAGCATGAACAGCCAGGCATCTAAGAAACGATTGTATCTTCCTTTACAATGCAAAGTTCCAGTCCCTCCCTCCATGTTTTTTCTCAGTAGCCTGCTACCAAAATGACTAAAAATGACATAATTAAAAACTTCAGATTTTCCAGTATTTGTGCGCAAGCGCAGCTCTGCTGAAGCTGGCAGAAGCCTCTCCTGGCCAAGAATGAGGATACTTCAGATCCACGAATTCTTCCAAGTTTTTGGAAGATAGAATTAGTTCTTCCTTGGGAATGATATTCTCCTGGCTTGTGGGATTTCAGTATTTTAACTTTATAAAACGATGCCTCTTGTTGATTCCTGTTATTTAACTGAAGGAATCCGCATGCTCTAATCTTGCTTTTTTACCAGTTTGAAGAGAAGGGGTGGCAGGGTGTGTGTGTGTGTGTGCCTGTGGATGCATGAAACAAAATGGATTATGAATTTGAAAATTGCCAATTATGTTGCATCACACAGCTCAGAGCGCTGGCACAATGATGAACCACAATCCAGATTTTTCAGCTTAAATGGCTTTACATTCAAGCAAGCAAATTAACCATAAAATAAAGGGGGGGGTTACAAAATATCCCAAGAAAGAATAAACTGCAGATAATAAGCACCAATCTGGTGTTGAATGCAGCCCAAGATACCAATTGTTTTAAGTCACGACAAAGACAGCTGAATGCTCATCTTGTGGATATAGAGCATGGATGATTGCTTGCCATGAGTATCTTCTCTCACAAATAACAGTTTTTTCGCTCTTAATTTTCTGCTAAATTGGAAGCTAACTGCTTCCCACATTGTCGTCGGAGCACCTGCAGCTGTGCTGGATTTCTGCGCACCATTTCTTTTAGGTAAAACAGCACTCCACTTCCTTGAGCTCATCATTATGTTTATGTCTTCCTTTCATTGCACTGCCGCACTAATGATTCAGGCAGGCTGGTCAGTCATTAAGTGACAAGCAAATGATACCATATGCAACGTGTGACTAATCGGTCTGAACAAATGAAATCACAGACTTGCTTTTCCCATCATTCATTTCACAAACAGTAGCAATGTGGTGCACAGCAGGTAGTTCAGTTAAAACCAGCCTTGTAAAACAAATTTCCTGCAGCCGCTTAAGTGCGCTGTGACGGATTCGATGCTTTAGCGCGTAGATGATGCCCAGGGGAACTAAGGATGGTTTGGGCGAAGGGAAGTAGGGAGGAGGAGAAATGCTCGGTACATACATTACAGTAATTAAAGGTTTAGTTACCTTATTGGTTTGGGTATTTTGTTTGTATGGATCACAGAAATTACTACTGGATTACCGAGCCCAAAACATACATAACGTACACAATGCTTATCAAGACAGAATACACGGCTCTTTAACTAAAGTTCCCCAAAGATGCATATTTTATGCAGATCTAAGCAAATTATCGCTGATAGCTATAGTGGGAAGACATTCATATGCAAAAGTAGAACTTAAATCTTTGTTTTCTCTGTGCCCCAAACGTTTTTCATTGATTTTAATGAGATATTTTTCTCGGCAATACCGGCATTAAAATATTTAGTATTTAAAGTATTTAACACTTGCATTAAAAAAATAGTACAAAAATTAGCTGCTTACACCCAGGAAAGTCAAAGGTACAAAAATAATTTCATCTGTTATCACTAAATTTTGCTAATATTAAAATAAAGGCCCTGAGTAGCTAAAGCCATTTCCTAACTGGCTAGTTGAACTGTTTGACTTTTGTCGTGGTTATATGCTAGCCCAGGTTACTTGCTGTTCATATCTCATAGAGAGGTAATAAAAAAAACTTCTGAGTTTATCATATTAACTTCTTCAGCCTTCTGTCCTAAAAGATGAGGTTCTTCCAGGCCTTCACTGAAAACTATTTTTCAGAGCCGAAAGGTCCACAAGAATAAAAAGATCTTAAACTAATCTAATTTTTTAAGGTACGTAAATGAAGAAAATCCAAAAGCATCATAAAAGGCAGAACATAGATGCATTCACTTAACCCAAACTGAGATTTTGAGAAGTTACAATCATAGTTAATGAGGAGACACAAGAAGAATTTCTTCAGTTGCTCATATACCAAAGTTACGAGCCTAGATAAGACAGAACTGGACTCATTCATCTCCCAGCATAAATGTCATCCCATAGGTATTTCTCAAACCTCGTGGAAATACTTGCATAATTAGAATGTAAAAACCAATTCTTAACAAGGGTCAAACAGTCAAAGGGGACCCCTCTTTTGGCCTTCTGTGTCAAAGTAGCTTTACAGGTTTCTGAGTCCTTGACAATTCAGGGGGAGAGGATCATGAATACTTACAGATCAACCACCTAACAAATAAAAACACAAAGCAGGAGCAGGTGGTACTTTTTGCCTATCGTAGTGGATGACCACCACCCACGGCATCCTTCTGTGACAAAGACAGTGCAAAGTTGTGCCCATGGACACAGAGCAGATTGAGCGGTTCGCGAAACAGGCGCAAGCAAGGAGTATGCATTTGTACTTATAAATCCGGAAACAAAATATGCAGCATGTCTTTACCGAATGAGGATCTGTTCTGGCAAAACACTAACTTAGGATAAAAGCTTGGAGTCCTGGGGACAGTGAAAATGTCCATGTCTTCTCAGCATACTGCCATTTGCAAAAGGCTAACGTGACCCGTGTGTGCACCAAGAAGGGGCTGTCACACAGCTGTAGAGGCATTATATTCTGTTTTTCTTACTGAAACACTGCCGACAGTTCTTTTACAATTCAGGACCTGCATCGATGCATTCATAACGGTCAAACGAGCACCCTGCAGTCAAACCTGCCAGAAAACACCATCTACATGTTCAAAGAGCAAAGCAGATAAAAACTTAATGTGTTACTTAACAAAACTTGTAACTACCTATAGAAGAACTACAAGAACAGCCCAAACAGATCAAAGCAAACATCAGTTCAGCTAAATATCATCACTCCAACAGCACCAGACGTGGATGCCTGGAAAAGAGGGTATGAGGACAGCACAAATTTATGGTATTTCTCTCTAAAGTCTCCTACACCCAAAACATTTTTAGTTCAGGGACTTTTCTGAGCCTCATTTAGTTTCTATGCATTTCCACGGATTTCTCTCTCATGAATGTATTCAACTGCAGAACAGTGGTAATAAACTAGCAATCAAAGACAACAATAAGATCTAAAAGCTGGAAGCTCAGCACATTTAGAGTATGGATTTTGCAGTTGGGATAACTAACAATTGGAATGATGTAATGAGGATTGTGGACCACTAACAAAAATTACATCAATTTGACTAATTAATTTCTGCAAAAACTTACAGAGGGCTGTTTAGGTGACCAATACGCCATGTACTCTTCCAGATGTCAGATACAATCAACAGAAAATTCAGCCAATGACCTTTTAATCGATTAATTTTACAGTTGTGGGATACCTTGCTACTAATGTTCTACATAAATTTAAAACACTACGCCTTCAGTGGCATAAAATATTGCATGCCTAAGAATAGGAAAGGACTTCTTTGTTGATATCACGTAGTGGCTTACTGCATTATTATAACCTGAGTGGTCTCCACATGAGCTAAAGACATACTGATTTGGTCCTGTTTATTAATGTCACTCTAGTAGTGCAATTTCAAACATTTTTGCAATAGTTTGGTTTTTTTCCCAGGGTTGCTGTTCATTGTTTAAGTCCTTGCGTCAGGGACGAAAAAACACATTGCATGTTTCTACTGTATTTTTTGCCTTATCATGCCATAACCCAGAAGCTTCCGGCACACTCAGGTCCTTAAAGAAAATAAAGGTGTGAGTATCTCGATTGCAACAAATAAGGGATTTCTTAGGGGGCCGCATGCCATTCAATATAATTTAGTGCTTATCTGAGTACATGTTTATCCAGGCATTTATTGATACCAAGTACAGATTTACAGAGCATCCCAGGAAGTTGCAGGACACACTAATGATGTACCTTTTCCATATCCTGGAGCTCTGAAGAATCTTTTTAATCTTTTATAGAGTAGAACTAAAGAAAAAAGAATGGTAAAATGGGATAACACAAGGTTAAAATAATTTTAAAAACCTTCCTAGCTATTGCAAACTAAAAATCAATTCGTAGTGACTTCTGTTTCTCTCTCTTTTATTTTAAATACTGCCATTGAAAAAAGAATTACAAAGGAAGATGCCCCCCATGGCTTTCTGTCAGACACTATCTTATTTGTATATACTTTTTGTGGTTTAATTACTCCCTTTGTTGTTTTTTTCCCCTTGGTTAAAGAACAAGTCTCCAGATTGTTCTGTGATCTTTGTATCTATGCAGATTAGATTTGGAAATTAAGGAAACTTGCATCAGCTACATAATTAAGCGCATAAAGAGGTCTGACACAGTTTCTTGTTGGTTTGTTTTTTTTTTTTTTATTACTAACAAACTCATATAATATGAAACATTTTGGGGGTTTTAGGGTTTAAAGAAACATTTTCTGGGGAAACCCTACAAACATCAGGTTGTACGAGTAAGTAATAAATTGCCGTTTTAGTAGAAAAGCTTTCAGCCTTTCCAGCCCCACACCTCCTGTCCATTTAGCATTGTGCCTTCGGCCCTCCCACCTACTTTAATGAAATATACAGCTGTCTTTACTTATGGCCAGTTTTGTACAAGAATCCCTGGAGTGTGCTGTACAAAACTGAGGTTAAAAGCAAGAAGG
Source organism: Vanellus vanellus (assembly GCF_965231255.1). Taxonomy (NCBI): domain Eukaryota; kingdom Metazoa; phylum Chordata; class Aves; order Charadriiformes; family Charadriidae; genus Vanellus; species Vanellus vanellus. The sequence continues at coordinate 36,151,833 of NC_138906.1, forward strand.
TTGAAAAAGGCACAAAAGAGATGGTACACCTGGGACCATGAATTTCACGTCGCTTGTTCCCAACTGTTATGAAGCTTTTCAGCCCCCCCAGAGGTTTTTCGGAGGATTTCAATGCAGAGCTGCTATGGTACAGTTTGTCAGAGTTACTAATGCACTAATCCTGCAAACAGCTAAGAGGGGAAGTCACAGGTTATTTGACTTGCCTCTCTTAATGTATGCTGTCTGTCTATGCAAGGAGGTCCAAGGATGAAAGTCAGCCTGGCCAACAGTGAAGACATCCTCCTCTTATGACGAGTTCAGCGGGAAGTTTGGCATGTGCCTCTTTCAGCCAGCCAAAACAGGGCTTGGGTGAAACGATGCCTTGCCCAAAATCATTATAAACAGGACTTGTTCGCAATTCTAGGAAGGATTGTACAAAAAACGTCCCCAGATTCTCAGTGGAAATGGAAATGAAAACCTGGTATTCCCAACCCATTGCCCACTTTGATCACAGGCTACATAGGACACAACCTGGGTCCCTACAAAGGAAATGGATTTCGAGGCCAGCGGCACCTGAATGAGTCTGTAACTAGCCAACACAGCCAAACTTTGCTTACTTTTCCCACCGTGAAAGCACCATGCATTCTGCTCTGCTCACACTCTAACTTAGGGCTCTTTCACTAAATAGATGCTGAAAAGCTGTTTTTTCATACCAGAGCTCAGAAGGGACAGTTGTTTGTGTGAATACAGCTTAGGCAGCTGTCAGAGCCCAAATTCCTGTCCAAGGAGCCCCTTGAGCCCAGGAACCTCACAGGGGAGGCAACAGAAAGGAAAAGCAGAAATATTTTAGACTGAAATCCTGGGAAGACCGTTTCACCATCTGACGTACAGCTCACATTTCTTCCACTCCCTCACTGTGCCAGATGTCTCACCGTCATATTTCTAAACCACTAGTAAAAGGTTCAGCACTGTACCAAAGAGATATACTTTCACCAGGGCTGTCATTTGAGAAGAAAAAGGGAATGTCTCCACAAATGCACTTCCATGAGGGTCACGTGGAGCTTTATCATTTCACAGTTTCCTTGTGAAGTGCTACATGAATTTTGAAAGGCTCAAAACATGCTTTGAGAAATTAATAAAAATTAATTTGTAAGTACATTTGTATTTATTTTCCCTCCTAGAAACTGCCTTCTGGCTTTGACTTCTATTGGGAAAGTCCTGAGATTTAAAGTGCGTGCGGGGTCATTTCAGTCTTAAAGACAACTTCAAATGCATATACAAAGAATGTAAGCTTCCTGCCGGCTGTCTGGAGGAAGACCGAGTTCCTCACCCATCCCTTATGCCACTACTTCTCACTCTCGTCAGGCTCTTTTCAGCATTCTTATTTCTCTTAAGTTCTCCCTGTGTTACCAGTGTCTCACATTGTCAACCCTCCAATTGACTCATCTATTTTCTTCAGTCAGTGTGCCACCCGCAGTTCTCCAAATCCTCTTCACACCCTCATGTATCCTCCGGCCTTGGGTTTCCCAAGGCATTTTAGCCTGGTTGGCTAAAGAAAGGAGACGGCTGTAATCATATAATCGATTTACCGCTCAATCTCCCAATCTTAACTCATTAATTCTTCAGTGCAATTGAACTTGACATATAAATTTCTCATAGTTTTTCTGAAAAGTTGCAGCTGGAGAGAAGGGAGAGACCCAAGTTAGCATCTTTCCTCTTCCCCCGAAAAACTGTTGAGTGGTGTCCACCCCGTTGTCCATTGGGTTTGTCCTAGCCGGAGTCCAGCCTGGACAGCATGTGCCCATCTAGGGATAAGTCATGACGGACGTAGCCTGATGGCCATCGGCAAAGAGCTGAGTGTGCTGAGCACTGGGAGAGGCTGGCGGGGGGGAGAATCGGGGCCAAGGATGGAGGGGAGAGAGGTTGAGAATGAAATGGTATACAGGGGGAAGAAGAAGGCTCCATTGTAGTGGACATGAAGGGATTGAAAGTATAGACATTAACATATAAATTGCCAATTTAATTAACTGAAAAACAGGTTTCATTAATTTCACTGTTCACAGAACAATGTGTTTTACAAAGAAATTAGTATTTAGCATCTCAGTGGTTTTATAATGGTGGGTTGGGAAGAAATGGAAAGAAGTGGATTTTACCCAAAATAATTGTATTTTGCTAATGCAAACCTGACTTCAGCCTTGTTGGCAATGTGGAAATTTACAGCCACAGTTATTAAGGAAAATACAACCTCACGCAGAAAATGCGGGTAAAAGGTAGCACTGCCGCCTAGCTTTAACCCAAATAGTCCGTACAGTAGCTATTTTGTTAAAAGGAAACTCGCGGAAGCCGGAACAAGAAAATCAGCCGGAAAGTTTTGAAAAAAGCTGCAGAAAGTGGTTGTGATCCTGATGCACTCCCACAGAACATCTTGAAATCTCTTTGTGAAAACCTGCTGTGTCAGGCAGGCGTGAGGGGCACCACCACACAGGTGGGGAAGGAAAAGAAAAAAACAGTAAGAGGAAAACAAACAACTCTTCCTCTGTTGCTCTCCTTCCCCAAAGGCAGGGGAAGGGCGTCCAGAGGGCTGCCCTTATGGCTGGGGCGGATGGGATGTACGCAGCCCCACTGCGTGATTCGGCGCAGAGAGCGCTCTCTGCATCAGTCACAGCTCAAAGGGGTAGATAATCCCGGGAGTTTTGACTTTCTGGTTTACTGGTAGGTACTCTAATTTGTAGAATCGATACTGTTCTTTAGCAAACTTGCTGTGCTGTCTAACAAATCAGTTCCTGGCACTTTAAAAAAAAAAAAAAAAAAAAAGCAAGCACTTGTTTAATTTTATTCTTTTTTCCCTTGAAGGTGTATGCATGTGTATATATAGCACATGCATCTATATGAAATTCAGGGTTTTGTATCATAGCATCTAATTAACAAAATTCAATCATCTCTGTACAAAACAGCCATAATTTTACCTAAATACTGCTGCATCTTCCTGCTGCTGGTGTGTGACATTTGTAGAGAGAAGCAGGTCAGATCTGAAAGCAAGTAACAGGTTTTGTGGTGTTTTAAGTATGGAAAATAAACTAGAAGCAGCAGTTCGATTTTCAGAGTTGTCTGCAAACACTGCCCTGCCAAACTGCACGGAAATGGGCAGAAGGTTTGACATGCAATTCTAAAAGGAAAATCCCCTCCAAAAATCAGAGATGGCAGCAAAATATCTTTTCATTTCCTCCTCCTTAAAAAAAAATGTAAATAAAAAAAAAATACCCTCTCTTCTTTTCCTCTCCTGACACCCTTTAATTAATGCTCTTTTTTTGGTGACACTGCACACTATAGGTTGTGTGGCTGAGTGGATGCCTACCCCTGCGGAGCGATGAGGCACCCCGCGGAGCACCAACAAAAAGCCCCAGCGTCTGACCCGGCTGGGCTCCTATGAATAGCTCGCCCTTTCTTTATTAAGATAAGAGATGTGCAAGGATTAGGAGAGAGAGGACAGCTACATCTCGGCGTAAATATAGCATTTCTCAGGGAAATTTCAGACTGCGATGGACATTGCTTAGCCCCCAAAAGGGATTTTATTCTTGTCTGCAAGGCAGCACGCAATGTCGCTAATATTTCTTAACAAGGGCCACCACTGCTTCAAAACAAAACGAACAGAAGACGCTGGAAAAGCCTTCAGGCTGCTGGCTGAGGCCAAGGAGGTGTGGGACCTGCTGCCCAGGACCTTGCCTACCCTCAGGACTGGTCTAGCACCCACCGCTGGTCGTGGGAATCCAGGAACCTTGGAGGCAATGGGCCGGCACGTGGGCTGTGTAGCCAGGGGGTGGGAAGAGGCTAAGTTTCAAAAACTAAATTTCTGCATTAAAAAGGTAAAATTCAAAAGAATTGAGACACAGATGTGTCACTGATGTCAACAGAGACTTGGCCAGCAACTTCACTCACCTACATAAATTTATATGGATTGGTGCTTAAAGTTAACGCTGCATTAAATTTCAGATAGCAGCCACTGCGCTATGTCCTGACATTTCATCTGATATGCCGAACGTGACATACCATCCAGATAATGCTTTCTTCTCAGTTTTCTTTCAGTTTAATCCTCATCGTACCTGGTACCCTCAAGGGAGGGCAGATCACAGATATGGAGCTAAAATCTGATTAATGCTGCCTAATGCATGAAGCGACGCTTGTTTACCTGGTGCACGATGGTGCAGAGCTTTTAAGAATTCTAATATATATGAATCAAGTCATTAAATAATCTACGTTTTAATTATGCAAGTCTGTCAGTTGCAGAAGGATTATTTGGAAAGTAATCAGAAAAAAAAAAAATCTGAACTAGCACTGCTGTAGTCAGTCAAGTTAACCCCCCAAAAAATTCCTGAGGATGTATGGTGTGGAGAGGAGCTTGAGTTCTTAGTTTTGCTCTCTTAAAAATCAGGAAGCGCTGCCTGCCTTGCAAGAAGTCTTAGGGAGTCTGGTCTAAACCTTCTGACAAGTTTCAGATGGAAGAAATGGTGTTAACAGAGCAGAGCCACCCCTGCCGCTCTGACGCCTACCCAGCCTGCGTGCTGGAGGAGCCGCGGGGTAAGGATCGTGTACGCAGAATTATACACCCTACATTCCCATTATACAACCACCTCGTATTGTACCCTAGGGTGTATTCACCCTGTAACATCCCGTAGGTAGCTGTTAAACTATTAAAACCTTGGTTTAACCTCATGATACCCGATAACTACTGCACCAAATGTGAAGGAATCTGGATGTTTTCCACTCTTAAACAGAGCTCGTCATGCTCCTTTCAGTAACCCGGCAAAGTGGCTAAGTGGCAGTTATGGACTTGCATGTTGCCTTCCCAGAAAGCAGAGGCTGCAGAGGATTATTTCAGGATGCAGCACGGCTGCTGAAGGACTGACCTGCCGTAAAGACGCTGGTCTGAGGCTCCGGGTGCAGAAGTTCGACTCCCAGCTCTGTCGTACCCTGCAAGAGTGATTTGAGGCACATCAGCTAAAACTAGTGCCAGTAAAAATATCCTGGATGCTTAAAAGTTAGGGCTTGCCTCCAAAAATCAGTGCTGGCTGTCACCCTGGCCACCTATGCAGGGTGTCAGGAGACCCCAGGCACTGGGAAGGGCAGGTCCAGAGCAATGCAGATGCTGACCACATGCAGACCAGGAGGCAGAGGGCTCAGACATCCCGCTAAAGAGCAAATGCCACTGTCGCCCTGAATCCCCCACATCACCTGTACTCCTTTTTTTTTCAAATTAATAAACCTGATCCAGCTGTGTCGGTGCTCTCCATCTTGCATCTGCACAGTGAGAATATAGTGGCCAGAGGGATGAAATGGGTTTGGGTTGTGTCCTCCTCAGCAGGAAGGAGATCAAATCCATACCTGCCACCTCCTTACAACTTGCCTGGCCCGAGTGGGATGCTCCTCCGCCACTTCCCTCGACGTCAGAGGGAAAGACACGAGCTTTGACCTTGCAGTCCAAGCCCCTGGGCACCACCAGGAGCTGGGGAGTCCTGGAAGCTCGACCTGGTGTCCACAGGACTTCGTGCACCTCCAGCTGGAGTCACCGAACAAATGCAGCAAGAGCCCAGAGCACCGGGACCGAGCCCCAGGCTCCCCTTGCCCCCTCCCGATACACAGCCGAGAGCCTTACCAGGATGCAGAGTCTGGCTCCCTCTTGTGCTCTCTCCTTTTAACAAATTATTTTAGGAAATACGACGCAGTGGAATATTTTTAACGAGTGGTCTAAAAGCGCCCCTAAGGTAGGGCTGGGGCCCTCAGGCATGCTGCTGTGAACTTAAAGCCGTTTAGGTAAGGAACTCAACTTCCCACTTGTTTGGGTTAAGCATGCTTTTGGATAGGAAAAAAAGTGTTATAGGAACGCCAAAAAGGGTTTTCACATTTCTAATCTCTCTGCAGAAGACTTCCCATTCCTGTCAAGCTGCAGCTTGTGACCCGTCAGCCTGGGATGCATCTGCACAGCCCAGTAAGGAACACACTTCTCTGCAGAGATGCCTGCTTCAGAAGCTGCATGAGCAGCCCTCTGCCAGCATATAGGGTATAAATTTCCAAGGGCAGAAACTGAAATGATAGGACATGACACTTCTAGTGTTTTACAGAAGGTGTCATTGTTGCGCTGTCCTGTTTGACGAATTCCTCACCGGTATTCACCATACTGCAAGTCACTTCAGAAAATGAATATTTTTTTCTTTCTCATTTAGCTACAGTCTATCCCATATTAAGATTAAATATTTCCTCTTGCAGAATTTAACTATACATATAGACAAATATCGCAGGCTACTTCTCTGCTTCATTTCCTTGTAAAGAAGATTAATCAAGTGTGTGTAGTCTCACCAAACCTAACGTTAAATTTCTGGTAATAAAAGGAAACCTCTGCTTTAACCAGGTGCCAATAAAAAGCCTGTTGGAAAGAGTGTGACCCCCTCATTATAGCACGTTATCTGCGCTCTTTTGCCATGTCCAGCGTGCCTGTGTTTGGGAATGCTTGAATCATGACACGGGCGCTGCGAGTACAGAGGCTCCTGAGAACAAACGTGGTGCTGGGAACGTGTCTAGCAGCCATCAGGAACCTGCTGACAGGCTACACCTATTCAGAGACATCACACTGGTTATCACTAATACCCCAAATATCATGCCTCTCTGAAGAGCGCCCTACTTCTTGCTCACAGAATTAGAGCAGGGAAAATCGGTAAGGTATGAAAATAATGAGAGCCTAAAATAGCTTCTGCTGGGGTTCCTGAGGAATGGCCCAGGATGTCAAATGCCTGTGTCTTGCTGTGATGTTATACACTTCTAGTTTAATCATCACAACCCAGAGTCATCCCCGCCACTAGCGTTGCTGTAGTTATATTTGACATGATACCTTTGTTCCAGCACTTTTGCTTCAAATGAGCTAAGATTATGATGATACCACTTCCCCAAATCAAATTCTGCCATAGACACTCGCCTCATCCACAAATGATTTTTGAGTCTCCACATACTTTCAGCAAAGCATATGTGAAGCCAGCCCATAGAAAGAAGAGCAGAATGAGGCGAGGACCACCTTTCCTGGTGAGAAATGGGCCATTCAATACCAAGATGCTGCTACTGAGTGGAGTAAGAGAAAATTCTGATCCAGCTCCCTGCCAAAACTACGATTACTCTTTCCTGCTTTGCAGCCACATTAAGGAAATTGTGCTGATCCACATGGTTTTCAGATGTGGAACTTACCCGAGATCTCCCAGGGATCGGACATATGCACCCATACCTTTTGAGGGCATCAAAATTCTCTATAATATGGTATGGCTCTCTCGCACTTGATAGGGGGGCTGAGTAATGACCAGGTATCATCCATTTTTGGAACTGCTCTTGGCAAGGTGAGAGCAGCTAAAATGCATTGCCAGCGCCAGGCTAGCAGTAGCCTCAGTGTATGTAGTCCTCTCTCAAGCATGGGACCCCCTGGGTGGCACCGTGAGACTTCTCATCCACTCGCCAGCTCTGAGCCCTAGCGGAGATGAGATTTTTTTCTGCCTTTCTGTTTCCTTTTTGTACAACACACACACCCCAACCCCACTTGCCAAATGTCAGTTCACATTACTGAGCTCGCTTCCGTGTTCTGTATTTGAAATCAAGACAGGAAATGTGATCCGATTCCTTCCCAACCTGCACCAGCTAGAAACATCTCTTTATCGATTAAAAGCCAAGCTAATATGTCTATTTAAATTGTCTTGGTTGGCCAAACAAGAGTGATGACCTCTGTGGCTCCTTTCTTTTGGGACTCCTAAAGCACTTTGCTTATACTCCTTAAGTGAGCTTCAGAAAAGATGCTGTAAGGTAGTCAAGTATTGGTCTTTACATTGTAAAACATCCAGCACAGAAACAGGAATGACATTCAACTTCTGTTCCCCTGAGCTGCTCTCTTCTCCGTACTGAAGCTAACGACCTAAAAAGCAAGGAAGCAAACAAAAATTACTCCACCATCCCCCAGTTAAATATCTAAAATGACACTGCTGCTTTACTGGTAGTAATCGGTTAGGAATGGGGCAGCAGTGACACTAGCATATCAGCGTCACATACAGAGCTCACAAATAGTCGGAGTCTCCTGCCTGAGACACTAAGAGGCAATTTACCCTCTTTGCAGGGTGTGCAAAAAGGCAGGACTGGAAAGAGGCAGGAGGAAAGGACTACGATGTGGAACAAAGGAACATCGACAGAAATTGCTTTCCTAGGGTGGTAAAAGCAGGAACTAGATTACGGCCCTGGATCAGTGCCTTGCTAGCACCACCAGACGTCAAACCTCCAGGATGAAAAGCAAGGTGTACCAATGGTACCTGGCCCAAACCTGCCCACGAGCTGATTCCTACAACCTGGGCAAGAGCTAACGTGCCTCAGGCAAGTGCTGGCTTCCTGCTGGCCACGGAGCACCACCGGGATGAGGAGCAGTGCTGCACACTCCTGTTCGACTCCCCCTCATCTCTCCCAGCTGCCCTCTGAGTTCCCTCACAGGCGTATAATTATTTCTGAGCCTTTCATTACTCTTCCAGGTATGTTCGAAAATGTCTCAAGTACCTAGAAAGCTAAAAAGGGATAAGACAGGGCAAGCCAATGAGGCAATTTTCTTTAGAAACAAAGTTAAAAATGCTTCTTCTTTCCCCTGAATTGTATCAGCAGCAAATTCTTGCTCCCACAAGTGACTGCTGGCGTAAATGAGAGCAAAACACAAAAGCAGAATTTAGTCTCATAGTTCCCTCATCTGTCAAACAACTGATGGTGCAATCCTGTGCACAAGACAGGACACAATTTTCTAAGTTATTATCTGGTTTTTGGTCACAGTATACTCTTGCCGACTTTCAGCCTGAGATACTGCAAACTAGGTGTCCTGGTTTGAGGTAAAACAGAACTAATTTTCTGTTCGGTAATTTTACTTTGCAGCTCAGCCTCTTCTAACTATGTGAACTCTTTGAAATTAACTGCATATTGTGCAGGCACTGTTGTCTCCAGCAGGGTCTCACCTCTTTTGCCTTCATTGACTTTTGTTCAGTGTATAATTGGTTTAGCGAGCAAGTGCGGGAGAAACACCAATGGTCTGGAAGTGCTCGAGGATGGGTGAAAAGCAATCTGGATGGTGTCCCAGCTCTCCATGACCTTGGCTAAGTCTCTCTGCCTCTCTCTTTCTGAAGTTTCTTCACCTGTGAAGCAGGGACAGCAACTCCTCTCTGCCTCATGGTGACTTTCATAGAATCATAGAATTGCTGAGGTTGGAAGGGACCTTTAAGATCATCAAGTCCAACCATTAACCTACCCTGACAAAAACCACTTCTAAACCATGCCCTTAAGTACCACATCTACCCTTTTGTTAAACACCTTCAGGGATGGTGAATCCACCACCTCCCCGGGCAGCCTATTCCAATGTTTAATAATCCTTTCAGTGAAAAAGTGTTTCCTAATATTCAATCTAAACCTCCCCTGACATAGTTTAAACCCATTTCCTCTCATCCTATCACTTGTCACCAGGGAGAAGTCAGCCCCCACCTCTCTACAACCTCCTTTCAGGTAGTTGTAGAGGGTGATAAGGTCTCCCCTCAGCCTCCTCTTCTCCAGGCTAATCAACCCCAGTCCCACAGTCATTCCTCATAAGATTTGTCCTCCAGACCCCTCACCAGCTTCACTGCCCTTCTCTGGACACGCTGCAACACCTCAATGTCCTTCTTGTAGTGAGGGGCCCAAAACTGAATGCAGTACCCAAGGTGGGGCCTCACCAGTGCCAAGTACAGGGGGATGATCACTTCCCTAGTTCTGCTCACCACACTATTCCTGATACAGGCCAGGATGCTGTTGGCCTTCTTGGCCACCTGGGCACACTGCTGGCTTATATTCATCCAGCTGTCCACCAACACCCCCAGGTCCTTTTCTGCCGGGCAGCTTTCCAGCCACTCCACCCCAATCCTGCAGTGCTGCATGGGGTTGTTGTGACCCAAGTGCAGGACCTGGCACTCGGCCTTGTTGAACCTCATACTATTGGCCTCGGCCCATCAGTCCAGTCTGTCCAGATCCCTCTGCAGAGCCATCCTACCCTCAAGCAGATCAACACACCCACCTAGTTTAGTGTCATCTGCAAACTTACTGAGGGTGCATCCGATCCCCTCATCCAGGTCACTGATAAAGATATTAAAGAGAACGGGCCCCAGCGCCAAGCCCTGGACTTGGGTTAGCATTTTCTATTTGCCATCAGATCCCTTTGAGTGTCACTAAATGAACAAGTTTTATTGAGATTTCTTTTAGCTGCGGTTCATAAGCACTCTTCTTCCGCAGTCCAGGGAAGAGCAAGTGTTAACAGTCCCTGTTATCACCCCAGACTTAACAGTGACTGTCACTGTGACCATAGTTGCAATATCACGGACACTACTCTCTGGGGAGACCTGTAATGAGCTGCACTCATTAGGCCCAGTGATAGGGTAAAGTACAATTGCCAGGCCATGCGTGTATCTCAAATATGAGGTTTATTATGTAGAGGAGGTTTGCCTTGGATAGGATCATTTCCCAGGTTCGTGATTTGGTTTGGTGTGCGGGCTCCAGAGCAGCTGCATCAATGCAGCAGTGGGAATCATTGATCGAGGCTCTTTCTAGTCCCAGCTCACAGCTGAAGTCAGCTCATCGTGAAAGTATTTCCTGAAATACTTCCATATCTGTTGTTTGGAGCCTTTTGCTGAGTATGCACAATTTATCAAACAGCCACAGCTCAAACAAATATTTGATTCTTTTGGATGCTTCTTCACAACTATATGATACATATCTGACAAATTCACAGCCCTCCTACTCTCTGAGTCACACCAAAATCTGATTAGTCTTGACTTTCCCCAGAGTCCCTACAGCCTGCAGCTGTCCCTCACCAGAGCAGACATGTTCAGCCTTTCTGAATTTTGCTCCTTTTAGCAGTCACTGGCTGATCAATCAGCAGCTTATGACACAGCTGACTTCCAAATGCTCCCATCTTATCCATTTGCAGCTTCCCTTGTGGCACCACGTGGCAGCTCCAGCTGGTTGGCCCCTGTGCTTGTGGGGGTACTGCGTTGTCCTGGTTTGAGCCACACAGGACTAATTTCTCTTCTAATACTTGGGAAGACCGCACTTTTAGAAGACTCCAGTGTCTGAATTCGTGAAAATATTTACCTTGTACCAGCTACGGTGTGTGGGTTTCAAGGTCTCAGTGTCTTCGAGCTTGCCAGGTGCAGGGATGAGGAGGAGCGAGACCTGAGCACTTGACCCAAGCTGGCCAACAGGATTATCTCAAACCATTCACTATAAATTAGAAAGTTTGCTGTGAAGTTCTCTCTCTCCCCTGATGGCTGCCATCCTGAGAACTTCATCCCCTGGTGCCAGACCTGTGAGGCCTTCCCTTCCTCCTGAAGCCGTAACACTCGCGGTGTCCAACATTTGCTGTCCACTGCTGGGAACGCAGTTTCCTACTGATATAGTTAGCTGAATATAATCTTTGCATATTCTGTATTGGTATCGGGATCAATATTGGTTCCTTAGTGCTATTAATGTTAATTATCTAATCTTACTCTATTAAATCTGTTTATGCTTCAACTCCTGGGTTTCCTTATTTTTTCCCCGATTCCCTTTCCCAGGTGGGGAGGGGTCATCAGGTGATAGCACGATTGTCTAAACGACAGTGAATAGTTACGGGTTTCTCAAACCATAACACGCAGATACTGGGAATTCAGGGTGGTGTGCCCAGGGTGAAGAGGATGTGATCCATGATGGCCCAGGGAGAGCAGACAGGTCCCAAAACACCTTCCCCAGGTGCAGTACAGTGCCCTGTGCCTGCTCTGGGGTACACAAGCCAGCCCACGAGCACAGCCTTGCCTCACGCCCTGGTGACAGCGGCATTTAAGAGCTCTAAACTCAGGAGCAACCTGTTTTCCTTTCATAGCGCAATTAATTCGCAGCACACGGTATTTGGCATCAAAGCCCAGCACTGCTACACAAAGCAGTTTAGTTCGCTCAGCTCTCCTCCTTATCAAACCTGGCTGAACTTAGCCGCAAACTATCGCCAAGACTGCCAGGAACACGTGTACAACGGCACCTTCCGGAGAAAACCTGCTCCTCGGGCTCACAAAACCACTCCTTTGATTAAACAGTGACATCAGCCTCACGCCCTTTACCCAGCAGGCAGGGGATTTGCTCGCTTTTGTCAAACATACCCAGACAACTCTGTGGCGTGTTTGGAGAAGCTGCCCCAGACCAAATGCTCACACTGCAGCCAACAGCTTTGGATGAGACGCTGACGCCGGGGGCTGCTGACAGATGAGAAGGCAGCGGTCTTTATTCCCATTAGCATCTGTCCTAAGTGAATGTGCACTCTCATCATAAAGCCTGAAAACTAAATCCATAGGGAAACACGCACAAAAAGGCTGAACAGATAATCCCATCAGTCCACTTAAACGGGAATCTGAGTCAACAAATCTAATAAACTGGGGTCAGCGGACCACGCAGATGACAGAGGAGCCTCTCACTGCTGCATTATAGCCTGCAGTCCCTTGAGGTCGCACAGGCAGTTTTGATGCAATAAACTGGTTCTCCAGGCACAGGATTTCACCACTAGATGTCAACGGCATCTGAGCTTTCGAAAGGGAAGATATTGCTAAGAGCAGGTTAGCTGCTGGCAAAGTTTATTCTAGCTGGCAGCAGCTTTTGCTGCCGCCAACCATAGCCAGCCAAGCCCTTTGCTTGGTCAAAAATGATGATGTGCTCTTTGAAGAGACACCCCCCATAAGAACACACGGCTCCCGCAGTTTCTTGTCTAGTTATTTCTGGGAAATGATACCTACCTTTGCCATGTTACTGTCTCTCAATATCCTCTGAAAACCTTAACATTTAGCCTAAGTCTTTCCTGATTTGCACTTGTACAAAGCCAGACCAGGTTCCCTGGCATCCCGCAAATTGCTCGGAGGAATAAATCAAGTTAGCAAAATGCACAAAATTAAATTTGATTGGCTAAACTACATTATACTCTTCAGCAGGAACTCTTATTTAAAAGTGAATTACCTCACTTAAAATGAAATAAACCTCATGAAATAAGCACTAAACAAGGGCGTCTAAATGTATTTTAGACACATGTGAATTTTCTTCAGATTTGCATGTTATTTTCCCCTAACAGTCCTCCCTTGTTCTGCCTCCGCTGTGTTGGACTTGTTCAAATCATTTCCAGTCCTGTATTATGCCTTTCTGCCAGCTCCTACTGTCACATGGTCATCTACTTCCAAAGTGGCCCCCAACCAACAACGTGCCGTGAAGCCGGAGCGTGCAGCTGTAGCCTCAAGCCAAGCTGTGGCCTCAAGCCGAGGTCAATGCCGACAGCTGGCATCAGCCCCAACAGTTTTCATCCCTGTGGGTGTGACAAGGCACCAACACCCAGCAGCCCGGCTTGGTCCTCTTCTGGTGCTGCACCATGACCAGGGGTGCTGGCCTTGTATGAAGCCCAGCATCAAGTAGCAGGAAAAGCAGTTTGAAGTTATTTGCTGCATCAAAGTGTTTCAAATTGGATTCAGCGAGTACGCAGCCTGTCTGACAGCAGACGTTTGAGCATCTGGAGTTTTTAAAACGGAAATCAACAGAAAGTTAACTTGACTTCACACAGTCTTTCTGAATGAAAGGCAGACACACCCTTATGACAGCAGCTGGCCTTGTTTTGATGGAAGTTTCTCCAAGCTGCTTGATGTAACTTGACGACTTCAAACTTTTGAGGGATTTGCAGCTGAAGGATTGTCACCTGGAGCTGATGAGTCACATTCCTCAGAAGATGCTTGTCTGTACCACAGTCACACCCACCGATGGGCACACTTGGCTGAGGGCAAGCCTACACAGGAGTCAAGCTCCCATGGCCTCAGTAACAGCTCAATTGCCTTTGAAGAGACACAAATCTCCGCCTAGTGTTCCAGAGAGCTCTCACAAGCATTTGTCAAAAGCCTGTATAACTAACCAGGGAGGCGCTTGATCTGGGGTTTGATCCCCAGATGGTGATCCTTTGTAATTTCTAGGTCTGAATCATCCCTGTTTACATTTGCTGGTAAATTCGCCTCCAGCAAAGCACAGGTCTGTGCTTTCAAGCCATCTGTCACAGCTGGCAGTACCTCTCTCAAGGGGCACTTCACCACTTAGGTTAAATGGGTGACTTCTGACAGTACCACTTCTCCCTGCTAAGTAATGCTCCCATCTAACCCTTTTCCCTGTGGAGGCAACTCCATGCTCAGCAAGGTCAATGGCAGGACTTTTCCTTTCCTTTTTTTTTTTTTTTTTTTAAAGTTGGGGTATTGGTTTGGTTTTTTGTTGTTGTTGTTGCATGGCCATTTACCTTACATCTAATTGTTGCAGTTACAAAGAGGCTCTTTGTCATCACTAACCTTTTTTTCTTTATAACCTTCCCTGGAGCCCTAGCAGTTGCTCCGAACCAGCTCTTCCTGCTGCGGCAGATAGGAAAGGGCTTGAACTGATGATAGTGACAGCAGGACACCAAGCCAAAAACTCAAGCTGCTCAGGTTTTAGAAGCCCTGACAACTTTCTGCAAGAAAACCTGTTCCAAAGACCACGCAATCTACAACCCACGTCCTTGCAGAAACCATCATTGAAGACCCACCTGTTGAAGGGAGGGTACCACAGTGGCTGTCCTTCAATGAGGTTTAGCTCATCTGGTTCTGCTTAAAGACATCCTTGCATCTCGCTCATATGCTTCTCTAAACTTACACCGCTGAATCCACATTTTCATGCCAAAAAAGGCAAAGTAAGTTTGGTTTTGCAATTGAATGTTATTCTCAACTAGGCTGATCCGCTATTTCTTAGCAACCTCAGGACTGCTCTGACTCCTTACTAAAGAGATGAGAGCTGAAACGTTACACAGAGGAACTAATGTCCGTAAAGAAGACCGTAAAGAGCAGTAAAGCCAGCCCACAGACAGAGAGCCCTTATTAGGAACCAGTCCTACTTAAGCACAACCAACTTAAAGCACTATCCACTTCTCCCTGCAGAGTAACAACTTAAGCAGGCAAATGTCCAGGTGCAAACAATGGACCCATGCAGAGAACAGAAAGGAACAGTTGGCCTCTCACCTGCTGAGTTTATGTGACCTGCAAATGGCCGCTCTCTTTCCTGACCCCAAAATGAAATTCTTCCTTGGTCTTAACTGCCTGGTTTCTCTACAATTGTTGAGTTTGTCTCAATGGGGAGGTAAGGGCAAGGACTGCCTCTACCCCGAGGATTCCCCCTGGGGAAGTGGGACCTGGAAAGGGTCAGCAGCACCCTTCAGAGCAAGCAAAGGTAGCTTCCCAAGGCTTTCAGGACAATGCCCCTGTCCCTCCTTCCATAGGCTGCCTGAGATAGAACAGGGATGGAAAAAAACACGCTGAAGCATGGCCAGTTCCCAAAATGCACGGAGTTGCAGAGTATGAGATGATCTATGCAAAGATCCTGGGGACTCCACAAATAAGTGGCAGTACAGACCTCCTGGGGGGACAAACAGCTGCAACTGCTTACCAGAAACATCACCCATTGCAATGGGGAATGAAAACTAAAAGAAGGTGTGCAGACTCTATCATTTGCCATTCCTTGACCTTTGAAAGGCTCTGAGGCTGGGCTAATGTGCAAGCACAGTTTTGCTAGGCTCTCTGGACCCTTACAAAGCTCTTGTGAAATCCACTGACCTTCCAGACAGGAGAGAATATGGAGGAAAACAGTTCTTTCCTTGCTTCAAGGATTATTCATTTGGTCCACCTCTACAGTCTTTCTCAGTTCTCCAGGTCTTATATTAACCGCACTGCGCAATTCTTTTAACTCTGATACAAATACAGGTATTTCACGGTATTATTGTAAGGCATGCATGTAGGGTGCCATCACACAACTCTGCAGTGTGAAATGGTGGTCATTGCAGGTGTACAGGCAGACAGAACTTAGAGGCAGAAGATGACTTACCTTCTTTGGGGTTTGCTGTGTGCGTAACTTGGCTGCCACCCCCATGGCAGAGGAGAGCAGGACTCCAGGGCAGATGCTCCGTGTGGCGTGACATCCTGCTGAGGTGTGAAACACAGCAGATATTTGGGAGGTTTGTTTTACAGGCTGGGTGGGTTTTTTTTCCACTGAGAAGAGGGAATCACCTCCACATAGGGTAGAGCAGTTACCCCCATGCAGGTCAGTCCCACTCTGCACAGAAGGCTGTGCTGGCCCCAGAGCAAACTGCCCCCACCTGCTGCCCCTCACCTTCACCCAGCTCCCGCGAGAATGGCTCATCACAGGCCTCTCTAACCACTTCAGTTAACATTCACAGAGTCCACTGAGCAGCTTAAATTGCAGGTCTTTGCCGATAAATCTCCTTTCGATTGACAGGAACGAGCCCTTGTCTGAATAGTATGGCAAGGTGGTCTGAAGGGACCACATCTGGAGTGCAGCAGGTTCTTCTTGTGGCTCTTCTAGCACAGGTGGAGCTGTAAGGCAGCTACCCTCAGATCTACGCCTTCCCATTTGCAAATCGTCTCGAAGGTATGGTCACTCTAGCTCCTGGTGATGACCTCCCAGCAAGGCTGATGGATGGAAGGAGAGCCCTTCAGTGCAAAGTGAGCTGCTTGCATGCAGCCACATGGGGCTTGAAGTAACCCAGCTAACTCACTGCAACAGGTGAGGAGATATTCCCTTGGTGTCCTTCTGGGCTATGCTGTGGAGAACAATGTTCTCCAATGAAGGGACAGTGATGAACAACTGGGAATGTCATTTTTTCAGCTTGCACAGCTGGATCTGGAAAAGGATGTCTTTAAACATCATTATAGAGCTGTGTCAACAATTTGGGCTTGTACTGTTTTAATTATTCCAGTTAAAATTCACCCTACCCATCTATTAACACTGGCACAAACGCTTTGTAGGTCAGGCTTAAGACTATCTAAGGTGCAGGCACTTAGAGGATTAAGTACTGCCTATTTGTAAAGCACTTTGAACAGACATCACGCTGCAAGTACCAAGTATTATTTCTGCCCGAAATAGCCAGGTTTGGCTTAGTGGTTCCCAGGGTTTGCAAGCGGAAAGGGTGGAAGGACAGCACAAGCCTCAGCTGTATTACAGCACACTTGCAGCGCATCACGGGCTCTGGCTTCCCCACTGCAGACCAGCTGAGAGGAGGGAGAGGAAACCACACCAGCAGGGATGCCTGATGACAGGGGAAAGCATTGGCTGTCCTCAGTAAGAGGATCAGGTGCCGATAAGCAGACTCCAGAGGGTATGAAGATAGATTTACTCCTCCCCTCTCCCACAGGGACTTCTCATGGTGGCTCCAGGCCCCTCTTAGACTGTGCGGTGATGATAAGGCACAGCTGGAGACCCCATTAACACCATCCCTGCTTCTGAAACTGCCTGGAATACATCGGTACCAGCAAATCCCAGCAACCAGAGATGAATGACCAGCTCTGAACGGGGTCAGGCTCCTGAGCCTCTAACCAGGCGCAGGCTGGTCTGCATCCACCTTGCAAACACAGCGAGGACTTGCGGAACTGAATGACTGGAAGTATGAGCGTAAAACATTCCAGTTAGGAACAACAAGTACATAAGATAGGCATGAAGGCACAGAGCCCAGACTTCATTAAGGTAGTTTTTATATTTTGAAAAGCCATATTAAAAAACACTGGAAAATGCAAGATAAATGTAACAGATGCTTCTACAAGTTTTAACCTTGTATTGCTTGGCCATTTTGACATATAAATTATTGCTTACTAGCTCTCATAAATACACAACACAATAATATGTACAGAGGCAGACAAGCATGAAATATGAAAACATTGGCAACATTGATTCTGGTAAATCAGATTATTTCATACATACCAGGTCTCATAACGGTGGATAACTACTAGCTGTAGTCCCTGAGAAGTTCGGTAAATACCTTGATTTGGGGTTTTCTCTTTTATTACTTTTAATGCAAGCTGACAGCATTATGGCACCCGGAGAGAATGGAACAGGCCGGTGTTCTTACCTCAGCTCATTGGCTTCATACCAGTATTTTTTAACAGTGTAATAAGATGACAATAAATAAGACTATGCAAATAAATATTACTCTGCTAAAATGTTTAGTATTTACATCTTTCTTTCTAATTTTACAGCAGCACGTGTCTCATTATTTCTGATAACACCTTTTTTTTTTTGCCACTGTCATGCAAATGTAATTTATTTCTGAGACGGGGCTGGAATCAAAAAGACGTGTCACAGAAACATCTAAATTTGATGCAACAAAAAGGTATAAAGTGACCCAGCTTTTTCCTTTATTTTGTCTAATTACTCCTCCTAGCTACTAAAGAAAATATGCATAGTGTTTAACCCGAGGTGTGATTGTGATAAACTGAACTTACAAGATTCATGGATTTTATCCTAGGTGACATAATTGTGCTATTGAAGGATTTTAAAAAAAAAAAAAAAAATAATCACACAATGCTGGACCCTGGCAGGGGCTGTGGAGTGTCCCCTTGTCTTTCACAGGGTTTACTTCTAGTTCTCCTCCCAACCAGCACACCTTCAAACTGCTTGCCGGTCTGCAGCCCAGCTCCGCAATACTTCACCTCTTGAACAAAGACTCTGATGGGCCTTTTTTTATCAGACGTATTAGCTACAGGTTTGGACTATTTGCCTTTCCTTTATAGTAAGTTATAATGTCCACATTTTCAATGTGAAATTGATGTGTCCCAGTCGGCCCCTCCAACCAGAAATTTATATCTTCATTATACAGGCCACCATGAAAACTCGTTTGTAAAGTTTTAAACAGTGATCTAATTAGCCACAACACAACAAGGAGGTTAATGCTGGCTATGTGCCTTCAAACTGAATTTATGCCAGCTGCAAGGGGTAGACAACACCTGATTTAGTATAAAGTTACAGCGGTGCCGAGAGCCAATACCTCAGCTAGCTCAAAGCCTACTGGTACAAGTTAACCCATCCATTTACTTCAACCATTTCGCATTGACCTTCAAAGCGGCTGTAGCATGCTTTCAAATCAAAGCCTGAGCACAGTCATCTTTCTTCTTCTGTTGTTTGGTTGGGGTTTTTTTTCCTTTCTTTCTTTTTTTCCCTTCTTGCATTTCCTTGTCTTTTATTCTTCCCTGGCACCACTGCTGCTTCATCAGCAGTAACTACCAAAACTATCACAGAGCCAAATGCAGTGAACTGAGAAACAGCCCCACTTTCTCACCCTGAATACTTTCTTTTGCTCCCTCTCCCACAGACTTCAGGAATTTGTGGACTAGAGTGTCACACCACATGAGCTAAAGCATGCAGGCCGGTCTACAATACAGGCTCCTAAAAATAATGCCACGGTAAAAAAGATTTCACAAGGGGGAGCTCAAAACCCAGCAAAGCACGTGGGGATTCCGGGAGTGCTGTAGCCAGAGGAAGAACTGCAATAACACAAGCAGCAAGTTGTACCTGCTTTGTGTTGTTACGCTGCAAAAAGGAGCCCACCGCAGCTAGTATCCTCATCTGAACAGTTTTGGTCTGTTTGCACAAAAGAGTTATTTACAATATGTGCAGTCACTTCTACAGAAGAACATAGAAATTTTTACTCCATGGCCAGCAAGAGTTTATTTTTTTTTCTTTTTACTGGGTAAAAAGAAGATATTTTTTTTTCTAAAAAAAAAAAAAAATCATATAGCATTTCATAATAACAAAGTACAAGCAAATACATTTCTGAAACATCTGTTTCCTTTACAATAGATCTATACAATATTTCACAGATGGGAAAACCGAATGCAGTCTACAGATTCCCCCACAGACTACTTGTTAAAGCTGCTTTTTTTAAATCCCTTTAAACCAGAGATAACAAAATGATGAAGAGCATGCTACTTCAGTATTCCCACATTTCAGTAAAGGAGCATTTTCTTGGAAGTCTTCCCCATGTGGAAAACACACAATAGAGACAGGCAAGCAATGCAATGTGTCCTCCCTGCTCTGCAAAGGGACCGTTACCTTCAGTCAGCGTACAAACACGTGCCAGGCTGCGAAGCACACTGCACAGTGCCTGTGGCGTTCACTAGATTATTTCAGGAAAACTTCTGAGCACTGAAAACCAGAGCTCCGGCGACAGTGGTGCTTGGATGTAGGTCAACTGTAGACAAGACTTTAGAAATGCTGCCTCGGTACATGCCCAGAAGTAGTACTCGTAGCTACGTGAGAATTGGCCAGGGGAGGGGTGTGAGAGGGACAGAAGTAGTAAAGGGACCCTGATGCTGAGAGCCTCGTCTGTATGCAGGTAATTACACCGGTACCCTGTAAGGTGTACCCTTTTGTTCTTTAAAAACTAGAAGCGTGTGCAAATTAGATGAATTTTTACCTGCTGAAACAGTATTTCCAGGAGGTGAGTTAGGAGCGTGGGTGGACCTAGGCATAGCCTCTGAATAGACACCAAGGAGGCTGTAATCCAAGCAGAAAACGAAGCTCCTGCTATAATAATTTATAACACATTAATTGCAGGAGCTGATGCTAAATCTGAGATAACTGAAAAAGGAGAAAATAACATGTTTTCAGTGTACAAACAATTGTGTCCATAAATTGCAACAGAAGTGGATTGGCCCTTACAGTGTGTTTTATAAAGCAGATTCTGAAGGGACCATAACAGCGTGAACTGTTTACTGCTGACCTCCACATCACGATGCACTCTTGAGTTTCACCTGGTGCGTTGCCTTTTTATATCCCCATTCTTGGTTGTCCGCACTCATCTCAAATACGATGCTCTAGTGGACTCAGGGGAGCTGCACAGATTGCACAGTATTTTTGGCAACAATACTTTGGCAGCCTTGAACGAGCGAGGTACGTACTGTGGTGAACTGAGCATCAATCCCTTTGCGGCAAGTTGCCTTGCTGAAATGTTTCGCTGCGGTGACACGACGATTCCTTTCATTCTAATACTGGCAGAATCTGCATTGAAAGCTACACTGGACCAAACAATATTTTCACAGAAACCAAGCTCCTGAGCTCAAAGGATGCTGCTCCGCTGCCTCCCGTCTCGGTGACCAGCGGGGATGGCACCAAGCTTGCCTTGCAACTCTGCGAGCAGCTCCTTTGCCGGCTCGTGCCCGATTTTCCTGCGCATGTTGTGTGAGCTACTGATAAAACTCAGTAAACTGTTCTTATATAGGGAAGCAACATGCTTGGCATAAACATTCACTTAATTCAAAGTGCTGCAGTTACAAGGTTATATGAAGCTGTGTACGCTCACACTCGCGGCTCTATCCTGTGAGAAAGCTCAAACAGAGCTTGCTGGTTGTCGATGACATGCAGGTGATGGACGTATGGCTTCAGCTCATGATGCTCTTTCGACGGAACTTCATTGCCTGCAAGACAGGAGAAAGGGGATGGATCAGAAAGCCATGCCTTGCCTGCTTCTCTGTCCTGGGCGTTACAAAGTCCCTGGTGTGCCAGACAGTCACAAAAAAGACAGCCGGCCAGTCACCCAAGGAACTTTCTGTTTAAGTGCAATGCATGAGGTAACAGCTAGATACAGAAAAGGGGAGAAGAAAGAAATAAGCAGGCGATGCCGGGCAGCCAGCGTGCACAAAGGAATCACAAGTGGGTGGCTGACTCTTCCCAAGTGGAAGATTTACTCCTGCTGGCAGCACGGGCAGTCCGTCCCCCGTAAGGGTGGTTCAAGGTTTCCTTTGTGTCCCTCTGGCAGCACAACGGCACCTCAAGCAGGGGTGGGCGACCCAGCCTGTAACTTTTAAACAACTTAACAAGTACACAAGTCAGCAGGCCCCAGATAATTTCTTTCGGAGTAGGTGAAAGGTGACAGCGCAGCAGACGGATACAAAAGCCTTTCAAAGCTGCTCCGACAGGCCCCCGCGTTTTGATCTGTTATGCTTTTGATTTCTGATCTAGTAACAGAGACGAGAGTCACGCTGTGGTTGCACGGGAGTTTACGCGGCAGGAGGAGTTAGCTGTGTAACAGACAAACTGAAGGGTGGCGTGAAGAGCAGATGTTTTCTGTCACAAGCTTTACGCCCGACACCGGCTGGTGGGAACTCGCCGCCTGTGAAACCCTCCAACGTGGCTGGTGACCAGCAGAGGTGGAAAAGGAAAAGCTAAGCCCATGGCCACGAGACCCATCAAGACAGGCAGAGAAGGCAACAGGGCACGTTCCCCACACATCGCCGACTGCTGACAAACGAGCGAAGGTTGGAAAGCTCCGTTCTATCCCATGTCCTCAAGGAATTTTTAATAACATTACCATAAATTAAAAAAGAAAGCCCCTCAAAATTCCCCGAACCGATCAGCTTAACTCGCACACTCCCTCCCTCTCCTTTGTTCCATTATCATCCTCTTCTCCACGCTCTCCAGCTACACGAGAAGCTTTCCAGGAACCGGCCATCCCACTTGTTTCTAAAGAGCGCTGTACGATGCTGTGTAGGTAACGGGGGATGCCAATGCAGCCAGTTCTGCGTGTGGCTGCTAACGGGGCTCCTGGGCAGCTATTTTTAGGAGCTATTTCTGAGCAGCTATCTAACTTGAGAAATGTGGGAGAGAACTGGGATAAATTTGTGTCAGGATACAGAGATGACCTTTTTGCTCCAAGGGAATAGGATCCCAGCAGCTGTGCTGGACGTACTGACAAAACATTTGTATTTCTCATTAACACCTGAAATGAAAAAAAGTTTGAATTTTGCTATTTTCTCAGGCTGCTTTGCCTGGTTTTGGAAATGCTATTTGCGTTCAGGATTTAAGATATAAAAGTATTATTTCCATTAAAAAGGCATTTCAGTCTTGCTTGGAACCTAACCAGGTTCTAATCCAGAAAGACTTTGGCCTGCAAGATTAATACATACGATATAATTCATAAACAATAATAATATTCCTTGCTTAATTTTGTTTGAATTCTTTCCTGCAGTGAGACGCCTGCTGCTCTTAGGCCAATCTGGGAATTGATGCAGTAGAAAGATTCACATTTCTGAGAGCAAAATAAGCCCACTAGAAAAGGAAACTGTCCATAAAGTCTCAATAAATATTCAGTGAATTCATTTCATGCCTAAACGAATTTAAGAAAAAAAAAAAAAAAGCGCCTACAGGGATGTCTGTATAAGCTGCTTTTTAAATGCCAGCTTCACAATAAATCAAGTCTGTGGTAAAATAAAATAACAATCGCATACTTCAAACTACCAGATTATATGATAAATCTCAGGTATTAACCTTGGATTTACGTTGCAACACTTACAAAACCACTTGGAAAAAAAAGGAAAAACGAGATGAAAGATTTGCAGAGAAGCTGCAAAAAAATTCACATCATGAAAAGGAACCGATGCTACGTTTTATAATGCCAAATAAGAGACATTCTAACTTATAAAGGCATGGTTTGGATTAATCAATATTTCCTTCAGTAGCTGGTTTAACAGAATAAAAACAAAAGGCACGTCCTTCTCCATCTCCCCCTCTCCTATATGTAATATATCACAAAACAACACCAAAAACCATAATACCGAGCAGCCTTTGTTTAAAGAAAAAAACCTGTACATACACATGGTAATTCTACAGAACAAATGTTCAGCAAAGATCTTAACAGTACCTATCATTCTCCAAGCTACATGTATTTATACACAAAATTATTATTCTTCTTTCTGTCAGAGTCCATGCTGATGGCTGCTGAAAATTCAGCTGGAAAAAAACAAATTAGTCAAACTCTTGTTTTCCCCAAGGCTGCAGCACAGTTCTGAACTTCTCTTTGGAAAAGAGGTTTTAGTGGCCTCAATAAATGACATGTTTAGTGGGTTTGGCTTAAAAACTAACCACTTCCTAAAGTAGTGTTGTGTTTGTCCCCTTCCTGTATTTAACCTCTCTGCAGAGAATGAGAAATGCTGAGAAGGAGAAAAACAAGGTTTCTCCTCTGTGAGCAGCAGAACAAAGCAAGCCGGGGTCTTCTGGCGCTGTCCCTTAGGGTTGGATTCTCTGGTGGCTAATAAGGTGGAAACACACATAAAAAAGTCTTTTGTGCAGCTGAGGCACTCGTGACCATTCCCACCAGCGTAGATCCTCCAGTGTCCAAAGCAGGCAGAGCTCTATATGCAGGCTTCCCCGAGCAAAGGTACTAACACAACCCCCTCTTGTCTACCAAGCCAACCACTTTCATGAAATCCCCAGGGTCTTAGTATCTTCAAGACTTCCACCATTATATGAAATATCCTTAAGAACCCAAACAAGCAAACAATTGCTCTTGGTGAAAAGCCGAGTGAAAACCAGTGGTGATGAATACCATCTTTTAGCTACTGGAAGCCAAGACAGCTGTGAATCCATTACCAAAACACAGAGACTAGCGGGAGGCTGAGGTAACTCTGTTATAGCTGGGAAAGTGAGAAACAGCAGCATACATCAGAGGCCTCCACTATTAAGTGCAGCTGGCAGAGATTTTACACAGTATTTTGAAGAGGTGATAATTTTTGCAGGAAAATAATTCATAAAAAATTTGGAAATAATTTCTACAAACATTTTGCAAAGTAATACTTCATCCAACTGTGGTTTCTGCTACGTTGACCTTCCAACAATGACACTCCCCCCTTGCCAATTGGTTAAATAATTGTCAACCACGTTTTGCTGCTGTAGTAAACCTGAGCAAGTGGAAAGAAAGCAGAAAAAACCTCCAACCTCAAGGCTGTACAAAGGCAAAATAAGTAGCAAATTTTGGTTACTCACCAAACTGGTTATTTCTGCAATGTCTCAATGACCGAACAGTATCTGCAATCATGTGCTGCAAACACAAAATATAAAACATCAGTGTAAAAATCTGAGATGGATTCTGTCATTAGAAAAGCCCCAAAAAAATAATCTCCTTGCTATACACCGTACAACAAAAAGCAACTGTAGTAAGGTAGAAGACGAAGACATCAGGAGAGAGACTTTGCTCTTTGTCTTAGTGATAATATATGATGAAATGAGGCTAGTCTAGGAGGTCCTTATTGATATCACAGAGATTAAATGAGAACAACTCCCTAAAAGCCCATGGAACGCGCTAATGAAAAATAGCCAAACAATGGCTTATTTTTGTCCCTGTGACTGATATTAAACTGAAAGCATGCAGCAGGCAAGTCCTGTGGACTGGGTGGGTGCTTCTGGGTTCAATCCCCAGCTTTAGTGCATTATCCGGGGCATTCGGTAGTCAGCAACCTCTCCTTCTGTCTCTACGTGTTGTCTAATTAGACTGTAAGCCCCTTTGTGGCACAGACTACACCTTAACATAAACTTGTATAATGCCTACCACAATCGGGCACCAGTATCAGCTAGGCAGGTTTCTGCAGTATGAAAACCAACGCAAAACAACCAGCCCATAGCCTAAACGCTGCAGACCAAGCACCCTGACATCTCTGCAGGCACGTACCAAATAAGACTATACTGTAGGTATACCATTTTAAGGAAAGCCGGTGCTAACAGGGATATTGGATGGTCACTTAGATTAAACAGAGGAAATAAGAAGTTTGAGTTTGGTTTCTCATTTGGGCTCAGGTCTTTCAACTTATGAAAACTGGAATTGTTCACTATGAGTGGTGTGCTCATTTTCACTAGATGTTGCCCATGAAGTTCTTGAGGCATTGCTTTTTTTCTTTATTTGACTGCTTCTGTGGCAACTCTTCACCACATCTAGTAATTAATTTAAGCAAATTGCAGTTAGCAGGAATGATATAATAGCTCATACAAACAGCTGATGCTCTTCTCACATCTCCTTCACAAATAATCCGAGGCGGAAAGGATTAACTGTCTCGAGCAGAGTATGTTTAAGACTAGAATGACGCAGAACAGCTCATCTCCCAACACCCTGGGAGTGGCTTACAAGGCTCCTCCACAGAAAAGCTTATCACAAGAGCACATTCAATGGAAACTTCATACTCCTTTCATCAGTGAATCAACATAAATTTTCTTGTTACTAGCTGCGCTTCATTTGCCATGATATCACGCAATCTCATGTGCTGATGTCCTTGCACTCATTATAATGAAGTTCTAATAAGATGATCTAGATTTCATGATCAATAGTGTGAGTAGTGGGAGAGCTACAACTTCCGCCAGTGCTGCTGCTGTGATGTTTTCCAGCTGATACCCTGTGCATTTGGCTTTTAGAAGTAAGAGAGACTCCACTACCACACACACTGTCATTCTTTGCTGTTTCTCCTTTGTAGTCAGTCAGCGTGGGGGTCCATCTCAAAACTGAAGGTGACGCTCTGGTAATGGAAGAACCTCTTTGTGTAACACTCTCTTAAAGCAGAATCCCAAATCTCTTGGCTTTAGTAGCCTAATTAGGCATTTCTCTCTGTCTGTTTTCAAGTCTCTGGATCCAACTGTAATACAGAAAATCAGCCCGTTCATCTGCAAAGCAAATGCTCTTTTCCTGACTGTTTAAACAGGTGCTTGCATACCATTAGTGTGATGAGCAACACACATTTCTCACAGCCTTTCAGTTTACCAGCTCCCTAGGATCACTACCACTCCTTCAACTGAGGATAGCAAAAACTCAAGCTTGGGAGTTACACAGATACTTGGGGGCTGGGGGTTGAGAACCTTCAGCTGCGTGTACACAGTCCTTACAGCTGAAGGCACTAGGTAAGAAGGCATTTATCTAAAACGGTAATGGCCATTGACCTGTATTAGAGTTTGCTGGAGTGTGGCTAAGACATGTCATTGTGAAGATATGGGTGATGGCTGACTGGAGAAAAAAAAAAAAACTGAAGAAGCCACATTTCAGTGAAGCAGCTTGGTAAATACCAGATGGAACAGGGCAAGACCGTATTTTCATTTATTCCTTCAGATTCTGTTGAGGAAGTGGGTATGGTACTAAATATCGATCTAACACTATTCTAGACTAGAGTTTACCCAACATGGAGTTAAATAAACCACTGCAATCCCTTCGGCTTTTGCTAAAACTAGTTAACATTTCTGAGACAAAAGATCATTTCATTTTCTTCTCTCTGCAAACTCCCTTCTTTATATTTTGAATTAACTTTGTCTTCACTGCAATCACGTCATGCCAAATCAAGTTCAATCACGGTAGGATTGTTGAGGCCATGATCGTCTAGGAATATAAAAGAACCAGGGATTGCAAGGAGAGAGAATATCTTTTATTAAACCAACTGATATAGTTGGGGAAAAAAAATGGTTCAGGCTGACAAGTCCTCCTTCAAGTGACATGTTTAATGCAGAAATGAAATATTTCAAAATAGTAATCCAAATAGAGACACAAGAAACCATCTTTGCTTTGAAATTTGTAAGCAGAAATTCTATGTATTTGTGATAGTAAGTTCCTTCCCCAAAGCATTAATCTGCTATGGTAGAATAATTTTCTTCTTTTTCTGCAACAGCAAATTTGCAGGTGAGGTTCAGTGGCTTGATCCAAACCAAGCAGGAGTCAATGTCAATCCTAATTTTCCTCAGCAGAAGCTAGACAGTGTTCAGCACAGTACAGAACACCAAGGAAGACGTTCGTCCTTGGGACAAAGCCCTTATAATTAGAAAAGAAATATGAGCTGATGCATACATGATCATATGTGATGCTTCTTGTTAGTAAGTTCACGCCTATTGACTGAATACCTGAGCATCCAAATGAACCAGTGGAATACTGCCCTTACCGCCTGAGTTTCCACTACACGTATTTAAATCTCTCCTAAGCCCCCACTTGCTAAGCTTGCGCTACTGCCTGCATTCATATGTACACAGGACTCCATGAGACAGCAGGTTCCTGAGGGCGTGATTTGACTAATAATTTGGAGGAAGTATCAGTTTGAACAACCCTCACCCCACCACCATCACCTCAGACTCTCCCTCCCTGCCATTTCAAATGCCCGTTATCCATTTGCATGGAAAAAGGTGAAATCCTGGCTCACTGAAGTCAATTAGCAAGGCTCCTACTGCCTCCGGAGACTCAATGGTGACAGAAAGGATAGGAAATCTTACCCAGCAAGCCCAGCATACATTAAACATATACACGATTAAACAACAAACAAACAAACTAACAAGGTGCGGCTAAGACTGGAACAAGAATCAGGATCCTACATATTCACTAAATAAATATATGGGCCAGCTGGGGGATTTTAGTAACAATTATTGTGCATCAAGGGCTAGTTTAATTTACATGTTAATTGGATGTACTTCCAAGAGGCAATGAAGAAGAACATGCTAATGAGTTTTATGCAAACACCTAAAGGTCAAACAGTTAATGGACTTTGGACAAGAAAACCTTTCATTAAATGCAAATCAGTGTTCTTGTAAACTCTGCAACAAGAGAAGGTACAGAAATCAAATAGAAAACACAAAAAGAGAAGCTCAGGTTCAAAAGTCAAGGTCTACCTCTGCTTTCAAGTTGAAAGACAACTTACATTACGATAGGGTATGAAAATAAGTTCAACATCTGGTTCATTAATAACTCCATGGTTGCACGTTTAGTCTCAAACAAGTGTAAGCACATAGAGAAGAAAGTTGGGAACAATTCACCAGGCACAGCCATCTGGACTAACAGTCCCATGGCACATCTAGAGCAACTGGGAAGAACATTTTGGTTTCTTGATCAAATATTCCAGGCCAACAATAAAAAATAAATCAGAGTTTCTCCACTCCACCACTGTTCAGATATATAAACTGTGGCTTTCAGTGCTACAAAAATGTTATCAACAAAGAAATGAAACATGCAAATTAGAGAAATCAAACCTCTATTGGTAATATCATGCCAGAGTAGATGTCATATGGTGTCTGGAGTAGATGTGGCCAAAGACACAACATCAGTAAGTGCCCTTCTACATAAAATAGTGCCCTTCTACATAGTATAGTGGTAGTTACAGTCAGTTTAATTCATATTTCGGGCATTATTTTCTTCGACATCTAACCTAGATAAAAAACTTTCATTTCAGATCCCTGGAATTAGCATACCACTGGCAGGTGAGAAACTAGAGAAACCTTTTCTTTAGTGCCTTGGGAAAAAACAGGAAACACAACTTGGAGAAAGCTGAAGCAGGAGAACTTAACTGAGGAGAAATAGTCCATGAGGTGGTACAAAGGAGAGAAAAGTGAGTGGACTATGTGGCACCAATACTGGCCATCACTGGCTTAGCCAATTTACACAGAAGAGGGGGATGAAGGCGTGAGAAGAGGAGCAGAGGGAAGGGGCAGGGGAGATAAACTGTTGGCTGTTTTATCCTGTTTGCTCTTTTTTACCCCTGTTTACTTCTTCCTGATTCAGCCAGAAGAAAACCTTTTAGACTTACAAGATAAGGAGGGGAAAGGGAAGAGGAGAACGTGAATCTCTTTGAAAAACAGGAAAGACAAAATTAGCTTACCAGCTTTTCAAAATTAACAAGGTTATCCAGAAAAGTTTTATTTCCTTCGTGAATGAATGTTACATCTGAAAAAAATATAGACAAAAAAAGAATAACTTTTCATGGCTTTGTTGTTTAACACAAAGAAATAAAAGGACTAAACAGCAACAAAAAGAAAAAGAGATGAAAGTATCCCATTAAGGCTTGACACAATACCTTGTAACAGTGGAACAAAAGCCTGGTATAATGATAACATGCAGAGATTATTAGATAACAACACTATGTACACATCGTAACAAGAGGATTTTCAAGTGGGAGCACAGACTCCTTATTAAACCTGGTCTGTGTTACTTGTGGGGTGAGTATCATACAGAGGGTGGCCAGGAGTAGGCGGGGGCATCCAGAGAGATGGCCCTGCGTGACATGGCCCTGCGTGGCATGCCTGCTCTCCGCACCCTGTGTCACCGATCCGGCCACGCTTGCCCATAGATGTCTCCAGGCTGGGGCTGGCTGGTCCCTGAGCCCAGAGCTTCACTGGGGGAAGAGCGACCAGATGCCGGACTCGGCTCTGACACCCCTTCATCTCTCTCTGTGGGGCACGATGACTCTGAAGTCCCCCCCCAGGGACGCAGGCTACCGCAGTGGCCAGCTGGGGAGATTAAACACAAGCCACCAAACTGAAGTTCAAAGCCTTGAAATAAGCATTATGGCTAGGGAAAAACACTTTTACAAGTGGTGTTGGAGAGAATTTGCAAAGGCAACAAAAAGGTCAGAGAGAGGAAAAGGAAAAGGTCTATATTTGGCTCCAGGAAGGGAACTGAACACAGTGTAATGAACTGCAGAGAGGGGAATATCAGGCGAAACAAACCTTGCTAAGTTAAGGTTACAATTACAACAGTAACTTGAGGTCACTTTCTCCATTTTCCTAACGCATATTAGGACACAAAGCAAGACCTATCTTGGTCGTGAAGTACAAAGGACACGGACAGATTCCGTGTGGGGACTGAAGCTCTGCCTCTGACAGTGCATGCTCCGGGTCACTGAAAACACTAGCAGGAGCACCACCAGCGGGTCCGGCCGGCACTCCTGAACAAGTGGGGCAAGCGTGGCGTACGGTGGGGACGTCTCCAACACCTCTCTGCCCCTGGGAAGCATCCTAAAAATCAGGGGGAAAGGAGGGAGCAGGACCCCCTACACTTTCTCTGCTGGGCTGCTTTGGGGCACCCGGGGAAAGGACATGGCTTCAGCACACAGGCAGTACTTGTCTCTATGCGAATGCAGTCAAAAACCGTCCGTCGCTTCTAATGAAAAACTTATACTGGAAGGAGAAATTTTCCACGCAGCTTTTTAAGTCAATGACAGCAGTGTGTATGTCTCTGAGGTGGAAGGAACAGAAATTTGCTTTGCAGCCAATAACTGAGAGCCTAGATAAATTCAGTGGAGCAGAAAATTGCATCTGAGCTATGCTGTAAGGGTACATCACGGTATTTTATTACATATTTGAAAAATCTGCCCGATTTTCAAAAGCTGTGTCTGTGTGCTGTAAGAGAGCTCTGCATTTAAATTTAATTATCTTTAAAATGACACTCAAGTTATTCTTCATAATTAGAGAAAGTTTATTAATGATTTTCAGTTTTTTCTCGAAACTACCTTTGTTCCTCTTGTGTTGAAACACAGTAATTTGTGGAGTCACTAATGATTTCTACGCTATCAATGCTTATTTTATTGGTCTTGGAAATACCGTTAATACAAACATGCTTGGCATGGAATAAAGTCCTGTGTACTGTGCAATACTTTGGGAATTATCAACCGTGGCAACATTTCCTTATGCATCACTGTACTGAAGAAGATTACTCTGTATTATTTTGCAAAGTCTCCTTGCTATCTCCAATGCGTTAGAGACATGAATTCTGCTTACTTGCATGTTCTTATACACCATATTATAGTGGCACGCAAACATCATTGCTACAAGTTACTCTTTCATGTTTGTTGCCTTTGTTTGCAGGCATGACATACTCGAGAACACTTAAAAAATACTGATTTTGAAAGCTTGATAATTGTATCCATCTGAATTAATGCAAACTCCTTTGATGTGTGCAAAGAGGGGAAGTGCCTGATGGCTCCCAAACAGTCACCGACTGATCTGGAGAACTGTCTTCAAACATTTTAAACTCGCTGCAGCAGCAGCAGGTTGGAGTAAACAGCCTAAAGAGAACATTTTCGGAATACAGGAATAATCAAATGCATTTGCCATGTTCAAAGACAAGGCAATTAATAGTTAATGACACCAAGACAACAGAATATTTTAAATACCTGCCACTTAATTAGCTGCCCAGCTCACTGCATTAAGCAAGTGGTTGGATTTTATTTTAATAGGGTTCTTTTAATTGATTTTTTTTTAATAGTCAGATTTTATTTATCTCCTTCAGACCTGTAAGAGACTTGACAATCCTCTCCTCTCAGGACAGACAGATGGGGCAGGTTCTGCCTTCAGGATGACGCCCACCAGGCAGGTTGACCCTGGCGAGGCAGGACGAGCACATCCCACCAGCAGCGTGGTGGAGACCACCCGTGCGGGTGCTCCCAGCGCAGCCCAGCAGTCCCGTTCAGGGGCTTCCAAGGTCTCGCTCTTCCACCAAAGAGGAGGTGGCCAAGGCAACGGGCACGCTGCTCTACCTGTGCCTAGTCTGAAAACCTGTGTGAAAATTGCCATCATCTTAAAAAAAAGTGATATCTTGTAGATACCGCTACATCTGCCACGTATTTATCACAAGGCCACCTGAAGGAAAAATCACCTTGTACTTGTTTTTAATTAACCTTTACAAATTTCCGTACATGCACTTGCACAATGAAGAGGAGCAGCCAAACTTTAACATTACCTTTCAGAAGTAAGGGCATGAAGGGGATTTTCGGAGATTTCATTTTCTTGAATGCATCTCTGTAAGCTTTGTGATTCAGAGAAGGGTCCTACAAAGCCATTTGGGTAATAGAGAGAAAAATCAATAGGCTATAAAAACAGCAATTCTAAATCCATTACGGGCTTATGATCTGAACATGATTTAGATAGAAAAGGTTTCTTTGGGAAACGAGGTAGATAAAGGTTTTCTAAGCTAGGTGACTTACTAAACTGAACAGGAAACATAAACAGTGAAAGGAACAAAAGCAATTATGTTCCTCTAGATGAAGCAGTGCTAAAATGGGAGTGAGCGGCGCAACAGCTTCACTGGCGCTGCTCTGTAATTTCCCCACAAATTTCTATTAGCAAAAACTCTTCAGCTTACTATCTAGCACAAAATGTATCCCAGAATGTATTGCCGATTAATTTCTTCTTAAAAAAAAAAAAAACAACAAACAAACAAACCACCAAAGAACAAAAAAAAAAAATAGCAACAAAGACTGCTCTCAGATCAATGGAGTATATTGGAGATTTTCAAAGAAAATAAGAGTATGTTTCAGTGGTGTTATGTAAGTAATTCAAAAAGTCATCTCAATTTCCCAACTAAAAAAAGGTTTTTGTACACCAGCTCACACACAATCTTGAAAACACATTAATTTATGAAAGACTCTAAGCACAGAAGCACGACAACCGTTAAAGGCTGGATCTCATATTCCCTGCGTCAGGCAGCGATCTCGCCATGCACCCACTTCCACGACAGCCAGAGGAAACACTTGTTTATACAGCTTTGATAATGGTGATGAAGACCCTCAGCCTCAGATTTGGATTTTTTTTTTTGGTTTTAAACTTCAGCTGCCCTCCTTTTCTCCTGATTTGCAGCACGTTGCTTTGGACAAAGGCTGATTAACCACCAAAGCAAAAGAACAGCTTCCAAATTGATGCTGGGGAACCCACACTAGATTTGCCTCCCTCTGCCTCTCCTCCAGCTGTAAGAAATACAGCCTTTTTCCTTTATGTGTCTGCAGACCACCTCTGAGCTCTGGAGGGCTCCGTGGCCTTCGGCAAATCACGGATCTGACATGACACGTTCCAGCTCCAGACAATGACAGGCAGCCTCCAAATAAATAGGGAAGAAGGAAGGCAGGTAAAGACAAGCAGTGCCGTTCTGCCGTCAACACCACACTTACCGTCAAACTTTCAAGTTCAGTGAAAAGTTTCTTGAACTTCCCAGGAATTTTCTGAAGTGGAGAAAATAAAGGAAAAAAGGTAAAGTTGATTTAAAAAACAAAACAAAACCACAACAACACATAAGCAGAAAAACGCTGAGGTGTTTTTTCCCCGTGAGACTGCCACGTGTGAAGAGCCTGTTGTAAGCACCAACAGCCCACTTTCTCAGACAGTTAACCTCCGCTCCTCAGCTCCCAAAGCCCTAATTACAGACTGTGTTCAGTGCGACGCCAGAGAAGCACCGGACCCTGCAGCCCCACCTCGGGGACCTGCATCGTTCTTTTATGGAAACTGCTTGTTAGCAGCTGTTTTTATTTTCTTTCCTAGCTTCCAGGTCTGCTGCATGTACCTTAATATCCGTATCAAGTTAGAAGCAGCAACACGGGCTGAGAATTCAGATACTGTAGTCACATCCAGGTTAGATCATTTGTTGTAATCAATCTTCCCCTGAAATACGGGTTCTAGAAATTAACAGGCGTAATGCTCAGTGCTGTTTGATACACCGCCCCCAGGGCAGACCAGTGTTACTACTGGCACATGCTGGTGCCAGAGGAAGAGAACTTTCCTTAAAAAGCTATTACTCTACCTCTGGTATCTCATCCTGATCCCACTCGGAGGTACACAAAACACTTTCCAAGGGAGCCCAGGAACAAACTACCTTCTTGCCCCGTATGATAACACCTGCTCTGTTCCAAAAGGATCTGCTTCCTTTTACCTCTATAAGATGCTTTAATGGATTCACCTCGTTATACACCAAGCAATCGTACTTCAGTTTGAGTTTTGCTGCTTGTATTTCAGACTTAAAGAACGGTGTGTGGACCTTAAAGCCTGTCTATTTTTTCCAACCATACTAGTTAGTCTAGTAAAAGATATCCCCTCTTAGTGCAAATCCTGTCTTGCCTTTGTCTTTAGACACTGACAGTCATAATGACACTACCAAGAGAAAAGAGATTTAGAACAATTAAGATTAAGTGGACGTGCTGTATGATTAAAATGCTTAAGTAACCGAACATGGAATTGCAATTGCAAATTTTTAATGTGTTCAATCAGGGAAAGTTAGGCTCATTAAAACACTGCATACTGTAGAAAAAAGTAGAAGAATATGCTTGGAAGCATACTACCTATTTAACAATTCAAGTGCAGAGCCAATATAATTTAGTGTCTAAATGGTTCCTTAAATTTAGGTGGCTTCATTTACACGTGTAAGTAATTATAATTAATTTATAAACATTGCTCTACTTTCTAGAACTCACATTACTTATGCAAATAACCTTCTGCTTTTGAAATTTCCAGTGCAGTAAAGTTTTACAAATAAAAAAAAAAAGGCACGTGACTTCATAAATATTTTACATTCAGAAACGTGACATATTTACAACGATACATATGCAGATGCATTCTTTGTTCCGACAAGCAATATATTCTGCTCTTCCTGAGAGAAGTCCACCAGCAGCACGTGGTCTCCAGAGGTCTCATCACACAGCTGTGTTCTGTGTGCTTCTGCGTGGGAGATCTACACCATTGCCACCGGGTGCCTTTGATACGATACAATACTTAGTCCCTTCCACTCCGCTACCAAAGCCCAGAGAAATGGGATGAAGGCAACCCTTCAAGGGCAGGCAAGGGCAAATGTTCCCTAGTGGGCAAGCCATTTCAAAAGCAGGAGAGACAAAGAGTTTCTGTATCGTTGACCTCAAATATGTATTCTTCTCTAAAATTTTTGCTTTACCTGTTATTTAAAGATAGCTCCTCCCTGCCTATCCAAGTCCTATAAACTCCTCCCGGCAGAAGCAATCACTGCCCTTGTTTCTCTGTGTGCCGAAGCCAGTGACATAGGCAGTGATGTTTTCATGTGCATGACTTCACCTAAGGGGGAAGACTTTGCTCTGGACAGTGTTAGATAGGTTTTTAGGTCTCTGACGGCCTTTTGTTTCAACCATCGATGCTGAAGAGTATCTCCAAGGTAGGAGAACACAGCCATTCTCTGTCCTTTTTTATTACAGATTCACATTTTTTGAATACTGCCCGCTTGTGGTGCTGGGGGCATGGGGGAGGTGTGAAGCTTCACCCCATTACACTAGATACTCCTTCCCCAATTTTTGGTTCATCAGCAGATATAGTAAGTTTGCAGATACTACCACGCAGTAATTTACTTGGATGGAAAAAAAAAAAATCCACGATATAAAAAGATCCCAGTGGGACCCTCCTCTAAACATTCCACTCGGTCTAGCAACCGGTAGGTTCTTTAGCAGATAATCTCTGTTCTCCAGTATTGATGGCCCATTTCCTACCTTTGTTGTACAAGATAAGCAGCTGCAGAAGAGCTGATAAAGGAGAATTAAAGAGGGTTTATTTCTACTTTGTATTTTTTAAAATGAAATTATTCCATAATAAGGTATTGCTTGTTTGGAGCCTATTTTGTAAGACTTTCTGATCTGACATGTACTTAACATGTTAGGATAATTTACCTGACTTTTTTTTTTCTTTACAGAGGGTAAAGATCTCCTTGCTTTGTTCTTATTTAAAAGCTCTGGAAGGACACATTTAGTTTTATTTGAATAGCTGTGTATCTAAGGTTTCAGACCATAGAGAAGTTTTTCTACCGACACTCGCTCCATGTTTGATTTCAGCATGAAAATACAATAGTTAGAAAGAAAAGGTAATTCACCAGTATAGAATCTTTGTGACAAATGGTTTTGACAGAGCCTAAAAGATACAAAGATGCGTCTTACCTCCCAGGTCTGAGACAGCCGGCTGACAGATGCAGTGTTGAGACCCATAACAATAGCAAAGAATGAATTCAGATTTCTTTGGGCTTTACAGCTGTGGAATAAAAATATGAATGCTGTATTCTGATTTTTTGTACTCAGAATCAGAGACAAATGGAATGCACAGGTATCCTAGGTTACTGAGTCCCATTTCAACCCTCAGCACTAACATACAATCATCTTCCACATAATGAACTCATTAAATGTCCTCTTGTGACCACCTGCAGTCTAGGTGATGGGGTCTTTAAGAAGTCTTTTAGCAAACATTCCACTGTCTCATCAGCCCTGTTGTTGGCAGGTTATTTTTCTCCTTTGCTGTCAGAAGTAATTTTCCCTTTTCAATGTTCAAGTTACTCTCAGCTGTCCTTTACCATACAGAGTAACTCCTTGACCTCTTTTCTGTCGTATTATAAACATCTCCATCCCCTTTTTCATCTTTTCTGTAAATTGTACATCATTGGTTCCTTCAGTTTCTCTTTGTGGTCATGGTCTGCAATCTACTTTTCCATATTGTTATTATCCTTCATTGAATTCTTTGTAATTTATTTTAACTTTTCTCTCATGCGTTTCCTTCTTACCAAGGAGATGTAGCGAGACAGTGGGGAGAGAAGAAGAAACATAATTACTGTTTTGGCTCTAGTTCTTACACCTTTCTCCTATGCAAGTATAAAACAAATATCAAATTATTTATTTGGAATAGCATCACACTTTGTCCTTGCCTTTAATTTGTCATCTATTATCACCCAATGACCTCTGTCACAGTACTGTTCTTTACAATCATGCATTTATTTCTTCAGCTTAGTATTAGCATTCCCTAGCTGAATCACTTTGCATCTATCTAAATTAAATCTTATCCTACTGTTGTTTGCACATGCCACTAGACTCCTTAGATCATTCTTTTTCTTTTCTACCCTCCAATGCATTTGCAATCCCTCATCATTTTGATTGTCTGAAAATCTGATTACTGTTCAATTTACATATCCCTATAAATTAGTTGCAGTTAGCACTGGTTCCAATACAGGTCCCTGTGGAATTTGCTCGATGCCTCTCATCTTTGGCATTTTACTATACACGATCAGACCCTGCTTATTTCTAGTCCATTAGTAAATTTGAAACATAGAGTCCTTTTCAAATGAAAAGATTCCCCTTTCTCTTGCAGATTCTTGAAGACCACTATAAACATATGCGTGCGTGTGAGAGAGTAAGAATCCTCTTTTAAGATAATTTTAAATACGAATGAATCCACTGCCTTCACTGGGATTTATCATCAGAGAAAAGTACGTGCCAAGGCCTTAGACTGGAAACACGCCAACACTTGTTACAAGTTTTATAAAGCTTGTACTCATCGCTGCATACTATCTCAAGATGGTTTATTTCTCACTTCAGCTGTCTTAAAGTTAATCCTAACTTTGCTGCTTAGACTCTTTCTATCGTTAAAGTCAGGCAGCTCCCAAAGGTAATTCATTCCAAAACAAGAAAGGTGTCCAACACCGCCCGAATAAACTGTCTATTGGTCTACCGGATGGGCCCATTTCTCAAAGAACTGTAGAGAGAAGGTACGTCAGCCCCCACTTAAGAAGCAAGAAGGCTGCTGGTTTAATACATTTATTCTGACCCTACGGTGACCTGTTTCTGTAACTCCTCAGGACATTCATTTCTAACAACACACTAATTCATTTTCTTTATTGAATCACTTGTTTTCTATTTTAGACTAGCTCATCAACAGAAGCATAGGTATCAGTGTTTCAAAACCTCTTTTTCTCTTTTACGTATTGACACACTTGAGTAAAAGCCTTCTGTCTCCTTCAGGTGTTCCTCAACAGTGAAGCACACAGACGCCAAACAGGAGATCTTAGTCCTGGTGCTTTCCGGACAAGCTGAAAGTAACAGGGAGCAGCCAGAGCTGCTCACAGCTCCCTACTGCTCTGCCTTAGTCATAAACAAAATCGCAGGGCTCCTTGGCTTGGGCCTCGTGGCGAGAGCCCTGTGCTTAGCACACCATCCTTCCACCCTAATTGTTCCTCTTTCATCAACCCTTCCAGAATTGCTGAGATATTATCATATCTTCTTGTAGAAAGCGGCTTTTCTGATTAAAAACAAGATCTCAGGCAAACTACACACTCACTTGTTTGTGTATCCATTATATCACCATCTACATGCTACGATGACGGGTGCTTCTGCAACACACTGGGACAGCCTGTCTACTGTTTACTGGCAACCTTATTTAGTCTCCAAAACTTTGGCTTTTCACTTAACAGAGATGGAATTAATTCAAATAGGGCAACATTTTAGTCTGGTGACAAATATATTCCTATTCATGGGGGACAGACATGAAACTTTTCTTGGAATGCAAATTAATGCTACTGTGGTGCAAGCAAGGCACACAGAACCAACCATTTTTGACGTAATTGGACCAAACTTGGCCATTGATAAGGCAGAAAATGAATGTATTACTGGATACCATAAAACTTGCAAACTAAATCAAATCACATTTAGAAGTTACACTAGATTAAATTAGAAGAATTCATTTCACCAAAGGCACTGCTTCAGCAGAGAACAGTCCTTTCTATGTAAGTGCCTTGCAAATTAAATCAACCCAGTCGATGAAGGAACAAATTATACATTTTCCACGAACATGCATATTCAAATATTGCAGAAGACCAACAAATGGAGAGAGAGGCAAGGAGAACAGTTGCACGTATTTAAATCGCTCCATTCCCTTGGTTACTGAAATAAGAGTGATTACAGAGAAAAGAAATCTCTGTGTATAGTATATATTTGTATCCTGTTCCAAGGCATAGAATAAATGCCAGCACTATTTAGTAATGGTGCAGGAATAGACCATCAAATCTAATTACTGAAGAACACCCCCTCCCCAGTAAATAAAAAATTACTCCAGAGAGGATTACAGGGGGCAACAGCTTACTGCAGCCAGTTTCCACTGTAGAGGTAGGACTTTCAAAATTATAACAGAGTTTTTTTGGTTTCCATGTAGTCTTTGGTGAGTAACTGTGTTGCTGCTCAAATAGTTTTGTAATACAGTCCTCAGGTTCTCTCTGCTAAGAAAGGAGATGTCTCTGCACCATCAGGGATGTTGCAGCTGGCGCTATGGATTCAGTGCCTAAGCTGCCAGGGAAGATTTGAGCAGCATATACTCCACCACATCTAGTTTTGGCTCAGTGTTTGCTGTTGTTATTTACGGACTGTTTTATCTAGGTATGCTTACTACACTATTAAAACACAGGATGACAAATTAGTTTTCTTGCTTTGCTTTTGCACCTATTTCTCTGCTCAGCAAATAAAGCATGTGAATTCAAGGACTTTTGTTGCAACTTCAGTAACTTACTGGGCAGCAATCTTGATGAACTTTTTGACTAGCTGTACACGTTTGCAGAGCTGGCTGCAGAGGAGTATCTCAGTGGCAACCCAAAGCTGGACCTCATTGCATCTTTGAAGCAGAAGACTGAGATTCTCGGTGTTTTCAGCGCTACCCTGTCTGCTGAACGTGAAGTATATCAGCTCTTGCTGGAAGACATTGACAACATTATTAGGAATATAAAACCAATTAAAATGTAAATGAATTATAAATTATTTAGAAGTATGCTTTTGAAATTACTTGGTTACAGATTATTTTTTTTCATGATCCATGAACCAATCATGGATGATTCAGGGTCCAGGTTTGGCATAGCAAAGTCTAGAGGCTTATTAAGGTAGGCAGGTGGACTGCAAGATGTGCTTTTCTTGTGAGATTTCCTGCAATTCCACTTCTGGCTACAGCCAGATATAGCACATAAGTAATCTGTGCCTTTCTGTATTTCATCACTTCTATTGGAGTATGAAAAAGCAACTATATCAGACCATTGAAGAAACTGAAAAATTTCCATTCAAACTTCTTCCTAAAAATAGCCAAGTTTTCAGGAACAGAGGTGTGGATATTGATTTCTGTGCAAAAAACATCCAAAACTTAAACTTGATCAGCTCTAGATTTTACGTGTCTAACCTGAATAAAAGAACCTGAAATGAGAGATCAAGAAAAGCACCTGATGAGAAGCCCATTCCATCATTTTCCCATTCATTTTCTCAGAAAGCCACCATGCTTTTCAGTGAATGATATTTGCAAGTAACATTTTCTACTGTTAACTGTGTATTTTACTCAGCAGCTCACACCAGAATCTATCAAGGTTGTTGAGACAACCCAGTGGGCACTGAAGTGGGCCATTATTCCATTTTTATAAAGTCTGCCCAGTATTTTTTATCTCACTGAAGCCTAACAAGAAGAGTAATGTGAACATCTAAATTGCTGAAATTGAGAGTTCTTTTGTGGTTAAAGTGATATGAAGGACACCTATTTGTGGAGTCCTATATTTACTGGAACATTATTGAGTGCAAAGGACAATTTGCATATATAACATATTCACACAGAACATCAGAACATCATAATGGCACAATGCTGCATGAGCGTAATATCCCTGGAAGTGGACACAGTGCTTCTCACCTCATGAATTGCATTGAAGAGGCTCCAGTCAAAGTTTGTTAGTTCTAAGGCAAGATCCCAGGTGTTGATTCCCAAAATTCTCACAGACCTTTGCTGCAATTCCTCATTTTCAGCAAACGGGTTCTAAATCAATAACAAAGAGCAAAAAAAATCCTCAGCAAGTGCCAAAAGTTCTGTGATGAAACAGCTACTGGACCAAAGTACCAAACAGAGCTGAGTAAGTAATCTACTCTAAGTGCACTCTGAGGACATTTTTCCCCCCCACTAATCAAAATCAAGGAGTTATAGCCTATTTAATAATTAGCTCGAAACAGAAAATGGGTCAATAGGATCAATGATGTGCTATTGGATTAGGCCTTCTCCCTCTCTTTCTTTCTCCAAACCTTGAAACACTGACCAAGCAGACAGCATAATGAAAATAAAATCCCTGAAACTATCTGAAAAGAAAAGCTGAATTAAGACAGCAGGAAATTTTTGTATTACAAGATAAAGGAATCATTCTGCAAACACAGATTTAGGATAAATACACACAACTTGCCCACCAATCCACCTTTATATATTACACAAATCCATCCATTTTATGATTAATCTAGGCCAAATGTAATCACCAACAAACAGTAAAATACAGTGGGTCCTGATTCTTAAAAGTTACTTAGCACATTACTGTGGAGTGCACTGGTACTGCTGGTGTTAAGGATCACTTGACTTTTCCATTATTAGCTTGTATTTTCAAAGGTTTGCATTTCTCCTGGTTTTTTTTACCTCGTCAGGCTGAAACTTGGCACATGAACCATCTGCCAAGATGAAAGATTATTCTTATCAGTTAAGCCATTACTTTGGTGCTATGTTTCTGACAGTTACAGAAAGTTTTGCCATTTTTATTGTGTAACTAATGAAACCAGATTGGCTGTCACCTGTCTGTGCTGGAAACCTTCCCTTAATATTCACATTTTTAGAGGTGGCTCAAACGCCAGAGATAATGGGGATGACAGATTACAATGATAGCAGTGTGTCAGCTCTTCGGGGCACATTGATCCAACAAAATGTAAATAGACATTTCTCATCCCTAGGATGAATGCACAAATCCTAGCGCTACTGACAACATGTAAAAGTCGGTTGCGACACCGTCCCTGCGCTTTCCTCGAGAACATCTGCATAATTAGTAGAAAACTGTTGAAAGAGCAATTCTTTGAGTGTCTGACCGTTCCTGCCTCACTGAGGTTTTGGGAAATCACGGAGAGGGTTCGCAATCCCATCTTCTAAGGACAGAGGGAATGAGAGAGACCTGCTGCCCTTGGACCTGCTTCCTCCCCCAGCACCAGTGAGAGGATGGAGAGACAGACAGACAGAAGGAAGGGAAGAGGACATACCACCAGACATATATGCCAGCCACAGACTGACCATGTGCCTGCCACAACACTGGGGTCACACTGATGCCCAGTAATTTTGGTAGAACTCATGTGACATCTATTTCTCCATGTAGTAATTCCACAGAGTTTGTCCATCACCTTGGATGATTCTGTACCAGCCACTTCAAGTGTGACAGAGGCACAAGGGGGGTGGTGTGGGGTGGTGTGCATGTGTGTATGTGAAAGTCACATGGGCCTTGAATAATCCTCATCCGATCCAGTTCCTGTACAAGCACAAGTCAGCTTTTCCAGGCTGATGTAGATTGAAAGATTTAAGCTGTCCAGAAGCTTTGGTCTATTTGAAATTGATGAACAAATTCCATTACTGTTCAGCCAAATAACTGCTGCTAATGCAAGGTATTATTTTTTTTCAGGTATAGGGCAGCTCAGTAAGCTTTACTAAGGAAGTAAAAAATAAATTCTGTATGGAAAAGCACTCTTAGACGAATATTAAATTCTTGATCTGGAGTCATCTAAATCAAAAACGGAAAGTATACAACACAGACCCTTACCAAAGAATCAGTCAGATCTTTTCGGTAGACAAACATCCGACTGGATGACTCAAAAGATTTTGAGATAGCCAAGTCATTTGGTTGTAGTTCATGTTTTTCTGTAAAAACAGAAAACAAAACACAAAATCTTCAGAAAAAGGAGTAAAAGCTGTATATAAATATGAGAAAAACATTACAAATCCATATCAACTTCTCAGAATGTAACTAATCATCAAATCCAGTCCCTACGGGAACCATCACTTCCACACTATTCAGGCACAATAAAGGCAAGATGTCTCTGACACTGGACTAGAGCACAAAAACTTCCAGTCTGGCCTTCACATAGGATAGAACAGAAAGAAACCCTTAAATCATCTAGTCTAACCTCCTATACACTATAGAACATTTTATTTCAACCCAGTGTATCTAGTGTAAATCTGACTTTTGTTAGAGCATAGTGTCTCGGCCTCCAGAGACTGAGCTGTTGCACATCACTGGCAGACAAGAGCATGGGAGGAGATGTCACCCGTAGTCACAGCCATTAGACACGAAAAGAAGTTTAAAGGTTCCCAACACCATGAAATTAACCCCATGCAGCAGAGC
This sequence comes from Vanellus vanellus, assembly GCF_965231255.1. Classification (NCBI taxonomy): domain Eukaryota; kingdom Metazoa; phylum Chordata; class Aves; order Charadriiformes; family Charadriidae; genus Vanellus; species Vanellus vanellus. The sequence goes on from NC_138906.1 coordinate 36,194,983, forward strand.
TGAAGAGTCCTTTGTAGTAGGGTATTTACAGAAATTCCTCTAGACTCAGAGTAATTCATTTAGAAAACATCTGAGTAAAAGAGCAGGACACACCAAACTGGTAGCAAAGAGAAAGGACTTTTTTTCCCTCCACGTCAGAGTACTGGTTCAGCTCTGGGCAACCTTGGATGCACCAGAGAATGATATGGGAAATATAAAGCAAAACCCAGAACATAGCTGAAAAACTTCTCTGGGAAAACTGTCTCATCCTGCAGGCTCCGAGTAATCTTCTGGAGTCCTGACACATGAGATAGCACTGGCAGAGGCTGCCCAGGGAGGTTGTGGAGTCCCCTTCTCTGGAGATTTTCAAGACCCGCCTGGATGCAGTCCTGAGTAATGCGCTCTGGGCAATCCTGCTTTAGCAGGGGAGTTGGATAGATGATCTCTAGAGGTTCCTTCCAACTCTGAAAATTCTGTGATTCCGTGAGATTTGATTACAGTAACTATTAACGGAGACCCAAAAGCACTAGAAGCACATTGACAGCTACCTTGGACTTTTCATTGCTCATGAGGGAGAAGTAGGACCAGGAGGAGTCTGAGAGCCAAACATCATTTCAGACTGTTTTCCCTCGTATCCATGCTCACACTGACACCAGATACATTTATGCTGAACTACCAGTATGCTTTTTCAAGGTAATTTTGAATAAAAAGAGCTTGCTTGTTCATTTCAGGAGTACAATAAAAATGCATTCTCCAATGCTCATACTGCTGCCCTCCAAGTGGATGGCAGATGACAGTTCCGAGTCATCCAAATAGCTAAAAACCAAACAAACAAAAGCGTGGCAGGGTGGTGGTTATTGCTCGCAGCACAGGAGTAACTATGCATAAGAACAAAGATAGCAAAATTGTGGTATCTCCAAGTAATTCAGGACATGTGACTAAATAACATTTTAGGGGTTACAACGGTCATGTACAAATGACAGTCCTATTGAACCTGCGTTTTAATTATTGTTTCTCATTGAACAACCGAGTAGCAACCACTTCTGTTCTGTGGCTTTCTTGGGAACCAATGTGGTCTAAAGATAATAGTGTGCTTTGTTATTTATGGATTGTTGGTTTTCTTTACCTAAGCAGGCAGTTAGCACCAGATTTATTGCTATCAGAGCAAACCTTGCCCTGCTCTTGATCAGCAGCACAAGACCTGAAAAACAACTGCAGCACAGTGATTTGGCAGTGCTGTAAAACGCACTGGAGGCGAGTTTGGGCACACACGGGGGTAAAAAGAGTATGCTTGCGAATGATGTAGCCTGGCTGGCCAGGACACCTACGTGTCATGTTCCTGCGTGGCTGCTCCATGCCCAGGCCCTCGATAGCCAGAGCGGGGCACCATCTCCCTGCCACCACACTGGTGCCCTGCAAGAAAATGGCTATTTAATTGAGCTCAGCATGGGGGAGAACCTTCCACTTCTGAATCGAACAAATAAACAGAACAAGGCAGCGTTTGTGTATATTTCATTTGACTAGACTGACAAAGAAGTAGCAATGAGTGCTATATCTCTACGGGTGCATCCTTTGTCCCAAGGGATCAACGCCAACTAATGTTATCTGACGATATGGTGAAGATATTCTACACTCTCAACCCCTTTTTGTAGATCCAGCTTCATATTTCTATGCACCTAGTTAAATTGCTTCCTTTATATTCCCTAAATGCCAAAAGACACCACAATGAGCAAAACAATCTGACCAAACAGCTCGAGACCTGCCAAAAGAAAAATCAAAACCAAAGAAAACCTCGGGGGTTTGGCTAGTCCCTAGTATCAGCCCATGATCAGTCAGGTCTCCCTTAAAAAAAAGACAGTAAGCCTTTCTGTTCAATGAGAAACACTAAAATAATAGGCAGAAAATGTCAGTTGTAAGCAAGACTGCTCACAAAATATTGCTTAGATTGCTCTCTCTCTCAACTGTGCAAATATGTATGTCTCCCTCCTTTCTGCTGAGGAATATTCATTACCCATGCCATAAGTGAGGAAACGGCCACACATATAGTATTTGTTATTCCCTTTTATATTTTTAATGCAAACCACGCCTCATCGCCTTCCAAATTAATTTAAATGCGAAAGCAGGAGATTTATCTGTGGGGAAAAAATAAAATCTTGCAGTGCTGCTGGAGATTGAGAGTCCTTTGCCCTCCCTTCCCAGCGAGGGGATGCCGTATCCAACAGTACCCAAGAATGAGCTGTTGCCATGGAAACGACTCTCTGGGAAGCAGCTCCTCATTGTTCCTGTGGTCATCCAGCTGTGGGCCCGCACAGGAACAGCTGTATCCTTGCACCAGAAAATGTCATCCCTCCCTTACGTGATGCACTAAAAGGTAAGTAATCAGATGAAGGGAAGTTATTTACCACCGGAGAACGTGACTGTCACCAGCGCCAACTCCTCCTCCGGGTACTGGATCTTTTCCGCTACAATCTTCAGGATCTCCTGAGCTGAAGTGGATACTTGAGCTTTCACGCTGACATAGGAGTGCTCTGTTATGTACACACGGCAGAAAACTGCACAAAGGAAGAAAGACACGCTCAGCAGTCGGCAGAAGCACCTGAACAGAGCAGGAGAATATCTCGCAGACCCGACCACGACAACGCCTCGGCTGCCCGCCGGCTGTGGCTGCAGGAAGGCTGCCTGCTGCAGCCTGACCCATGGGGACATTAAACTAAGCACAAACGTCACCGTTTCCCCCCTTCCCACCTCCTCTCCCTGGGAAATTGAGAGGGCCAAGCAAATGGAAACAGAGACCCCCGCAGCAACGCCTATTTAAGACTTCCTACCATGAGGATTTGTCACGGACAACCTCCTCTACCGCCTATCTTCTTTGCAAACTCAGCTGTTGCCGTCTTTTCTCCTTTCCTTTCAGGTTCAGATAAATCACCGTCCTTTCAGTATATTTCATATCCACTGCAGAGATTATTTTGGACCTCTGTGTCCACCTGGAACAGGAGGCTTCTCAAGAACAGTGCTTCATGCTCTTCAACCACTCCTGCCAGCTTATCTGTCTAGACATCTAAACTACTCGCATTGCCAGGGTATTTTAGCACCAGCAGAGGCTGCCCAAACAGCGATGCAATTAGTTCTGGCAACTCTTTCCCTGCACCACTTGCAGCACACATAAAAGGGACTGGTTTGGAGAAATTCCATGGGCTCATCACTTCCTCTGAAGTCCATGAGCTGGTTAGGCTCTGGGAGGGAGACTCCCCAGCAGTACCGCTGTGCTCAGCTCAGGTACTACTTTGTTTCTGCTACAAAAAGGGATGTACGCTCCGCTCCCTCTGCTTGCCAGAATTCTAGCTTTACATCTTTTGCCGAGTTTGCTGCAGCCAGTTCTTTGAAATACAGCTACCATACTTAAAAGGGAAGAAAAAGAGCTGCAGATTCGCATAAATATTTCAAAAATTACAACATCTGCTAATAAGAATCACCACAAGTTTTGGTTTCACGCTCACTTCAAGGCTTAATTAAACCTTCCATTTCCCTCTACTCTAGCACTTCTTATTGCCGACAGGCTGCTACCATGTCAGTATAAGACAAAACTTTTCTTCTCCAGAAATGTTCCAATTTTTAATTATTTTTATTGACAGATGTATGTAGCAAGAGCTCTTTGTTTGTCCTACAAATCTTCATGGCTTCAGGGCACTTTCATTAACTGAGACCCTGCCAGAAGCGGTTAAGAACTCTATCCTCAAGAATATCTATTTTTTGTGTTGTAGTTAAAAAAAAAAAAAAAAAAAAAAAAAGAAGATGAGAAGGAAGGAGGAACTTAACATTTAACCTTGGGGAAGAAAAGTAATTTGATTTTATAATTTTTTCTTCACCTGTCTCTGCTGACAGGCAGTAAATCAGATGCTGATCCTATGGCAGAATCTCTCTTTGGAATGGATGTAACTCATGAAAAGATAGAGACATCAAACTGCACACTAAACTACTAGGTAGAAAAATAAATTTTAAAAAATCTGACAGAAATATTTGGCCTCCACAAGCAGCGTGCAACACAACTGGCCTACAGCGAAATCTCCCTCGCTCTGTCATTTGGGAAGGGAAGATGACAGCAATATGTTAATTTAGCTACTGACATATCCTTTGTTTAACATTGAACTAAACCAACCCACAGGTCAGGTTCTCAAGCACAACCATCATACTGATTCTCCCAAAGCCTGCTCACTCCCCGATGCGCCTTTCAAACATCCCATCTGCGGTATCAATTGACATGGACCATGTCCTCTCTTCCAGGAGCCTGTGCTGCTCCTCTGTGAGATGCAGAAGGGAATGCCAGTAGGAGGAAGCAGCCATAGGCTACAGGTCACTCTGGTAATCCTTACATTAGGGGATAAAATGCCTCCAGCCAAATGGCATAGTGCGGCTTGGACAGACCCATCCTCCAGAAGCGCCACCAGTCAGCAGCACTCCATCGCACCGACTTAGATGTCCACCTTCAGCGTCTGTCTCTCCTCTCCCAACTCCATTTTTGCTATTTCATTCCCTCAGTCCCATCATCTTCCACGGCTCATGCTCTCAAGGAGCGAGATAAAAGCAATTTAACCCAGTCAGGCCTGGCCTAGCTGGGTCCTGTCTTTCCTGACCCCACAGCCATGCGGTTTATCACCTCCCTGGTGCCAGCACACTTCCCTCCCCATTCACACACAAGCTGTGTCCGACTTTTTAAGAAGAAGAATGAGTGTGGGGGTTCTTATGCAGAAATGACATTTTTAGAAGCAGCCTTGATAACATAAACCTCAAATAAATTTATATTTGAAGCACGGAAACAGGATATCTATCAGCAGCATGTATTACGTGGAAAGACTTGGCATTGAAGGAGCTCAGTTTTTATTCTGTAACAAATGAGCACTAAAAATATCCTGACTTCAAGTAAACTTCCGGACATTTGTTTCCAGTGAGAACTGAAGATATATTGTCCGAGGGTGAGACTTCCAGGTAGGAGGTCCTTCTGCCTGTTCTCTGCTTGTCTACATGGTATTATCCTCCTCTCTGGCTCCTTCCTTGTAAAGGCATTACAGGAGTGTGACAGCCTCACTGTGTTATTGCATTAGTAGCGAGGAAGGGAAATTGCATTTTGAAGTGGTTGACATTAAAGCGAAGTGGCACCTCACACTCCACACAGAGACGTTTTCAGGGAGAGAAGGAACAAAGGCGGGTTCCCAGAGTTAGCAGATCCTGGCCCATTTCACGTGACAGCCTTATTCATTCACCTTTTGCAACCAAGATCTAGGTGAAGAGACCGAGAGCATGAAATAGAGCAGGAATAACGCCTGGTGGACGGGCTGCCAGCACCTCTGGGAGGCACACAGCTCTGCTACAGGGCTGCTGGAGGAACTCGACAGGGGCAAAAAGCCCTTGAGATGTCATGTCACTCTTGAACCCCTGCACAGTAGGAGGTGGGAAGGTAAACTTACACAATCCAGTCTTTCTTCTTTTGTGGCCCTAAGGTCCTGTTCAGAAGCTGTACGTCAGTTTAAAAAAAATTACATCGTGGGCAGTCCTTGAGAAACAATTTTGCAGTTTTAGAGTTTTTCCTCCATTCTCTCAATCGTACTTACTTTCTTCTGTTTCATTCATGGTTCCTCTGTGCTGCAGCCAGTTCTCCTTTACACTGAACTGGTGGAAAAAGGTTTTATTCTGCGAGGGAGTGTGGGAGAGAAAAAAAAAAAAAGAAAAAAAAAAAAAGACACAACAGTGATTCTCTGCATCCTTGTCCTTTACAAAGCAGTAATTCACACAACACAGCATTCAGCCCATACATCTGGCCAAAAAGGTTTCTGTATAGGAAATCCACCCACCCTTTCTTGGATCAGTGAACTAGGAGTTGCCTTACCGAATAATGGCTAAGGTGGGGATTTTGGAGGAAGCGGGACATGCCTAGGCTAAGCAGCCTGCATGATTCAAGGTTCTCTGTAGCCACATTCAGAGCTCATATCTTATATACTTATTCTTCTATACGTTTCCTATGTACCAACGGCCTATTTAGCAATTTCACTACAATCTCATGCTCTGCCTTCCACATTTCTGCAGCAACATTTTAAGCTTATTACACACTTCAGCTTCAGCCCTGTAAATTCGATGACCACAGCAATTCACCTCTATGCAGTCTGTACGCCAACTTTCTCTGGCTGCATCCTTCTCCCTCCCATTAAATAGACAGATTCATGTTCCTCTCTTTCTTTCTTTGTCCCTGCCACAACAAATCCCCCCTTTTGCTCTGCCTACTTGACATCCGTAGTGAATGCCTGTGCTCAGCCTGGTTTGCCCAGGTTGCTACACCTTTCCAGCCTGGTGGAGACAAGCTCCCGGGCCTCTCCTGAATTCTGACATCTCAGAGCATCTTGTTAAGGTGCTAATACTGTCACAGCCACTGCAAGTTAGCTCATACAGCTGATATCTAGGCTGCACCAGCAGGAAAAAAAAATTCCTTAAGCAACATTACGGGTCTAACCTCACTGATGTATCCTGTCATGTTTTTGGCCACCAGTCACTTTCAATTGAGAAGCCAAGAAAGAAAGTAAAGCAGCAGAAGGGAAGAAAGTGAGATGATAAGTTATCTAGCAACCAGCAACAATCGGGTCTGCATTACCTTTCGGTGAGGTGAATATTCATCTACAGTGCTGAAACAAAAAGGAAAATCCAAATTATTCTTGCCATCCAAACATTAGGATAAGGAAGTTTTAGCTATTAAAAATTCTGCAGCATCAGAAAGTTTTTAACATTAAATAGTCATCACAGAATGGCTGTAGAGATCCTTCAGGGAAATCTGGCTCGGCTAGAAAACTCTTCTGTGACTTGCACAACCGATGAAAGTGAAAAGCAATGCTGCCAGCCTGCGAGCTGCCAGAGAACACGGGCACAGCTCGGGCCCCCAGAGTAAGCAGTCGGGCTCACCCTCAGGGACACAGCTCTTTCCACTTCCCCAACAGCCAAACCACAGAAAAAAATTCCATTAGTTGGAAAAGTGTGCCAAGGAAATATCTTTTACAAATACACTCATTATTAGTAAAATAATAACCTTGAGATGACTATTGCAAAAGAGATTTGCTTCTCAGTACTGCAGACTGCAGAGAGAGAACAAGAATGAAGGTACCATCTGAAGTCACAGACTGCAGCTTCCGAGGGAAATTTCGCCAGCTTTTCCAAAGTCTCGCTCTACTTGCAAGTCATCCCAGCCAAAACTGATGGGAGTGACTGCTGAACCACACACACCACCCAACAAACATCAGAGAAGACTGAATAATCTAGCTTTAGTTTAAAGAAAAGATGATTTGTAAAAATGAATATAGTACTTGTATCACTCATCACTTTACTGAATTACAGCAAGATGACGACAAAAATAAATTACACTCTAAATAAAAGGAGACTTGATCACAAATGTAATCAATACTTACTGACGACGATGCATCCCAAGTATCTTCTGGAATTCTTTCAGGTCCTTCTCAAGAATGGGGTATTCATACACATCATCTAGAACATTCCTGTATATTGTCTACGAAATAAAAACAGTATCTGCAAACATCTGTTAACTCAAACATAAATCTAAAGCATCACATCAGCAGTCTAAATCAATTCAGGCACGAGCCTACTAAAACAAATTTCATCATTATATTCATGCAAGACCCCTAAAGAGAGAATGTTCCTGTTCAAATTTCCAGACTGGTCAATATTCATCGTGCTTTTGGAGAAACACACTTTGTATCACCACTAAGCGAGAGGGCAAAATGTTGACACTCATTTGTCTACAAACCAGAAGATTTAAAACAACACTTGCGGCTGTTACATGAAACCTGGGTTAGGTCAGAAGAGTACGTTCTGAAGCATGAGAACACACCGCACCATCATCACTTACCCAAAATGAAAACTAACAGGTTCATTTGATTAAGACTTCTAAAATGGAGAATGTTCTCCTTCCCTTCTACTCATGTTTGCATGCATTTTAAATTGTTTGTGAGAGACATCAACACAAGTAACACCATACTCCTTGTTGTAAACCCTACTTTCTTTTGGGGGAGGCATTGTCTGAATACCATCAATGAGGAACGTCAGTTAAATAAACTTTATCTTAAATAAAGAGGTAAATAAAATAAATAAATATTTAAATAAAGAGGTAAATAAACTGAAGCAGCTCTCATGACTGAAATTGTAGGAAATATTTTCTCTATACTTTTTCAGAATCTGCACATAGAGCCTTCTCTTTCCCTTTCAAGAAAATGAGGATCATATGTACGAGCTGAGTCATCAGGTTTGCTTTGGCCCAATTAACACTCCTACATTCATAAATTTCAGCATGAATGGCTCTGGCCTAGAATCCTATATATTGTTTTTGCACATATAACTTCAACCATCGTTAACACTACTGCTGTTTAATATTGCATAGAAGCCTCAAGCAGAGGAATTGTGTGACAATACACAGTCACACACCTCCGTGGCCAGAAAGACGAGCCCTACATCAAGGTAAGGGCAACAGAGTGTAACCTAACTGATGGCTGGAACGGTGTCCCCTTTCCAGTACAGCACTACACATCTAGTACCAGACAGCACAAATCCAGAGGCCTCTGCTTCCATATGCAGTGTGTCCTACTCCAAAAACAAAACAAACATACAAACAAAAAAAGGAAGCTCAAGACTCCCTTCAAATTTAGTTCAATGTTTCACACCTTTGTCTTGAGCGAATGACTGAAGAGAGCAGAAAGCCCCTTAAGAAGATCTCCTGTTGCAGACAAAGAGTTATATTAGGAAAGGTGGAAGATCCTGCTAAAATACATTCATCTTTCAACCAGCAGGGAAAAAGAAAAAAAAAAAAAATAAAAAAAATCAACCACCAGATGGATCTCAGGTCAGCAACAACATGGCCATTTGCAAATTTACAGGGTATTATAGAAGCCTTTGGAACTGATTCAGAAAGATCAGAAGATCCTTGCTAATAAGCAAGGACATAATTTTATTTATTGAAAATACATAAAGCTGTGCAGCTCTCCGTGTGCACCTGACAAACACTGTGGAATAGCATTTCGCTCCTCAGTCAAAGCAGCATTTCTCACAAGGACCACAAAACGCTCTCTTTGTCTGTGATCCTCTGGATACCGACTCTGGACCCTGTTCTGGCAGAGACAGCCAGTGTGTCCAAAGAACCTCTACGTCTTCGTAGTTTTCTTACCTTCCTAAATTTTTCCATTTTCTAGAGAGCACAGAGTTCTATAATTTTCATATTTGAAAGTAATGTTTTTGACATTGAATGCATCGACATTACGGATTTCCTGTCCAAGCTGTCTCTAAGGCATTCAAGGAAAAAACATGTAAATCATTTTATGTTATAGATTTTGCCGTTGGGGCTTTTTAGACACAGTATGATAATTAAACAGTGCTGAAATGCACCAGAAAGTGTTTCAATACCTTTAAAAATTGTTTTAAATGCTCATCTTCATGTAACCAGTCTTTGTAGAGAGAAGTCCACTGAGACACCAAATGCAAGACTTTTCGTTTCCTACAGGACACATCAGAGTCATCTTCTTTGCCTTGGTGGTTCTTGGCACAATAGGTACAGTAGGTTAAGGAACAAATACTAAGCAACAGAAAAGACTTTGAAATCATCTCATTTGCTAATGAAAAATTTTTTTCACTACATTGCTCAGCTTTATATGTTTTATCCATCTCCAGCTTTTGGAGTTTCATCAACTTTTTGGCATTAAATGCTCAGTAATAGAAATGTCAGTTCATCCCCGGTGCCAACAGGATTATTTTTTTTCCTTTATAGATTAGGGAGGCGAGTCTATAAAAGTAAAATCAATTCAAAAGGTATTATAGCATGTTGAGTCATATCTTTTCTGTGGAACTGTGAACAAACCTTTGTCCTGCATGCTGATGCCAACATGAATGTCTGTGGGAAGGAGGACAATGCATCATTAACAACAACAAAAAACCCAGGCAGATGAAGTCAGTTTCTTTTCCCCTGCACAAATTACACTATCTGCAGAAATAACACTATTAAAATAAAACGGAAGGTGAAAGAATCTATTTCCACCATTGTTCTCTATTCACAAAGCAGAAACACAAAATGTCAAAAGATCCCCACTTAGTACATTGTTCCTGTCCTGTCACTATTCTTTCTTTGATTAGGTGAAAAGATGATGTTTTCACCACAAAAGCTAAGAAGGAAAAAAAGGGAAAAAGAAAAAAAAAAAAAAGAAAAAAAAAAGAAAAAAAAAAAGAAAAAAAAAGAAAAAAAAAAGAAAAAAAAAGAGAAAAGCAAACTCATTCAAACAATACTCCACAGATTATGGAAGTAACTGGAAATACAAGAAAAAAATTCTTTTACCTCAGAATTAGTTAAGACTTCTAAACTTTATCACATGATAAAAGGAGCAGAAACTGTCTAATACTTACTCTTCATTTTTTCTCTTCACATATTCTGAAATGTATTACAGAGGTACAGGTATTCTAAGAATTAACATATAGGTCTGGATAGGTTTTAACCCTGTTTTAAATGTTATTTTGTAACAGTTATAAAGGTTTATGTATCTTTAATCAAGAAGAGCAGACATAAGATTGCATGGCTACTATGAGCCAGGCATCTGTTTCAATACATCTTTCAAGCATCCCTATGAAACAAGTATGCACATATACAAATGCGTATGTTTTGGATACAGGCTTATTCAGAGGCAGATTTAGCTTTGTACATTCAACTTCAGAGCAGGAATTTTCTGTTTATTGACTCCTCAGCTATGCAAATTCTTAATGTTTTAATAGGTGAATGTGTATATATATATATTTCTACCTCTCTACTTACAGGCAGGTGCCAATTAGGGGAACTTGTAGCCAAATTTGGATTTAATGTTTCCCAGTTTGAATCTTTTCCTCTACAACCCATTTGAGTTAAGAAAACAATATAACCTGAAATTTGGGAAACTATAGATTTGAATCGAATTCCAAGTATCATAAAGCCTTACAAAAATTGGACTGAAGAGACCCTGAAAGACCAGCTAAACTAGTCCATCCCAGTCCACCCTAATGCTATCCTTGGAATATATTTTCTAGTTTCTTCTTGTTAATATTCTCCAATATCAAAGATTCCACTGTCTCACATTTTCCACTCCGGTGTCTCTTTTTTAATGTAAAAAACCAAAATATTTCCTAGTATCTAACATGAAACTTTTACAGCAATTTAATCTCACTCCCTCTTGTCCCATTCAGCATTGATATGGGAATAGATTCTTCCCTTTTCCTTTAGGTACCTGAAGACTGTCTCATTTATAGTTTCCCCCTTTTCAGTAAAACAATCCCAATTCTTTCAATCCTTCTTTGTAGGTCTTTTTTTTCTAGAATTCTCATCATTCTCATTGTTCTCTTCTAAAGTTTCTCCTACTTATTCATGCATTTCATGAGGTGTGATGCCAAAACCTTAGGTGCGGCTCACCTTCTAAGCATACCATAATAAATATTAGACAATTTTTCTCTGCTCACCATTTTTACATGCAACACCAAAATAATCACACAGGGTTGTATTTCAATAATATCAATATGCAACGAGCAAAATTAATCATCCCAGGCATTCAATTTACTACGTTTGATATAAGGCTTGACAATATACAAACCTAGGCGTAAGTGTGTGACCCCTGTTAATACAACACTTAATAAAAGGATATTGCCTCAGAAGTGCCTGGCACAAGTCATCAGTCGTCATGAAGACTGTGTATGTGAGAAGGAAGTCATCCAGGAGAGTTTCTGCAGAGAAAGACAAAAAAGCCCAAGGTACAATATATGACTGAGAGTAGGAAGAGAGTATCTACTCCTGTTAGTGCGCATGGAAGGAATAGGACCCCCTCTTCCCCCCAAAAAAAGGTTCAAGGCATATCAGACTAAGTTTCAAACAGTTAACGATAGGTCGCCGCTGCAGAGATCAAATGCTTTATTTAACAAGCACATCCTCAGTTCTCAAAGAACCAACAAGCACGAATATACACAAAATAAGCCACAGTTCGTGAATCAGTAAGAGAGTCCTTATCATGAACACCACCATGCTGGTTGGCTCTGCTGCATGCAAATCAGCCTTCATACCAGCTAAGTTGTTCTGGAAATTCAGAAGTGCTTAGTAATAGGAGAGAGAAAACTGTGACTGCCATGTATTATGATGAACATCTACACACAGTAGTTGAGAACCATTAAATAAATATATTGAAATTTTTAACTGGTTAGTCTTGAGGGCATCACTGTACGCGCTGAGAAGTTTTCTCTAAGGTTTATTTCATTACATTATTGAAGTTTTTTTTCTTCTTCTGACCTTCCTCCACCTGGTTTCTATGATACAAAAATGGGCTGAAGGTACTTGTTGACAGACCACTTCTACCCACTGCAGTTGTAGCACCTCAGGTTGTCAGGACAAACGCACTGCCAGTTCGGATCCCAGTGTAATTTTCTCATTCCTCATTTCCATGACACACTAGTTTTAGGATTTTTCCAAACATTTAAACGGCTGAAAAGACTGGGTTTGCTCTAGGATGAGAGGGCTCAGGGGTAATCTTGTGGGGGTCTTCAACAATCCAATGGCAGAGTAGAGGTAAGACCAACTCTGACTTTTCCTGGAGGTGTGCAGCAAAATGACAAGGCGCAACCATCAGAGTTTGCAAGAAGGGAAAATTTGTCTAGATACAAGGGACTTTTTTTTTTTTCTTTCCTCCCATGAGGAGGGTCAACCACTGGGACAGGCTTCCAAGACAGAATGTAGAATCTCCAGTATCAGGTATATTCAGGGCTTGCCTGAGCATCCTTGTCTTATTGGACCTGCTTTGAGCAGGGGTTGGACCAGATGCCTTCACAGATCACTTCCATCTGAAATTATTCTATAATTCTTAAATAAATTTGCTTCCAATTTTAATAAATTACTCATATATGATGTGTGATCTAGGAATGCATTTGTATTTGGTTCACAAATAACAAAATCTGCAGGCAGAAAAGAGAATTATGTTGGTCTTTTTAACCCCAAAATAAAAATGTTTGTGTTTGGTTTTTTGGGTTTGTTTTTTCTTCCCAAGATGGTCAGATTTTCCTCAAGTTTTGAGGAGTTCCTGTTCACGGCATTTCTTTGAATTCCAGCAAATATACTGCGTTTCCTTTAACAAGAAAACAGGTTTGCACCACCTGCTTTATCAGATAAGAATAGGAACATGGACAGAGGCTGAAAAATAACAGAAGTCATTCTGGTTATACTGCAGAGCAAGTATAGTATAACTGGCTGTTACTAGTTAGTAACAATCATCCAGTTGTGATTTAAGTGGCAGATTTACAACTGCAAAGACTAAGGGCTGAACCATAGCTCACATGAGAAAGGTAAGGCTGAGCCCCGATTTCCTTATCCTGATTTTGTCACTATTTGTTTGTGACCTGTTCCTGTCCAAGCTAGTGCTCGTGAACAAGTGCCCAACCGAGAGCATCCCAGCAGCTTTTCACGCCAAGGCTGCAATCTCACAATAATTTAGACCAATTTCAGTTATAGCTGCCTTGGACTTCCTTGTCAGTAAATTATTGACCCCATAGCTGTGATGCAGGGTGGCATCAAGATTTCATCCATATATCATTCAGAGCCAGATATCATGTGGCTATCACATGGAAGGATAGCTAATGACATCCCACCCTGTGAGCATGAGATTCAAAATACCACCATTGTCTTTGGAAAAAAAAATAAATAAATCTAGCTAGATCAATGCATTTAACACAGCAGGTCTAGAAAGAGTCCTGATCTGAAGACGCAGAGCTAAAACCCCTTGCATTCATAAACAAAACAATTACATTCTTTATATTTCACCAACATTGTTAAAAACGGTGGAAAGTATTATCTCTGTATAAAAAGAATATTTTGTCTCAGTAAATGAAAAGACATTGTGAACAGCTTGTTCTCTATCTGAAAGGTCATCTATTCATTCTGTTGCACATCTTTTGGATGATACAATGCAGCTATTAAAGTTGGAGGTTTCACAAACATTTATTGGGAAACTGTTGTTCTTGAAATCAACAACCACGTTTTAGTTCCCGACCAAACTATGTACGTGACTGTGCAGCGATCTTCATGAAGTCAAAGATACACTGACAACAGATTATTTCCACAACTTTCTACTCTGTATAGGTGATATCTGAGTTTCAGGAATACACAGCCATGTGTACTAGCTGTGAAGCAAAACAGGAATGCTTATCAATGAACTTCTGCAATTGTTCAAAATAGCATGACTTTACCATACTAACTGCTGTTAAAATACCAATTTAGAAGTTTATTTTTAATACCTGATCATCTGTTTTCCAGAGGTCTACCTTCAATTCTTCCAGCACCCCAAAGTGTTGGGAGTGGGAAGAAAGGTTGGTTTGCTATGATTTGAGCTTTTTTGTTGAAACTTTTTGCAAGAACTATGCTACAGATAATCCTAATGCAATTATATTGAAAAAATTAGTGAAGATTAAAATTGTATGTTTGTTCATACAGCTTACAACTGGTTTTAAGCTCTCTGTTCATCTCACTCTCTCTGCATGCTCAGCCCCACATCTATGTATTCAGTCTTTGGCTTCTAACAACCTTATCAAAACAAGGTATATCATTCAGCCAATTTAGTCACGCATATGTATGCATAGTTATTTCTTTTTTCTTCTAAATGCAGAGAAAATGCTAAGAAGAAGAAGAATAGTTCACAAACTGTGATTCCAGTAGCTTGTATATAGGCTAGATCTCTTCAAATCACCTCTGAACTTGTTTAGAAATTTAAACCCTAAAGGAATGTTTTGAACAAAAGAAGTCTGGATTCTACGTGTGGTCCATTAATAGCGTCACTCATCTGTTAAATTAGTTTAACAAGTAAGCAATGAAAGTGCTTTTGCCAGATTAAATATCTATTACCAGACGTCACCTAAAGACTCTACAATAATATTCATATTTTAAAATGCCTGCACTAGCCTGTAGGTATTTCCCTGAAGTCCTACTGTTCACTGTAACTATCTTCTGTATTTTCTTCCTAAATGCACTGTAATTTAAAATCATTCCAGAATGGTTTTTCATGCCATAGCAAGGACACAAAACCTGAGGGTGTACTGACTCTTCAAAAATAATTTGTTCAAAACAAACAATTGCGTACTGCGCAGATACTTTTGGACATTAGTACATGTCCACAAATAAGGATCTGCCGGTCTTAACCTGAAAACAGAGAGAAAGGCCAAGCATGAGAGAATTTATTCAGAGCAAATTTTTCATTTTGTGTTACTAATGGCCACTAAGAGCAGTAAATTTGAATGAGGAAGGGCTCTAAATGTACAATGTGGGCTGATAATTATGAACAGGAGTCTTTCTGGCATTTTTCTGTTTAGTCACAGTTGATTTAAGAGTTAAGAAAAAAAAAAAAAAAAGAAATTCCAGTCAATTCATCAATTATTTACAGTGCACCATGCACCCACTCAGAACGGTGCTGAAATGCATACCTCTGCTTTCAAATTTTACTCTGCGCCCCACTTTCTGCATAAATTTGTGACCATCTTCCCCATTATTCCCACAGAAAGTTTCTCTAGTATTTGTAGCAAACAGGGAGAACAAAAGGCACAGTAATAGTTGGAAAAGAAAAAGTCCCATTGGAAGGGAAGTCTTTGTGCAAAAGCCTGTGATGCTATGCTATTTTTTTTTTTTTAAATTTCTCCTCTTCATGAATTTTTTATTTAATCATTTTCTTCTAGCCATCAATCTAATTTTTCTTTGTTCCTCACAATTTTCCTTTATTTGGCCAAGCAATTATTACAAAGTATGCGGTTAGCTTGCAGCTATGGAATATTTCATTTCAAAGACAATTTCAAGCATTTTAAAGCTTCATTAAGACATGCAACAGAACCAGCGCAAGTTCAATGGGCTCCTGTTCTTGCAGCTCTTTGGGGGCAGCCTGAGGCAGCAATCTCACCACACTGAATGTGTGCGAGTATTGTAGGCATAAAAATAATAAAAAAAGCAGGCACTGTGCTTGTTTGTTATTAAATAATCAATTCGCACCAGCTTCTCCTGAGATAGCTTCTCATGGGCTGTCTGTGCCGTCCCCCGTCCCCCCCAGCTTTCCCCAGGTGAAATAAGGCAGCGTAGACACCAACTTCACTGGGAGCAGTTAGTACTGCTCTTCCCATCTTTCTGTGATATACAAGTCCTTCTGCAAGATACCCTCAGGGCGGCTGAGGGATGACAAGAGCAGTATATAGACATGGAATGTTCGGACACACCTGAATTACCCAGGGAACATTTGCTTTCAGCTAATTTTCAGCTATGTCCAACTAAAGGACCCAGCATATACATCCACAAGAGAAGTTGCAACTGTGTTGCACATATAAGGTGATGACAGCCAACTGCAACAATGGTGTATTTGGCGGGGAAGGGGGATCTTGAGTCCCAGAGACAATAAATGGTCATATAGTTGAATAAACAACACATCGTATGTTCGCCTGTACTTAAAAAGCAGAGTTCCCTGTTGCTTTCCACGTGCCCATTTACCTCTCCAACCAGCTCAGACCCTTTCTCTCCAAGAGGGCAACTCTTCAAACATTAACTCAATGCGAGGGCATGTTTTTAAATGCCAGGAGGATAGAATGGGTTTTTCACACGGGTTTACACACCAAATTTGATTTTTCAATGGTTTCTTCTCTCCCTTCTCCACCCTCTTCTCTAAGCAGGGTATCAATTACTAAGCCTGAGGACAGAAATAAATATAGATCCATAGCCAGAAATTGTCCATGACGCACATTTAACAAATCAGGAACAGGCAGTACACTTCATGGTGTTGCCATGTCTAACACCTGTAAGCTCTTCTCAAACTTGAGCATTCTCTTAAACTACCACAGCGGTACAAGGCACCAGTGGAGCAGTCTCACATTAGTAACTTGTTACATAGACATTAAAAGAGACCTAAACTAAACGAAATGCCTTTGTCAAATGGAGGAAAAGTTAAATTCTTCTTATTAAATTATTTGAGGGCCGTTTTTAGAAAGCAAATATTTCAGTTTAGCTATCACCTAGCAATTTGTATGTCCACATATTATTTACTAGTATGCATGCACAGCAACCAGTGACTTTAGACCATCACAGCTACAACAATACTGTATAAAAGATTTACATTACGAACATGTTCAATAGTTCAAACTGTATTCAGAATATACCTATTGCTCTATACTAATATTAGAGACCGTGTCCAGCTGAGCCAGATATAATTATTCCTAATGCCAGCACTGAGTCATTAATCCCTTTTACCCACGAGAAGAGATAACCTGAAGACAAATTCCAGTTCGTCCTGGTTTTCTGATCACCCTGTTGCATCCTGAATAGTTTTTGTTTTGCTGCTTCTCAATAGCTAACAACAACAAAAATTAGTGAAAAATAACCCAAACAAGTCCTCCCACTTTCAGTGACAAACTGTGATTGCCAAGGTGACAAGAACCATTCTCTTTTTCATAACAGACTTTACAGAGCAACTTTTCACATCTTTTTCTACACACTCTACAGAATTTCTACTCTATACACCCATCCTACGCTCTCTATAGCATTTCTGCTTCCATGTTCTTTCCTTTCCATTACATATTTATTTAAATATTAAGAGAAAATAAAGCTACGCAAAACAAGAAGGCCAACAGGATTTTAAATATGCAATGCTTAAATCCTTTTTCTTACAATTACATGGTTCATAAAAGGTAACTTCCTCTATACAGAGGAATATAAACATATAGACTGTGCATATAGACTTGATATTTCTTTATATGCAGACTGTCTATGTCACACACTGTTAGCTGGGGAAGGGTACTAATAGTGAAATCTGTTAAACTGCAAAGAAAAATAACTCATTTGGGGTGGGTTTTTTTTTGAAAACGTATCACCATTCTGAACCCAAACGTCGTCTTCCACTTTGCACTGTACAAATCCATTGTGAATGGCTGTGCAAGAATTACAGAAAGATTTAAGGGGTTTTCAGACTTGTATTCCACACTAAATCGGATTAGAAGAAAATATAGATAAAGTACTGGAATGCAAGTCTTTTGCCACTTTATGCAAAGTAGCTATTCAGCTTTCTCCAAGGATTTGTTGGAGGAGGCTAAACCTGTAGGGAGACTGGAAAAAAAAAATTTTAAAAATTGCCTGAATGAGCAAGCCACTAGAATTCACGGTTAACTTGTAGGTTAAAACTACTCTTACGGCAATTTTGTAGCGTCGGTTTGGCAGCCCTTATTCATGCTACAAAGCAGTTGTGGCTTTCACTATGAGAGAATTAAACTGAACACAAGGATGAAAACTCAAATACTGAATGAAAAATACTCTCCGAATCTCTGCTTTCCAAGCTGAGGAAATTGCTCAGTGTCCTTACTGCTCAATTTATCTTTCAGAAACATACCAAACAGAAGGAGATCATAAGATCTTCTTCATTGTGAAGCACGTTAGAACTGGACTATAACGTATTGGTGGGCGGGATGTAGGAAGTCCAGCAGCATGAAACGTGAATGGGGGTTACACACACATTTTTCAAACATCAATGCAAACCGAGTTTTGTGTGGTAATGAGACCTCTTCGAAGTTTCAGGGGGATTTTTTGAGAAAGACAAAGATGGAGAGAGAAATAAATGCATTTTAGAAAACATACAATAAATCCTAAAACTCTTTAGCTATGCCATTTCCCATTTGTGATAATACAAAGACAACGGGATGACCATACGATCAGGTCCTCACATCCCCTGATGTTAATATGCTTATCAGTATTAGCCAGAATTCCAAACTTAAAAATCACCAACAACTTCATAATTTGCTCTCATTTACATTCACTGCATCATCTCTACCTTGCAGGACCAGCCACTTCTCTAATACTCAGTGAGGCTCATCCTCCAGAGTATATTTGGGGGAAAAAAAAAAAAAAAACAAACAAAACCAACTGAATCGTTTGGGGTTTTTATCTTCCTATGTATGACTGAAAAGCTGGCCTCAGTAACGCTAATGCACCTTATGACTCCAAAGCACATACTGAAAATTATTTTTTTTTTCAAGAAAATATTACTGATGGGGTTAGCAATACCACAACTGCTCGGAAATAGTTAAAACTTGCATTTCTCACAATCATCAAGAAAAGCAGCCCTACGAGACGGGGTTACAGCTGGGCAAACAGACAGATGAGCTCCCTGCGCCCAAGTAAAATGGATGCTGATTACTTACTATTCTATAGGGAACAGACATTTTTTGCTATTTTAAATATTCACTCACTGAGTTCAAATTAAACCAAATGAGGGCTCCAGCACAGCATTTTCAAGATTTTCAGCCTCTCAGTGCTGAAAGCTCTTAAGCTTGATAAATTCTTGTCACCCCTCTTGCTCCTTGCTGTAAAATGAGAAAAATTCTAATCACACCACAAGGCAGACATTGCTACGCATACAATTTTTGCATGTTTTGGGTCACATGATACTATGCGATGCTCTGAAACCTTTCAGCAATGCAAATGCATGTCCAGCCAGTTGTACCTGTAATCAGAAAATTGCTTGTTCTGCAGAAACGGAGAAATGATTTGAGGGCAACTCTTTTGAAAGATGGGAGTTTCTCAGTAATCTGTAATTCCACAGCAATTTACTAAAAATGTCAGGATGTCTCCAAGTACAAACAGTAAATGCAAACTGCTGTCATTACTATCTGAGCTAGCAAGATACTGCTCTCGTCTGAGAAGCTGCTGAGTGTTCTCGGATCTCCCTTGCATTCAGCAGATGGCCATGGCGCTAAGGACCTTGCAGGATAAGCCCTTAATCCAAAATCAAATCGTCTAAAAATGCTATGCCACCATGGACACAGCATGAAGCAAAAAATGAAAATTACGTTGAGAAAGAAAGGTCAATGGAAAAAAGAACATCGATATATAATTTGCTGCTAATGTGTTAAAACAATTATAGCAGTTATGTCATCTAACCACTGAAGCACCGAGAAATCAATGCACAAAGGAATAAAGAGCAAGCCATTTATTTCTGGCATTGGGTTAGAAAAAGAAAATACATAAGGGCAAGGTATTTAACCGGTACAACCAGAATTTTATTAGAGCACAAAAATCAGAACAAAGAATAATTTCTAAGGTCATCTCCCAGAGATTTCTGGCAGTATTTTACCATCTGCAGAATGAATCAAACACATTCTGTCTGGTAAGGTCAAAGATCCTCCTAAAGTTGCATTCCAGTTGCTGCTATCACACGTATTGGAGCAGTTTTGTATTTTGTTTGAGGGACAAAAAGCCCTGAAACCACAGGCAGAGAGCAAATGTCAAACTTGTCTAGCTTTAATGAGGCACTAATTTTTCCACATAGAAATCTGAAGCTCTTTTTCCCCCCCCAGGTAGGAGGGACCCCTGGTGATTAATGTGCAGCTATAATGGTTGGAATTATTTGAAATTATTGGACAAATTCACTACGCCTTATACATTTTGAAGTATTAGAAATATTGCCCACAGCAGTCACCCTAAGACATTGCTTCTTTCTGTTTAAAAAAAACCCTTGACTACTGCAAATAAAACACTCAAGCTTTCCACGGAGTGAAACTTCACTTGACAGTAAACCGAGGTATTTTCAGAGACATGTGAAGTCCTCACACAAGCCTCGCTGCAAAAGGCAGCCACTCCTTGTTCGCATCAGGCATCTCCATACGTACTTGAAGAGAAAAATCCATCCTCCCTTTCCACAAGCCAGCCAGGCCGGGATTGCCTGGAGCAGAAGGACGGAAGATAAAAGATTTAATGGTTCCCTTTCATCCTGCTGTCTGGGGTCCAGCTGCCTTATGGGGCAGAGGAGATGATGGGCACAGATGGGCATGAAGCCCTCGAACACAGCTGTCCTCCAGCAACAGACAGCAGTGCACACGACGGGGCTGCATCGCCTGTCCCCTCTGCCACTGCCAGCCTGCTCCTATCAGTGCTTGCGGCTGCTTAAGCCTTTTCCCATGTCCACCAGCTCAGGACACATTTGAGTGTAAAGGGAACTCTAAAATTAGACCAGACATGCGACTTTCAGAAAGTTAATATAAAGGAAGATGTACTTAATCTTCATTCTTTTCATCTTTGCTGTCCAACACTCATATAGCATTGAAGAAGAACCAAGTTCAGCACATCTTTCTCATTGCTGAATTGGAAAATCTACTCCTAGGAAACAGTAACCTTTAGATCTAATACTATATATAAATATAAAAATTTAATCACATCTTCAAAAGAAGATCGTGAGTTCTTCATTTTTGGGTCTTCAACTTGATACTTTGAAAGATACTTTGATACTTTTCAGTGACATTTCTGAGAAAATGAACCCAAATTTTCTGTTTGCAACCCAAAAATAACATATTTATATAAAAACATCTTAATTGGCAGTATTTTCAAATATATAATAAGTTAAGACTATTAGCCCCAAAAGTTTTAACCATTAGCCCCAAAAGTTAAGACTATTAGCCCCAAAAGTTTTAACTTCAGTACCTAATGTCAGGCTCCAAAATCCACTGTATTTGGACAATATCCAGTCCAGCAGATTACAACAACTACAGTATAGTGACCAGAATACATTCCATACTGACACATAATATGGATAAAGGACAGGTCAAACTACACGTGGCAATGCCACATCTAAAGCTCTGCAGGTCAGGTACAACGCCTTGGCTCCAGCGTGCAGTGTTATCCCCATCACCTGCTGCTAACTGCTTTCCATACCAATCAGAGGGATTGGTCCCTTAAGGGAACAGAAATGTACAGATCCGCACTGTGTATTTTTAAAAGTGTTTAGCAAGAAGCTTTGATCTATTATTTTCCCCCTACAAAGCAGCAAGGGGAAATTTCTTTGTGCTTCGGCCCAGGGAAGGAGATATAAGAAGAATCTTGTTTGCCCCTGGGAGCCAAATTACCATAAATATGCTAAGCAGCGCAAGCTCCCCAACATGTGGCACTGGAGCATGTGCAGTAAACATCACAGCATCTCTTCAGGGAAGCCTAGCAGGACAAAGCCTCCACTGGCAAAACGCTCCTGGCTTCTGTCGATTTGGCAGAACTGCCTACGAAGGGAATGATGGCATTTTCATCTGAGCAAGAACCGTTGGATTTGGTCCAAATCTATGCAAAAGATGGCAATAACGTGCACTAGACTAACATACAGGCCACTGACTTCTTCCAGCATGTGAAACAGCAGTGCACTGGGTCAAGGTGGGGGGACAGTTTTGGTGTATTGGGTCGCACAGACTAGGTTAGAGTCTTGCGGCTGTGGCCCACTGCCACGTAACCTCAAAAGCGGGGACTCCCTTGCCAACATCTTCTGGAAGCCAAACAGCCCAGCAAAGGTGCTGCATGGCTGCGATGAGGCTCTGCTTGGCAGGGGGCAAGGAGGAGGAGGGAATCATGCAAACCCCGCAGGAGACAGGCATTAGCATACTGCAATCTCACTGCAGTGCCGAAGGATGCCACTTCCAGCGTTTTGCTCCAGGCTATACAACAGTTTAAGCTAATGTGCACAGACTGCTCCGATGCCTCTGAAATAACTTATGCAATATCTAAACACCTACAAAGCACAGCAGAGACTGCCTTGTACCGGCAGGCAGACAGAGGGAAGGACACGTGGCACCCATAAAAACCCCTAAAACCAAACAGGGACATACTTTCATCTTGGATTTCTCACCCCTGCCTTCCTCCCCGCTCCCCAGGGCAGTGAAGCACAGCTTCACAGCATAACACCACAACAACGAGCATCAGAGCACTCATAAGGCAGCTGCATTTTGCTTCCCCATGTGGTGATTGGGTTCCAAAAAAAACCTGATGAGTTTCATGATGGTGGTGTTAAAACACAATGTTACATTAATTGCAGGCTTATTTACATGATATATGTCCTTAAATTATGAATATGAAACTGTACTTGCTACACTGAGACACACAAATCTTTCCAGTGACAGGTTAACGCGTAATTAAAGACAGCTTTTCTCCTTATTGTTACAACTTAACGGAAGACAGCAATACAAAAAAAATGCCTTGTACATAGTCTGTGTATGCATTAAGAACATCTAACAACTTCAAACTATCAGGTTTGTCAGTACAACTCTGTACTGACAGCAGAATGAAAGAAATAACAAAGGTTCTTGCTTGCACGGTTTAAAGATCACACAGGGGTAAGACACGAGGAACAGACATTACTTGGAGTTCAGCTGCTTGTGAGTGTTGACATACCTGCACAGGCATAATTCCCTACGGCAGCAGAACTGCATTCTTGTGCCAGGACCTCTGGCTCCTTGCAATACACAGTAGTTCAACATCACACTTTTGAGAAAGAACACCTTTATTTTGATAATTCTCAAACTATTTTCACACATCAGAGAGCTCAGCGTTAGATCCGTGATTCAGCTGTACCCTAATTACTCAGAGGTTTTATTTTCAGTTAAATAAGTCAGGGATATTAAGCAAGTAACTGGATGAAAGTCCAGTGGGGTAATTTTCTAATGGTGTATATTCACTTCTGCCATTATTTCAGATTTTTAGTGCTATTTATTCATTTAGTCACATAAAATACACCCAGAACACAACTCTCAGATAGATATAACTTTGGACTGGTATAGCCCAGCTTGCTTCTTTTGTATCTTTCTTTTCCAAGCCTTACGAGATACTGTATCATGCACAACCTGGAAAGCATCTAAAGGAAGAGATGCGTTCTGTATCTTTTAGAAATTGTTCAGTTTTTCACCCCTTCATCAACAGTGTCAGTTGTTCCTTGGACTTCCACGGGGCACAGAGGAATCTCGTTGGCCAAAATATAAACCATACCTTTCTGCACAAGCATATGTGAACCCAATGCAGTGTTTAGGTAAAAAACGTGAACTGCAGTAACAGACAGGATACTGTTTTAAATTGGGCCTCACGGCTCATCTGCTCCATGACTATGTTTCACCACTACACATAATAACATCTGGCCATGACTAGCACTTGCTGCCATCTTTCATTTCTATAGCTCTTTTTAGCCATCAGTGCCAGCATGGTTTTTATAAAACGTGCTTTATTTTTTCCAGTTACAGAGAAAGGGAAGCAGACACGGGCTCAGCAGAGAGTAGAGAGTACAAACCCAGTGTCTTCACTCCCATTCTGCTCATCGCTCCATGGTCCCGTGCAGACAATACCAGTGCATTTGACCTCCTGTCAGTGAGGCCAAAGCCACCAAATGAGAGATTCAGATGGTGATCCCACTGGAAATCACCTTTCCCTATCATATTTCCCAATGTTCTTCAAATTAAACAGGCTAGCAACAGCATACTTTCTACTTTCCTTCAGCATTTCTTTTTCTTTTTTGTTCTCTAAAGGAAAAAGGCTTTTGCAGCTGAACTGTCTGTCCAACTGTCTGTCAGTCTTGCTCTCCCTTACCCACATAACTTCTGAATCTGTTGACAAATCTCAACCAAATTTGAGACAGGGCATCAAATTTTCAAAGATACTACGTTCCTATAAGTGATGAGAGTAAGTGCATCTATAGAAGAAAGAGAGAGCCAAACATTATTGTTCCACTGAAGTAAAGGCTGCCATGTAAGCACAGCTATGTTTGTAGACATAAAATGTCTCAGCTAGCAGAGATGAAGTGATAGCGCCTCAAGCTGCTGTTATGAGGACTGCGGATTTTTGATTAAAAGATACAATCTTAAACACTGGGACTACTAGCATCTCTGAGATAGCCTCCTTATTTAAAATTCTGCAAACTGTGTCCATAACCAGCTTCTCTAACAAGGCTTCCTATTGCTGCTGTTCCCATCCCTCTGCTGCACCAGGTTGCTGGGTCTTCTCGTAGTGGACCCTATAAATTCCCAGGGCAGAACACTGTCTCTTGCTTTGTGTTTGCCTAGCACCAATCGCAGACACTGTGGCTTCTGAATGCCTATATATATGTAAGATGATAACTTATTATCTTTCTGCATTTGTTTCTGCAAATAAGGTTTGTTTTTTCATTAAACTGCTTTGCTTATTCAGTTAGTCATTAAGGCCAATTATAAAACCCCCTTTTTTTTTTTTTTTTTCTTACTAAGAAGCAGTATCCTTTCTATATAATCCCTGCCTGGCCTACAGAAAATCATCAATTACGTGATGACAGTCTCTTTAACCAGACTGCAATCACTTGTCCATGGCTGCAGCCCGGTAGACACTTCTGCTTGGCATAACACTACCTATAGCTTCTTTCAGGTTACAAAATAGTGAGCATGTAATTATTTTTACTAAAGAGGGCCTGTCAGAGAAGGTAGCAAGGCTTCCTCTTAAAGGAAGACTCTGAGGATTACACACAACTCTTCAGCTATTTAAATACTTCCTATATAAGAACATATATTTAAAAGCAATTTTCCAAATCAGTTTTTAGAAACACATCACCGATTACAGTAAATATACAGGAACTAGAATCAATTCCATTAGGAGCTGCTGTTTTAAAGACATGGCTGCCCACATCCCAGAAGGACAATGAAGTATAATATGCGAGCTCATTTAATCACTGTATCCAATTACAAGGAGGAATAAATCATCACACACATGCCTATGCCTGAATTTTAAAAAGTAAATAAATCATGAATAGTCAAGTCAAACGTTGTGAATCTCTAGATTCACAGCTTAGCAGGGGAAGTGGTGCATTCACTTCTCATTTGAAATAAAAGTATCCAAAATATTAACAACACCTATTTATTTTAAGATAAATACAAAAGTTGCCTTTTTTTTTTTTTTGTTCAGTTTGGAGTTTGACCATATAGAACTGCCATTCTTTGCAGTAGGGAACACAAATCCTGACAAACATTGACCTCAACTGAGCTTGTATATTGTCTAATGACAGACTTTCCTGGTCTGTCTGCCCTGATCCATACCCAGGACTCCCCTAAGTCACAGGGGTTCAGAAGAGGAGCTGGCCCTCTTGCTAATGCCACAAATAACAGCATTTTGGGCAACTGCTCCTGCCCTGTGCTGTAAACTCCCTCATCCCAGACCTACATGACCGTACCCCTCAAGGAGGATCTGAATTCTCTCCATTTGTCAAGAAAACTCAATACAGCAGTTTCTTGCAAAGCTGATGGCATTTTCATGTTTTTCAGATGCTTTTAGAAAATTGTTATTAAAGATTTATCGTTCCTTGTAACCAAGAACACAGTTGTAACTTCCCAAATTGCATCTTACTAACCTTGATGCCCTGAACAAATTTCCAGTCCTTTAAACCGAGATGTTAAATCAAATGCCCTGTACATGTCAAAACTCTCACCCGAGTAGGAAGATCAGATTCTCATTAACACTAACAGAATCTGTATGCACACATTGAAAAAAAAAAAAAAAAAAAACAAAAAAACACAACTGTTCAAAATATTTACATAAGCTCCATAAGCAACCCACAAGATATGTAGAAACTTTTGCCTAGAGAGATGGGCCATCACACTGGAGATTAACAAAATTTGCCCGAAACAGCAACACCGCACTGGGATAGACCTCAGGAAAATGCTTTCTTGCAATGTAAGAGAAACATTTGGGAGAGCACTGAAGGTCTGGGGAACACGTGGGAGAGGCCCAGCTTCAGTTGGCAGAGACACACACCCCCGCCTACAGGTTTAGACTTAGCCTGCCCAACATGCCCAGGTTCCCCTGACTGACAACCCACATCCCAAAATCTCCATGTGTGGGCTTCGGGGCTTCTGCCCACAGCAAACCTCAGGAGGCCAAGGGGCAGGGGAGGTCCCATGATGGCAATGGCACCCCAGGGTCTCACACTGCCCTGGGGAAGGGCTCCCTGCCCACCCAGCAGCCCTGCTGGGCAGAGCACGCACGCCATCTTCACAGCATTTGCAAGCTGTGTGTGTGTGGCCCAAGAGCCCTACACCACTGTCACAAGGAGAGCAAGATGGGAGCAGACAGTGGCCCTCTGCTTCTCAGGCCCTGCTGGGGGGACACCTCTCCTCTGGGTCAGTGGAGGGGAGAGGACAGCCAGGAGCCCACAGCACATCCAGGGCTGCTTCCTCGCAGTCAGGCTGGGCTGGAGCAGGCCAGAGGCCTGCATCTGTTTGCCCGTCCTATGAATTACTCAGCTGCCCCTGTGCAGCCTCTTTGTTGGTCCCCATGCAGATGAAGGTGAACATGAGGAGGAGTTTCACCTGCCTGTGTGTGCACACGCTGAATTTCTAAACCATCCCCTTGGATGAATTTCTAAACCATCCTCCCTGCCGCTGCTTGCTGGCACATACTGGGATGGCAATTTTCCAGCCATCCGTTATGGAGTTCTCTCTATAGACAGCCACGCTGCTGTGTGAGGAGAAGCTGTAGTCACCTTCACAGGCTAAATGTTTGCATTTGCCCATTCTTGGTGGTTTCCATGTTTTGGGGCATGCGAAACATTGCTCGCTGCTGCTTTAAGAATTTGAATTAAACCCCCTTGACAACAGGGATCTGACAAATGCTATTTGTTTGTGGTTGTTTTTCACTCTTGTTTGTTTGCTCGCCACTTCCAGCTTGTGGCTGTGCATCCCCTATGATGTACTAACAATAACAACAACAAAATCCCATAGACAAGGCTCCTATCAGGGCGAGGAATGAAACCCAACAAGGGTTTCATTATTGTATTGATGCTGGGGCTCTGAAATCATGACTGGGAAAGAAAAAAAAAAAAACAAAAACAAAAAACCAGTATCTGGCTTTCTGTTTTGAGCTGCAGTGGTTCCTAGAGAGAGGACAACTAGCCCTAAACCCTAAGAAATAGGTCTGGGAGAGGGTTAAAGAAAGACTGCTTGGGGAATTGGCAGAGCCTTGTGGGCAGGAGGAGGAGGAGGGATAACAGCAGGAGGGGGATGCAGGGTGCAGAAAAAAAGGAAAGAAATTGAAAAGTAGGAGAAGGTGAGGTATAAAGGCCTCTATCCTCTACCTAGCAGTCCCAGGTCAGATAGCGTGAGTTCACCATGATTACATCCTTGATTCTGGCCATTTATCTCTGCATCAAAACTCAAGTTCAAGCAAAGGAATAAAATAACAATTCATCCCAAATGTTGTCACAAGAAAGCCTAATGTTTTTTTATTATTAGCTTCCATCACAACTAGATCCATCAATTCTGTCACTTTATTTACATTAATCTATTTTCCCCGTCCTCCCACCCCTCTTTTTTTTTTTTGCCCTCAGTGTCCTTGAAAACAAGCCATTACATTTTTACGTTAGAAGGAGTGTACTGATTTGGTTTCAGAAGGAACTCACAAGCATTTCTGAACTGAGACAAAGTCATCTCATGATCTCAGCCTGGCCCAGGAGACGGCGATGGGAGCTCCTGCCACGGCTACAACTCACATTGCTATTTTTTTACCTTGTCTAAAAGATGGGACAAGCAATTTACTTTATTGCAGTAACTGATGCTATTCTGAAAAGCTCTTTCTGCCAGAACCAGCTATGGTCGGTGAAAGTAACTGACATCTCATGAGAAACCTTTGGCTGTCAAAGTGCTGTAATTCCACTCCTATTTCAATCTGTGAAAGGCTCAAAATTGACTTTAAAAAAAAAAAAAAAAAAGAGAGCAGGATTGTCTCTAATGCCAACCACACAGACTCTCCTAAAAGGTGCTATATACCCCAGCTGATACTAAACTTGATCAAGCTTTTCCTTCTAAAGAAGTGACAGCAATTTAAAACCTGCATTATGAGCTTACCAATTGCAGTCAATGCACAAAGCCTCTGAATTTATGCCAAGCGCATTCTGCTCCATTATCTCCTTTTTTAGACAGGCCCCTCCACTCTCACAAAAGTATTCCCACTACAACCATCTATTTCCACATCCAACAGCCGACCTTCTGACTTGCCCGCTAAAATCGAAACCTAGCAAGATAACACAAACCGCGGCAGAATCCCCTGCCAACCTCACCCAGCACACAGCAAATCTGGCCCTCGGTAGCTACAGCCACAGCTGCTCTTTCCCCTCTTTTTTCCTTGGACACGATAGAGAAGGCAGCAGCCAGCATCAGGGCAAGGCAGAGCCGAGCTCTGCTGCACTTGATAACTTGGGAGTGCGTTGGCACCAGTTTGCCAATGCCACAGGCAGGCTTTCTCAAGAAATTGCGTCTATTCAGCTGCACAGCAAGCAGAGGCGTTCGGAGCTGTAAAGCCGCTCAGGGTTGGCAGCTATTAAGGGAGGTCTTGAGAGCCCACAGAAAGCCTCATCAGGAAATAGGCAGCAATCTATTCCAATTAATGGTTCACAAAGAGGTCTTGGGTTGTGGCTTTTTGCTCTTAATTTCCCTGGGTGTCCTCTGAGCCCAGGGATTTACAGAAAATGGTAAGGTGGGAAACAAAACAACTGCCTCAGCACATTATACAACGAATTATCACCTAACGGTAGTAACAGGCAGCATGACAGGGAGCTTAGTAAAGTAATGATTATTGCAGTTTGGATATAACCAAAACCAGCCCCACTCCTACTCACAAAAGAACCGAGGCTGCTACTTCCATAATACCGTGAAACCGTTTGAACTTGGGGCATGTTAAGAAGGATTGCGGGGGAAGGAGGAATTAACAGCGTGAGAGTAAATTTAGTTCACAAGGGGAAAAAAAGCAGCTTTGAAGAACAGATTTCTTTCAGATTCTTAATACACAACCTCAAAGCACAGGTCTTCAGTGAATCCATCCTTCCACCCTGTGGGCGGGGAATGAACACGCTCTTTCTACCACCCCTCAGAAAATGTTAATATCACAAAACCATCATTGTATTATACAGCAACTTTGAGCACTGGAAACACTGGAATTCAAACTCTGAAGACAGCGTGTGAACTGTATTCTTGGACTCAAAGATGCAGCAAGCATGTCAAGATACAGTTTTTTGTTTTCAGCATTCTTACATAAAAACTCCCCCGCCCCATGAAAGCGCCTTTCAAAAAAAAAATCTTTCAGAGCACCATATCCGAGTTTTGTAACATTACGGAGTCAGCACTTGGGAAGGAATGCTCTGCTCTATTCTGAGAGCAAGCTTTTGACTTACCAGCCATCTCACTAAGTGCTAATAGCAACACAGGACTCATTAATGAACAAACAACCCTACTTATGTCAGCAGGTAGTGACTCTCTGTTATAGAAGAGGAACACAAAAAGAGAGTACTGAAGACAGTGTCCAGTTTTTCAATGGTCTGCAGGTCAGGAGTTGATAGTAAAAAGTCTGAAGAAGGAAGGAAAGGAGAACAATGCTAAGTGGTGACAATGAGTAAATACCCAGGAAAGATGGAAGACTCGTGGTAGAGTGCCCCATGGTTGGGGCTCCTGAAGGACTGCATGGTCTGTGGCTCCTGCTGAAGGAACAGGATGTGCAGACACTTCATAAGAAGCAGCAAAACTGTATTTCAGTTTTGCATTTCCAGTTCCTACTCTCACAGTTAACTGACCGGCCAACCCACACACCATCTGTTGCTATTCCTCTTATGCTACTCTCTTACAAATCAGGTCTCGCTTTTCCTCTACTAGAAACAGCAGCTTTGAGATAACTGTGTATGTTTTATAACCAGTCAGCTTCAATAAGCCACATTCTGGTTAAACATGAAGACAGGGCTGTATCTGGAGGCTGAAACGATCTAGAAAGTTGTGTCCCCTTCACATTAAGGGCTGTCCTCTCCCTTCAGATGTTTTACACGCAGCGGTTTGATCCCATCACTGCTGCAGAGGAATGGATCTTCAGTCGACAGAAGTCACTAAGAGTTACCACAGTTTAGGTTAATTTCAGAGTTTGGCTATGACTCTTTGCTGAGCCGATGTTGGCTTCCTTTGCCTTTGACATTCTTACAGCTCACTAGAGCCAGTACGACGTTAGTCACAGCAGAAGGGACCTGGCCTGCTTCATCTCCAGACCTGCAGCCGTGGAGCTGACCCAACCTCCAGCATAGCATTTAAGCCAGACACGGAATCAACCCAAGTGGTTGGCGTACTTCTAAGATGATATCTCCCTTGTTGAGAGATCTCTTTGGCATCACCACTGTGTGATGACTCAGTTTTCCTTTTCGCCTTTATGGCCCTCAGTCCCAGTCTTCTGACCTGGGAACACTAGTTATTTGCGCTTCATTTGACGCTGATGAGCCACAATCAAGTGATTAGAAAAGGACTCAGACTAAGGCAGAAACCGAGAGACAACCTCTCCTACTCTTTTTATCACTAATACACAAGCATTTTTATAATATAAGACCTTGTGAATATTTTTTATCCCTTTCATCCTAACTTCTTGGCTTAACACCACCAGACAATCAGCAATTATCAAAAGCACTCTTCCGAAAAAAGTTCTACAGAAATATTTCTCAAATATACAAACACGTCTCTTCATAATCTCAGCTACTTAACGCATCTGTTAATATAGACATATATATGACCATATATCCTTTCATGGATTTGAAACACTTACTCCATTGGTTTCATAATTCATACCACCTAGACCTCCAACGTCACTAGGGTGAAAGTGATTTTACAAACAACTGATTAAAACTCTTTAGGGACACACTGGCTTCCCAGAAACCTTACCAAATTCCCAGTGTCCAAACAACTTGTTTCCCAGGTACCTCATCAAAATGTTTGTATCACCCAAGTCTATTTTGCAGTACAACAAATTAACACATTCTGCCTTTTACAACTTAAAAAAAAAAGCTTTTTTCACTGTCAAAAGAAAATTATTGATCTTCACCTCTAAAAAAGTTCTCCTGATAGACCTGCAAGTCCCAGTTCCTTTCTGCTTTAACCACTATGATCATCAAAACCCCACATATTATCTACAATGCACGTCTTCATAATAAATGGTTTCACACTAGGCTTTTATGACGGCTCCTTATTACTTTCTCACATAGCAAAAAGTGACAACTAGCTATAGTGAACCGCAGAATTACAGAGAAAAGACTGAGGAACTAAGAATACTATGATATAATTGACTACTCATATACAGTGGGTAGCTTTTTCTTCTGCAAATTTGACCCAAAACCAAAATACATTAAACACTTGGGGCCCTACGATCATCCCAAGCTGTTCTTGCACAGGGTACTAAAAAATTTATTTAGGTGCCTGAGGTGTCCAAGGGTGCCCAGATGTTCCTGGGCACACTGAAACCATGTGTTTGCCTGATGACTAGCTTGGTTCCTTTCCCTCCTTGAAAGGGTCTACTATGCTAAGTGTTCTTACACCATGAAAACTATTTGTGGTGATGAACCAAAAAAATAACATCAGTATCTACAGAGGGAGTCCTGGTCACTAAGGATGCTCATCATTCCCCATGCTGCCTCTAGTTTCCCGGTCATTGGACATAATGGTGAAACAATCAAGGAGCAGCATCCCAGGACTCTGCCTGTCCAAGCGTTTGCCCTAAATAAGCTTTAGTACCCATCTGCAAAAAAAAACCCACCCTTTTTTCAAGCTCTGAGTCCTCATTTCCAAGAAATAACAGTCTGAGCTCCTGCCAGGAGACAGCATCTTAGGCATATTCCCCTCGTCGGCATTTCTCATTAGCTTAGGCACCGCAGCGTGTGACACGCTGTATGTAGTGAATCACAGACATCCAGACATGGCACTCCTTCTGCCAGCTGATTCAGCTCACTAATGTGACAGAAAATAATCCTACCAAAGGAAAAAAAAAAGTTTCCTACTAAGATACTTAGATCTGCTTGGCACAACATCAAACCAAGTGTATCAGAGAAGGGGCTACATGGCAATGAACAGGAGGACAACTGGAGGATGTTAGATCTTCCCATTTGAGCAGAAGCCAGTGTCACTGCCAGCAGCCTTTGTCCTAACCTCATGCTATCCCCAGGGCTCCCGCCTCTCTCATCCCAGCTCCAGGTCCCACCACGCTGTCTCCAAAGCCATTCAGCAGAAAATGGTTCGCTCTCTGCTGCCAGCTGAACTGGTAACTCGCTCAGTTGTCCAACTGAAGGAACCAGTACCTTATTATAACCTTAGATTCTGATTAACTGCTTCCAAACTGCAATGTGCTGCATGTCATGTACTGAGACAGAGCAAAGATTCCCATAAAATAGAACCAGGTCTCTGACAGGTGTCAAGAGAAGATACCCAGGGGAAGAAAAAACTAAGAAAAAGACAAATGCAGATTTATCTTTCCCTAACATACCCTCCTAGCTTCCAGTAACTGACAATGTAGACTTTCCAAATTGGAAGTTGTATTGACGTCACCGCACTCATGATTTTACCAGGATTTTGCCTAATTTGATTTTAAACCCTTCCAAACTTCGGCTTCCACAAAATCCTCACAACAATGAGTTGCACAGTTAAGCTGTGCATCATTTTAAAAAAAAAAAAATCTTTATTAGTTATAAACCATATAATCTCACTGTTACAAAATGCTTCCCACATTATGAAAAACAATGAATAATCTTTCCATAGTCACCTTTCCCACACAATTCATAGTCTTGCAGACTTGTACCACATGCCTCCCTTACAGAAATTGCTTTTCTATGCTGATCAGACCTAGACTATTTACTCTTAGATGTATTTAATCTGTACTTCTAATTGCCCTTGCTGCCCTTTTCACACTTTTTTTAGGTCATTTACAACCTTTCTGAGCTGGGGGAGAAGAAGGAACCATATTACACTTACCATATTACACAGTTACACAACAGTATAACTATGGTTCTTGCTTGTCTTCTTTCCTAATTGTCCCAAATACTGTTTGCCTTTTTGATCCATGCTGATGAAAAATTTCCAAGAACTACCCACACCGTCTCCAAAGACCTATTTTCTGCACAGTATTAGCCAATTCAGCACCTCTGCTGAATATGTATAATAAGGCTTTCCTTTTCTCCATGTCTGAAAAGTCATCACTTTGCATTTTTCAAACTTGGATCTCATCTGCAATTTTATCACGCAGTCACACAGATTTTTATTCCTTTCATCTTGCTTCAGCCACAGGGCTGGTTTGAGGGGGCACATTCCCAGCTCATTTCCCCAGTGCTACGCTGCCCCATTCCTACTACTTTCATAAGGCTATTTCCGAGTTGGATCAGCTTCCTAATCTATCTCACCTTGCAGAGACACCTAAGCAGAGTTTGTCAGTATGATGACAGGACAACATGATAGCTCAAACAGGCAGTGAGAGCTGGGAAAAATAGGTTGTACAAGAACATAAACTTGCATGGCCACCAAAGGTGAAACCATGGCTTCATTTATCACGAGAACCTCAATCATTTAATCATAGAATCATAGAATGGTTTAGGTTGGAAAGGACCTTGAAGATCATCGAGTCCCAACCCCCCTGCCATAGGCAGGGACACCTCCCACTAGACCAGGTTGCCCAAGGCCACATCCTGCCTGGCATTGAACACCTCCAGGCATGGGGCCTCAACAACTTCTCGGGGCAAGCTGTTCCAGTGCCTTACCACCTTCAAAGTGAAAAATTTCTTCCTAATGTTTAATCTAAACCTGCCCTCTTCCAGTTTAAAGCCATTCCCCCTCATCCTATCGCTACGTGCCCTAGTAAAATGTCCTTCCCCAGCTCTCCTGTAGGCCCCCTTTAGGTACTGGAAGGCCGCAATAAGATCTCCCCAGAGCCTTCTCTTCTCCAGGCTGAACAGCCCCAACTCTTTCATCCTCTCCTCATAGGAGAGGTGCTTCAGCCCTCAGACCATCCTCGTGGCTCTAATCTTAATCTTATCAGCACATTCTGTTACCTCAGTTTTCATCCCACACTCAGCAGCACCCAGTCTTCAATGGGGACTTCTCTCCATTTTAAACACTGACAATTTACTCTTAAGTTTCATTTTCTCTCTTTTAAGTCATTAGTCCTGAGAAACATTTTCTCCCATATCAAAAGGACCTTTAAATTTCTTTAAGGATTTTTGGTAAGGGGCTTTGTCAAAAGCGTTCTGGAAACACAAATGTAAGACATAGGCAGACCATACCATATATACTGTCATAGTCCTTCAAATCTTTAAGACCTCTACGAGATACACAAGACCACACTTCTCTCTGGAAAAAAAAAAAAAAAAAAAAAAACCAAAAAAAAACCAACACACAAACATTCCCCTTCCCTCGGTACAATATTTCTGCATGCATTTCTTCCTTTTACTTTTACTGTACTGCCACCCAATTTCCCAGCACAAAGTGGTAACTTTATGCTGCAGTTTTGCACCTAATCAAACTCCTGCAAGCCAGTTCAGCTGCTAAAGGCACCAGTCCTCCTCTCCTGCTGTCCTCACCCATGCATCTCCCACTCCCGGAATCAAGGGCAAACTTTGTGTCACCGACAGATCAAATGGATCAGGAAACTGATCCGTGTTAAAACTAATAATGCAGTATTTCCTTGGTTAGTATCAACCAGGACCAGCTCCGTACTTGGGTCCGCTACAGAATCACACACACGACAGGCTGTAGAGGCACAGAGGGAGCAGTGCAGCAGCAGGAATGACTGGTTGGGGAAGGCTGAGCTGCTTCTTTTGACTACAGCGCCAGTTTATGCTGGAATAATGTATTGGTAAAATGACAGTCTTATTGCTTAGATGTTCACCAAATAGAACCGTTTCTTTTAATTGGCATCACATTTTCCACCTTCCTCTGCCACTGAAGCTGATTTATATGATAGATTACACACTACTGTTAGGAGTTCAGCAATTTCATATCCGAGTTCCTTTAGAAGTCATTGGGGAGTAACATCTGATCCTGGCGATTTGTTACTATTCATTTTATTGATTTATTCTAAACCTGCTTCTACTGACACTCCAATTTGGGATAGCTTAGACTAATACTGCACGAAGCAATGGTCCTGTGCAAGAACCTCCCCAGGTTCTCTCACACTGAACGCTGAGATAAATGATTATTTTAGCTCTTCTGCTATTCTTATGCTGATCTCGCTCCACGCATGTTAACTCTGCTAAACTCATTCCTCTCCTCTAGGCATGGCAGTAATACGCATTTAGCCACTCAGTTCACAAAGTTTTCCTAAGACTTTGGGGAAAAGTTTACAAAAGCCCTGAAAATGATGACAGACAGCATGTCATTATGAAGGACTGGTAAGAGGAAGAGCTAGCAGACATTTATTCCCTCCATCCTAAAAGCTAGAAGATAGGATCGAAGCGTTGGGCAAGTATTTATTCTCCTTGACATCAGTTCACATGCATCAGATAGATACACTCATGTTGATTGTGTGGCTGTCAAATTAGTACATTTTTTAACACTGTTTACTCATCAGTAACAAAGCACAGTTAGCAAGAGTCCTAACAGCATCCTTTATAGCTAAGAAAAACAGATAAAAAAAATACCAAAAAGCAATCAGAAAAACAAAAGACAACGCCTAGAAAAGGCAGAGCCATATCCCTTTTTTGCAACATCATTTAGCAGCTGAGTACAATCAGCTCATGCAAGACAGTACGGTTCTCCTGAAAGGTCACATACAGTTCCTCAGAGGTTGCCATTACCCAACATCAAAGCAGCGTCACTGGTGCAAGTGTAGAAACAGAATGAATTAAACAAAAGTAACACCATCCTTGATGAGTATTAGCCCAGGAGGTAGGCCTTGCATTTTCTACCTGGATATTGATGTATTTGAAGTGTCTCTCTCTTGTTCAATTCTTAAAACTTCAAACTGCCCTTTAAAGTGCACGCTCAGCAGACATCCCACAGTGATTCCAACAACCTTAGAGATGACTCAGAAAAGTTGTTCATTATAGATACTTAAAATTTCCACCCATCTCATGGTAGGAAACAAGAATAGTCGTCTTGGGGGCTGGTACATTACAGGTTACAGTAAATTAGTGAGATGAAAACTTTCTCCCTTTGAGATGGAAAGCTGGCAAGACTTGGTTACTGGGAAGCTCTGGTTTAAGGTGATGCCACACAAACTCAGGTATACTCTCTGACTTAGTCATCACAAAAAAACCCTTCAGTCATTAAACTGCTAAGTAGCTAAGCTTAAAGAGTCTTGCAGCTTTCAAGGGCTGCAGGCTTTCAAGACGTCCTTGCCTCCAGAAGTCATCTGAGGAATCAACTAGTCTAGGTGTGCACCTTGCTATGTCCCCTTTAGTGTCCTCAGTTGCTATAGCAGTGTTCGGCCACATCACAGACACTGGGGCTCTTCTTCAGGTCAGGTAAAAGAAGGTGTCCCCACCTACTTTTTGATAGAAAAGGATGCTGCAGCAGAGTGCTTAAGGTATGTCGCCATAGTTTTAGCAGCAGCTGAAGGCAGCCTTGAGGCCTGGGCTGGGCTACAGTCAAACTTATTCCAGAGCAGCCTCAAAGTTTCCCTTTAACACTGCGAGCAGCACCTCCTGACTTGGGCTAGAAAATGGAGGGTGGCTGGGAGCAATTCATGGCGCATCATTCAGCCATGTCAGTGTTTATAAAAAGCGGTGCTCCATGACCACGCTAGCCCCAGGAGAGAGTGGATATTTTTTTAATGACCATATAGGGCTGCAGTTATGGCTTGTTATACAAAGGGTGGGAATGAAAACATGCAGAGGATCCGTCCTTGGGAAGCAGCGCAAAGGGTCAAACAGTACAACAGCCCCCTGTGCACCAGCCTATGTAAGAACATCTCTTTCTCATGTTCTTTACAGACACAAATAAGCAAATCAGGTTGGGGGCTGCAGGGAAAGCAGGAGGCCAAGGAAGTCATCCTGGAACTGGCAAACTGACAGCAGAAACAGCAGCTGGGTAGAACAACATTGTCCTTTAATGTTCCCGCAAAGCTATGCCTGCTAAAACACAAGCCTGCGGGACTCTGCAACTTGACTGTCCTCTGAGATGGGCCAGACTGGAACTACAAAAAATACAAAGAACAGCAAATCCAACCACACAAACAGCAGAAGAATGCCTTCAGGTGCACACACAAAGGTGTAATATGCACATACTTCCCATACTTCCTCATGCCAAATGCCACTCGGTCTGCAAAACAGACTGATAAAAACCATTACAGGGGCATCCGCCACACAAAACATTAGGAAACATAACTCCCAAGGTCTTTCACTTTGACAGCTTCCCCTATTACCAGATAAATAAAGTCAGAAGAAAACAGTATATGATGAACTACCCTTAAGGAAACAGAGGGCTGCCGGGCAAGGTTTAGCACACTTTGTGATGGCAAAAAAACTGAAGCCACAGCTACTTTGTTCTGTCCCTGGGATCCAGTTAACCCTGTCTACAGGGCAGAGCTAATTGTTTCTTTCTAAAAGGAGGTAGGATATGGCAGAAGAGGTAAGGGGAAGCCAATCAACCTTTAAATACATTACCATCTGCTAACAACCAGGCAAGTAGTGGTTTAGCATTTGTTTTGAGGGCAGCTTACCAGCCCCTCTCTATGACAATAAGAACAGGCTTATGAACAGCCTCCTGGGGACAGGAAGGAGAGCAAAGAGAAAAGAAAGAAAAGCTAGTACAGGTGAGAATGTATACAGTATCTAACGCTTTACATAAGGAGTGCTTTGTATTCACAAACACTAAAATATAATGCATATCACTGGTGAAAGTCTCATTGTTTTCCAGAAAGATTGTGAGCTTATAAAAAAAGATGAAGCAGACCATATATATAAAGACAGGCAAGTAATGTCCCTCAATCTGCATATGATAAACATTAATGGGGAAACTTATTCTGGATCTAACATTTGACCTTAAAGGGCCAAGGAAGGACCCTCACTACACTGCCTAAGAGCTGACTGAAGTAAATTATACCCAGAACTAGTCTGAGGGCATCTCTGGAAGGAACACAGTCACAGCCTCTCCCTGCACTAAATATTAATGTCTAGGCAGACAAAAGCAGCACTAGGAATACTGTAATAATATCACCAGCAGACACCGTATATGTTTCTTCAGGGCATTCACACATCAGCACTAGGAATATACCTATTGTCCCACATTAAACTAATGACTTGTTCCGAAAACCCAATCCTGATGTCCCTCTGGGAATCGCAGATGTTATTTATATTTTCAGTCACTTAAAAGGATTAAAGTGTGTTTATTCTCAGTAATCTCATTTGTAGAGAGAGATATATACAGGCAGCAGGAGTATGTGTTTTAACCCTATTGGGAACGGTGAAATGCACAGCCCCATTTGCAGCCAGCTGCCTTCCTCAGCTTTTCAGTATTCGGGACCTCCGAAAGTCTCACTGGCCTGGCCGCTTTCATTAAAACTACCTATGAATCGCGGTCGCAGGCACTTCTGATAAACTACCCCAGGAGCTCTTGATGACAGCAAGCTGTGCACAGAACCAAGTGATCCAGCTGAAAATTAAACTGCATGTCAAGTAGCCTGATCAATATAATAATTGCTCTAGGCTGGAACAAATTACAATCTCTGGTTGAAGACACACAAGTAAAGCATCAGGCCGTATGCAGTATCCCGGGTTATGAAGAAATCTATAAACCGTGCTCATGAAACAGAAGATGTGCCGAAGTACCGGGGTGGTGGCAAAAGGAGTACTTAGCCGGGGGGCCGAAGCGCAGAGCGGGAATTGCGATCAATATAGCCATAGCTGCGGGCTACGAGGAACGGCGCTCTGTGCCCGCAGAGACGCGGGTGCCGCTCAGGGCACGTCGCAGCCCCCGAGCCAGCACCCAAACCCCAACATTAAAAAAAAAAAAAAAAAAAAGGCTGAAGTTGCCGCTTAATAAAGTCAGAAGAAAACAGCATACGATGAACTACCCTTGAGGAAAGGGAGGGCTACTGGGCAAGGTTTAGCACACTTTGTGATGCGGCTCCTGAGCGGCTCGGGCTAATCGCCGGCATTCCTGCCCCGGGGCCGGGCGACCCGCGCCGCCGCCTCCCGACAGCCGCAGGCTCACGGCTTCATCCCCACATCGCCGCGGTTTGAACGCCGGGCTGGCAGCCACCTTCTTTCGGGATCGGGACCTCTCCCCCATTCACACCCAGGGCCGGGGACAGGGGCTTCCCTGCCCGCCGCCTCCTCCTCCTCCTCCCCGCCGGGCTCACTCCTTACCCGTCTCTTTGTCCTGGGCGGCTTCCAGGTGCAAGTCACTGAGGAGATGCTCCAAAATCTTCTCCGGCGTCCCCGACACCACCACGTATCTGTCGGAAAGCAGAGAGTCGCCGGACTCATCCTCGGTGGAGGACTGCGAGCGGCTGCTCCACTCGTCCTCCTCATCCTCCTCGTCGATGTACTTGAAGTAAGGCACGTCGAAGGTGGGCAGCGGCCGCTCTCCGCCGCGGCCCGCCAGCGCCTCGGGTACCCGCACCCTGCCGCTCCCCATGGCGCCCCGCTCCCAGCGCCACCACCCCCTCCCTCCCCTAGTGTCGCCCCCCGGGGGCCATCGCCCTGCCGGGGGCCGCCGTCCCGCCCGCTGCTGCCGCCGCTGCCGCCGCCGCCGCGGAGCCCGGCCCGGCCGGCCCAGCCCCGCGCTCCCGGAGCCGCGGAAGCCTTACCTCCCGCGCCGCTCGGGGGCCGGGCTGCGTGACCACACCTTCCGCAGCACCAGCGCTGCGCCGGCCTCCTCCCGCGCCCGCTCGCCGCCGCCTCCATCGTCCGCCTACCGGGAACGGGGAGGGGATGAAGGGGAAGAGGGAGAGAGAGACAGAGAGAGCGCCGTCAGTGCCCGCCGCTGGCCCGGGGGTGCTGCCCCGCCGCCCGGCGGCTGTGCCCGGGCAGGGCTGGCTGCCGGAGGTCCACATGGAGAATAAGGGGCTCTGCGCACTGCGAGGCAGAGGGGAGGAACGGGTTCCCCTTTGTGAGCGGCTCCCGGCAGTCGTGTGTTGGGTTTCAGTTTGCGGGAGCGGGGTCGGGTGGGGGGATGCGGGTTTCCGTGTCCCCGAGGTGATGGCTTGTTTAATTTCCAGCCGGTCAAATCAAGCAGGGGACAGGTAACAATAGTGAGAGAGCGCTGAGCGCTCCAGTAACACAGAAGCAAAACGCACCTTCTGTAAAGCTCCTCTGCTGTACTTCAACAAAGGCAATTAAAGCCAGTGGGACAGGCGTGCAATCTACGCCTCTGAGCATCTCTTAAAATACTCCGTGTACAAATCTCCCTCCTTTTCAGCAACTTTTAAACTTGGGAAAACACCACCACAGAAAGTTAAGCCCAGTGACCCACCCCACGCGTGAATCTCGGCCAAGCTGTGATTTGGACACCGACTTTCTCCCTCTCGGCTCCCTGAAAGGGAAGGGAGCTGAACAATCATCCATTTCTGCACACGCAGCCCGCATCCACACAGCAGCCAAAGCCAGCTGACGGTGCAGCGCAGGAGATGAGGGTTTGCTGCTGACTGAGCAGAGCACATTGAAACACGGCGACTGCTGAAGAGCGGCTCGCAGCCCCCTGCGAGATCCTCCTGCCGGATTCAGTCACCGGAGGGGGAGCGACACAAAAGAGGCAGCTGTTTCAACGCAAGTACATCCCGTAGTTGCTGTTCCTCTCATTCTGACCTGGTTTAGTTATATCGTTCAGTACGTCAAACACACATACGAAGGCAATACATGGACTACTCGAAGGAGAAATAACAGCATTTGTGCAACAAATGTACAGTATCCAGCAGTGACGAAGACTCCGAGTGGGCTAAAAATTGCTGAGGAACAGATCTTGGCAAAAGAAGGGAGAGAAACCACTTTAAGATACCCCTTTCTGTTATTTTATTTCTTATTCCGAGACCCAGTGAGTTTGATTGCTGCGTCTGGTTGTCACTGTGGTGAAAGGCATGCCCAAAGATGCAGACCCTGCCCTGAAGAAGTTTTCTGTATCAGTAAACAACATGTAGAATTGATCTATGAAATTTCTGCAAGGTCAGACATACAGGTACTGAGCCAATTAATGTCAGATATTCATTGTAACACTCCCAGGGGACATTACTGAGCAGCCGCGTTACAGGAATACTGATGCATAATTGTAATCTTCCATTTCACCAA
Organism: Vanellus vanellus; assembly: GCF_965231255.1. Lineage (NCBI taxonomy): Eukaryota > Metazoa > Chordata > Aves > Charadriiformes > Charadriidae > Vanellus > Vanellus vanellus. Next base: position 36,236,817 of record NC_138906.1, read on the forward strand.
CCATGGGGTTTTTTTTGTTGCCTACATATTTGAAAAGCTGCAATGAAAGAAGCAGCAAAAGAGAAAGAGAGGAAGAACAAGAAACAGGTGTAGCATTAAAGCAATTCAGTAACGGGGAGATTCATCCAAACAAATAAATCTCTCCATTTCTCTGTCTTTTCTCTGGCATCCTCTAAGACAGCCCCCATCCTCATTTCCCTGTGCTCACTGACATTCCAAACTGCAGCACATATGGGGCATATACGTGATGTATGGTGCTGTATTTTTACAAACCATCTATTTCCACATATATGGGAATGGATTTTAAGCATACCCATATACATTACACACATGAGCATCTGGCAGCAAGTCAACAGGGAGCACTGGGAGGGCAAAAGCCATCTCATACTGAGAGGACATTAACAATGGGCTGTTCTGCAAGACAGTGTTCCCGCTTCAGCATCTCGCCAAGCTGAAACATTTTCAAAACACCTTTTGGGTAATTCTATGCAAATTAACTGCATAAAGTGCCCCAACAGTGAGATTTTTCATAAGGCTCTTCCTCTTGTCCTTGCCTATATTATCAATTTCAAGGACGAGAAAAATTAACCTATTTTATCAGGAAAGACAAAAATTATGCAAAACTAAGGCCAGACAGGTTGAATTTGGATTTTCATTACCTATAATAATTATTTCCAAAAAAGGGAAGGGATAGAGAATTTCTTTATTTTGCTATCTTCTATTAAAAATAATAATTCTTCCCTTAAAGTGAAATTATTTCATTAAAATCCCACTTATGCATGATGCGGTTGTGTGTTCAGTCAAACCCTTTAATGATACCACAAGCAACAACAATTTACCTGAACAAAGCAAAACACAAAGATGAGTCCTATGCGTTTTCCCAATTTTTACAAGTTCTGATTTCACTGCAGATATTATTCTAAAATGACATCGAGGCATGCTTCATTTATCGGAATCTTGAATGGTCCGTGAAATAATTAATTCTCCCTGGAAGAAAACCAGGCCGCTCTCAGTGTGCTCCATCTAAATCCAGTGGCAGATGAGGAGGAGGATACAAGGGGCCCTCAAGTGACAAGAGTGTGTACTGAAGAGTAAGGCAGCACCCCAGCTGAGTCCCTAAAAGTTAGCGACTGACTCAAGAGAGATTCTCATCATACTGCTAATTAACAAGGAAGATTCCCAGCACTTTTTCAGACCCTTACGCAGCCCTTGCTTAAGCAACCTGCACAGACCACACAGGAGCACAGCAGCTCAGTGCTACCACAGCTGAGAGAATTGGGTTTCTTCAGCCTTGAGAAAAGAAGGCTTAGGTGAGACCACGTTTAAGTATCTACAGGGTGGCTACAAAGAAGGTGGAGACTCCCTTTTTACAACTAGTCGCATGGAAAAGAGGAGGGGTAATGGGTAGAAGTTACTCCAGGGGAGATTCCAACTGGACACAAGAACAAAATTTTTCACAGTGAGAACAATGAGCCATTGGAATAATCTCCCCAGGGAAGTGGTGGATTCCCCATCATTGGACACTTTTAAGATTCAGCTGGGCAGGGTGCTGGGCCATCTTGTCTAGACAGGGCTTTTGCCATGAAAGGTTGGGCCAGATGATCCTTGAGGTCCCTTCCAACCTGATATTCTATGATTCTGTCATACCATTTCTCTCATTTTATGGCTGGGCAGATGAATTGGGACAGAGAGGCTCCTGCAGGGTCGTGCTGCAGATCAACAGCAGCATCTCAGTTCAAACTCTGGTGACACCACACCGGCACCTCGGCTTTGAGCCACCCAAGCTGCCTATTTAACGTTACTTCCCTCCAGTGCAGAGGGTGGGAAATGACTCCCAGCAGCCTCAGTCAGAATACGTTTGGACTTGTGCTTTCGCAGAGGTGGGACAGGAGGGGGTAGAACACCAGAGACTCCAGCAATTAACAGCTGTCTCACTTTGCATGTGGCCTTGAGCAAGTCTCTTGTGGAGACTCCCTGTCTCAGTTGTCCCTTCAAAAGCACCATTCGCATCCTGCTGGGACGTTATAATCAATCCCTGGTGCACATCACCCATCACTAGGAAATTTAGCGAGTGTCCATGAAGCTCTCTGTGTCAACCATTATATTTCACATTTATTACAGCTTTTAATTAATCATCTCTTGATAGCTAAACACAGCACTATCAACCTCTACATTACTTTCCAGCAGGAGTTTCAAATAACAGTAAGGCCTTTTGGACTCGATGGATCTTCTGACCAATATTACGGTCAATTTTCCACTCCTCTCATCCATCTTCCTAATACCCAGATAAGCCATTTATCTCCTGGGTAATATATTTTAACAGCAGACAAGTGCTACCTTTATTTTCAGCATGAAAGGAGCCCTGGGGTGGTATAAATATTTATATGCTTATAGGAATGAAACAGCTGGAAGTCCTTGCTTAGCGGGCCTTAACTTGTGCAGGTTACGCTTTGCATGAGTGGGAATATGACCTTCTGAATTACCACTGGGGCAGAAGAAAGCGGAGGTACGTAGGGTAGTGTTGAAAACAGCCACGGTGTGCCGGCTTCCTTACGGAAGAATTTAGGTTTCTGGGTTATTTGCAATCGGTACAGAAGAACCCAATCTCTGGCCAAAGCAACTGGTAACTTTGGTATCAAGTCAGGGATATTTCCGTGTCCCTCGAATTCCTGAGTTTGGCCTTTTAATTAATTAAAAGAGGAACTAACACCCAGAATGTGCTGCTTCCCTTCTTCCTATGAGAAACATCCACTGCTAGAAACAGCATTGAAAAGCTGCTCTACTTTCTAACAGCTTTCTAACCCAAAAAAAACAGTGCGCTCTGCAATGGACACAGTATATTCAGAAGCCTGCTTCATTGAAAAGAAATTGCATTTTCACATCATTCCTCCATGGGACAGTATCGCAAAGATTTATTTCGTTATCTTACCCACTACTGAAGTGCCCGTTAGGCTGGAGGACCAGTAACTAGCAAAGCAAACTATGCGCTTCCCAGTGACAGAACTTTCCTTCAACATCGCTCCACCAGCTTTTTTTGAAAAAGGGACCAGACCCAGAGCTACCCTGGCAAACCCCAGATCCAGAGACACTCCCACATTGCTGGTTTCAATGGGTAAAGAAGTAACACAGCAATTAAGAGACAACCTATAAGGCACCTATAAACTTAATGGAGCATGGAAAATCCAGTCTGCAGACAGATTTTCCTGCTGCCAAACAACAGAGCAAAGGCAAAAAGGATCTTCTTTGGGCAACACGCAAGAAACCAAACTTTACACAGGCTATCAGCTTCAAAAATCGCATTAAATAACAAAGAAATTGTCTCCTCTGGGAGTTATGGAGGGCAGGAACATTTTGTTTTCATAGCATAATTTGGTAAAACTGACTCAACGCAATCAGATAATGCTGATCACTTCTGCCTCTATGTCCTTTGATGCTGGTGCCAGGGCATGCCCTTGAGAGGTACGGGAAAAGGCATACATGAAGAATTCGTGGGGCTGTTTGTGTTCTGAAAAGGAGACTGTTCCCCGCCCACCCCAAAGAACCATGGAGCTTCCCTGCACACACCCCAATATTTCCATGTAAGAGGTGTGAAATACAAGCGTGGAGGCTGGAAGTGGGCTCAGAAGCACAAGTATCGAGAGGCTTCCACTGCAGCGCAGGGAAGGTACTCAAATAGGTGACAGAGCAAGCCAAAAGCCTCAAAATAATAAGATCTTCATTGCAGCCGACTGATTCTTTTCCTGGGCCGGTATATTTTTGCTTGGATGTTAAAATCAATCCCTGGTGCGTATTACCCATCCCAAAGCAGAATTACAAGAACATGATTAAGACAGAAAGGTCCAGTCTGAAAACTAGGAAACACTGAGCGGTATTCCTTAATTTAGTGCCTGTCTCCGCAGTGTGACACAAAGGTCCCCAAACCTGCCCACCGAGAACTAGCTTGGACACAGCAAAAGTTATAGAGCTACAGCTGCTGTAGCTCAGAGCTCCATCCAGGCTCATTACGTCCTACAAGCAGATCCCGGCCCTAACAGCCGAGAGCTACAGCTGGGAAGAAAACCCTGCGGAGCTCAGGCTGAAGCATGCTCAGAGCTTACCCAGCCTTCAAATATTAACCTGCACAGCTCTAAAAACTCTTTACAGAGCATGTACAAACTGCATTTTTTTGGCCTCTAACTTGGGCCAGACTTGGGTGGATATTTATGAAGATGGCAAAAAAACAAAGACTCTTCCCTAAAGGGATTTCAGTTCCCACTTCAGAAGTATAAGGGCGTAAGAGATTTTCAGAGAACTACTACCAGAGGTTTTTTTAACATAACATAACAAAACAGTACTTACCTCTAACCTTACTCTTAGCACGTTCTGAGCCATGTTGGCTGCATTTTTCATTAAAGAAATAAATAGGCAGAGGCAGACACCTTTCAGAATAAGCAGATAAGGTGCTTAACTCTTAGAAGCAACAGAAAATGAAGTCTTACAATGTGAGACATTTGCCAATGTTAGTAGTAGACAATGAGTCCTAGCTATAAAACACAAATATATTTATATTAAAAACAGGAAAGAAGGTTAAAAAAAAATCTTAAACCATTCTATTAACAGCTTCTCCTGTAAAGAGACACTCTTTCAGACAGCATCTATCAAAGTCTAAAGATGATTGCCTGCTTACACTTCACTATGATTTTCCCTGAAATCAGTTATTGTGGAGACTGCAGAATAAGATTTAAAGTCACCAAAGTACAAATAGATGTACAAAAATGACCTTATTCTTTACAGGCCATTCCTCTTTATTTGACAAGAAAATGGAAATGAACACATCACAATTAAAGTGGAGATGGACAGCAATATCTCTGATCTCTGTGGATAATCCATCTCAGAATATGTTGCTGTATTTCAGTTTCAAGAGAGACCAAAATCTGCATTAACAGGCTTGATTCACTTTCAACTACAGCAGGAGAAAAGCATTTCAAAGTCACCCCAAGCTGTATAAGGAGGAAACTGGTATTTCTTCTGCCGTGGTTACCCTCTCTTTATTCTAGAAAGATAAAAACAAAAAATTCTATTCTATCTCTACTTAGATTCTATCTCTATACTTAGAGATAGAATAGACCAAAACTGCTTATTTTGTAGTCAGTTGCATGATCACCACTTTTTCCAAATTTCAAGGGAAACATTACCTTACAGGACTGCAGGAACATCAACAGCAGCTTTTCATATGGCAATTCTTAAGAATGAAAAAATTCTTACCTAAGGCTATGTTATTTTATTTCACTATAAAATATAGCTCATAACATATTAATATTACATTTTATTATTTTCCTCATCTCATGAACTTTTCTCCAGTTCTTCTTTGTACTCTAATATTTTGGTTTCCCTCTGCAGTTGTTAAATCTACTTCCATAAACACGTGCTAATTCACAGGATGCTGGGAGAAACAGAAATCCACTAATTACATTAAAACGCCTTAGACAGTGATTTTGTTTTGGCTCTCAGTGACTTCTGACCAGTCTATAAAACCATAAACTGCTTTAAATGATTCAACCATCACCTCCCCCGGCAAAGGGCACCCAGGGATTGTACCAAAACTTTGCGATGGTCTCACACCGAGCTATCTGCCTCAGAGATGCACAACAAAGAGCTGACATTTGGCTCAATGCAACCTGCTCTGAATTTATCAACTTTGCAAATGGCAGTAAAGTGAGCACCAGCCACATCACGGGGAAAAAAAAAAATCAAAATCCTTTGTTGCTGAAACCAATTTTGAATATCACATCTGATAATGCACAGAATAAGCCCTTTTAGAAAAAAACTGTTGGTGCTATCATCTGCATACCAAGTATCTGCGGCAAAGGCAACGTTAATAACAAGTTACCCTTGTAGAGGGGTCAAAAGGACAGTGCTGGTAAGACAGAGATGACAGACAACAGGCATCAGGGAAAAGATTAATATCCCTACACAGTCATACATCAAGGAACTCAATTTTTGCCTGTAATCCCAAAACTGCTGAGAGTAGGATTATTTCTGCTTTCCCTATTACTAAGAAGAAAGAAATCGCTCATGGGAATAGGGCACTGCTAAATGCGAGTCCTTATGTGAGCAGAAAGGCTGTGGTTAGGTCCTAGGGCAAAAAAAAAAAAAGCTCAGTCGCATAATGTTCCCAAGCAGTGGTCCCACCGCAAGCGAAGTTGGGGTTTCATTGCGCAGGTCACTTGAAAAACATGAAAAAATCTGTGTAGTTCAAGAAAGACAAAAGGAGCGAGAGAAGCGGAGCCTCACGCGGCAATTCATAGCAGGTTAGTAGCAAGAAGTGCTCTAAATCGAGACCGAATTGTCCGTACCCCTGACTGGCCCCCAGTTACCTCCACATATAATTTAAGGTGAGAGCACTTTTCCGGATCGGGCTTTGATGAAAGGAAGTGATACGTCCAACACAGGGAAAAGGGCACACTTTCTAAAATAACATGAAAAAACCCATTACTGGTGCTACAACCAGCGAAGTAATGATATTATAACCTTAACACTCTACAACTCTCTGTCGGATAATGAAAAATGTCTTTTTAAGACAACTGAAGGCTATGCATTTCAGTTTTCCTTTTCTTGGAGCACACGCTCTTCAGAGCTATTAGTAGATAAGTTTGACAGCCTGACAGAGAGCTACCACCTTGGCAAGGACAACCTAGGAGACCTCCTCTCTGTAACTGTGCAAAAGCGGGGGGGAAAAAGAAAGGAGGAGGGAGTGGGGAGAGAGAGACAAAAGACATGAGGACGGTATTAATATTGTTATCATTCCCTCACAGCTGGGAGGGCCACACTTACTTCAAAAATACGAGGATATGGAAGAGTTGCAAGCCTAAAGCATGTGTACTTGTAGAAAAACCTGCACCACACCAGGGCAAATTAACGTGGCCATAGAACAAAGGGGGCAGGTGCCAACCATCCCTTCCAGTGGCTTTGCAATTAATGTGGCGGCGTGTGGTGCTGGCTGGAAATTTTCCAATGCAACTTTTTTTCCTACTGAAATAAACGGGGATTCACTACAACTGAAAGAGTGCCAGAACACGTCAGTTTAAACAGAAAACAGCCTGTCAGGCTCCCCCCACCGCCTGCACGTACTGCCCGCCCCAGGCTGGCAGGGCTTCTGCATCCCCTGCTCCCCAGGAGCTCATCAGGCCCGGAGGGGCAGGTCCCAAGGTGAGCGGCAGGAAAGTGAAATTTGTATTTCTGCCCCAAGACAGTTTTGCAATTGGATGATTTTCACCAGAATCAGAATGGAAACCTCCCCGCCCCCCCCCCCCCCCCCCCACCCCAAGAATATAAAGTTTCCTCTAGGACAAATATTAAAACACCAGATGCAAGTATCTCGAGAGGAGAGGAGAGGAGAGGAGAGGAGAGGAGAGGAGAGGAGAGGAGAGGAGAGGAGAGGAGAGGAGAGGAGAGGAGAGGAGAGGAGAGGAGAGGAGAGGAGAGGAGAGGAGAGGAGAGGAGAGGAGAGGAGAGGAGAGGAGAGGAGAGGAGAGGAGAGGAGAGGAGAGGAGAGGAGAGGAGAGGAGAGGGAGATGAAGCAACAGTCCAATCCCCCAGCTACGGAAGAGTGTCTTCCAGTGATGTCAGTGGGAGTGATCAAGCCTCAGCCACAGTGAAAAGCATGAGGGAAGTTATATAAAAAGGGGGGAGGACTGCTGAGGCTTAAGAGGGGGACTGCAGACTTAACCCAGATACCCCATGACTGATAACACATACTACTATTGCCATATGCCTTAGGGAAAGAAAAATGGAAGATGTTTGACTAGATATACAGAAGTTATACTTGAGAATAATCTTAACATCAGAAGGGTGAAATTCAAGAAATTACTGGGATATGAGGGGAACAAGATAACAACTTGATTAAGATCCAATAGGGATGGAATTTGGCTTCTACAGCAGCCCCCATACAGCTTTCGCAGAAGAAGGAAAACTGCAGAAGATAGTTTGCTAACATTAGTTGGTTTAATTTATTTACATAGACTAATATTCACCTTGGTGAGGACGTGTACAAAGGCCTTACAATCCTTATAAGGGACATAGTGATAAATCTCCTGAAGGAATGGAAGAGAGATAGTGGTAAATATATGACAGTGTCAGCCTTATATATTGCTCTAATTACCAGTGTTGGACACATAAAACTCCTAAGTCAAACTGACAAGATTTCTGATCCCTTTCTTTGCTTTTCACTCCAATTCATACTTGGTGTAAAGTAAAATATTCTTTCAAAAAACTGACTAATCCACTTACTGTCTGCCAGAGAAACCTTTGTCTCTTGCCTTATGTCCATACCACCTCTCAGTGCTGACAATGCCATTACTCTAACTAAAAAAAAAAAAAAAAATATATATATATATATACACACACACACACACACTATCCACATTATAAGCCACAATTCCAAACTAGGAAGACTAAAACTTGCCTATTAAACTGAGATGCTGCTCATTACATTTATCACTGCAAGGCATATATCTTTCTGTTGAAGCATTATGCTCACAGAAGGACAAAGCTGATTTTTCACGAGAGAATACTCAGAAAAGGCCAGGAGCTGGTTCTGGCCTTGCAAAATGCTTAAGATAAACTCTAAAACTGAGAATACTATAGAAAGCTCGAGCTCATTCTCAGGAACTCCAGAACCACACTCTCTCAAATGCACTGACATGTAACACAGGCTTCTAGCGGCAAGTGTGAAAAAGCACCAAGTAAGGGAATGGAAAAATATCCAAAGCTAATGTTTAAAATAAAACCAAGTTATTTAACTTCCAGGCCAATAGTAGATGAGTTTATATGCTGTGTTTTGGTAGTTGTTTTCAACTAAGTTAGATATAATGTGGTGATTTCTTTTGAGAAAAGCATGACTCACTATAAATATAATTTTCTTGGGTTTGAATGTTGGTTTTAACTCCCTTTGAAATAGCCCAAAATGACCAGCCTTTTTACTAATGCTTTCTAATGGCTCTTTTCTTGATAATTAATTCATGCAACTAAATCATTCAAAAATAGATAAGCCACTAATCACTTTCAGACTTGATAACGTATCCTAAGTAGACAGCAATGCATCGAGCATGCAACAAGGCTGCCAAAAAGAAAGGAAAAAGGAGTTAGAAGGAAAAATAAAGCTCACTCCTTCTACCTAATAGCAGGAGATTTGATTCTGCATTTATTATGTAGGATAAAATGCTCAACTGATGCCAATGAATAATCTACCACAGAAATGCGAAAAATCGGGCTGCTTCTATACAGGATGCTTTTTTTCTAACATTCCATGCACAGAAGCAAATTAAAGGTTCCTTTTCTGTTTTGTTTCTTTGGTACAAGGTTTGCTGTCCATATTTATCAAAAGTAAAAAAAGAAAAGAGGTGGGAAAGAGTGGGTTAACAATTAACCGGCTGTTGTCAGCAATAATTCATTCAAAAGTGGCACATATAGCACACAAGAAAACAAAATTTTACTGCAAGATGACAACAAGGAAAAGAAGAAAAGTGCTTTCATGCATGCCTATGTAAAGAATAATACTATACAATGATAAATTTAATTAAATTTTCATGTATTGAAGAAAACCAAAGGGTGCCAAACAAAAATTACAGAAAAATATTCAGTGGCAGTCACTACATTATGAAGTAACATTTTATATTTATCCTTTTAACGATTTTAAGTAATCACATATTAAGTTACTTTTATTTTGTTCCAGCTGATATCACGTACCTGCTTCTTAATTAGCTACACGCCCTAAAAATTTATTTCAGGATGAAAGTTGCAAGTTTCCTCTCTGCTTGCTTTAGATAATACAATTGTGCCCAACTTTAGGAGGGAGGTAAGTTAGTTATACCAAGGGCAATCTCAACATTTATTCAAGTTATGGAATGAAAAACGCATCGTTACCATGGCAACTGGTAAATCACATGGTATCTGCAATGAGATGCAAGGCATCTTGAGTGAACGCTCATCTGTGCACTTGTGTCCTCCTCCGCACAGAATGTTTCCTTTCTGGAGGAACATGCACAATTTCACTCTCTTCTACAAAAAGTTGACAGAAGTAATCCAAAATGTTGTTTTTGCATGGGGTGATTTAACCAGATCTATTATTAGTATAGGAACAAATATCGAAAAAAAAGATTATTGAATGTTTTACTAAGATTTGCCTCAATCAAGACCGTGACACCTTACAAATGACAGAGTGTACCTCTCAAGCTCACTTTGTACCTTGGCATCAGAAGACCGTTCACTAGAAAAAATGTCTTCCTGACAGCATGAAGAGCTGCCAGACGTGCAGCAGCACATCGCGCTGGGGCAGCTGGAGCTGTTACTGCCTCCAGCCATCTGCCCCACCCTTCTGATGGATGTTGCCACCTCCAAAACAAGGACATCTGATCTACCCTTGAATCAGCACTGAACTACGCTGCTGCATGTCTTGCCGGGCTCAGACATTATCAGTGGCTACATACAACCTCCCCCTGAGAAGGCCTCCCCTCCTCCTCGCTCTTAACGAAGACAACTCTCTCCAGAATAACCCCCTCAAACCATATCGCTCTACTGCCAGTCCCATCCACAAAGCGTCAAATATCCATCAGTTGCTGGGCTTTGACTGTACTTCCCTGCTGCCCCTTTCCTAGCTCTTCTTCTCCAGCCACTATCATGCCCACATAAGGCTCCTTCCCCATCCTTTTAATGCACAACGAGGAGCAGCATCGACGCCAGATTCCTGAGCGATCTCCCTCGGATCACTCCCTTTCTCTTCCCCCAAAATACCTCCTACTTCCTGATCTGAGCAACGTGAAGTGCTGTTATCTATAGGCAGAAATAGAGAGCCACACCAGTGATGCCACTTGCCAGCATCTGATATCACACTGTGTTCACAGTGGTTTCTTCAGCCAGCAAGGGCTCCTCTTGGGGATGCAAATGTCCACTGATGAGTATCTTCTGGGCACAAGTTAGAACACAGGAAGTTCCATTCAAATACACGGAAAAACTTCTTTACGGTGAGGGTGCCAGAGCACTGGCAGAGGCTGCCCAGGGAGGTTGTGGAGTCCCCTTCTCTGGAGATTTTCAAGACCCGCCTGGATGCAGACCTGAGTAATGTGCTCTGGGCAATCCTGCTTTAGCAGGGGAGTTGGACTAGATGATCTCTAGAGGTCCCTTCCAACTCTGAAAACTCCGTGATTCCGTGATGTCTCAGAAAGTAACCCTGTCTCCTAAGTCCTTCCAGTACTGACTTCTTAAACCTGTTTACTTTGTCATTGCCGGGCTCTTCCTTCCCACCTGGTTGGTCATTTGCTATTTGACCTGAACTTTGACAGGTGAGGAGATGCCATGGGTGAAGAAGAGACACGCTCTGGAATTCATCAGCTGTCACAGAGCATTTGAGTAAAGGAAAGATAAAATGAGCTGTGTGAACAAATGGCCGGGTCTTAACTCCCTAATAGAACCCTGTGGAGAGGGTTACGATATCCAAGTACTCCAGGGAAATAACTAATGATCCTTTCTTCAGTTCAGTCATGTTTCAAGAAGCAATCGCCTGAGTTACTAAGTGCTTGAGACTGCCTCAGTAATTGCAATGATTTATTTTATGCATCATCATAACTATAGCACTAGGTCAGGAGGACTTGTGCCTTATGGATGCCTTGAATTTTAACACGGATACTGGAGGACTAGGAGACTGCAAGCAGCAACGCAGAGACCACAGTTATTTCACTGGGGAGGGGCGGGGAAGACAAAGTCTTTAAAATTCGCGGTATTTAAAACATTAGGTTTCTGATAGATTTTTAATAAGATTAATGATATTTTTCAGGTGATCCCAAGCAGAAGTTGCTTCCATTTTCCTCTGCTCCCTTAAAATGCAAGTGATCACAATCCGATGTTCCTGAAGATCTCTGTTAGGAATTTTTTCCAGCATAAGTAATGAATGTGCAGTTAACAGTGTTAACTACCCACTCAGTAGACAAAAAAAAACCCTGTTGTCCTCTGTCTTACAACTCTATCTGTTCCAGAGGAAATTTTCCCTGTGCAAAGCGTGTTTTGTCATCTACCCTTAGTTTGTCCAGGTGCAGCGGCTGCCTGTTAATAACCAGCAAAGAGGGGGACGAGACCTTAGGCTCATGAGCATTTATTTGCCATAAGAGGTATAACCTTTACACAGAGCTACTCACCCGACCTACCCAAATGTGCCAAAGGATATTTTGTGAGGACATGCATCCACGATGCAGGAGGGTATGTTTGCACGGATATAAAAGGGTTTGATGAGCAGCTTCTCGGGTATCCCTATCCTCCTGACATGACTTAAACCCCGTTCCCCAGTCACCCTTTCTTTTAGCTGTGTGAGGCTTCACTGGCACAGCAGGACATTTTTAGGATAATGATAATTTAAAGTGTTGTCATCACCAGAACTTTCAGGCTATTTGAAGATCTTGAAGACAATTCCCCTCCACCCCCATAAACTTCAAACTGTTCCCTCATAATAACTAAAGTAAAAGCAGTGCTAACCATCAGCCCTGTTTTTCCAATTACTGTGTTTCAAGGTTAGGAAGGTGGTAAATACTAAACTAACCCAGTTTTCAAGGTCAAAATAAAAAACACAGGAATGACAGTCCACAGTAACTTTCATTCATTTGGTATTCAGGACGCATTCTTTCTGAATATCAAATCACAAAGTCATTGCCAACTCATCAGATTTTAAGCTTTAGCTTATTAAAAATTAGTCTATGCTAAAAATAAAATGCAGTTTTTTATCTGATGTGATTAAGATGTTTCTGTACAGCATGATCTAAGCCTCTAATTATCTATATCTCTATATTATCTCAATTGTTATTTCAATATAAACTAATTCATAACAATGCATTTTCATGGAAAATATTCATATACGATGAAGTGGTAAAGCAATAGAAGTCAAAAAGCTCAATGTCAGATGCTAAAAATGAAAATGTTTCTCTACCCTGTGTGTGTGCCAGGAAAGCAAGAGCTCACATGACATTTGGCAGTGATTTCCCATGATGAAGCAACTCTTCGGGGCTTTCATTTTCGTAAAAGCCCAAGTCTATTTAGAGCTAGCTCCTAGCTCCTTGCCCTTAACAATGCAATACAGACAAAGTTCATTAAATATATTGTTTAAGGTAGGAAAGCGAAGAAGTTTTGCTGTAGCAAGCACTTAACGTGTGCATGGCAAATCAGAAAGGAAAAAAAAGTAAAAAGGATTGGAACAAATTATTTGTTATAAAAGCAAAAGTGACACCGGCATATTGATATTACATGTTGTGCTGCATTAGCAAAATTGCCCAAATGAAGAATCGCCAGAATGGGAAGTATTATTAGATCTTAATCAATAGGATTTTTTCCAAGCAGGCTGGGCACCCAACCGTTTGACGCAGATCTTTTCCATGCACGAGAGCACTGCAATACCAGAAACTGCAGCATTAATGAATTACAAGGAAAATCGCAAATGCCTACGATTTTATAGTCAATTTTCACATTATAACGGTCAAGCAACTTTTACAGCTTGTTGATATTTCTGCTGGAATGCTAAACCTTTATTTCTTCTTACAGCAGGTAAGACATGAATTTCTACCATAATGAAATGAGTAAATTGCTACTTTGTTACTGTTTCTATTCTTAGGGGATCCTTAATATGTATCGAACATCATGCAAATTAAAAACTAATAGCATTTTAAAACAACAGTTATATGCATGATTTACTGTGTAGCTTTTGTCTAATACAAATATTTACTATTTACATGTCACTGCAATGAAAACAGTATGTGTCAATTGATTAACCAGTAAATATTAGACAGAATTTAAATGCATTGCTACAGCAGCTGAAAAGGAAAATGGTGTAGTGGAATTGTAGCTTTTTTCCCTCCATAGTACAAAACTAAGTTTTGCACCAGGGAAGAGATAGTCATATCTGTACATATACATGTGTGTGTCTGTGTGACAGCTGAGAGTGGGAAAGTGAGAACAGATGAATTACAGGGAGCATACGGCCACCCAGTGCAAGAGCGAAGCAATTCTCTTCTACGGATGGCTGCGGATCCCACACAAATTAGCACAGATACCCACAGCTCTGCTGTAAAATCAGAGCATGTTCCTTCAGTTCTGTGTAGGTTCCTACAAGGGAAGTCTAAAATGAACTTAGAGAGGCAGACTTTTAGGAGTCTCCTGAAACGAAGTCTATAGCTGCTCCTCTGAAAAAAAAAAAAAAAAAAAAACCAAACCAAAAATTAATAAAGACCACCTTTAAGAAAGTACCTGATTTGGGGGTCTCACATTAAAAATCTGTCACCTGAAGCAATCTATTCAGATTTTAAAAGGGAAGATGCTTCAACCTATCTATAGCATCCTTCAGCCAGCCAGTGCACCCTAACTACTCAAAGACCACATCAGTGTGGGAGGGCATCCTGAGAGCCTAAGTGCATGATGTTCCCGAAAGCAGGAAGCAGCACTTCCATGCACGAACGAGGATCTGTGGCATAGAGACGTTCGGTCATTAGCCCAAGGTCTCAGAGGAAGCCTGTGCAGAACGGGGAGCTTCCAAGTCCCTGTCTGACAGCTCGACTCCACCGCCCACCTTTCCTCTTCAGGGAGGCAGCTATGACAACGTGTACCTACAAAGAGTTATCTGCAAGATAAGCCAGTGCACAGACAGCCTGCATCTATCACTTTTTCCGTCAGCAGGCACTGGATGGAGAACAGGGGAAAGGTGACATTCACGACCCTGACATCCCCGAGGTAGGGGCACAGAAGTTTGTACAGGTCTCACATGTGATGCCTGAGATCCAGGGTTTGATCTGAAGAACTGAAAGGGAGATTGCAACTTTACAGAAACTGCTAGATGAAAACCTGATGCAATCTGAAGAGAGAAGGAGGAGTGTCAGAACAGATCGGTCACCAGGAGAAAGCAGCTTCTTTATGTTACCAACTAAGACTGTGTAAATGACTGGCTATTTTACAATGTGAAAAAAGGTTCCATAAGTAGTCCTCGTAAGCAACCAGCTTTGCTTTTGGCAAGGTTTGCAGTCTATTTAATGAATAAATACCTACAGCACATAGCATACATAGGCACTTATCTCTACAGAAGGAGAACTGGGGGACCATAGGCACCCCAAGTTCTTTGCTGGAGGAGGATTCTGCCATATCCTTGGTGAAATCCTGAGAAAGGCCCCATATGCAGGATGCCATCACGTGCAACATGCAGGATATGGTGGGTTGCAGTGGGGCATTGGGCATCGCTCAAACTCCTCTGGAAAATCTTGCGATGCCAATGATAAAGCAGGTAGGACAAGCCTCCAGCCAGGCTTAATTTCCTACTTCTGCCTCCGTGGGGAACAGGAGCAAAGAACTCGCTGCAAAGGGAGTTTTGTTTAGAAGCCACATGCTTCTCTTACACAAGTTCATCAAATCTAGGAACCAAAAAGCAATCAATATAGCCCAATGATTAGCTCGCTATAGGTGCTGTGTCCAGACTGACAGATTATTTAGATGGACTGCATCAATGTGTTGACTCCACTAAAAAGACTCAGGTTTCACACATGAGGAGACAAAGCCAGGGTGTCGGCGCACTTTCCAGCCAGGTACCATCCACACAAGGAAATCCAGGCCTGAATGTGTCTGTTTTTTAGCTTGAAACCTGAACAACCAGGTTTTGCATGTGAGAACTGAAATTCTGGGCTCTTTGCTCCAGTCAGCTCTGATTAGTGTCTTCTCCCCTGACCCCTGACTACATCGATTCTCTCTATTAACCTGCTAAATATGGCCAAACAGCATATTTTGCAAACACTAAATCAATGTAACTGCTGTAGTTGTATCCACATATATGTCTTAAAGGTTCCTGTGGTGAATAATCCCCTACTTGCAAGATCGAAAGTATTTGGCAAAAAGGCCTAAACTGATAATTGTATTCATTTGATAAGTGTCAGTGCCTCCAAAAAGGGAGGAGGCACTGTGATATTGCAACCAAACCAGAAAGGTGATGCATATTTGCATTCTGTGCTTGTTCCTACTGTACCAAAATAGCAGGGTCTCCTGTGTTCCCCCCAGCGCTGGGCTAAGTAGAAATGCTGCTCCTCATAAAACATGCGCAGGTCTACTCCCCTCACCTCCCGGAGAAAACAGAGACGAATTAAAGGATGGTGCTCTCAGTCCATCCACTCCAGGTGTGACAGCAGTGTCAGCCAGGCTGGCAGGGGTCGGAGCTGATGCACAGCACAGCCAACAAGGGGTGTGAGGTCCATGCCTTCCCCTTGATCAAACAGGGCTGTGTAGTTCAGCATCACCCCCTGTTCAGGGCTTACTCTAGTTCAGACCTTGGAAATCCTTCTAAGGTTTGATCTCCAGCAAGCTGTTAAAGGAAATACCACCTGCTATTCATGATCTTCCTGCGTTAGGTCATTCTATTATTTTCCCAGTCACCAAATGAGGCTAAAGTACTTTTTCCTGCAAGTAGCAACTGCTGCCGCTCCCACAAGTCAGAGCCTTCCCCGCTCGGATGCGCACGTTCCAGCCACTGACAAAAAAAGCTGGGAACTGCCTGCCACATGATATCAGAAAATATATTGGAGGAAGGCCGCGAGGTCATTGCTAATTTCAAACTCTGTTTCATGTTTCCACATGAAACATCTAATTAAAACTTTTCACTGGGTAGTTAAAATGAAATCCATGCATATGCACTTGAGACCTCATTTTCACGTGCTGTGAATTAGAATATAGGAGGTGCTGCACACAGCGGTAGGAACACTAATCGAGGAAGGAGAGGGGAATACCTGCTTTGATTTAGAGGAAGACAGTCAGCAAAAATACCACTAATCGCCTGGGTTTTCATTCCTTTGCTCTTTGAGCTGCCACATACAACCGGGAAAAATGAATGAAAGCGGTGTATTAACTGCTACCAAATCAGCATTCTCCACAGGTGACCATGTGTCAAGCACATCTTGCAAAATCCCACCACCTTCAAGGCTACAGCACGATGGAAGCATTAGACCCTAAGAGCTCTACCCTGCTCTCACCAAAAAAATACATATTAACATCAGAAGGAGCTGAATTAAGCTTTAAAATGCAGGCGCGGTGAGTGACAGAATGCCCATAGCAAAAGGACAAGGTTTGGAGATGTTAGGGATGTCTCATGATTAAAATAAATAAACCCTGGGAAAGAAAAAAAGAAGCCTGCAAAAAAATACAAGGTCAGGTTGTCCTCCCTTTCTTGCTGTGGAGGAGACTTCAGCAACGGAGGCAGAGCGACAGACACTTTACAGTTGCCCCTTTTCCAAAAAGCCCTCAGTGCAGATAGCCTGATGCTGGTACAGGGGAGGCAGCTCAATCTAAGGGAAAGACTGAGTCTTCACACCAACGTGCTCCAGGTGGTCTCCACAGCCTGCCTGCTGGATCAAATGCTAACAAATGCTGGTGGCATTTATTCCAGTGAGGTCCTGACACAGGCTGTCAGATCTCTGAAGAAAGCTAGGTTGCTCTGGCAGTTGGGGACAGCTGTGGTGCCAACCCAGCAGCACCTGATATCAAAGGAGGCCTCACCAACTCCAGAGCATCCTGCCACTGGAACCACACTGACCTTAGCATAGAGTGCAGATCTTGCTACAGAATAAGCTCTGGTGAGGTGTCTACTTCAAACAGGAGCAAAGCTTGACATGTAGAAACATATTCAGCTGTTTAGTGGCACTAGCCATATATCTCCTGCATTACTGGCCCAAATCTCCCCTTCAATGAAACTGAAGATTCTTCCTGAACTTATTCCTGAGAATAGGAGAAAAAAATTAAGAAAATGAAATAAATAAAAAAAAAGGAGACATGGAGCACTGAATCCTTTTTACATGACTCTGATCTCTGGGCAGGCTACCAAATCTCAGATAACTTCCAAAGAGGAGGACGTGGTGGACAGCCCTCAGCTTCTGGCTTATCATCAAAGTTTTCTAGTTATCTTGGCTTTTTCTTCTCAGCCAGGTCCACGCTGTGAGCTAAAGCCAGATGCCCTTGATTGGTTTCGATTCCAAGAGAAAAGGCAGTAAAACAATGAGTGATTTAAAAGATCTGCACCACTGAAAGGTGAAGGACTAAATTACCTCTGAATTTCAAAAACTCTTGGAATTTCTGACATAAGTTTGCATGGTACATATTCAAAGCATTATCAACTTTTCTTTTTAATCTTCCCAAATTTAGATAACAAAATCCCTAATTTGACAGAGAGATCCAGGCACTATTATTCTGAGTTCCCAGGACAAACGTAGAAGTATCTGCACAGAAGCAGATGGCAGGATTCATCCACTGTGTTATCAGCGTAAATGGGAGTTTATCAATGGCATAAATGAGAAAAATGGAGAAAAGGACATTCAGAGCATCATCAAACGTATTGATCATACAAAGAGAGGGACAGAACAGTAAATTTAAAACCAGAAAATATTAGAGCAGGTGCTTTGAATTCATAAACTGATAATTTCTACTTCTTTAAAGGGAGAAAATGATAGACTAATTCTATGTAAGCCTTTGGACAGTTTAGAAACATAAGCAGGTATGTGGTTCAGAATCTGGAGAGAAACACAGAAGCAGAGGACAGCCACAACTTGCAGACAAAAGCTTTATGAGAGTTTCTCTGCTTTTTGACACTGATGTATGGAGCAGAAGGCAGAACTATGGAACCATGTTTTCAGTGTTAGTGCTAACACAAACTGGGTATTTCCGCTGCCCGCGAAAAGCAGCACTTCTCTCCTCTCTCTGCTCCTGGATGTTGACCCCCACTCATCAGTCACCCCCTTCTTTGTGCACATTAGCCTTCATGAAGCCACATGGTGAAACACAGTAACCAGATTAAAATTATGTCAACCAAAAAAATGCAAGAACATTTAATTTGACCCACCTCAGTTTCTGGATTTGGTAAATCCCAAGGCTTTGGGGAATAAAGGAGGAGGAAGGCCATGTTTCACTGACAGCAGCAGACCAGCTCTCACCAGCGAAGGTCATCCCTGACACCACGTCTCGTTCCTACCCCATACCCATATCCCCGTACCATGAGGGAAACCGATCCAGTTGTAAAATAACCCCACAAGAAAGGTGTATTTCTTTTATTTTTCAGCTGGACTATTCCCCGTGCCTCTTCACAGAGCAGCACAACACGGGGCAGCCCAGGGCTAGGGACAAGCAGTTGGGGCAGGGATGCTGCCATGGAAGCGATGCCCAAGGACCCAGAGACTGCGAAGTGGCTCAGGTTTTTAAAAAATATCCCCCTGGCCCTCAGCAGTTCAAAGTCCAACCCACTTCCAGCTTGCTGGGATCCCCAAACCACCTCTCAAGGATCTCAAAGCAATTCATCAACATTCATTAACCACTGCAGGTTTTACAGCACCCCTTCAAGGTCCTACATGTTTAAGACCCCATTTTATATCTGGGTAAACAAAGGTGCAGAGAAGTTACATGATTTGAAGAAGGTTACATATTAAATAACTGATGGAGTCAAAATAACTGATGGAGTCAAAAATAAAAATTCAATGTTCTGGCTCCCAGGTTTTGGCCTGCTAAATAACACATGCCCTTTTTACCCCTTTCAGTCCAGTAGCTAAGGTATTGTCCCATACAAGAATGAGTCACCATTCCACACCAAAGAAAGCCCAGCAAAATGAGTGTGTGGAATTTCCTTCTATACAAAGTAGTTTAATGTTACAGAATAAATCAAAGAGGAGCAAATTAGGCTTTCTTTCCTTTTAAACATTAGGCCGAGCATCTGGACGAAAGAAAGCATTATGGCAATATGTAACTTGTCTCAAAGGAAAACAGTGAACTTCCCACTTGACGTGTTCCTATACTATGCTCACAACACATCACATAAGCACAACCATGGCTCCTCTCAAGTTCTTCATTTGTACAGCAAGAAGGACCATATCATCTCACCGCTATTTTGCACTCCTGGCAAGAGGGCTTTCTCCTCCAAAACTTTGATCACATTAAATAGACTCAAAAGGAACAGTTGTCCTCTTACAATTATATAGTAAATAAAAATAGTTTTCTTATTATTTTAATAAAAGTGTTGCAAGAGACTGAAGCAAAGTCTTGCCTAGCAGTCAAATCATTCCAGTCCTACACCTGAGCAGGAGGATCCTTATCTCTGGCATACTTTTCCATATCAAAAAGAAGCCCGTGCCTGTTCTTCACTGAAAAAAAAAAAAAAAAAGAAATCCAAGGACCTGCAGAAGACTTTTCTTCTCAGAAGATAAAGAGGCTGGCTTATGAAGAACAGGTGATCACCTGGGGCTATGCATTCATTCCAGCAGATGAAAGATCGACCGTCTGGAATAGGACACTCCAGAACATGACAGAACTAGACTCAAGTCCCTGTTCATCCTGATTCAGACCAGAGATTTGAACTTCAGGTTACCTCCACAGCAAGCATATACCTACCTCTTAATTACTTACTCTTACTCAACACAGAGGTATAAACTGACAACCTCATTGATACACTCTTTTTTTTTTTTTTTTGGCTTGTAGTTGAAGACTAAGTCAAAATTGCAAACTACCGTCTTACGCTGGTGCAGCTCTCTCTGCAAACACTGGCAGATCGAAGAGGTCCCCTTCATGGAAAATGGCAAACTCCTGTGCTGACATGCTAAATCTGTTCTGTTTCAATGACTTCAGACACCTATACCACCTCACACCTATTCAAGCCACAGAAGCTTCTGCAAGCTTCTTTTACGGTGCTATAGTCATGTCCACTTGATCCACAGTTCTGCAAGAGATGCAGAATAGCCTCCAAAAGCCAAAAGCATTAAATCTGCACTCAAGCTACCCAACAGATCTGTCCCAGCCAGAGCAGATACAACAAAAGCAGCGATGATTTTTTTGGAAAGTAAAGCACAGATTTCAATCACTGGCTGCATTCAGATATCATTTGACATCATAGTTTTAAATAATATTCTTCCATCACAGCCCCGATTACTGACCAGCAATTCAACAGTACATCAGCACAAGGCCACAGCTTTGCCAAGCTAAAAAAAATATGCAGCTCTGGACACGTCCTGACGCTCATTCTTGTCTCCTTGCAGGCGTCCAGCCGGACAGGTAGGTGCACCCTAAAATAACCTTGATGTGTCATGGCTGGAATTTCCTCAAGAAATTCCTTGGTCGTGAGTAATCTATACAACCCGAGGCTCTAAATCGTTAATCTTCTTTTGTAAGCCTTTTAACAGCTTCAGCCCAACCACTAACCTGCTTCAATGAGCAAATCATCTGTCTTCTTAATGAGACCACCGATTACAAAAGTTAGTACCTAGTAAATTAACAAAACTGTTCTTCAGTATCAGTTGTCCTTCTGAAAACACACCTGCCCCCCTATAATATATCTCTTTCATCTCAAACTGGCTAAGCCACACAATCAATATATTCAAGCTGTATGTACTTATATACTTTTAACCAGTATGTAACTCTAATTAATATATACATTAATCTGTAAAGGGATTACAAGGTGGATTTAGGAAACATTCCCCTCCACACTGATGCATGGATATTCTAGCCCCAGCCTAGAATATAGTTTATATAGTTGAATAAAGAAATTCGTATTCTTTAGTTCTCTAATGAACACATTAGAAAATCTTAAATTTCCTTTGAACATTAATGTCAACTTGTAGAAAGCTGGTTCAGTTGACCTGACTATGAAAATGGTACTATAATCTAAAGAATATTCTCCCCATGTTGCTGAGGTGAAAAGCACTTTTATGTTATTGCTAAGACAAGAACACTATAAACAGATGTGATTTTCTTAATGAGTGCAATGCTTCATTGAAGTAATAAGTGGAAACACTGTACAAACAGCATCACGCCTGTCACAAAGGCATTATTTGAGTTGTAGTTGCTTAAAAGGAGTTCTAAAAAACGTGGTTTAGTGCAAATATGCCTCAAATGCATCTCAAGTGTATGCTTGAGCAAAAAAGCTATGACAAATTACTTCAAATGGCTTTACCCACAGACCTTGCTTTCTATATTATAATTAATATTAACAGTAAGCAAACTTCTCATTTTATAGCTGAACATTTCAACACAGATTTTTCATCTATTTTCTGTCAAAGCAATTGTTTTAAGGGAATGAAATATTTAAATAACATAAAAATACAAATATTCAGTTTTACATTTCCCTAGGCTTATGAGCGATTTGCATGTAATGATAAAATTAGAACTGCAAGCTTGCATAGTTGTTTTTACTCTAGCCCACATTTGATATTAAAATAATTTCTCTGCATTTTAGACAATCATTTCATTTTATTTATTTATCAGTACATTGAATCTCATTGTAGGAATGCAACAGCACGGAGAAGAAGCTTATCTGCCTACTTAGAAGCTTATTTACTACTACTTACTTTCTACTTATTAGCAAAACTGAAGTTTTAGGAAACCTAACACATATGGTAGGTTCAGTGCCTTAATTAAGAACCTTATCCTAACACATTAGCAAGTGGGAATGAGGAAAAAAAAACACTATAATTTAGGTTTTGTGTTCCTCTACAGGTCTGTGAGCACAATTACAGTTAGAGCACTTTGCAAACATTATATTCACCAGAGAGGAATCTGGCACTGTGTGCTGCAGAAGAACACCAATTCCAGTATACCAGTCTAACCTGGTCACAGCAAGCTTGCAGTGCCAATAACAAATAAGCAGCTCACGTATGACAGAGTTTAAGGACAAAACTTTTTAAGTTATAGGACTTTTTCAGAACACTTTTTTATCCAGACCTTAAATCTTGAAAATAAATGATAGCATACCAGAAACCTGAAACAAAAGCAGTATGAACTTTCTGACTTGGGTACATAAAGTATGAAGTAAAAATGTATGCATGTACAAAATCATCATCTATATATATACACCCCAATTTAGACCCTCCAGAACTGAAGGAATCCCTTCTCTCTCCCACCATAGTTCCAAACCGAGCTTTCCTCCAGTGAACCACTCAGATGTCACGTATTTTCCCTCATCCCGACCATCTGCTTTCTCTGAGAAAAAATAATTAATTATACTTTGTCTCCTTCTGTACCACCGACCCAAACCAATCCATGCTTCACCTGCCCATTGTGGGCCACAGACCTCCAACACCATACCTTGAAGAATACCTTTAGGTACTTTACCTACCCGAAAAACTCTGAAAGACTCTGAAAAACTCTTGTGCATCCACATGTCGTCTACCTTGCCTACGTGAGTCACTAAGTTCTGTCCTCAGACTCAGATGAAGATGGTGATTATTTATTTGAATGATAGGAGGGCTCATCAGTCCTCCTCACAGCCCAGCTCCTTATTGCGCTCCACACCTCATTCACTGTACAGGAAAAAAAGTTACTGGGGTTGTTGGGTACCAAATTCTTCAGTTAGGCTGAGAGCTCTTCCTTCTTCAAAGGAAAGTACAAGAATCGGCGAAGCCCAATCATACGACATTTGTGTTTGCTGTTAATGCTGGAAAACCGTGTGAGGTTGTGCTCGTCTGAAGAGACGCGCTTTAGAAACACAGTGGGTAGCACCAGAGGAGTCCCAACTCCGTTTCCCATTACGGGCGTGAGACACAGTACCTGTAGAGAGGAATTATGCATATGCACAATTCTATTCTTCTGTTCAAGTTGGGTTCGTTTGGGTTTTTTTTTGCATATTCCTAGAGGAGCACAAACCAGAACTCTGCTCCGGGCAAAAATTCCCCCTTGGCCATTTTGGAAAAAGCAGCTTTACTTCCAGGGGGGGTGACAAGCCCCCAGGCTCAAACAGCGACACCGCCCCGGGGTGATTGACACACACAGCCCTGCAAACCAGCAGCATTTCTGCTTCGAGGTGGGCTGCCAGGAGGCCAGCCCGGCTAGCCGGCTCTCCAAGCGCGGGGAGAGGAGCCTGGCAGAGCGTTCAGGCGTCTCATTTACAGACCGAACGCCATCCCTTTGAGGATGGTAGATCATCCATGAAAGCGCAGTTTGAGCCCCCCAGGAGGCAGAGCTGGTGAAAGCTTTAGCACAGGGATACTTACTGAGAAATAAGGGTCCTGTGGAGAACAGGCAGAACAGCTCCATTTTCCTGCCTACATCAAGTGCCCATTACCCTGTGTTTCTAAGAAAGTCATGTAAGAGTAAGCCATGCTTTCAAAAATAATAGAGGGGAAAAAAAAAAAAAAAGGAAGGATGGGCATGCTACACATCATTTTGTAAGGACACCACACCCTGAACATGTTGTTCCTCTGACATGTACGACGAGCACAAGGGACTGGGCAGGAAGCCCATGCCAATGAATCTGCCATCACTTCTGTAGCAGCAGGACGACGGGAAGGTCCGAAAGCTCGCATCCGAGCGGTGCTCATTGCAATCCAGCCTGCTGCTTTTCTCTTCGGAGAAGAGAGGGAACAGCTGCCTGCAGCAGCAAACTCTGCCCGGCCAGGCAAATCCTGCCACCTGCACATGCGCCAGAGCCAGAGCAGCTCTCGGACCGCACGGGAGGAAGGGAGGGAGAGGAAGGGATGGAAGCTCACAGCTTCCTGAACGTATGCGACCCACCACCCCCACCACAGCAAAGCACGGGGTTTTTCCAGCGAAAGTAAATTACCCGAGTCAGCTAAACTGAGAACCCTACGACAGACCTTGCCCATGTTCAGTAATGCCTTCTTAGTGACTGTTCCTAATGAAATCAATAGACCGGTTGAGGGCGTAGCAAATACACCCGCACCAAGGATTGCGAGACTCGCTCACATCTGGGCACGGGCTGCCTGGACCGTTGGGCAGAGCCACGTCACCCCCCACCCTACAACAGCCAGCAACGTGCAGAACAGGGTGGGGGGAGCACACCACAACTTCTTGTTGCCAGCACTAGCTGTAGGACGCTCCCCACCCAGAAATAAAGGGCACAGGAGGAGTGACCCGGGCTTCTGCAGTCCCTCAGGCATCATTTCTCTTTCCTGTCACCTCCTAGGTCTAAAGGCACAGCCTTGCCAGAGAGCAGTAACTGCTGCGTTACAGGGCTCAGCACGGACACGAGCAGCTTGCTCTAGCTGCTGCTAAACTGAAGTCACTCATCTCCTAAATAGCAGCAATTGCTAAGTACCATGCTTTTCAAAGGAGAAGAAAAGCTGAGCACTCCTTTCCTTTCCATTTTTGGAACTGTACTGCAATCTGTACAGCTACAGAGCTGCAGCTGACACAACATCACCCTTCGCAGTGACCAGAGTAAGCAGCAAAAACATCCACTCAATTTTTGGAGTATCAGTCCCGACATTCCCCTCTCCCCCAGGCCCACAGCATCTGTAATCTTGCTTCCAAATCCCGAAACACAATTAGAAACCTTCCCTGGCTTAAAATCTTCTTTACTTAAGCACCTAAACTTTTAATTGCGCTTTGCTGATACGGTTTAAAGATATATGGAAATTCTGCCAGATGTCCACGGCTAGTGGTTCTGCTGAGGAACAATTCAATCTCGGGGATTTGAGCCTGGCTAATTACCCTCCTCCCTCTTGCACACCTACTGATACAATTACATATTTAACTACACCAGACTAGATCTTATACGCTGCTGAACGGAACAGCATGAAGCTCTGAAATAAGATTTCATCTTTCTCTTTTCCTTGATGCAGCCTGACTTCAGTAGGAATAAGCTTGCAGATGAGCCGAAAAGTATTTCTTTTCTAAAGCACGTGCCTTTTTTCTACTATCCAGTGAGCAGAAAATGGAATAAATTATATATACATTATAGCAAGACACATGAGGACTAGGTGGGATTTTTGTTGTTTCTTGCAGTTATTATCTTGGAACCTTTAGATGAATATGCAATCAGAATAGAAATCTTTACAAGGAGAACAAAATTAGGATACATTGTGCTATAGGCAGAGCAGTCAAGTTTTAGTGCATATTCAATCCAGTTATTAACATCTGAATAAGGGCTTTCAGAAGCAACTAACAGAATGCTGCTTTCTGCAGTGTAACTTTTGGTTGAAAACACATTGTTTTTTAAGAAACTGCTGAATTCCCTACCCAGACCATTCTTTCTAATTCACACTAAAAAGCTCTAGCCAGTGCCTGCATCCAAATATACCAGCAGCAAGGTAATTTTCTTTAAGACAGTTTAACTAAGTACTTCAAGCACTCATATACCTTATGCATTATTTAAATACACCCTAAACCCCAAATATTTCATAATCACCAACAAGAATTTGGTAGAAAGCATCCTGAAATCATCTGTTATTTCCTATGTGTGTAAGATATTAATAACAGTAACTGACAGTTAATGACAACATAATCATTTAAGTGTGTTGACAACTATTGAACTGAACGCACTTCAGAGAAATGTAAATGCCAGAGGAGAACAGCTACAGCTTCGTGACTAATGTGTGCCCTGGATTCTGACCACCAGCTTTGCTATTTCGGTTTTGTGACCTAAATCTCCCTCCCCTACCAGAAAGAAACAAGAAACCCAAACAAGAAATGTCTTACTTGTTCTGCCTTCTCCAGTGGTTTTCTATCCGCCTGCAAAAACTGGCAGTTTTCTCTCGCCAGCTTCTGGACCAGCTCAATCCGTCCGATGTCATCTCTTCCCTGGAGCTTGCACAAAACCCCTGCCTTAAGGGTGGGAGAAAGAGCAAACAGATACTTAAATCCACAATCCCAGGACATGGCACCGCCACAAATTTCAACCTTAAAAGAAATGCATCTGTTTTCTCATATTTGCGGTACTTCGGCACCACTGGCTGAACACAAACGAGTCGCTGCTTCCTGGGAAACAACTGGAGAGGAGCTGAGGCACATCTGAATCTCCAAATGTATCTACTTTGGAGGAACGAAGGCAGGGCTAACTAAATCAACTGCTCCTCTGAGTGTGACTATCAGATACGCTGTGTTTTATTTGTTCCTGTCAGCCTGTTTCCTGTTACATAAGAGAACAAGAGCAAGAGGTTAAAAACTCATGGGAAAGTTAGCCAGGAACAGCCCTGGAAAAAGAATGAAGCGCAACACAAGGCACTCCTAAAAATAACAGGCTACTACTCCCTCTGCTCCCTCGGCATTTTTCACGTATGCAAGCCTCAAGAGTTAAAAGGCAGTCGCACCCCATTTGTTTACCCTGTAAATAACAAATTTATATCTCCTGATTTTGTTTAGGGAAGAAAATTAGATTTGCTTTAAAAACTATGTTAGCACTATTTTTTTGGCTAAGGTTCTACCAGTTATTCAAGCTATGCCGATAGCGTTTCCTCAAAACATTCAGCACTGGTTGTTTTATAAAAACGCCACATTTATATAAAGACAGATTCCTGCTTGCACACAGGCACACCAGACCCATCACAAAGTTAGCTGACGAGGGCTAAATTGTTCCCTGCAAAGTCAGTGGTTAATATCACTGTCCGTGATTTGGTCAGGGACATCTGCGTAACTGAGACCTGGCCCAACGATACCACACGACGTTTGTTAGCCCAGATGTTTCCTGATGGGAACGGCACATCCCATGGGAGGGTCGGGCATGTGGCATGCCTGTGGTATTGCTATAGGACTTTAAAAGCTATCTGCAAATAAACCTTTTCCTCCACCCTTTTCTTTCTACTAATCGTCCTGAGTTTAACTGAGTCAGTATCTGCTCCAAAATTCACAAAACCTCTTGTGAATCAGGACCAAAAGCCAGGGATGCCCTGACCACTAACCTATAGTGCCATGCTGGCTCCAACCCTTTGGCCTTGAGAAACTCCTGCCCATGACAGCTGAAGGTGCGAAAAGCACCTGCCCAAACCATCCTACAGTCTGCTGGTTTCTCCACGGAAGAAGGAAATGTGGGTTAACGTTTCTTCAGCTGAGGAGGAAAATAAATCCGCTTTCTGAATAAGTGCTTTAATGCTGATGGAAAAAAGTAGGTCCGACAACCACATCCAAAGAATCATCCTTACTGAATTATTTGAAAGAAATTTTTATATGCCTACATGCCTCCAGTTTGGATGAAGGCATCTCCTCACAGGCCTGCATCAAGGACTTGCGTTCTGGAGAAAGGAAGAATTTTAGATACCACCTGTGCTTTGCATGTCCTGTGCTTTGCGTGTCCCATGCTTAGACCCCAGCCTCCTGAGGAACCCAGCTTTCCCAGAGAAGGAAACTCCGCACTGGTTTGAAGGCCAGTAATCCACCAAGAAAATAAGAAACTGCAGCACCTCATCTGAAGGTCCTTACATTTTCTATGAGATTAGCTCATCTTCTAAATCCACGACATGGATTTATATATCAGTTCTCACACACCGTTATCACCTGCAGATCGGGAGCGAGACTGATTTTATCAAATGTGGAAGAATATACTGAACCAGTTGTCCAGACTCATTTAATCAATAGAGAAAAAGAGGTACTCGAGAATTTTTTTTACTCGACAGCAGACATTTAAAAATGGTCAGACGAGTTGTTCCCTAAAATTCTCCCTTTTTTCCAGTAATTTCCACAGGGAACCTAGGCAATCATCACAGACTTGGCTGAGGTCTGACATCTGCACTTCACAACGCTTTGATGGCTTGGGGACATCAACTAGAGCCAAACCTGCTTATTTCATGGCTTCAGGATGCTTCTGGCAGAGAGTATAACATCTGTGCGCTGTAATCCCCCCGGGCTTGTAGGCTAAGGACAACTCAAAGTGTTATAGCCTATTACGGCTTTGGGGCTATAAAGATTTACAGTCTCGCTGGATCTGGGATCTTAGTACTGTGGAGGCACTTTTCACACCTTCATGTTGCACCCAGACAAGTCAGACCATGACCTACGAGTGGCATAGACAGTTACGAGCCCCTGTTTTTCAAACATCAGATGGACATCGACAGAAATGCAGCGTTCACTCCACTGAACAAATACTTATTGATCTTCAGTGTATGAAGTAAAGCCCAATGGTTAAAACCACTTACGTTAAGACGAGGAAGGGGGACTTCAGCTTTGGGGTAGCAGCTGGCCTCAGTATGTTCCAGTGGAAGAGACATCCCGGAGAAAGACAACTTTTTGAACACATGGGCCTCGCTCTCTTTCACCCCTTGCCCTCTGTCTGCGTTCAGACAGAGCGTATCACTGCTTTCTCCATGGATGAGCACCCCAGGGAAGAAGTAACTCCAGATACAAGCGCATTAGCCCTGCCGCAAATGTGGTCTCTATTCAAATTGGCAGTTTCATTAAAGAATTGTATTGTCCTGTTTCAAATAACCACCACGACAAAATCTTACTTTTTAACATGTCCCCTTTCTCCCCAACTATTCTTTAATTTAAAGAATTGCAGAGAATGTGAAAAATGTATTTATTTTATTGGGTTTCCAGAGGATAAAATGTCAACTAAAAAAATTATGGGAGGGCTAAGGTATTATTAAGTTAATTGTACATGCTTGGCTCTGGGAGTAAAGAACGCGCTTGAAATACAAAAGGCTAAACATGCTTTTTCATAATTAAGAAGAAAAAATATGAATCACTCACCTTTAATTCTGATTTCCTCAATTATGCTGACTTTCCACTATAAATCTTTCTGCTAAATACTTACAAGAAAGAATCCAGGTCAACTAATTAATTAATTGATGACTGCTTCTAAAAGCTGGTTGGGAAGATGTTGCTAGAGCCTCCTATTACCGGTCATTTTCACTTGTCAATGTAAACTTAATTTTCAAGCAATACCTTTGAAGCCGTTGGACAAAAGGGTAAAGGCAAGTCGCCCTACTTGCGAAGTGCAACTTTGATTTGTATTTTGTGCAGGCACACCCCCTCCAAAATCCTGCGTGCCCAGATGTTTGCGCTTAGTCCTCTAATTCACGTACACCAACAGAGATACAAGTACTAACTTATGTGAAGGTGAAAATCACAAAGTTGCATATTTTAACCGGCTTTAATTTAATGAATGATAAAAGAATGTAGGAGCTTTATAGTAAAGCTTTACTACCATTCACGGCCCCAAATTACTATAATTAAAGGTGTTTATGCAATGTTTGAAATGAAATAAAAAAGTTTAATGGGAAGGAAAGTAAATTAGTCACTACTGAGGTTGGAAAAGCAAAGACGCTGACAACCCATTTTCTGTTTCAGCACACCCATTGGAAAATATTCCCTCTGCAAAGGCCATGAACGAATATGCTAGCAGTGACACGGCGGTGAATTAAGACATCCCTAGGCAGACAGGATGGGATTTTTTTTTTTTTATTCACTTTATTTACGCTGATTACAGCATGCTCACTTTTAAAAATCCCTGTACTGAATTTTATCCCCGCTTCTACCAGTTTTGTCAACTAAATCCAATGTAAGTCAGGCCTCCGGCCCGCAGAGCCGTGTTTAGAGCAGGCGCCACCCTTCAACTCTGCTCACAGAAGAGCTTCGCGGGGGTTCGGTTTTTTCCTACCGCACCTCTGTCTCCTTCTGTGTCTGGTGAAGACAACACAATTATTACAGGCTTCACCTTTGATCAACCCGAAAACTTCGAACCATATGCCACTGCCTCAAAAGATGATTTGCTTTGCTCAGCCTCAGCAAAGGGAAAAAAAAAAATCATTCCCGCCCTTAAACCAAACTGTATTCGGTGTTTACAGGATGGCGTCTTTATGGCACTGACAAACAATTTGGAGCAACAGCTGCTTTGATAGACTTCCTCCTCTCCTCCCAGTTGGGCACTTGAACGCTTTTGTTAACTGCTCACTTAATATTTGTTTGATTTTAAATGTGCTTCAAATTCTTTAAAATTTTAGAAGCTGATTTCCAGCCAAATAAAAGCTGAGCAAATCAATATCCCAATAATAAATTCTTACGTGTTTTTATACTCTGTCCATGTAATCTTACTAGCCATAAGATGTAATCCTAGGAGCTTTGAGCACGCATGTCATAGTCTTTCTTTTCACATGTCTGACATAAATGTGAACAAACGTTTTCAAAAAATAATAACAACTACAACAATTGAGTAGAACTGAGCATATATGAAACCCAAGAAAGAAAACAAAAAGGCAGATTTTTTTGTGCAGTGAGGGCAGTATTTCCCGCTGGGTCTTTTCTATAGCTCTGTAACGCACAGCTGAGCTCTAGAAGACTGATCCTCAACTCCACACCGATGTGAATTAGGAATCAAAGTCAGGTAACAGAATTTTCACACATTAGGACTCCTACTACACTTTGGGGGTTTTTAAATAGATTTGAAACTGTATGCAATTAAGAAGAGAGCAGGCCATTTCCGAACATCTTGCTTTAGCATGACCCTGAAGAGTATGCTAAAAAAGCCCAGTTACAGACTGACGGAGTAGGTGTACCCGCATCGTCCCCAAATCTTCTGCCTGCACTCTCCAGGTGTCTGCCATAGCCCAGGTCTGCTACAGCCTCTCCCGGGCTCACTGTGGTCCAGACAGCCCCTACCTTTAGAAGATACAGGTACTGCTAACTTGGCTACATGGCTTGTACCCCTTCAGCTCGACTTGCTCTCAGACATCAGTGCAAACCCCGTCTTTCTCACGCACAGCTTTTTAGAGGGCAAGGTGTTAGGAGAGAAGTCAGAGACACGAACTGCAAGTTGCATACGCAGGAAGGAGAAAAGGTGGCAACTGGTGGGGAATGTAAGATTTGCAGGGGGAATATAAGAAAAAGAACAGTCGAGACTGGGAGAAAGCAATTTTAAATTAAAAGCAATAATCAGTACCAATACAACGAGCAATATAGTTACACATGCACAGTCTGAATGCATGAACTGAATGACTGAATGAACTGGAGATTAATCAAAAAAGATTCACAGCATTAAAGAGGGTGAGCAATTCCACAATAAAATATTCTAAAAGACAGTTAAGTTTCTTCTGAGCAATATGTAGAAGTATGCTTTGGTTGTAAATGAGGGCATTTAGGGAAGGAAAGAAAAAGGTTGTTGCTTACACTCGAGTGACTAATAACTATCCTCATTTCATTGCATGTCTACTTACAGTGATTAAAATTCAATCAAAATGCCACATGCCCTTGCCTGCTAAAACACATCTCATTTTATTTTCACATCTGGTATATGCTATGTGTATTATCTAAAAAGAGCAGAGAGATAGTTGAAGAATGCTGTCCGATTGCAACATCATGGGATTAATTCCCAGAGTAATCATCAATCTTATTCTAAATAGTTACATAAGACAAGATCCAGCAGACTTTCTCCTTCCTACGGGCTCCCTGCGCAGAACATCGAGGAAAATCCATTTCCCAGAGCTATTGAAAGCAGATCCTTCAACTTGTAGATCTGAAAAAGTTCCCAAGACACCATTAATCTTACACATTTACCTGAGCAGCAGAGGTATCCTTGAGCTCTTCTAGTCCTCTTATTTCTTGACTGCTGTTTTCTTCATTTTGATGAATTGCTAAAATGAGAAAGAGGGAATATATTGGAAGCGGGCGGGTTTAAATCACAAGAAGCAGCAAAGCAGCATGGCCCAGGCGAGATCAAATAGGATGACCATTCAAGAAACTAGAAAGCTAAACGTGGAACAAGGTTAACTCCTTCAGTGGTTTTAGACAAATCCTGTAAGGTATACCTTATTGGGTTTGGACAAATCCTAAATAAGGTATACCTTATTTTTCCCAGGCAGTAAAAAGCAGTCCTAAATAGTTATATTCCTGCTACTGTTAGTCCTGATAAAATGGCAACATTTAAGGAAATTCCACTTTTCCATACATTATAACAAGACCCAGTGACTCATAAAGAACAAAAATACAGACGTCCCTTTACTTTCATTATATCGCAGAAGGTCAATTCAGACTAAACAAAATAAGCAGATTTATCCCTCACCTCAGACTTGGAAAATTCTTTATAAGCAAAGGGATCTCAATCTTAACAAACACCACCACTATCCATGAAAGTCATCTTCAGAAATAAATGGTAGCAGAAGATGTTCTGTTGAAAGTTATTTGCTGCTGGCACGATAAGAGAAACCAGTGACTTAGCTCAATTAACATTGCTTAACACCAGCAAGTCTTGTCAGACTTTAAAGAAAAAAGTTTTGGGTCAAACTTGTATTCTCCAGAAGGGTCAAAACCTCCGTTTTTATCAGTTTACCTAGCTAAAGAAACAAGGACCACTTTTGAAGGGACACATCAGGCTTCTGTATTGCAAACAGCCACATCTATAGGTAGTTTTACTATCTTTAGCCCAAGATACCCTTCCCGTCAGCACACCCACCTGCTGTATTTTGGTGGGACGTTAAGCCCTCTGACGTTCTGAAACGTGACACGTGGCAGGTTTGGGTCAAACCCAATGAAACACATGCAAAGTGACTTCACCTTATACTGTACTCATTTACTTGCAAGCACCATACTCAAATATCATCAACCTTGCGTACACATTGAATGATTTGCCAGTGTAGCCATAGCAGTTGTGACAACAAAAGCGTCCTTGAAGCGGTAGAGCTGGCAAATCCATTTCCTGAACAACGCCAGGCTCATGGCTGCGATGGATGGGCAGGAGGGTTCCGCTTGTGTGCTTCCTCCTATCCACCTCCTTTCTCCTTCAGGCCTGGGTACCTCAGCTGGTCATCAGGCTGCATCCAAACAGCCGCAGCCCAACAGCATGGTGTTTTCAGACATGGATCACCAGTCCTGGTTTGCCTTAAAACTACGCCTGTGAGCTGAGGCAGCCCAGGATTTGATTGATGAACAAATCAGCTGTTGAGGGAGCAGAAGAAGGGCTGGCAGGTAGCAGCACTACCCTCACCAGCCACCCTCACCTGAGCTCTCCTCAACCCTCAGCCTGAATCTTCAGACACACAATCAGGTTACTAGAGCTGAGCTAACACATGTAACGTGAGCCAAGAGAGCTAGCTTGGTGTGTCTACGTGGGTGCTCTGGGTCTGCTGCAGACAAAAAGCAGCCTAACCTTTAGGCAGCATCCGTCAGCTTAAAAGAAAAATAACTTCAGACCGATCTTCACCTCTAAAATAAAGCATATGGACATGTTTTCTTTTTACTGCAGGATTTCTGCTGATATTGCTCTGCCATATAGCGTATAATTCTTCTTTCTTCCCCTACAGTTAGGCCATCCAGAAAAAGGAAAAAAAAAGTAATAAAAATGTAATTATAAAAGGAGGAGGAAAAAGTAATTTTGTCAATACAGTTTACTCCATTCGGGGATCTTTTTTAATCCATTATCAAAGGAAAACAGAGGTCTGGTATAAATCTTCACTAGTGGGTTTGCTGGCATCACTTTACCAGCCAACCTCCAAAATTCAAGGGGAATACTGAAAACACAGGGTCAATCTAAGCTATAACACAAAACATGTATAACGGGGGTTATATCCCAGCAGCACTTAAAGTTTGGCAAAATCAAAATGCGCTTGGGACGTTGTGGCGTATCTCTGCCCCAGGCTGGAAAAGTAACAACTCAACGAAGCAGTCACCAGAGTGATTGCCCAACAGCCCCGGGTGGCCTCTGCTTTCCTAGGGCAGGTCAGGGCTTCCCAAGGCAACCTGCTCCATCCAGCCAGGCTGGGGGCTCTGTGCACCCCCCTCCCTTGTAACCCGCCTCCCAGCCTTCCTCCCCAAGAGCTGCCTCCTCCTCTTGCACCCCCCCACACGTGCATGACCCCATTCTACCCACTGCCGCTAAGGGAGACACAAAGCACTTAGGACATTCGTTGGCCGAACGCTAGTCAGAACAACCAGCATGAGACGGGAACGTTGCAATGCCAGAAGGCATTAACAAATGGTAAAAAATGGTCATTTGGGCAACTGCAAATTGCTTAAGTCTGTGGCTGCGTTAGCAGAAACACAACATTTCCCCAACTCTCCTTTCAATTTTCTGATTTCTCCTAAAATCAATTTGCTGTAGCCACTGATGGGCAAAATATCCCCACAGACGCTGGCTATTAATCACGGTATTTAAAGGAGCGGCACCTTGCTAGTAACAAGACCACGGGTCCAGGTTTAAGTGATTTACATTGATCCAGCCAGCTTTTCCGACAAGCCTGAGCAGATGGGCGCTCCGCAAACAGCTGCGCCAGGGGAAAAGGTTAGTGGCTGCCAACCGCCTTCTTGTCACCGGCCTCTGTTACAAGTGTCCCCTTCCCTGCCCAGTGCCAGGGCAAACACCCCAGAGCATCTTCAACCGAAGCAAACAGGCGGACCCTTCAAGGAGCAGCACGCTGTTGCTAACCTGGCTGGGATGGCAGATTAGTGGCCGAGGAGCTAGTGACAAGCAGCAAACACCCACGGCTGAGGGCAGCAATATCTTTTACCTGGCACAAAAGGAAAGAGAAAGAGGGTCCACAACCCCAGTGGATACAGGCATTCTTCAGTGTTGAACAATTTTGGCATGAGCAACTTTAAAGATGATGAGAAAATTACTTCGGTTTAGATGTACCCTAAGTGAACAGCTTTAAAAAAAAAAAAAAGAAAGAAAAAAGAAAAAAGCTGTTTTTATCAGCAGTTTCACAGCTCAACTCTAAAAAAGCTGAAAAAGTTCATAACCCAAACCCAGCTCTCCTTGGCTTCAATGTTGTTTAGACTGTGTAAGGAATGTAGAAAAGAAACAGTAAATATTTTCTTAAAGGAAAAAAAAAATCCCAGACCTCACACTGACGTTCTCGCAACCCTCTTGGGAGAGAGGGAGCAGTTGGCCTCTTTTTCATGAAATTTCCATCACAAACTTGATTTTTGTGTCCTCTCTGCCTCTTATCCAAACCCATAAGAACCGGCCACAATTGAAGCATTTAACTACACACAGGAAGCAATACTCAAGGAATCACACCATCTCAAACATTTTTTTCCATGACAACAACGTAGTCATTTGAAGGCTGAAGTGGCCACACAGACTAATAACAACCCTTAATTATATTTTCTTGGTTTCTGTATGAAAAGGTTGCTACGTGTTTTTTGTCTATAAAATACAGAAAAAAACATGAATTTATTAAAATATTCCAGTGTTTTCAGAAATTTATGTTACTGGGGATCATCACACACAGTGAAGAAACCAGTTGCTGTATTTTTATACACACTGTGCCTCCTAACCCCATAACAACTCACAGACACCCCTTGAATTGGCCAAGGTGCTGCCCTCGTGGGCTCTTGTGCATGCAATACAAGTTCTGTCATAAAATATACGAATTCAAGGATAATTTCCCACTTACTGTCAGTTGGCCATTTATTTTTTAATAAAAAGGCTTGATGTTGCAAATTCAACCATAGGAAAAGCGAACGGAAGGTTAGGGTGGGATGGGAAAGTATTTCCCAGGCGAGTGTTGATTCTGGGATGGTTCCCTAAAACTGTAACATGTACATACAAAAAAGTTGTGAACTTTGGAGCTGGGCCAAACCCGTCCTTCTCTGCCAGCATAAACCCAGCTTTGCTCCCTGATACAAATACCCCAGCACGACTTACAAAGCAGCAACACCAGGGAAAGGCAAACGTGGCTTATCCTGATCTATATGTATCTGTTTAATGTTATATTTGGGTTCAGGCTTGAGACCAGAGACAGGAAAAAAATGCAAGCAAACATAGAGTGACCAATTCCTTTTTCTACCTGCAGCATTTCTCCTCCTTTGGAGGAGAGGTCACCATGAATGAAAGAAAAAGATGTTAAATGACTATTAGCTTGCTAATGTGCAGTTCAAATGTGTGGGTTTGCAGATTAGCCTAGGGAATTCAGGATGTTGATTTTTTTATGGTCACTTAAGGATCTGAGTTCCTTGTGCCCTCACGGACCAGAGCTAAGATTTTGCTAGCAGATTCTTCTATAAACTAATCTTGGAACAGTGAATTCTTGTGGGGGAGAGCCTTGTCCGTTGGTAATCCCATTTCAGCTCATTAAATCAGCAGAAAAAATAACAAAGAAATAAGAAACAAAAGTAAATCATTTTGTACTAGCTACCTCAGCAGAATCAGCAATCACACGGGGGTGTGAAGGGGAAGGGAATGTAACTATCGCTCACACTGGAACTGAGCACATCCTTTGGGTCATCATTACTGACCGAGAGCGCTCCTGTGCTTTTACTGCCACGCTACGAAGTTTAATGTAGATTTAAGACACTGGCAGGGATTTGTCTTCCTCGGCAGCACGGACCATTATAGGCATTCTAAAGGGCTCACCTTAGCTAGACAGACTGGCATGCAGTGAGGGTCATGACAACCACTTGCACCACTATGGACCTTCTCCTGCCTATGGAAGAATCCTGCCAAGGGTGCCGGGGCTACCCACAGAGCAGTGTCTCCACTCTACTCTTTTCTGTACACCCCCAAACTTGAAGGTAAATTAACTACATTCGATGAGTAAGATTTTTAAAAGTCACATAATACAATGCACATTATTTCAATTTAATACTTTGTCTTATTCAACATAGCAGAATCTTTTACCCAATTGAAAGTACAAAGGACAGTTGGAAAAAAAAAAAAATAATCCACACATAAACCAACTCCTGGAACCCACAGCATTGCAATCTTCCCAGAGGCTTTGCTGTATTGTGCTTTCTTCCTTTTCTATAAATGAAGTTTCTTCTTTCTACCCCTTCTGGCTGCAAAGATAACCTTCTCAACACAAACCCAGGCACTAGCGTCATTCTGCTGCCGCAGCCAGCCAGACTGGAACAATAACACCAGGAGAGGTGTGAACTTCCTCCCTTTGGCTTAATAGGGTGTCAACTTTGAAAGCTAATTATTTAAATGCTTAAGAGAGGACTGCCATCACGGTTAACCATTTTGCTGCTCAACAGCAGGCAGGGACATCTGTCCATCTGTAAGCGGGTCGCTCTGAGCGGCACCCACATGGCCATTCCTGGAGACAAAGCCAGCTTAGTTCCCCAACGCCGCTGGCTGCCCCACACCTCCTGTACTTACTATTCCCTCCCTCTACTGCCGCAAAGCATTTGGGGTTTGTGGACTGGCACAGGATTACTTTTAGCCTGGCTCGGTTTGATGACCTGGTTAGGAACAGAGCCCCCAGGCAGCAGGCAGGGCAGGGGACAGAGCACCCCACAAGCCGGTGTTGCCGTCAGACCCCCTCATGCC
This sequence comes from Vanellus vanellus, assembly GCF_965231255.1. Taxonomy (NCBI): domain Eukaryota; kingdom Metazoa; phylum Chordata; class Aves; order Charadriiformes; family Charadriidae; genus Vanellus; species Vanellus vanellus. Next base: position 36,274,753 of record NC_138906.1, read on the forward strand.
GCACATCTCCAGCTTCAGCCCTTGAGCTCGCTGTGAAGTCCAACTGCGGGACCAGCATTGCCTGCCTTCTGGGGGCACGCAGCCCATACACGTCGCCCTTGGCAGACACACACTTTACCTCCGTGCTGCCCTAGGCTGCTCCCAACTTGCCTGGCGTGTTGCAAACCCTCAGGCAAACCCTCGGGAGCAGCCGGAGCGTGGGGGACCCCAGCTGCCAGGTTCACCCACAGGCTGGATGAGGAGTCCCCACAGCTGCTCCAGAGGCAGCTCTGCTCACCACAGGAAGCTCGGTCACCCCTTAGGCTACATCCCTCATGTTTTCAGTGATGCTCCTCCTGTTTCAAATGAGGATGTTCATTTATTATTCAGTGTTGTTCTTTAACCTGCTAACATCCTAGAACATCAAAGCGCTCTGCCCTTTGTAAGATTTCAATCCTTTCAGTACTATGTGCTCAAAATACATATAAGCATCTCTTCTTCCTAGCCAGTAAGCAAAAGGCACCTACATGCCCTGTCCAGATAGGAGACACACACCACCTTGGTAGTGGTAAAGAGCCTACTTCCCAACAGAAGAACTTTGTTTATTTGACAAGCCAACAGATTTTCACTGTCTTATCCCTGCTGGATAGTTATAGCCTGTTTTTCTGTCCCTGTCAAACCATCACTGTTGAAAAGACCTCAGGAATCTGCAAGAATATTCCCCCGGGGAAGTCTCCAGTGCTCTGAATTGCCAGCAGCCTGCATCAGTTGATTTATCGTCAGCTGCTGGGAAGCTCACAACTTCTAGCATTCTTCTTATATCCCAAATTTTTTGAGAGGCGTGTTTCTTTTCTGGTTTGTTGGGGTTTTTTTTGTTTGTTTTTTGTTTTGGTTTGGTTTTTTTTTTTTCAAAGGAAGTTGTTAGCATGAAGCTTTTCAGAAGCAAACAGCCAAAGAGCAATTTATTTTTTTAAAAAATCACATCATTCTAAGCTAATTTCATGATTTTTGCAAACTTTATTGTTATTTTGAACAATGGAGCTTGTGGTATCCCTTGTTATTCTTTGTGGAGGGCATACAGCAAGCTCTAGAGAGGCTGGTTACTATGGCAGCTCTGAACTGTTTGACAGTGTTATAATGTTTGCTGATGCTTATTAATTTATCAGAGTGGAAAAAAATGAATAGCTCATACTGATACCACTGGGGAAACTAAAAGCCAGATCCTCTAGCTTACGTAAGGCACCAGCGCTGAACAGTGGAAAGGAGGATGAGCAGCAAGTAAATGCTTTACACATCTCGGATCCGGGGACCATTTTAAGCCAGACCAGGTCCTCCTGCATACTCCTTTATCTTCCAAGACCTGCTTCCAAATTAAAGGGGGAAAACCAGCAAGCACTGAATACCTCTGAAATCCCCAAAAGCTGCATATAAGAGACAGTGATAATCCCACGAATAAAACCTTCCAACTGAGAATCGGTTCCTTATTTACCATGAAACTGTAATCTTTCCCCAGAAATTACTGAAAAGAGAAAGCTTTTTAAGCTCATCCTTAACATGTTTCCTTTTATTAGCAATACAAAAATTGCCTTTGAGCTTTCTCATTCCTTCCCACTATTTCTGCATATATATATGCAAATTATTGTACAGATTTCCCTTCACTGAGTACACTACATATCTCTGAAACAGTTGGCAGGCCCCTGGGGGGGTGTTGCCCAGACAGCTGTGCAATCAGCTGAGTAAATCAGCTAATTAAAGAAACAAAGAAAATGCAAAAATTATTAAAGACGGACTCCTGCTTACAGCATTGTTCAGCACCTCTTTATCTAAAAAAGCACAGCAAGCATGGGATGGAATAAAGGTGCTTGTAAATTGGGGAATGAACTATCGCACAGGTGACAATGATGCCATTTTCTCTCAAACTCTAATCTGGGATTCATGATATTTATGCTTTGTAGTTTAAATCAATTTAATATAAATTACTCCAGCATTGTATTTCATTTTAAAATGACAAAAGCATGAAATGTAATGTTGGTTTCGTAACCGATTTCTGTGTGCAAAAAATGGTCATTAACTTCTGCTTGACCTTAGGTGTAGAACTAATATTGAATTTGCACAGAGGGTACTCATTATGCTGGTCTAGTTTCCACGCAGAAAAATAAGTTCCCAAGGGTCCTAGTGCTACAAGCCATTTCTCAGATCTCAAATAGGAAACAGGACTCCCAAAAATGATGCCAAAACATTTCCTCTCATTGCAGAGTTTATCAAAAGGAACAGATAACAGCAAGGGTAGGAATCCGCAATCTAAACAGAGCAAAGCCAGCGTGGTAAGAAAGGAGCCCGACAGATGTAGATTTGGTCTTGCTGATCCACACACCATTGGGCACCGTTCCCTTCCACTGCCTCTGAATGACCAGAGGAAGGACAAACTGCAGTTTAAACGAGACTCGGGCCCACCTGCATTATATAGCCACTGTAAATTAAAGAATGAGCGTATCAAGTAAAGCCACCGATATTTCCCAACTCAGATTATGGCCAGGAGCCTTTGCTGCTATTCTTTTCACATTATCGCACAACCGGGTATGTTAGGAAGTTCTGGTTATTTTATTTATCAGAACTGAAGCCTTTTATCTGGGTTTGAAGGCCCATGTCTCATCCAAGGTGCTCGTGCAGTAGAAGAACATAATTTATAAAACACCTCTGGCTCACCAAGGGAGGCATTTTTTCATAGATAGTCAACTACTTTTTATTCACGTGGCCAGGAGAGGGTTGGTTTTCAATGCCTGGCACTTTGAGATACACACTAAGGAAAACCCACAATTTTTACACACACTTTGTGAACATACAAACACATATCATTTTTTCATCCGGGAAAAAAAAAAAAGTGGAAAACGAGTTGCAAACACTGTAGGATTACTACAGGAACAGACAAAAGCAACGTCCTTTGTAGCAATAGCAACTCAAGGAAAACCATTGGGTGGCTGAATACAGAAAGCTTTAACTTTTACCCGGTGCTTTTAGACATTCATTCTCACGTCCATGGTATTTAAAATTTAAAAAAATCAAGTGTCAGTGAAGGTATCTATAGCAGCGTTGCCTGAAAGGAGATGTTGGAAGGGTGGAGAAGAGCCCATTACGTGATCAGCAGGCACGGGGAGAATGAGTGCTGGGAACTGATGAAACGAGAAGGTACGGGCAGTCGCTGAGCAGGCTGGTGCAAAGCGAAACACCGCTCTCTATTCCATGGAAACATCCTCAGGGCATGGCCAGGAAAGGAGCAGGAAACAAAGAGGACTCTGAATAAATAAATTCTGTGAACTCTCTGCAAATGCCTCTCCCAAAGCACTGGAAACAAAACATTCACCTGGGAATTGGGGTTTTTTTTTTGCACAATTGCTGTCTTTCCAACCTCACCATGCAATCCCTTTTTGCGTATGTGTAAAACATCTGTCACCTACACAGCTATTCTGCATTGCTTATTATTCCTCCGTGAGTGCCTTACAGATCACACAGAAAGGACTATGCCCCAAGTTCTGAAACAGCTGCAAAACCCAGACCATAAGCTGCCAAAATCCCTCTCAGCGTAATTCCCACCAGAGAGCTCTTTGGAGCTCTTTTCCTTCTTTTTCCGAGGCTCAGAGTACATTCTGCTTTACATCAGCTACTTGAATACACAAAGGCTGGTGAACTAACTGTGTAGTCCGTTCACTGATGTTGTCCAGGGCACTTCCCGCCCCCAGCATTGCCCGGGGTGGGCACAAAGCAGGTCCTCACCGATTCAGCCACGGCACAGCCGAGCTGTCCCTGACCCCCCAACGTGATGATGAGCACCATTCCTCAAGGGCTAGAAGGGGTCTGATCTTTCCTTCTGAAGCGCTGCCTGATGTCAGGAGCAATGGAGGAATCCCACGGGATGCAACAAGACATTGGTCCCTAGGGGTGGGCATTCCCTTCAATAAGGCATAAAACGTTTAAAAAAGATCACCTAAAGAAGCTAACATCATTACCTCCCTTACTTCAAGGCATGAAATCCTCAAAGCACAATGTAACTTTAAAAATATTCCTAACTATGTTTTCAGGTGAAACTCTTATTTTGAACCACATTTCAATGGGCAGAGGAAAAGTAAAGATAAAGTTATCAGGACCTACCAGAAGCCTGACAGTCCTGCAACCCTTATTTTGAGTGGCCATTTCTCCAGGATAAATGCCATTATTAACACTTGCAGAAGAACTTATTCCACACTTGTTGCTAAGTTTGACCCTTGCTTTAAAGAAGTGGATGGCTGGAGGAATTGAAAACTGTAACGAAATAAGGTCTTACTTAAGTCAAGTAAATAAATCCACTGAAAAGAGACATAAAGGGACATAGAAAAGCAGCCAGATACTACTGATATTAACCTTTTCCCACCCTTCAAACTTTATCAGCTTTTCCGCAAAGGAAAATGCACGGCTCTCTGGCACGACTGCCACTTTATTCTGTAAACAGAAGCAAGTTTTTTTTATCTCACTTTATGCCCTTTTACAGTGACATAAAATAAGTGATAATAAACTGCACATTTTACACCAGAGATATTGTATACTGCTTGTTTAAAAAACCTGTAACTTCAAAGGGTACTTAATATGTTTGAGATTTAAACACAAAACTGAACTGCTCCGTTCTTGAATGACCTTTGAGCATGTATTTGTAACCTCATTTTCAAGTATGTGTATAAATCTAATTCAAATTCGTAACTATTTCCAAAGTTTTTCCTAATTATTGCGGAGTAAAGTTACCAAGAAGTCTCACAAAGATCTGTGCTACTCGGGGAAAAGGGCTGAATGGTAAAGATGCAGTTTCCTGAGTTAACTAAGCTGATAAAACAGCTTAATGCTGCCAAAAGGGCCTTACTGGGCTCCTTCCCACGTCCCTCCACCTCCCAACCCTGATAAGAAGCTGCCACCCTCACTTTGTGCCAGCTCCAGCACATGCTGCTGCAATACTGCATGCTGCTCTGGCTGCCCCATCTCAAAAATAACATAATAGATGGGGCCAAAATGATCAGATTTAATGGAATAGATTTGGTATGAGGAACGACGAGCGATTTAGCCTGAAAATGAGACGACTCACAGGGGTATGAAAAATCCTGAATAGTATGATGACGAACTGGGAATGGATTATTCACCACTTTCCGTCACCAAAGAGCTATATCACAACAGAGCGAGGGTCGTGGGGAATGCGTTTAAAATAAACAAGAAAAAATACGCTTTCACATATCACACACATGAATTGTGGGACTCGCTGCCACAAGAGATGATGGAGATCAGGAGTATAAGCAGGCTCAAAAAGCAATTTGATAAATTAATAGAGGAAAGGTTCACCGAGGGCTACCTAACACAGCAGTACGGGTACGGCAAAATCCCTCTAGCGCAGACTGGTAGATGCTGGGTACGCGCATCAGAAGAAGGATTGTTTTGTACTTGCTCTGTTTCTCTACTCTAAGCATCCCCTACTCATCACTCACAGTAAGATCGGAGCTGGATGGACTTTTAACCTGACCCAGCCTGGCCGTTCTCATGTTTTTAACCGGGCTGACATTGCCTGGAGTGTGTTCGAGTCGAGTCACGCAATCAGCTCTGACAGCAGTGCCGTAGAGGTGGCGCAGCGGCTGGGAAAAGGAATAGCTGTTCACAGCTTGCTTTTCATTCATGTCGGCAAAGCTCAAGCCCCAGTGACTGCTTCAGATTGAACCGTCTGCCCCTAAAATAAAAATACTAAGCAAATCACATAGGCAGTTAAGCCCTGACAGAAGCAATACAAAATAAAAGGGGAAGGGTGGATATGCATACATTTATGTCAGAATAGGGTGGAGGCAATCCAGAAGACCTCAAATATACAGTTAATACGTTGCAAAAGTCCTATTATTATGAATAAAATGTAAACGACCCATTTTAAAAAAAAAAAAAAATCAACAGAGCTTCTCAATTTAAGAATGGCATGACTAAAAAGTATCTAACTACACCATGGAAACGTGAATATCATTTTTGAGAGGGAGCAAACCCACACACAAGCCTTTGGGTTTTTGTGGCTGCCCTGCCCTTCACGGTGGGAGGGAGAAGCACCCACAGCCCTGCCGCTGCTCCCGCAACACCTGGGGAGAAGCTGCCATCACACTTTTCCCACCTCATCGATACTCTGTCAGCTCTTATTTAGCCCCTGTGTTCAGAAACACAAGGACCAGAGCCATGCTCTTACTAATGGCCCTTTGCACAAATAAAATGATAGAAATTCCTTTAACTATAAAGTTAAAGGAATTTGCTGGGTGATGCCATGGGGTGCAGCTCGGTTCATGCGCCGCAACGCAAGGTGTCTTCTTTGTGGATGGGATTAACACCAGTTCAGAGCATCCACCTGACAGACTTTGATCTGTTCAGATGTACCTGTGTCGCTATGCCATGGGCTAAAGCCGCCAGCCTTAGGCTATTTGCTGCTTTTTATCCTTGTTTTAGTTACCATCTCTAACACATAAGAAACGTGTCATGAGCCATGACAAGCAATTGAGATAAATGCCAGCCCCTGTAAACCTTCAGAGGAGAGGCTGCATTTCTGTTCTGTTTCAGCGCATTTGTGGAAGCCATCAGAAAGCAGCAAGGTATAAACAAACGCAACAATTCTAATGCCAAGTGCCTACAATTAAAAAAAAATAAAAATTATCTTCTACTTCAGTTACTTGCTTCCCCAAGACCTTTTACCAAACCAAGGAAGACAGCATTTAATCTATTTATTTCTAAGGTTAAGCAAGAACAATTTTAATGCATTTTTATAAGCCATAGAGAAGTGCAGAAGCTCATTTTCCCTTCTTAGGTCACCTTTATCATGAGAGCTTTATTCTAATGAAATATAAATGTGCTTTCTAGTTAACAATGTTACTGAGGTCCATCAAAGTTTCAGGATTACAGACATTAATTTTACTCTTTTTTTTTAGTTTTACTTGCGAAGAAGCTAAAAATGCTGAGCTCCCTCTGCAGGAGGGCTCTCAAGTATCTCTCTATCAGCTTATACCTTGCTATTGGAGTGGGATACATGTGGCACACATCTGAAATATGAAAATTGAGCCCTTTTCCACAGCGTAGAAGTTTTTCACTTTTCAGGTTCTGCATTTTTCCTTCAGCCATCTGTCAGTTGTATGTGTTTCTCCTATTCTTCCACCCCACATTAAAAAGAGAAGACCACCTCCTGGGGAAAGACATTCTCCCCCACACCCTACTGACTTTTTATTTTCGGGTAGCCAACATTCAGGTCAAGTCAGATCCTGTACTAGCAAGAATTTGATACTCTGCCCTACCTCACAGCAGACTCGGGTCTCTACCCTTGTTTTCAAAGCATTTAGTCAGTAGATACAGTCTAAATCTCTGAAACAGCCATTGTGGCCCAAGAACTGAAGTAGTTGTAATTATTACTTCTCATATACATATGCTAGGTAGCAAACCCAAGCTTCATTTAAACAAAAATAAACTGTTTCACCCCGGTAACCAAATGCGGTGGTTAGCAATAGCAAACCTTCCTAGTTGGACCCTCTTCACCCCTTGCAGAGGGAGCTGTGGCATTTGTGGCTTTTAAAGCACTTTTCATGCGATGTAACCCCGTGATTACAACAACAGTCCTAGACAAGTAATAGGAAAGCTTTCATCAGCCGTTTTTTCTAGTACAATTAAATCATTGTGAAGTGCCTCTCTAAGGGCAGAGGTATATGCAGAAATTAAAGTAATTCAGGAACAAATTGCACAGTCCTTGTGTTAAGCAAAAATACTCTTTTTTTTTTTTTTGCTTTCACTGGTAGCGCTAACCACCTATCTAGAGGAAATATTTTGAAACACTTCAATTTAAAAACCACCAAACCATCAAAAACAGTACAGGAACTTCTGCACGACCGCTCTGGTTTTTGGGCTGCCAGTCTCTAGGAAAGCTCCCAGTTAACAAACCCATTATGCACTGCGGACAGGTTCCAGCCAGCAGGTTAGGACTGTGCCCGTCGCCTGCGGTCCCCGCTTACGAATCCCAGGGCGGATGAGCCAGGCGCCCACGCTGTTCGCACCAGCCTGGAAGCCACCCAGGGCAGCTGGCCCAATAGCCATGTTCCACTCTTTTCAAGCCAAAATAAACTCTTTGTCTGATCTCGGTGGGTTTATTTCCTGGAATTATATGGAGTTTTGGAGAGGGTTAGAAGAACAGTATCTTCGAAAGCTACTGTGGCTTCTAGCTCCAGAAGTACTTTCTCTGAAATATGCTTCACTTCACCATCAGCAATAAAATAAAAAAGCATAATCAACCACCCTAATTTACTCTGCTCGCACTGTAGTAAAGGCATTAACCTAAATTAGACCTTACAGTTATGCCTGATCATGTAGTCATTTTTTACAGTCGTCCAAGATGAGGCATAAAGAAATGCAAATTTCCACAACAAGCATGCACTAGTTAAACTGACTAAAGAGCTATCTTTTGTTCAGATCTAAACTGATATTTTAAGTGTTTACATTAATGTATTAGGAAAGGCTGGTCAGCACTTCAGAGCTCTATAGGGAGCTTTGTTTATTTAAGGCTGTGATTTTTAACTAAAATATTTCTACCTGCTCAACGTGGGTTGCTATTACACGAATATAAAGGAGACACCAAGAGCTATCCTCCTTTCCCATTTTCATCTCCTGCAGCTTATTCCTAATCCAACTCCATCCCATTTTCTACTGACAAAATCATTTACGTAGCCATCCACCGAAAGGAAATGAGCAGGCGAATTCAGGTTAAAATCAAATCTTTGGGGGCATGGGGTTTTTATTTCTTGCCAGTAGCAGTAATAATATTTGCCAACACAACTGCTGAGCAGTAGGGAAAAAGATTTCTTAGAACTGCATAACCACTAAGTGGAAAGGTACACAGCAGCATACTCTTAGTCCATTTTACAGCAAAATTAAAGGTGACCTTGAGCCCTTCCTTAAAGTAGCCTGGTTTTCTCTGCACTGAATGGGATGAGAAGCATTTCCATTTTCAGCCATTATAATTCAGGTGGGACTGGGGTGATACCAGGTAAGAGCAAGCAGCTGAGGGGTGTTAACATCACCAACTACAGCAGTTTCAGAAGCAAAGCTATTACACAGAAGCAATTTGGGTCTGAATTCACACTTAGATTTGTGTTTACTTTCTGCAGACTTACATTTACAGACGACTGTGGATATAACCTACGGGTACCTCTATTTCCAGACAAAAATGCATCAAACTGTGTCTAGACTATTTTTGTAATACATTTTCACAAGGAAATATTTGCAGATATGCCAGCCACATCTTCTTGGTGCTTCCAGTTTAAGATATCACGTTGTGTGTAGTGCACGTGTTGTGTGTAATAACTTTTGTGCTGTACTTGTAAGCCACAGACAGACAGTAGACAGATACAGATATAATGACACAGTAATATTAACAGGTCAGAAAATTGCTCAAAAAGTGCAAGATCCATTATCTCAGTTTCTAGCAAAATCACTAAAGATCACAAGAGGTGCTCAGTGAAAATGCTCCCAAAGACCTCAATGGCTTTGGGAACACACCAATAATTTGAGGCAACTCCACCTCTGTTTTACTCTTGAAATCCATTCAACTCTCACTTCACCCTTGCTGCAGATTAACCGCACTATACGTGAAGACACCAGAGAGTTAACCCTGTGCAGAGTCAGATCTGGCCAAGGAGGTTTTGTTAGTTCCCGCGCAGTGCCCGGAGAGCACAGCTCCCTCGCTTCCACACCAGCTCAGCAATGCGGATACCCTCTGAAAGTGGCTGTGCTACCAAACCCTGAGATGACCACATATTTCAGTGCCTTTGCACTCTATCACCAGCATTTGCTGTAAATGCCTATATTGTCTGAGACTTTCAATTGTCCATTTGCCTTTCCCCTTCTACTGCCCTGATAACAGAGACTTGCCTCTACAGCCATAAGGATGTATAGACAAGTCTTCAGGAAAGAATGCCTTCTTGCATGAAGTTGTCCTTTTGCTTTAGCATAAAGAAATACACCTGACTGGGCAGGTAAAACACAGTGAAGATGGCATGAGATACAAGAAAAGACAAGAAAATTATCAACTTATTTGTCTTAAATGTGAGTCAAATAAAGACATAAGCTTCTTTTATAAAGTGCAAGTCCAGAGAAAACAGTGATTTTGGTCAGAAAGAGACCCACGTTTACATTCAATTGTAAGACACTGATTCTATCAGCAAGGTCATTAGTTGTGACGAGCTAGGGGAAGCGAAGCTTGACAGTAATTGCATTGTGCTATATACACAGCTTCTCCAACGAGAGAGGAATGAGGTCTGCTATCTTTGCTTCCCCATGTTAATAAGACAGCAATGACAATTCAAATACTTCAATAAATGACAAAAGGGAACAGCGTTACAAAACCCCCTCTAAAGTCCAGCCTGACTCACCTGACTTCCTTGCTTTCAAGGCAATGACAGCAGCCAGTTCTCTCTGTACCTAAAATACCAGGAAAACAAAGGATGGTTATAGTTAGTAACACAGTCAAACAAAACAAAATGCAACACCGGTAAGATACCAGCTATCAATCCTTTGGAGCAATCAACTGCATGCGGAATTACGCAGGTACTTGGTTTGGAAACCACAGTCACTTTTCCCAGCAAATCTATTTCCTTTTCAGCTGGGAATTCTGTGACAACTTTTTTGGGTTGGGTTTTGTTTTTTTTTTTTTAACTTCATAATTTCGTGTAAATACCGCACATTCCTTAGGGAGTGGGCAATGCAGTAGCCCGACCTGTAATTTATTTGCACAGCATATCTCTTTCACAAGCACACACTTGAAGCTTCTTCCTTTCCTCGTTAAATGTTTGGTTTGCCTCTGCTGAGCACACTGTAACGCTGGATTTATTGTGTGACTCCAGGATAAGCGTGTTCTCCATGCTGAGGTTTGGCTGAGGTTCACGTATACAACTGACATTCGCTCTTCGGCGCTTTCAGGAGGAAACAGCCTCTCCTAATAGCATGGCTGAGCATTTCAGGACCAAAATTTAGCTGGACATGAACATGCAGAAGTAAGAGCTATCTGATTTCCAGATTCACAGGCTATCTCACTAGCCTGTGATGAAACAGCCCTGCCATGCTAGCCAGCTCCCTTCCTCAGCCTCCTGTCTTGGAGTTCTTATTTTCCCTATAATCTTTACACAACCGGCTACTATCCCTTTAGCCAGCTCAGCTCTACATCCACTTCTCTCCACAGGTCTGTTCCTTTTTCTATCAGTAAAATTCTGTATTGTCCACTACTTTTATGCCTCATACTTCCTCACTGCCATCGTCTGTCCCACTGCAGCTGCGCCAAGTGCCCTGCGCTTCACCTACAGCACCCCAGACACTCTTCTGCACACACCTCAGTTCCTCCTTTCCTCTGCCCCATCCACGCTCTCAGACTCTTCTCTACACCTCCAAGCTTCTTCCAATTTCCCTCATTTTCCCAAGACAGCCTGTCTTTAATATTAAAAAAAACCCAATAATAATAGGACATTCCAACTATTTTTCTAGGGATTGTCTTACCTCTCCGTACAAAGTCTCCCACAGTGCATATTGGCCGTCTTGTCTAACAGACCTATGCAAAGCCCAAGGCTATTCTGCAGTGGGAGTTTTGACATCCAGTCTCTGAGAGCATGTAAAATTTAAAACATCATTCACCAGTATTTTGGTATGATCAGAATAAGGCACAAAGCCCATGAAGGATCCCCGAAGTAATACAGTTACTAACAACTGTCAACATCCTGCTCTCATGACTCTGAGGAAAAGTTCGAAAATGTGAAACAAGAATAGTTAACTTTATATTGGTCTGAGCAGAAAAAAAGACAAAATCACCCAGGACATCTCAGTACAACTCCAGCATCTGCTGGTCAGATGCTCAGCAGCCACCCAGCAGTACGCTCTACATGTGGCAGAAGGCGGTCATACCAGAGGCCATATCCTTCCTCTGCTTGCATCCTTCCTTCCCTTGTGGCAAAGGACGAGAGAGCTTTTTTTGCTGTCCTTGCAAGGTACAAGGATCTTTTCTACTCCTTGATGCTGCCCCACTGAGAGGGACAGAGTTTTCTGCCACTCCAAGCAGGAAAATATGAAGGCAGTGCCACGGTTTTCTTAAAGGTCGTCCTGTTTCCAGCACAATTGTGCAAGCTGGCAGTATTACCTTCCCTTCCTTCCTTCCTGCACACTCATTCCCATGTCTGGAGAACTGTTAATCATGATTAATGTAAGCATAAACCGCAAGTAAGATGGGAAAGATCCGTTCTTCTGTGGAAAAACAACTTGTGTGCTTGTCTGCTTGCGGCAATTAATATACGCTAGTAATAATACGTACAAGCTATCCAGAGTTAGAGTGGGATTTTCAATAAAAGCCCAAGTTCTTTCTGAATAACACCACCATGACTTTTTGTGGCTAAACTGCTCAGACCCTCTCCCTTCATTAAACTCAGCAGACGGTATCAATGTTGATGCCCCGATCCTGGTCTGTACTCACAGGTTACTGACAGTAAGAAACAGTGCACTGAGGTATCATCCTTATCTTTTAGCATTTAATAAATACATTATCTCAAGATTAGCCTTAGGAGACACGACAATCTGCAACAGTTGTAAACATACCAATTAACCCAATCAAACAATTGAAAATGCAAATTTCTCTATGAGTGTAAAGAAAAAAATCAGCGTTGTGGCATCCTGTGGTTCTACTTGCAGTATCACTTTTGCTTATAAGGTGGCACTTTTCAAGTCAGAATGACAGAGCTAACATCAAAGGTAATAAAAAGGCTGTTTTTCTGTTCTTTTGTGTATGTTATGCAAAATCACAGAATCACAGAATCATAAAATTGTCTAGGTTGGAAGCGATGTTTAATACCATCGAGTCCAACCATCAACATAACACTGCCAAAACCACCACTAAATCATGTCCCAAAGCACCACGTCTACCTGTCTTTTAAATACCTCCAGGGATGCCAACTCCACCACTTCCCTGGGCAGCCTGTTCCAATGCTTAACAACCCTTTATGTGAGGAACTTTGTCCTAATATCCATCCTGAACCTCCCCTGGCGCAACCTGAAGCCATTTCCTCTTGCCCTATCACTTGTTACTTTGGAGACGAGACCAACACCCACCTCACTACAACCTCCTTTCAGGTAGTTGTAGAGAGCCATAAGGTCTCCCCTCAGCCTCCTTTTCTCCAGGCTAAACAACCCCAGTTTCCTCAGCCGCTCCTCATAAGACTTGCTCTTCAGACCCCTCACCAGCTTCATTGCCCTTCTCTGGACACAACCCAGTAGCTCAATGTCTTTCTTGTAGCGAGGGTCCCACTACAACAATATCCCATTGTTGCTGTGTGCCAGGAATGTAGCTGGCATATTTCTTAATCCAAGCAAAACCCTTCAGTTAAAACAGGAGAAAAAATTGTTCCTCTAGTCTTAATATAATAGTATTAGTTAAAACATTCCTTCACCAAAGGGTTTCATCCTGATGGTCTGATCTCCCTCTCACAGGACTCAAATCACAAAGAATTGGTACTGCTGAGCATCCTTCTGGATTTGCCTGGTGTCCCTAGATTTCATAATCTATATGCTTTTGTCTATTTTAGCGTAAATGCACTTGACATCTCTGCTGGACATGCAATTCCTATGCATCATTACACTGATGGAAATCCGTGTGCAACATTCATTCCTCACTGCACACATGCTACACATTATCATACTTCTTCCTAACAGGATTTCAGTTACTGCCTGTTTGACAAAATCGATAGTTGCACATCACATTGAAGATAATAATGTGGACTCAAAGTAAAATACACATTCAAACAAGAGCTATGCCTACCATAATAAACTGAGATATTAAGTACAAAAAATTGGTTTATACATATAGCTTGTCACTACAAAGTTAACACTATCTAAATAGTATCCCATTTTGCGTAGCATTGCAGGTGTCAAAACTGATCCAGTTTAAAGGCCATCTTACCACACAGGATTTACAGAAATATTATGAAAGTCTGAAAAAGAACATTTTGAACGCATTGTTGGCATGTTACCACGTCTTAATCGGTTTTCTTTTTGCAATATGGAAGAGCAAGAGTGTTCATACAGAGTGGTACCCACATATACTTCTGCTTGATTAAATACAAATGGCATATTTATATGCTGAATCTTCTCACCTTCAAAGGACAGAGGTAGAGATTTTTCAAAGGTAAATGACACGTACTGTTCTTCTCTTATCCATGAATCTGGTCATTTTATCACAGAAGGCATAGCTGTGCATCTAGTAGACATTGCACACCAGATATACTTTTTTCTGTCTTTTGTGAAACAGTATTCTAGATGTCAACATGCCAAATACAACTTCAGATCTAGAGACAAAGTGGCAATCCTTACAGAATCTCAAAATGAAATCCTACAACAGAAAGCTCTAAACTGCAGGGTTTTGAAAAAAAGATAAAAGTCTAGTTCACGTTTTTGCATCTCAAGTAATGATAGTTTGATGGACTCTAAATAAAAGTAGTATTGGCTGACGTCTTAAACTACCAGAAAACTGTATTTCCCGTATACACTGCTTGAACATCCCAATATTCTCTTTTGCCCCATCACAAGGCGAGGTAAGGGCTTTGCAGTGGAGACACTCATAGCCATCCCTCTGTGCTGTGGCTTTACCAGACAAGACATTAAATATGAAGCTGCTCTTTGGGACGTGACGTGGCATGCATGACAACTCTGGAATGCTTCTTTAAACCCAGGAGCATTCATTGCATTTTCTTAAAAATTCACGACCAAAAAGATTATCCGATGCAAACATATTTCAACTGGCACTTTGCACTGCTTGCATGTCAGTTGCCTTTACAATTTAAGTTTAATGATGTTGTCAGTGCCTCGTTGTAACAGAGCATATGATACAAGCATATAACTCAATAGGCTCCATTCAGTTATCTTGACCGACTCTGCTTTTTCCATTGTAGAATACAGTGTAAAGAAAAAGTGAGACCCGTGACAAGTTAGTTTCTTATCTTTTGTATCCGACTCTGCTCTTAAAAGAGGTGTATTCCATACATTATGCACAATTTAAGATGATAAAGAAACCTCTGCAGTTTTTTCCCTGCTGCCCTTCTAACTTGGCATCACTCCGCAGCTATCACTGTTATCTTCCACGATCTCCGTAACCATTGTTAAAATCAAGAGTGCATTTCCCTAACTAATCAGTTCTAGCCTGGCTGAATCATCAAAAAAAATAAATAAATAAATAAATAAAAAATCCCACAAACTGTGCAGTGAACGTGAAAAGTGGAACTCTACAAGAGATACAACACCTGGTAACACAATGCAGTAGGGAATAAGTAATAAGAGAAAGGCCAACACAGAAAGTCAGGCCACGGTAAAGAAAAAGAGGTGGAGCGAGGAATTCACCAAACTTCTACCCATGCCTATGTCTGTGCTAGTCACTCTATAACCCCTTCATAGAGACTGCATACCTTACCAGCAGACCCTAAGGTACAACTGGTTTTCCCTAAAGTAGTCTTTCAAAATGAATCATACATTCAGCATCCCAAAAGTGCCTATTTCTGCTCCCCGGCTGTAAGGAGTGCCTGGGGAAGCTCGCTCAGATGTAGACGCCTGCCATATGACCACTTGTATTTAAGTGAGGCGAGTTCCACCCTCTGCAACAACAATGGCTTTTATTGAGTTACAGAAATATATAATTAGACATTACGTGCACGCATGCTTACAGTTTTTCTGTGCCTTCAGATGCTAAAACAGTGAGTTATATTTTAGGCACACAGATTCCTCCAATGTTGCTTGGTCTGGATCTTCACAATCAGTTTAGGTTTGAAAATTTGGAAATTCAATCCCCAGAAACAGAATAGCTGTCACAGAAACATCCTTCTGACCTGACACAGTACATTTTATTCCATGACAAGAAAAGCAAAAAGAAAAGCAGAAGAGATGGTGGTACTATCAACACCGATGGGATTTGAACCTCCAAACCTAGAAATGTACAAAAAAGTCAGCTCTAATCTCTGACTGCTTTTAGTACTGGGCTGGAAGTAAGGTTTTTGGTTTTGGTTTTTTTTTTTTTGTTTGTTTTGTTTTTTTCTTCTGAAACCCTGGTCTCAAGAGTATTGTGAACAGGATTCTGAATTATTAATTCTTCAAGGAGGAGTGGTTTGATTTTATATTTGTATTTTGATATGTAAACATTCAGTGAGCCAAAAAGCAAGACCGTGTGAGCACATTTCCAGTCATGGCTAATACCTTCACGTTTGGTTTCCAGCTCCTGCTCACAGGGCTCTTTTTTTCCATACAAATTCTGAAGCTGGCAGCAAAAATAAATAAATTAAGAACCTGTATTCTGGTGAGTCCAGCCCTCTGCTGAGGATGAGGACTCAAATGCCCTTGGGACACATAAAGGCCCTCCATAAATTTGCAGTGAGTACTTTAGATCCCAGTCTACTATATGGAGGAAAAGCAATATTCTGGAGGGATAAGAGGGAGAAGTTCATATACAGTTGTTAATATTTGGAGGAGTCTGCTCTGGTCTTGCATCTTTCCCCCAGGGTTAGACTAGAAAATCATTATAGAGAGCCTGCACAGTTTTGTGGAAAATCAGAAAACGCAGGAGAAAAGATAAGTCTTTTTGATGCCCCCACGGCAATAGCTGGGTCTCAGGCCATCTGGAGATGAAAGTGCCTAATTTTTCTTTAGCTAGTTAGCTACAGAAATAACACGGTTCATTTAGGAAAAGACCTGTCCATGTGCCCTGCTGCTGGAATGACTCAGGATGTAGTTCAAAGGTTTGACCTTGCAAGCTAGATGTGAACTAGCTGAACTCACTGTCAATTACTCACATATTTAAGAATAGGCATTTCACTCAAGTGTATCCAGCAACAGTTAGATCCAGTTCTTAAACTCAGAAAGTCACTTTGTTTTGTTGAGTGCTTCCCTTTTTTAAACTGATCAAAAAACATTATTCTGCTATTTTTGAGAGGCAAAGCTTTTGAGGGATACTGGCAATGTTTTATCGAGTTGGTAGTTTTTAGAAAACTTATTAGTTTGCTAGAAGTATTTTATGCTTTTCTATTTTTTCTCTCTATCGAACTAGAAATGGAGGATATTGTGGTTCTGAATTCTCCTTTCATTTTCAGTTAGGAAATAAAAGGTAGATGAAGCAAGGAATTTGAATATACAGAAAATAAAAAAATAAAAAACAATTTCAAAACACAAAATTTTCTCATTTGAAATTATTTTTGCATAAGGTTGAGCATAGAGAACCATTGGCTTTCCAAAGACATTACAAAACATCTTTTGTAAAGACATTTGTCTTTACAAAACGTAGCACAAATTCTCCTTCCCTTCCATTTTTCAGCAATTTCAAGATAGTACTTTATCCATTTTACTTAAAATAGATCTCATCCTCATGCCTTTTTCATGGCAACTTCAGCCTGCTTGGTTCACTTTCATCTCTGTACTTTCTCACGTACCCAAAACAGAACTAGCACTAATTCCATGTTTTGCTGATACCATGATTTAGGTATGATGCTCGCAGAACCAAACCATCACAGAATGGTTGAGGTAGGAAGGCACCTCTGGAGGTCATCTGATCTGAAACCCTGCTCAAAAGCAAGGTCAGCTAGAGCAAGTTGCTCAGGACCATGTCCAGTTGAGTTCTGAACATTTCCAAGGATGGAGACTCCACTACCTCTCCAGGTAACCTATTCTACTGTTTGATCACCTTCATGGTAAGTAAGTTTTTTCTTATCTAGAATTTCTTGAATTTCAGTTTGTGTCACTGCTTCTTGTCCTGTCACAAGACATCACCAAGAAGAGCCTGGCTCTATATTCTTTATTCCCTTCCATCAGGTATTTATACACATTGATAAGATCCTCCCATAGCCCTCTGTTCTCCAAGCTCAACTCCCAGTTCTCTCAGCTTCTCCTTGTAAGTCAAATACTCTACTTCCCTGGTTGTCTTCATGGTCATTCACATACACTCCCGCACATCCACATGTCTTTTGTACTGGGAGTTCAGAACTGGACCCAACACTCCAGATGTGCCACACCAGTGCTGAGTAGAGGAGAATGATCACCTCCTGATCATTCCCAAAAGTAACACTCTCACTAACACATCCCAGGGGGCAGATGGCTTTCTTTGCCACGAGGGCACATTTCTGGCTCATGTTCAACCTGCTGTCCACCAGGACTCCCAGGTCCTTTTCTGCAAAGCTGCTTGTCAGACAGTCAGCCCCCAGCCTGTACAGTAGCATGAGGTTATTTCTCCCAGATGTAGGAAATATTGCATTGCCCTTTGTTGAACTTCATGAGATTCTTTTTGGCC
Source organism: Vanellus vanellus (assembly GCF_965231255.1). Classification (NCBI taxonomy): domain Eukaryota; kingdom Metazoa; phylum Chordata; class Aves; order Charadriiformes; family Charadriidae; genus Vanellus; species Vanellus vanellus. The sequence goes on from NC_138906.1 coordinate 36,293,090, forward strand.
CATCTGTCCAGCCTGTCAAGGTCCTTCTGAATGGCAGCACACCCATCTGGTGTATTGACTATTCCTCCCAGTTTTGCATCACCTCCAATTTGTTGAGTGTGCACTCTGTACCATTGTACAGATTTCATTAGATCGAGTGAATCTAGCTTAACCTTCTGAAGTCCTGTCTGTCTGCTTCTTAGAACAATGACCATAACAAGATAAAAATGATGCGCCAAACTCTAGCACAGACAGGATAAGCTGTTGTTTATTATGACAGAGTTTACTGAGGCTAAACATAGTTGGGAAGCCAGACACCCAGGCTTCCCAGGTGGGTCTCCTCAGAAGATTATGATAACCTATGCCAGGGCTGCTGAGACCCTTTCTCTCCCTTTGTCCCCCACCCCATCATTGTCTTCACACTGATGTCCACTTGACCAAGAGGATCTGAGCGTAAGCTACCTGGCAGAAAAATCACCATGATCCTCCAAATTGGTATCTCCTGTGCCATGAACAGCATGCATTACAAGAGAGCAGGCTGGAGCAGTCCTGGCTTGGACTGATTTTAATAGCTTTGGAGTTGCACACTTGAACCTCAGGGAAGTTTCCTCCTTTTAGAGACAAAAAAAAGGAGTTTGCGTTACAAACACCTGCTCACTAAGACTTTAATTTGAAAGGATCCAAAACATGACAATATTTGAAACATGATCAGTACAAACTTTGATGCAGTGACCTTACCGCAGAAGTGAGACGAGCAAGAATTTCAGCATTGGTTTCTGCCGTATCTTCTATTTTTTGATCAGGCCTTAAAAGAATAAAAATAAGATTTTATTATTTCTTTCATTCTGTTTCAACATCTTTTGATTCCTGGAAAGCAAGGAACCGTGTAGCCACAGGCACTAATGTAAAAGAGCTTTCGAGATTCCACATCAAAATGATGACTGCAACATGACAATAATTAATTGTGTCAGTAACAACAGAGTACACCCTTTGTCCCTTGCTGTCAAGAACTCTTTTGATTGGACTAATGTAAAACAGTGAGAGAATTCTTCAGCTATAAAAATTAGATAAAGAACTGAAGAACATAGGACCCTCTTAGCTCAGAGTTGCTTATTTGAATGCGTACTTTGCTCTGCTAAAAACATACTCCATCAAATAAGCAAAGAGTTTTCCATCTGCCCACCACTCAGCTTTGCTAAGGTGTGGAGGAACACCTATGGAATGCAAGCACACATAGATAAAAGCAGACAACATCAAAATCATCATGTGACACATGAAGTTTGATATTTAAAAAAAAATATGTGAAAATGAAAAGAATACATGTAAGAAGCCATAAATTAGCAAACTAAAGCAACGGCTGAGAACACTATTAGGTTGTCTTGACAGTTACTCACAAGACAGAGAGACGTAATGTGTCTTTGCAAAAGTGGGGCAGTGCAGGAAGAACCCTTCTAGAAACTGTCACAGAAGTCTGGCCCACGTGGAAAAGCCACACAAAAGCTGTTGTGGACAGCACGGGATAGGACTGCATTTTTCTTTAAAACACTCTAATTCCCTCCACTAAAACATCTGCCAGCCTTTTGGAAGGTTTATTGGTAATCAGAAGAAAGATACCAATACAATAGGGTTATTACTATGGGAAGAAGAAAAAGAAAACGCCCTTGAGATCTTTACTTTTCGTGATATTTAAGAAGTGTGGCATGCGTGCAAACTGAGCAGATACACAAACTGCAGCTGCTGTAATAAACATAAACCCCAGGTATTAGCAGAAGCTTCTATCTTTGACTAAATTATTTAATTGCTCATATGCCTTGATGTGTTTAGGGAGAGAGCTGACAACATGTCTGGAATATGCAGCTGGTATATAGTGGTTCTCATGTCCCATGTCCAAAAATTCCTTTCTCCGATTAAAAAATTAAGGTCAGAAAGCACAGAATAACACATGCATTAATTTTAGGCAAGCGTATTCAGACCAAAATGGTAATTCAGATTAGAAATCACTATTATTTTCAAAACAGCCTTTCCTTTTCAAAGAAAAATGTGATTTATCATTTTAAGTGTTACAAACAGCCCAAAAGAAATAAATGAATGCAGTTTCTTTTACAAAGACTGATTTATTCAGTCTTTCTCTTTATAATTTGGAATAAGATTAAAATAACTGACCTCTTTAGATGCATATGTTTCCCTACACATCTGATCTCTTCTGATCTCTCAGAACCAGGCTAGGACCTGGTTCTTCTAAATTGGAGGCAAAAGATAGCAGCTCAGTAGACACAGCCACAGACGCAATCTATAAACCCAGAACAGCATATAGCACAGCTATTTCCATCTTGGGCCTTTATTACTTCGTCTTCTGTTTAAAAATACTCCCGGTATTCATCTGCATATGAGCATCAAATACTTCTGAAACCATTCATATACTAAAAATTATAGTCAGCTCTCCAGAATCAGAGGGGAAGAGTATTATGACACCCAGGCTAATGGAAAAAATGGATACTGAAGAACAGAAACAGGACAGATATCACCTTTTTTTTTTTTTTTTTTCCCCAAAATGGGCCAGCCAAGGCCTAGGAGGGCTGGTACCAAACAGGAGCTACAAAGCCCAGGCAAACAAGCCTAATGCCTATAGAGCTCAGTGGTCTGCGGGTTCGATAGCGTGTTAAGCAAAGCCAGATGCAGAGATGCTTGCCCTAGATTTGCAAGCAGGCAAGTCAGGTCCAGCACAATTATTATTGTACACCACATGAAAGCAACTACAGCGCTTCCCAACCTGCTGATGGAGGAAGCAATATGGATACACCCCTGTGTCCTGTGCCCGGAGCTCAACTGTCCAATGTAAAGCCACAACATATGCCTCTACACTGGCTTTACAACCCACTCACAATGCCATTAAAAGTCCCACGGATACCTGAGATCCATTTGCAATCAGCAGAAGCTTTCCAGAAACTCCGTAAGGCAGTAACTAAACAAATATCCCATCCTGGCTATTTGCATAAAAAAAAATTACTTTTAAGAATGGCTGTTTTTCTCAAAATAATAAAATATAAATTATTTCAGAAGATACAGAATATAGCATAACACTTCTGAAAAGAAAATAACAAGCAATATGAGATAAAGAAAAAAAATCCCCTGTTAACATCTCTTCGAATAATTAAAAAATATTATGGGATACATTTCAATAGTCTAAGGTACCCAATGCATTCTTGAAATGTTCAGAGTCTATCGGTGGGTCTGGGAATTAGGTGTTGTTATAAACACCTCCATTTACAAAAAAGGAAGTAGAAGCACAAAAAGATTAAACACCTGATACAAAGCCATTGCAGTCACTAGAAAAGAATTCAGGAGGCACTGGATGAGAGCCTTAGTGATTGCTCAAGGTTGTAAGGAAGTCCACGGCACAGCTTTCTGTACAGATCTTTTGTTCCCAGGCTATTGCAATATTCACTTCTTTACTACTCGAGTAGAATTGGCTGTGATTAACACAGGGTGTTTAATGATCCCAAGAGGCCTCTGCATCAGTCCCATCTCATCTGAGAACATTTACAGAGGCTCAGTCCTGTGGAACACACATAACAACATTAGCCTCCACTTTAGCATGAGCTGCTAAAAATCTGCTATGTCCCATCTTATTTTCCATGGTAGATTCACACCAATGTTATGTTTAGTGTAGGGAATTTGTCAAGGTCAAAAGGCAACAGGGAGTACTTATTCAGGAACTGTGAGCACGTCAGGCTTCAGAACACTATTTTAATTGTAGAACTTACTAGAGTATTATTTGGTCACACTGCTAATACCGCCCAGAAACAAATACAAATCCATCAAAAATATGTACAGCAAGTCAAGACTGGGCCAACGTTTATTGAATAGGGTTTCCAGAAGAGCTGCTGAAGGAAGTCCCCAGAGCTGCTACTGCCTACTCAGGTCTACAGACTCCATTTTGGAGAGCAGATCCATCGTGCACCACAGAGACCCACTGATGCACCCAGCAGTCAGGCTGATTCCCACCAGACTGCAGAGAAGACAGATCTTGTCTGCCTCCCAGGACTACCAGGAGATGTCCAGCGTTGCCTTCTGGTGCACAAGCAGACAGTCACTTCTGATTTCATCAAAAGCAGGGAAACTAATTAATAAGGTAAGAATTTCTCTATCCCTATGTACATACAGAATTAATGCCATCAATATAGCCTATGAGAAAAACTAAGATAGAAAAAATAATACAAAAATTACAAGAAAGATTATGCTTCTAATGGCATGCAAAACAGCTTATATATTTGAGAAAAGTCAAACACTCACTGCAAGGAAGAGTTTTTAGAATTATTCTCTTTCTTCATGAAAAAGACTGTATGGGTTTGTTTAACCTGGTCAGGTAACTTTAAAAAACACCTCATCATGTCTATTCCCTTTCAGATTGTGTTTTAGCATCATACTATTGGCATCAAGCATGGAAAATTTTGAACCTGGAAAAGCCTCCTTTCCTTTTAATGTCACACTCCCCTGAGAGTATACCATAATTTAAAATTCAATTCCTTCAATACATATTTTTTTTTAAAAGCACCCTCACAATCTGACAGGTAAAACCTCCAGAAAGTAATTCTTCAGTGACAATGTTCCCAGAAGGAATCCAACTTCAACTAAAATTTGAATAATGTGAGCAGGAAGGAGCTGGAAATGTACATTAATGAATAATTGTTCAATTCATGTGACAGGGATCATCCTCCACTAGAAATGACAGTTGCGTTGGAACGATAAAACTGAAAAGCAGTCTGTAAAATAGTGGTACCCCCCAGCCAGGGTCAGCATGCAGGATACATTTTAACTCGAACCTAAAAAGTCTTCAATCCATTTTCTACCCAGCATCCTTCATGCAACACATCAATATGACCTCTCCGTTCTGTCTTTTTGATTCAAAGCCTTTGTACGAGTAGTCATGAACCACGAAAAGCGGCCTGATTTGCAGTGATAATGAGGAAAACCCCAATTGCCACTGAAAGCAAGATGAAATCACCCCGATATTTAAGGGATGGCCAAACTGCTTAGCACCAGAGTAGGCTGGAAAACAAGAATTTCTATTTGCAAAAATATTCAAAGGTTTTCTCCCATATGAATTATCTGCTTAGAGGATCACTCAGTCCCCTGCTCTCGCCAATTTGGGGTCCTTGTCACTTGGCTACACTCATTCAAGCTGACCAAATAAATGTGTTTCAAGGGAATCCCCACTTCAGAACTGCCAATTTGTGGTTGGTGAGGGCAGTCAGCGACAGGAGAGGGAATCAAGTTTCTGCCCTGAGCCATGCGGAGAAATTACAGAGATATTTTTCTACCAGCTCAACATGTCTGAATTTAAGAAGCCGGGCTTGAGATATCTTACAGGTACTCTGGGCTTTGTGCTCCTTTAAAATATTTCCATTGGACATTTATTTGAGAGAATGTGTTTTTAAAATCTAATATGTAGAGAAGAAGGTACTTACAGAAGAAAGTTTTGTCTTTGACATCAAAGAGAATAAATCCCAGTACTGGCAGAGTAATGGTTCTCTGCAGTATAAAGTTTGAGGATTCACCATGCTAGGGACAATGAAAGAATTTAACCCAACTTGTCCATCGAGCCCAGCTCCTGCAGATTTGCTAAGGCATAAGGGGTCACAAGCCTCCAGACCTCTCACTGACACCTTTTTCCTACATTTTGGGCTCTCACTGTGGCACACATAACTCTGGTTTCCTTCTAGCTGCTCTAAATAGGCAACATTTAGAGGGCAGCTGTATCAGCACAGAGGGTATGATAACATCCAATGGTCAGGTGAAAGAGGAGACATATAGGAAAAGAAACTCTTAAAAGGCATATTCTGAAAAAGGATTAATAATGTGAGACTGCAGAGCTCTGGCAAACATGCAGTAGCAAACTAAAACCAAATGACTGAAGGTACCACATTTCTCCTCATCCTCTCTATCCATCTGACAGCTGATCCTGACACAGCACAAGGTCATCTGATCTGCTAGTCAATCAGCTCCACGGCATGCTTGCTGCCAAATTCATGCCAAACCTCCAAACGTAAGAGGAGAGCAAAAAATAATAAAGCCATTTGCCCAGGTAATATAGCAACCTAGCGCATGAGAACCACAATACGCCAAAAACCCCCGAGTCCAGTGCTTTCATTTATCTACCCACACTTCCTCAAATGAAAAGCCCATCTCTGCAAAGCTTGTTAACACTGAAAAGAAAGCCAGGTCATTTGCATGGTGGTTTGGGAGTAAACGGTGTCATTATAAGCCAGCCACTTACAAAACAGTCAGCAAAAGTTGCAAACAGCTATATACACACACTTACAGATTACACATGTCAATCCTGGGAGGAGACAACGGCAGTAGTTGAAGTAGGAACTTTACTCCGTTCTTCCATCCTTCCTCTTTCTCAAATTCACAGAAAAGGTAGGTACATTCATCTGCTGAGAACTGGTAGAAAGCATGACTGTCTTGAAAATAGAGTTGTCTGTCCACTGTTGGAAAAAATAACATTAAATAGCTTTTAAACCTTCACCACGTAAAGGTTCTGTGTCCCCACCGCATTCTGTATTACACTTGACTTTAACGCTGAGTTGCACCGCCACATGGGGCTGAGGGATTGCAAAGTCAGCATAGAAGCAATGCCGCCCTCTCGTATTAACTCAGTGCATTCAAACAGGACAACCCCAAAACCTCAATTTGAAGATCGACAGGCTCCTGGAATTCAGGCATTAAGCCTTCTGGGTATCTAATCAATTTTGGAATCTGTTCAAAATTAGGGAATAAAAACCTTCTACTTGTCAGATTTCTGAGCCTCAATTTCCATTGGCTTCTAATCTGGTCTCACTAACGGCCAGGCAGTAGTAAACAAAGTTCAATAATGGGGATGCAGCCTGTCATTATCCCAGCTTCTCCTCAAATTCAGGGCTACTGGATTTGTAGACTAGACCTGGGTAAGACGATGCACCAGTACAACAGCTGTCATCTTCCCTGGCATAACCAGGATTGAACTGGGATCGAAGGACAGGGTCCAAAGCCAAAAGCACAAGCTCCTGCTGGGAGAGTCATTCAGCCCTTGTTGAGGCTGCGTGATCAGACATACCGTCAGAGTTGTTGGAGCAGAAGAAAACCTTTAAGTATACTGTCAGCGTACACAAGCCGAAATGTTCCATAACACCCCACCTTTTTGCAAGGAGGAAAGTAAAGAGTCTGGCACAGACCCCAGGGCAGGGTATGCTCTGAGTTGACCTACTGAAGCAGTCCCAGCCACAAAGTAAAGTCCATCAGATTTCCAGAGGCTGGTTACCGGTGTAACTATTGCCAACTACATTAGCTGGACCAAATCCCTAAATTTGGTGGGGAAGGTGGGGACAGCCAGGTACAACCACTGTCTCAAGGAGCTGAATCCTCTCTCAATCCATTGTAATCTAAAACCATGAAAAACAGAGAGAGGAAGGGAAAATCACTGATAGGTAGAGAAGTCATCTGGCAAAGCCACGATCTGCAGTGAGTAAACAGCTGCTGTCTTGTGAAAAACCTAAAAGAGCCTGAGGAGAAAAAAAAAATAGGGTGGAAAAGACATTCATGCTATCTGCAACTTGGTTATAGGCAATTATATTTGCAAAAGCCAAAGGAAGGAAATCGCC